>NC_138205.1:12692787-13292787 GCF_964194415.1 Vipera berus | reverse complement strand
GGTCCCTATTTTTCTACTTGCATTTTTACGTGCTTTCGAACTGCTAGGTTGGCAGAAGCTGGGACGAGTAACAGGCGCTCACTCTGTTACACGGCACTCGGGATTCGACAGGCCAAACTGCCGACCTTCTGATCGACAAGCTCAGTGTCCTAACCCACTGAGCCACCGCGTCCCTTTTGGACTGTATAATAAGTACAAGCAAATAAATAAACTGTAATGTATTGGCCTTTTGTATATGTTGTAAGTGTTTGCTCTTGTTGCACTGCTTGCTAATTGCTTGCATTCAATTGCTAAGTGCTAGTTCACGTGTATGTTGTAATGGTTGCTAGCCAGCTCAGACTGGTTGTCTCCAGCCGGCTAAGCAGGTCTTTGGGCGGGAAACCTATGCTTCAAACCTATTGGTCGCCGCCTATCGGCCAACTGTATAAGCAGCTGCACAGCAGCTCCCTTGTTGCTTCAGTTATGTTTGACCTTCAATAAAGCCTGTTGCTGTTTTGAACCTTCTGTCTCGCTCAATGCCTGCAAAGAACCGGCTACACAACATAAACAAATGCATAAATCTGGGGCTGCCTTAAGGAGCTGCAGACGGGCAGGTGACCATGGAAGCCTCTCTTGCCTCTGAATCTTCAGCTGATTGGTTTCTATTGAAACAACACTTGGAAGTTCAGAACTTAACTTTCCCCCAACACAATTTCAGATCAGCTTTTCAAGAGACAGTCTCTTAACAATGCATTAGAATCTCTTGGCCAGGTAACAGGTCTGGCTATTTTGCACAGGATAGCAGGAGTGATGCTATTTTAGAAGAAAATTAAGGACGCCATCCAAGATACATGCTCGGAACATTTGTATGTTCCAAATCCTGGATAATCCCAGGCATTCCTCTTCGGGACCCAGATCAATCTCAGTGGGGCTTCAGGACGGAATCTAAAGCTGCCTACGGTCACCCCACAAGAAGGGAACACACCCTGTAGATTCCCTTGGCAGCACTTTTGATCTCATTGTCCAGGGAAACTTCTAAATCCCATTTCTCTGTTGCTTTCAAGAGACTATCTGGGTGCTCCAAATTAAGTTTGAATGGCCTGAAGCAGATAACCGGAGATCATGGTAACTGGTTTCAGCCAGATCTGAAATTTAAATGATCTTCTAACACTTAATAATAATAGATTCAACTTTGTGACAGTTCTGCTGGCTAATTAACACTATCCCAATTGGTTTCTATTATGGTAATACAAAAGAGGCTGTGTTTCCTTTGATTCTGGCTTCCTCTTTGATAAAGAGACTCATTTATTCTTATCAGGGCCAGAGACAGATTTGATTGTAATTGTATTTTCAAAACATGCAGCCCAGAAACCCTCAGGGTACAGCCACAATTATTCCTTTGTCCCCGCCAGAAATCTCTTTTGTGCTTAGCAAAATAACTGGATGAGCAGCGCCCTCTCCTGCAAGTTAATCCAGAAAAGTTTTCTTCTGGATTAGGACTGACTCCAAAGGAAGAACATATGGAAGTGGAAATTAAAGCCAGGCTCCCAAGTCATGCTAAACCCTAAAAACAGGTTTACAAACGCAGTGTCTATATCATAAATCTGAAACAAAAGGGATGAGTTCACACACTATGCTGATCCATAAACTATCCAACTTGGCCAAGTCTAGCATGTTGCCAGAGCCCAGTTTAAAAGTTGTAATCTTGCATGTAAGTGTCTGCTCTGATGTACTTTTCACGCGTTCATTGGAACTTCCTTTGCAAGCAAGTTTACCTTCTAAGAGTTTAGCTGAGTTATTTTGACCCTAAGATTGTCCTAAACTGAAGAACTGGGGATTTCAGGATCACATTCAATTTTTCTTTCTCCCTTAGATATAGTAAGCAGTTGATCTGAATCTTATAGTAAAAGCCTATAACTAGGAAGCTCCCCCAAAAGAAACTGCTTAAGAATGTAGTGCAAAAAGGACCTCATGTACCCACCCTTTGTGGTCCTCATAGTATTTCAACAGAGAGGGGGAAAAATGGGTCCCATGTCACATTTTTGGAAAGCTTTACAAGACAAAATAATCTCAGCTGCTTAAGGCAGAGGTCACCAACCTGGGGGCTGTGGCCCGGTAGTGATGCTGGCCACTGGGTCACAGGACAGGCTGGCCAGTGTGCGCATGTGTGCGCAGCCCCACACCCATTTGGGCTAGCATCGTGGCCACAGTATGCAAAAATAGGACACCCCACCACACGGTGCAAAAACAGGCCACTGCCATGCCTTGGGGCACAAACACATGACACCGCTGCACTGCGGGGTGCAAAAACGGGACACCGTGCTGTGCAAAAACGGGCCAATGCCGCGTCTCAGGGCACGAAAATGAAATGCCGCCGCACCTTGGTGTGTGAAAATGGGTCGACGCCACACCTTGGGGTGCAGAAACAGGGTGCTGTGCACAAGAATGCAGCAGGGCTAGTGAATATCACGCAGGTGCTAGCCCCACCTCATTTGTGTCACTTGCATGCTTGCAGCCCCATGCGCGTGCACATGCATAAAATGCTTCCCTCTCCCTTTCCCTCTGGTCCACCAACCAAGAAAGTTTGGTGACCTCTGATTTAAGGCACCCACTGTGCCCATTAAAGTCCTCAAGTACAGGTAGTCCAAGTACAAGCATTCGTTTAGTGAGTGTTCAAAGTTTCATTGGCATCGTGGTGGCACAGTAGTTAGAATGCAGTTTTGCAAGCTAACTCTGCCCAAAGGAGTTCGATCCTGATCGGGTCAAAATTGACTCATCTTTCCATCCTTCCAAGGTCACTAAAATGAGGACCCAGATTGTTTGGGGGCAATATACTGACCTTGTAAACCATCAGAGAGTATTGTAAAGCACTATGGAGTAGTATATAAGTCTACGTGGTATTGCTATTGCTACAATGGCCCTTTAAAAAAGTGACTTATGAACATTTTTCACACTTATGACCATTGCACCATTCCCATGGTCACATGGTCAAAATTTGGACGCTTGATAACTGGCATGTATTTGTGATGATTGGTGTTCTGGGGTTGTGTGATTACCTTTTATGACTTTCTGACAAGCAAAGTCAATGGGGAAGCCAGATTCTCTTAATAACCATGTTATTAACTTGATAACTGCTGTAATTCACCTAACAGTTGTACAAGACAGGTGGCAAAATGGGGCAAAACTCACTTGACAACTGTCTTGCTTAGCGTCAGAAATTTGGGGCACCATGGTGGTTGTAAATCAAGGATTACCTGTAGCTTTCCAGAACAGGCCTTGGACTCACTCAGTACTGGTGGGTGATCCTCAGACTAATAAAGGTTGGATATTTGTGACCAAGGGAGTGTAGGAAATGACCAGAACAGCATCAAATTAGCTTCAGGCCAATTCCCAAGTTATGGGAAAACTTGCCCTGGTTATCCTTCCTTCTTATTTTCTTCCTTCTTGTTTTTCTAAAAATAATATTTTTATAGTCAGGGACGCTTAATTAGGCATGCAGGCTATAACAAGCACTCATTTTATTATTTTGACTTTAAAATACTAATGTACGGGTTTGCCCAAAGAAGATCCTCCCCCTTGGATAATAAGACCACTAAATCCAGGATCTGCATCAATCTTTCTGGGTTACTGATTGCTCATTCTGTTCTAATAAGCATAATTTAATTCCCATTGTGATTTTTTCCAAAAAGCAATCAGCTCAAACATGTCATCAACTTGGATCCCCAAGGTGGACGGCAATGCAAAATAATATCCTTGTGGTGATTTTTAATTTTTCTTCTTTTTTTTTAACCCTGATTGTTCTGTTTTGCCAACTTCCTACCATTTCTCAGGACGACAGGATATTTTTTCTTTCTTTTTTTTATTAAAGAGTTTTACAAAAACAAAATTTTACAATATATCCCCAAATCCCTCCCACCCCAAACCCACCCACTTCCCCCCCCCCACTTCCCAGAGCTAAATACAGGATTATAGTTACAATAATCATATTCTAAATAAAAATTATGCATAATATACAATTAACCAAGTTCATAATGCGCTTTAACTCTCTTTTAACATAACTACCAACAACGTACCAATAACAATATCCCACTAAAATCTACTCATAAGCTAAATGGTACTTTTTAGTCCCATATTTGTTTTGAATATAATTTATCCATCTCCTCCAAACTGAAATATATCTTTCCTGTGAATGATCCTTCAGATAAGCAGAAATCTTAGACATTTCTGCAAGATTCGAAACTTTAAACACCCATTCTTCTACAGTGGGCAAACTATCCTTCTTCCAATATTGTCCCACCAGTAACCGTGCTGCCGTTATCATGTTCAACATCAAGTTAGTTTCTTTAACATCACAATCTACAACAATGCCCAATAAAAACAATTGCGGGGAAAACTTTATCTTTCTCTTAAAAATCTTTTGAATGTTCCACCAAATTTTAATCCAAAAAGCTTTTATATTTCTACAAGTCCACCACATGTGAAAATAGGTAGCTTCTAAACTACCACACCTCCAACATTTTTTCGAAAGGATGCAACTTTGTGTTCCTACGGTACAGTTTCCAGCTCTCCCAGTCACTAGAGGGCGCTCACAAAGTTTGAAATATCTATATTTTTTTTTAAAAAAAAAAAGCAACCTGAAAGAACTATATTATAGTTCTTCCGTTTGGCGAATTGCTTTTTTTCCGTTGTTTTTTTTTTACTCCCTCCTTTCTTCTCTTCCTCTTTTTGGGCAAAAGGAGAACAACAGCTAAAGGAGGTGAACAGAGAGAGGAAGAATGGTGGAGAGCCACGGAGAGGAGAAGTAGATGAAGGCTGAGATTAAAAAAAAGAGATAAAGATATAGAGAAGGGGAAGAAAAAAGAAACACTAGAAATCAAGAGGAAAAATACAACTGGAATAAACTGATGGAGGAGGATTGATGGATGGCACAACAGAGACAGGTGGCGGGCAAAATTTGATGGATTAACAGCAAAGGGATGTGCATTCAGAACCTTCCCAGCGCTCCCAGCATCTCTGTGAGCAAAAGAAGATAGAGGGTGCAGACAAACCCATCAGAGAAAGAAAGAGGGAGAGAAATGGGATAAAGAGAACAAAAGAGCCCAAGTCAGAACTTAAGAATCCGGAGAGAAAGCTCCCAATTGCCTCCCCTCTCCATCCATCGCAGCTTTCCAACTTGCCAAACTTCTGACCTCATGTCAGGACGTGCCATTCGAGCTGAAACGAGGAGCCGGGCAAAAGATGACATCAAGAAAGTGATGGCTGCTATTGAGCACGTCCGGAGATGGTGAGCACAATTTGAGGATGGTGGTGGTGGTGGGGGCAGCCGGGGAGGACTTTGGTGAGAAAGCGACAGCTTGCCACCCCTGCAGATCTGACTGTTTAGGAGGCTTCTAAGCTGGGTGAACTTTGACATTTGGTGGGGTACCACAAAGGCCTGTTTTGGTGGGAAGCGACTGATGGTTTGGGGTGTTGATTATGGGTCTTTCCACCATGTCTGCAGAGCCTGCATACTCTAGATCAGTGTTTCTCCACCGTGGCGACTGTTGAGACAGGTGGACTTCAATTCCCAGAATTCCCCATGGTTGGTTTGGAAGGCTTGCTGAAAGCCAGATGTTTTTGTCTGTGGTTTGATGTCAGTGCTGTGCGCCCAGGGAAGTGGGGTAGGATGGTTGTGCTCCAGATGAGCTGGCCAAAATGTTGCTGTCTCTTGGAAGGGATCTCTAGAAATGGCTCCTCCTCCTTGCCCGCCCTTCCACCAGAGCAGCTGATCCAAGTGTCCGATGTTATATTTTGGGTAATTTTTGTCTTGCCCGTGATCCTTCCCCTTTCCTCATCAAATCGTCACATCAGAGGCGTTAGCTGAAGCCACTTAACAGTTTGAAGGCCAGCAGCTTTTCTGGTGGGGGAGTATAGTCTGGTTGCTTTCTCTGTTTCTCTTGAATCTGAAATTAACAAAATGGTTTGATTTTGTTTTCTGGTAAATGCAAACTCTGAACATCTCAGCTCAATATTACTGTGGCTGTTAACATGGTTTGTTATATTGCACTTACAGTATCTCCCTGCTTTTCTCTAAGGCCGGGGTCCTCAACCTTGCTGGCTGAGGAATTCTGGGAGTTGAAGTCCACAAGTCTTAAAGTTGCCAAGGTTGGAGACTCCTGCTCTAAGGGCTCAAAATGACACACACAAGAGCTCCCCCTAATTTTATCCCCACAACAACAACCCTGTGAGATAAAGCTGGGCTGAGAGAGATGACTGGCTCAAAGCCACTGATTTGAGCTTAGTGAACATACCGGAATGAAAATCTCCATGTCCCAATACAACTGAACATTGTTAGAAGTCATTATGATGGTCTTACTATGCATAGTTTTCAGTATAGGAGCTTTTCAAGCTTATAATATTCACATCATTTCTAAAGCTCCTAATCAGGCAGAGGACAAAATGATTTCTACTTCTGATCAAGCTTTGTGGTGATTTCACATGACCTATGAAGACCAGGGAGGAGAGAGAGGAAAGAAAGCTACAGGAATCAGAGGATGGGCCATGGATGGCTCAAGCAGGAGACCCTATACTATTTCAGACAATTGGCTGTCCAATATCATCTTTAAAACCTCCACAACTTCTGGAGGCTAGCCATGCCACTGGTTAATTGTTCCCACTGTCAGGAAATTCATCCTTAGTCCTAGGTTGCTTCTCTCCTTGATTAGTTTCCATCCACTGCTTCTTGTCCTGCCTTCAGGTGCTTTGGAGACTAGGTTGACCCCCTCTTCTTTGTGGCAGCCCCTGAGATATTGGAACACTGCTATCATGTCACCCCTTGTCCTTCTCTTCATTAAACTAGACATATTCAATTCCTGCAACCATTCTTCATGGTTTAGCCTTCAGTCCCCAGTAGACTGGCTGGGGAATTCTGGGAGTTGAAGTCCACATGACTTCAAGTTGTCAAGGTTGAAAAACATTGATACAGAGTGTTGATCAAGTTCATCCTCTCACTGGACGGTATCTTCCCAGACTATCCTTGGGTTGTCAGAAAGATATTAGAAAATCAAGATGGATGGAAGAGGATTGTATAGTGTTGGGAAACTGATATAACGGGTTTCTATAATTGTACATTTTGTCGGTGTCTCAGTTGCAATCATCACCACCACCATCATCATCATCATCATCTACTTAACAGGATAATATTTTAAAACACCCCCAAGAAGTAGCATTACTCTGTATAAGCCCAGAAGCTAAACATGGTTAAACTTGGCTATTGAGTGGTTGGGACTCCACTAGAAAATCACAGGAGTCTAGGCTGGTCTGGAAAGTTGGGGGGGGGGAACTTTCTGGAAGAAGGCAAAAGTAGGAGAATTACTTCATTCTGAGAATACTACACAGTTGCATTGACAAAGTTATCAGCAGCTACTGGTTAAAAGGCTGGGCTTATTGACCAGAAAGTTGGCAGTTCAGGACTCAAGTACTGTGTAATAGGATGATCTCCTGTCCTTGCCCCAGCTTCTGCTCATCTAGCAGTTCGAAAGCATGCAAATGCGAGTAAATAAATAGGTACCACTTTAGTGGGAAGGTACCTGTTGTGTTCTGTGCACCTTGGCGCATGCCGGCCACATGATCACATAAGTGTCTTTGGACAACACTGGCTCCCTCGACTAGGAAATGGTGGCGGGCATTGCCCCCTAGAGTCAGACATGACTGGACAGGGAAAACCTTTACCTTATTTTTTAACCTTCAAATCAGAGAAGATTTTACTTTTTTTGTCGAACACACCGAGAGGTCACCAGTGGAGAAATCCTGCAAGCCGTCCCATTTCATCCTGCCATTTTTCTTTTTCTAGGGAAAAGCGTTGGGTGACGGTGGGAGACACCTCTTTACGGATCTACAAGTGGGTCCCTATTATGGACCCTCGAGACGAGGTGAGAAAGAGGCGGGCTGGTTTCCTCATGAGGCCTATTGTCTTGAGCACTTCTAGTTGCACTTATTTGCTCCCCTCTCTTCTGTTGCAGCAGAAAAGACGTCTGGGAGGTAGCAAAGAGCAGCAGCCTGCCAGAGACAGACGGTCTCCTCGAAGCAATTCTGCTCTGCTCATGTTGGACCTGAATGGTACATTTTGGGACAGGAAGGGGGAGGGAAGGATATTACCTAGTTCAGGGGTAGGCAGCCTCGGCTCTTTTATGGCTCATGGACTTCAACTCCCAGAATTCCTGAGCCAGCCAGGCTGAGGAGAAAGAGAGAGGTTGCCATGCTGAGCTATGCTGACTCAGGAATTCTGGGAGTTGAAGTCCATGAGTCATAAAAGAGCTGAGGTTGCCTACCCCTGACCTAGTTCCTTTACAAGGGCCTTGTAAAATTTGGCATTTCAGGCCCTCCCTACACAGGATACAGGTAGGCCTTGACGCAAGAGACGCCCAGATTTGTGTTGCTAAGTGAGGCAATTGTTAACTGAGTTTTGCCCCATGGTTATGACCTTTCTGGCCACAGTGAATCACTGCAGTCGTTAACAATACGGTTGTTAAGTGAATCTGGCTTCCCCGGTGACTTTGCTTGTCAGAAGATCACAAAAGAGGATCACGTGACCTCAGGACACTACAACTGACATAAATACGAAGTTGCCAAGCGTCTGAATTTTGATCACGTGACTATGGGGATGCTGCAATGGTCGTAGGTGTGAAAAACAGTTATAAGTCACTTTTTTCAGCGCTTTGTAACTTTGAATGGTCACTAAATAAATAATTCTAAGTTGAGAGGTACCTGTACTCCAGAGACTAAGAAAGGAGAGAAAATTCCTTTTTTTAAAAAAAAAAAAAAGACCAGTGTTGTAGTTCGGATGAGACCAGTAAAAACAGAATTCCAAGGCAAGAAATTTCCTTAAAGGACATATTTATTGGCTACAAAGTATCCAGGATCAAAAGTGAAACCAAGACTGAAGTTCCCTCCCAAAGGTTACAATGTTACAAAGTTGCATTTCCCACCCCAGTAATATGTCATACATCACATTCCCCAATAAACTACTTTGGCGGGTGTCCTAACAGATGTCTCAGCCCACCAAACCTCAGGCAGCAATGACCTTGGTTCCCACAGGACAATTTATTGTTTTGACTAAACTTAAAAGCACACATCCCCCCCTCCCAACGCTGTCGCAACCAAAAAACGAAGTGAAAATGGCTTCAGCTAAATTCTTGCAGCATTGACAATCAGTAGTAAAATTAGATTCTTCTCTGCCCCTTCTTTGTTTTACATCCATTATTATAATTTGTTGGGACAGCTTACCATCTGCAATGATACTTTTAACACCATCAAACAAGAACATCTGCTATCCCAGGTCCTTGGGAAGGACTCAATAGGTGGATCAAAATGCCAAGTCCCCTAGAAACATCTTGTTGACTGTGCGATGAACCATAATAAAAATCTTGAAGGCATTGAGGGAGAGAATGAAGGTATTAACATATGGCCTTGTGCTTCTCATCGGTAGCTTCCTTTGTTTTTCAGGATAAAATGCACTGCCTAAAGTGACTCACTCCTAGTAGATCAGATTACAAGCCTATTTAATCCAAGGAAAGAGATATAGGTACAATATGAGCTGCTAGCTGGCAGAAGAGGCTGCCATTGGACACAATGAGGTCTTAAGGTCAGAGGCCCGAGGATCCTCTACAGCAGAGGTGCCCAACCTTTTTGGCACCAGGGACTGGTTACATGGAGAAACGTTTTTCCACAGACCGGAGGGGGCGTGGTTTTGTGTGCTGCCTGCATCCTGTGGATGGGGCTTTCCTTGTTTGTGCCGACCGGTTGCTGGCATCCTGTGGCCTGGTACTGGTCCACGGACCGGGGGTTGGGGAACCCTCCTCTACAGTATTAGAGATGCTTTAGCACTGTGTTTCAACCTCAGCAACTTTAGGAGGTGTGGACTTCAAATCCCAGAATTTCCCAGGCAGCTGACCTCTATGGCAGGGGTGGGCCAACCTGTGGGCTGCAGCCCACTAAAGGGCTATGGCCTGCTGGCCAGCAGGCTGCAGGACAGGCTGGCCAGTGCGCTCACATGTGCTAGGGCCACTCATGCTAGCACTGCTGCTATGCAAATCAGGTGCTGCGTGGGTTGCATGGCAAAAATGAGGCACCGTGTGGCAAAAACGGCGCCACAAGCCAAAAATGGAGTGCTGCTAACTAGCAGGTGCTAGCACTGCCCTGTTTGTGTCACACGTACACGTGCTCGCAGCCCCATTTGTGTGCATGCGCATGCACGTGCGTAAAATGCTTCCCCTTCCCTTTCCCTCCCATCTGCCATCTGAAAAAGGTTGGAGACCTCTGCTCTATGGTTTGGGTAGTCCTTGGTTTACAAACATTTGTTTAGTGATTGTTCAATGTTACAATGTCACAAAAGAAGTAATTTAGAAGGACACGTGATCAATTCAGGTATTTGGCAACTGACACTGGTTGCACTGTCCTGGGGGCGGGGGTTGTCATCTGATCGTCATTTGAGACCTTACCAGTTGGCTTCCGACAAGCCAAGTCAATGCTTAACAACAGCATAATTCACTTAACAACGGCCGTGGTTTGCTTACCAACTGTTGAAAGAAAAACCTTCATCAGGGTCCAATCCATGCTGGGAATAAACAAAATGGAGACTGCTTTAGAAAGAAGGTTGTAGTTTATTGAAGAGGAGAGCCAGACAGAAAGATGGCCTTTGGAAAGCTGACCACATGTAGTAGCGGGTGCTGGGTTTTTATACTTTCTTTAGCTTTTGTTTGGAGTTGTTCCTGTGGCATGAACTTTGACCTGAGTCTGAGTGTGCCTTTCTGGTATTCTGAGGGTGGTGGGTTAATCCTATTATGTCCCAAAGGTCATATCCCACTTCCCTGAGCATGTGGCTGATGACTATGTCCTGTGTTGGATTTTTTTGGTGTGAGGGATTGTTGATTCTAGGGATCTTTGTTTTTCTAATCCTATCAGCTCTAAGTTCTTGGCTCTAGTCTTTCTGAAAGGATTATCACATCTGCATTTCTACAGACAGACCTAGTTTCTGCTTGGGGCAGACAGACGTAGGCGGGAGGGTTGGTTTCTGCCTAAGATTTTCCATTATTCCTTTGGGGAAATATAATATTCTGCCTTTTAAATATTCCCAAAATATTTCTTTCTCGGGGTGTGTGTGTGCTGTCCTCCCACACAATGCTGGCCTAAAAAAGGAAGTAAAATTGGGCTCACTTAACATCTATATTGCTTAGTAACAGAAATTGTGGTCACAGCTCGAGGACCAGCTGTACATTCCAGCTTTGTGGTTCTATGAAACCTTTGGTCCTTTGGATGTCGCTGAATTACAACTTGCCTCACTGTTTGTCGCTTCATCTTTGAAATAAGAGAAAATACTTGTAGCTCAGGTTTTAGATTTTGGCAGTGGTTTGCTCCCCAAGCTTGTTTTAATATAGTTTCTGAACATTTTGTTACCAAACTAGGTAACATCATCATCAGGATTTCCTTGTCCTATTCTTAGCTTATAAATGTCTTGTGTGCCACTGTGGTCAATTGGTCATGCGATTGGTTGTTTATTTAGAGCTATATTTAAATACCAAGCAGCTGATTGGTTCTCTTGTTGATCGGTAGTTCGAATGGTCTGGTTTCTTACATATTCATATGCTGGATCTAGATCAGTATGCTTGTTAATTGCTCCTTTGGTACAATACCAGGCCTCAATAAATTCATGCGTGTGGCAGGCGTTGGCATGTCCCATGGTTTTTGTTCCTTCCCAATCGTATTGGTGTTTTTTTTAATCAATGTGGTTTGAGCTTCATTCTTTTTCATTCCACATAGTGGTTTCCAACAGTGGAGTCCAAGACACTCATAGCACGTCAATGGCACACGGTCACCGAACCTGGAGTCTCCATTCACCCCTAGTGATAAAAAACCCCTCCCAGTTTCCAGATACGGTTCTTCACGGTCCTGTTTCTGTTTTCCACCAGATGAGAACAGCAGCCAGAGTTCTTTTTCGGAGACGTCCTTGCTGAAAGGGGGTGACACGAGCCCCACCCCCACCCCGGATCGAAGCCAGACAGCGAGTCCCACCCTCTTAGGAGAGCTGAAGTCGGATGATTTGCAGCCCCCTTTGTTGGGCCAAGAGGGAGGTAGGTTCATCTAGGAAGAGATCTCTTGGCATTAAGCCAGGGCTTTTCAACCAGTGGTACGGGTACCACCTGTGGTACATTGGCACCTGGCAGGTGGTACGCGACCATCCTAGAAAAGTGGTAGCGGGGGAGGGGAATGAGCTGTACGAGTGGCAGCACCGCACAAGCCTGAGCGAAAGATGGCTGGAGCTGCAGGGCTGTCGGGGCTCAGCGGAAGTGCCAGGATCAGCGCTTCTTCGGGGCTGTCAGGGGTTAGTGGAAGCACCAGGTTCAGCGCCAGGCTCCAGCTGGAGCTCAGCGCTGATCCTGGCGCTTCTGCTGAGCCCAGAAGAAGCGCCGATCAGCTGGAATGTTGCAGCATCACCAGGGTCTTGTGATTTACATTGAGATGCTTGGCAACTGATTCATATTTATTACGGTCACAGTGTCCCAGGGTCATGTGAAGTGACCAAAACCTGCTTCAACCACCCAGCAGACTGGGGGAATAAAAACCAAACAACCCCCACCCCACCCCCACTGCCAATCCTCAACAGAAATGCTTACAACTATGAAAACCTTGGACAGGAGGAAGAGCTCCGCCGGGCAGGTAGGCAGGTGTCTTGCTCGGCTGTGGCTTGGGGGGCACCTTTTTCAGTGCCATTTGTAACTTTGAACAGTCACTAAGCAAACTGTTGCAAGTCGAGGACTACCTGTACTTCATCACTTTTTTCTTTTTTTTTTTTTTGATCATCAAGTTTTTGACCCCTTACTAGGCCACTGGTGGTACTCGGATGTTGTCATATCCTAAAAGTGGTACAATGGGTGAAAAGGTTGAAAAGCCCTGCTGTGCTCTGCTCTACTCTACTCTTCCAAACATAATGGCTTTCTCCAGTGAATGCCCCTATATGATATGGCCGAAATGAGATCGGTTTTGTGATTTGGCCTTCTATTGACATGTCTAATGTTACGCACTCCAATACTTGCTTGTTAGTCACCTCTGTTGTCCAAGGAATATGCAGGCACCTTCTCCTGCCCCATAGCTCAAATGAACCGATTTTCTTCCCGTCTTGCTTTTTTAAGGTCCAACTTTCACAACCATAGGTAGCTGCGGGGAACAAAATAGAGCAAACTAACCTACATTTGGTTGCCAGGCTGATGTCCCTGCTTTTCCAAACCAGGCTAGCAGTAGACTCCAACCCCAGGCGTTTGGGGTAGTGTTGGCTCTGTTTGGCTTACTTAGTGCCCTCCCCCTCAAACGCAACTTTTCACACCTCAGCTGAGCTGTTTTCCTTGCCATACCGTGCTTTGAACTCTGGATTCCACCGTGTTTTGTTTTTGCCCCTTGTTTATTGGATCCCTGGTCTCTTTTTAAAAATGTATTTCTATTGAGAATTGTACCCAAAATAAAAATATCTAAAGAAAAAGAGAGAAGCCATGTTTAAAAGTACATAATTAAAAGAAAAAAAAGAAAAGAGAGGTTTGAAATAAAATAAGCTCCAGCCTTCTTTGCAACAGATTTTTTGCAATCTTGTCACTCCTCCTTCTTCTTGGATACTACACAAATCCCTTCAGTCCTGCCTTTAAATCCACATTTTTCCATCTTCAAAGCCATAAATCATTATATCATTTTTTTATTCTTTCAACAGAAAATCCCTATATAGTTTCGTTTTTTTTAAAAAAAGTCTTTGATGTTCTTTTTCTCTGACCCAGTAGGTCATCTTTGCCATTTCAGCAAATTCTGACTTTTTCACAATCCATTCCTCCCATTTTTAGATCTTGACCTGGGCTAAGCCTCTAATTTTCTATTGCTGTCTTTAGCTTTAGGTAAAAAGAACTATTTGCTTCTAAAATTGTGCCTGAGTTTGCCTGTCTCTGGACTGAGGCAGGCCATTGCTGTTGGCCCAGCAAACCTTCTGCGTATGGAAAACTGGGATGATGTTTTGAGAGATTGAGGCTGTTCTGTGTTATGACATTCCTTGATATATGACCATAATTGAACCTGGAGCTCCCATCAATAACTGAGGATATTTTACAACCATTTCTGTTGTGGTCATTAAGGGGATCTAGCTTTCTCTTATTGACTTTGCATGTCAGAGGCCAGTTGGGAAGGTCACAAATGATCACATGACCTGCAGCCATTGTAAATACATGCTGGTTGCCAAGCACCTGAGTTTCAGTCATGTGACCACACAGGGTGTAAAGTGGGAGGAGCCGCCTTAAGTCACGTTTTTCAGTGGCTGGCTGAGGAATTCTGGGAGTTGAAGTCCACAAGTCATAAAAGGGCCAAGTTTGAAGACCCCTGCACTAAAGGAATGGTCGTAAGTTGAGGGCCTGTAACTCATTTTCCCTCCCTCCAGCAGGTCTTCCCTGCAATTTATAATGCTGAGATCTGCTATTATGCCTTGATAAAATTGTACATTGTGCCATAGCTGTATTTAAGCTTTTCATTCTTGCTGTGTTATCCTGTCAAGCCTTTCCACTGTTTAGCTACATTTTCAGTTTTGAACCTTAGCATAAATCTCTTCTCTCAAGTCTGCAAGAAGTAAGTTGAGGATGGATGTTCATTAAGATGATGGAGGACAGGGGAAAGAAAGGCCACATTTTTCAGAAAATACGCTGGGATCTGCCTGGTTTGATTGATTCCTTTTCTGCGTACAGATTCTGGGGTGCTCCTTCTTGAGGGAAGTGACGACCCTCCCAAACTTAGCAAAGAAGAACCAGATCTCAAGACGTCTGATTTCCAGGTGATTATGCGGATTGTGGAAAAAAGCCGAGGTTTTTTTTGGGGGGGAGGCAAGAGGTCAAAAAAGTCAAGATGGCCATCACCATGCAATCAAAGCCTCAGACTTTTTTAATTTGTGAAAATGAGTAAATTATTATTAATAAAAAGTTATCAGAAATTTCTACTCAAAATGAAGCAAAACCATATCTCGTCTATAATATATTGTTAGTCTTCCCTGATCAGGTGTCTTCTTTGCAGTTATTCTTTGTTCTGTCTTAGCCATTCTCTTACTGTCTTTTGTATCCTGTTATTTTAATAATTAAAAACTTTAAAAAAAAAACATATTACAAATGGTCAATCAGACCTATCACTTTGGGGCTTTAAAAATTTTAACGCCCTCTTGAATTTAACACAATATGCTTACATGCTTGATAGTCAGTTGATGACACAATTGAGCCCAACTTTTCTGTTGCTAAGCAAGAGGGTTGTTAAGTGAGTTTTGGCCCATTTTATGATCTTTCTTGCCACGGTTGTTCAGTGAATCACCGCAGTTGTTAAGTGAGTCACACGGTTGTAAAGTGAATCTGGCTTCCCCAAGGACTTTGCTTGTCTGAAGGTCACCAAAGGTGTTCGCATGATCCCGGGACACTGCAACCGTCATTAATACATGCCAGTTGCCAAGCGTCTGAATTTTGATCATGTGACCATGGGGAAGGTGCAACAGTCGTTAAGTGTGAAAAGCAGTGATATGTCACCTTTTTCAATGCTGTTGTAACTTTGAACGGTCACAAAATGAACTGTTGTAAGTTGAGGACCACCTGTACTCTCATAGCCCAGAATTGCAGGTTTGGCTTTTATCTTGTTTTCCTATACAAAATGAGAATACCGTCCCACAGAATTTCCAAAGCAGAATTTCTCAATATTATTTGACATGCACAAATGTAGAATCAAATTTTGAGCCCAGTGTTGTGGCTTTCCTCTTTTTCTGAGAGACGGGTTCAGAGAATACGAGATAGAGGGTGAGCTGAGTGTTAAGATTAGGGTTACTAAACTCTGGCAATCTTTTTTTTAAAAATTCCTAATCCTTTATTCTTTTCTCCAGCCATTGATAAAACAAGTCCTAAGTCTGATAGTATTGTTTCTTCTTTTTGTTTCAGCCTTATAGTAAGTCTGTCCATCTCCGCACATTCTAGTATTTTTTTTTAATTATTTCTTCCTCTAACCCAGGGGTAGGCAACCTTGGCTCTTTTATGACTCGTGGACTTCAACTCCCAGAATTCCTGAGCCAGCCACACTGAGGGGAAAGGGAGAGGTTTCCAAGCTGAGCCATGCTGGCTCAGGAATTCTGGGAGTTGAAGTCCACAAGTCATAAAAGAGCCAAGGTTGCCTACCCCTGCCCTAACCCTAATCTCTGGTAATCTTGATGGCTGGATGGGGAACTCTGGTACAGTTGGTCCTTGACTTAACAACAGTTCATTTAGTGACCCAAGTTACAATGGCACTGGAAAAAGTGACTTATGACCAGTTTTCATGTTTAAGACCATGGCAGCATCCTTGTGGTCACGTGATCAAAATTAAGACCCTTGGCAACTGACTCATATATATGATGGTTGCCGTGTCCCGGGATCATGTGATCCCCTTTAGCGACCTTCTGACAAGCAAACTCAATAGGAAAACCAGATTCACTTCACAACTTTATTACTAACTTAACAACTGCAGTGATTCACTCAACAACAGGGGCAGGAAAGGTCATAAAATGGAGCAAACCTCACTTAACCAATGTTTCACTGAGCAACAGAAATTTTGGGCTCAGTTGAGGTCAAACAGGCTTCGTCTCAATCCTGCCAAAACTGAGTGGCTGTGCATACCGGCATCTCGGACTAACCAAGTTTTTCCATCGTAAACTATGGGGGGGGGGGTGAGGTGTTACCCTCCGTTGATAGGGCTCGCAACTTGGGTGTCCTCCTGGATTCATGGCTCAGTTTGGAAGATCATATAGGAGCCGTGACCAGGGGGGCTTTTGCCCAGGTTCGCCTGGTGCGCCAGTTGCGACCCCACCTGGACCGAGATGCTCTACGCACAGTCACTCATGCGCTCGTGACCTCCCGTTTAGACTACTGCAACGCTCTCTACATGAGGCTGCCCTTGAGGACCACACGGAGGCTTCAGCTGGTGCAGAATGCAGCCGCGCGAGTTGTGATGGGAGTTTCCCGATACTCCCATGTAACACCTCTTCTCCATGAGCTGCATTGGCTTCCAGTTGCCCTCCGGGTGAGATTCAAGGTGCTGGTGATGACCTATAAAGCCCTAAATGGCATGGGCCCGGATTATCTGAGGGAGCACCTGCTGCCAGCGTCAATTTCCCATCGTCCTGTGCGCTCCCACAGGGAGGGCCTCCTCAGGGTACTGCCGGTCAAGGATTGTCGGCTGGCGATCCCCAGGGGGAGGGCGTTCTCTGTGGGCGCGCCTGCCCTATGGAACCAATTGCCAACGGAACTCCGGATTGCCCCTGACCTTCATTCGTTTCGCCGGGACCTAAAAACCTATCAGGTCTGGACTGAGGGGTTTTAATGATTTTAAATTGGGATTTTAATTCTTGGGGCCATATTTAATTTAATTTAATTTTAACTTAATTTTATACTGTATTGTTTTTAAATTTTGCCCTGTAAACCACCCTGAGTCCTTCAGGAATAGGGCGGTATACAAATTGAATTAATAAATAAATAAATAAATAATAAGTCGAGGACTACCTGTATTCTCATCACCCAGAATTGGAGGTTTGGTTTTTACCTTGTTTTCCTGTACAAAATGGGGTTCCTGTCCCGCAGGATTTCCAAAGCAGAATTTCTGAATATTTGACATGCACAAATGTGGAATCAGATTTTGAGCACAATGTTGTGGCTTTCTCCTTTTTCTGAGAGACGGGTTTAGGCTGCAGAATCTGAGATAAGAGGGTGAGTTGAGCGTTAAGATGAGGGTTATGCTTGCTAGTGGGTGTTGAAGTCAGCACAAAGTTGCCGAGCTTGGGAGACATTGGTTAAGGACTTCCTTTGCTTGTCTTCCAGGCCACGGACACAGCAGCTTGTTTGGAAACCACCACGGACATGGAAGAACGAACATCTGAAGTGGAGGAGCCTTTCTTGTTAGAAGGTCCCTCCTTGAAGCGGATCCGTACAGAGGAGCAAGCTTTGCAGCCTACCCCATCCTCTGAAGTGTAACCTCAAGCTTCAGGCCTGCCTTTCCCATTTCTTCTGATAGATGGATCTATGTGGGAGAATGTGACATAATGTTAGCTAAGTATGGTGCGTCCAAGCCATTTGTCTCTGCAACCTGAGATTGCCACAGTATTGCCTGCTGCCCCCTTGTGACAACACTGTTTATATCAAGCATTCATGTTTTATGCCTGCATGGAAATGAAACATAGCAGTGGGAAGGGAGGCCTATGACCAGCAGCAATCACGGAGACTTACAGAAAGGAGAAAGAAATGAGAAATGGTACTTATGCAGAAATGTGATTTATATATTGGGGAATACGAGAGAGTAAAAGTAAAATTCTGTTTTAAAGCACACATTAGGAAGGTCGCAAGCTCCCTAAATTCTATCTTCTAGCCTAGTTTTTCAGCAGGAAAGAGCAGCCTGTAGTTTAAAAGCAAGGATACAGTTTTATATCCATTCCAAATCCAAATTTTGCAGCATGGGAACTCATATTCTAGGCAAAGAGCAAGATGCACAATTTTATTATTTAATAATGCTAAAGTTATCGGAGGCTTTGAAAACCTGGGAACGAAAGGCAAGCAAGATGTGTCCCTGTTATGGACATTTGTCTGGCATGGTATAGGGTCACATGCTTGACCAGGGGGTTGGACTAGAAGATCTCCAAGGTCCCTTCCCACCCTATTATGCTGTGTTCTCTATTGGCGGAGGACAAATCCCATGCTGCTTTGCCAGCAGAGAAAACAGATCGAACTTTGATGTGAAGGCTCAAATAAGGGCTGGAATTAAGTCTCCACTGAAATGCTCTAAAGCAGAGGTCCTCAACCTTGGCAACTTTAAGACTTGTGGACTTCCAACTCCCAGAATTCCTCAGCCAGCTTGGCTGGCTGAGGAATTCTGGGAGTTGAAGTCCACAAGCCTTAAGATTACCAAGGTTGAGGACTCCTGCTCTAAAGCAGGGATGGGCAACTATGGCCCCTTAATGACCTGTGGACTTCAACTCCCAGAATTCTCAAGAATTTTGGGAGTTGAAGTCTACAGGTCATAAAGGGGCCATAGTTGGCCACCCTGCTCTAAAGACTCTTTTTATAGGGGCATTAAAAAGTGCAGGGCTTTCATCACATGGGTTCAAAGCCACCATCTTGAGCTTTCCCCAAATACTTCTAGATTCTGTGCACTTGAGACACCAGGCTTTATATTCTGAGGGGAAAACTTTCCCCTATGGGTTATTTCGGTTGCTGAAAACTTGGGAGCTGGGGTAGTTAGAAAAGCCAGGAGTCTTGTAGAATGTAAAACAAACAAAAGCAAAACTCTAACCCACTTATAACAGGAAGGGTTCCTGCTTTGATTCAGTTGCCACCCCAGATGCCCCATTTATGCCCACTGCAAAGACTAATTGGTAGGACAGGCAAACAAGGCAGACCAACGGCTGGACTTTCCTCAGAGTTGAAGGATGTCAAGGAAAATGTGCAAAGCCATAGTTTGCTGGATAATAACAGGCAAAATGAAGTTTGCCTATGGTTTCTCATAAGGGATGCTTCCAGCCACCGAATGAATAGTGCTGAGACATGTTTAGGAGCTCCAATGAAGCCATGTTTGTAATGTCATGCTGTAATTATGTCATTTTCTTCAGCTGCATCATTCAAGTTATTTGCATACAAGTAGTCCTTGAATGAGGTGGCTGGATGGAGTCACTGAAGCAGTAGGCGTGAGCTTAAATGGACTCCAGAAGATGGTAGAGGACAGGAAGGCCTGGAGGAACACTGTCCATAGGGTCGCGATGGGTCGGACACGACTTCGCAACTAACAACAAGTCCTTGACCTATGGCAGGGGTTTTCAAACTTGGCTCTTTTATGACTTGTTGACTTCAACTCCCAGAATTCCTCAGCCAGCGTGCCTGCCTGAGGAATTCTGGGAGTTGAAGCCCACAAGTAAATAAAAGGGCCAAGTCTGAAGACCCCTGACCTATGACCATCAAGTTTCACACTCCAGTATAGGTAGTCCTTGATTTACAACCATTCATTTAGTGACCGCTCAAACTTTACAACAGCACTGAAAAAAGCGACTTATGACTGTTTTTCACACAATCGTTGCAGCATCCCCGTGGCCTGCAGCAAGCCACTTAACAACTGTTGCAAGAAAGGTCATAAAATGGGGCAAAATTCACTTAACAACTGTTTCACTTAGCAACAGAAATTTTGGGCTCAGTTGTGGACGTAAGTCAAGTACTACCTGCTTAGTCTTAAGTTGAGGACTGCCTGTAATGCACCATGGTGTGTGATGTCACACGGGCCTCACAGATGCTTGTGGTGTGGAGTTGCAGCCGGAGAACAAAAATAATAATGCTAACTTTTTTAGGAAGGAAACAAATGTTGTAAGCTACTTACTAAAGATGTAGAATTCATGGACAGGTGTGAATGCATTTTTGTCCTTCGGGCTTCCTCTTAAGATTGGCCAAACTTCAAGTGTACCTATTTTCTCCAAGTGTGTTTGAAACACTGTGATCCAGAAATTGTGACAATCCACATTTACAATCCATACATACCAGAGACACATGTGTGCATTATTTGGCAAACGTATGTGGTATTAGTAAGTCATTCACCAACTGTGGATTTGCCTCAAGGAAGAGATGCCATTGTATCCATTTAATTTGACCTATAGGATATAGTCGCACAATTTCTTAAATGCATTTGAGTTCTCAATGGAGGTTTTTCATGTGTGACATCATTCACACATCATGAAAGAAGACATTCATACCAGGTTAAGGCAGTAGCAGCTAGTGAAAGTGTAGTAGTATTTGATTTAGCAATAACTGCTAGCATTTTTATCTCTCTGGTTTTATAAGCATTTAATTTTACATTGTAATTTTCATAGCTTATAAACTATTCCTCATTCAGAAATCTGTAGTGTTTCTTTATCTTACAGCAAAAGTGGGTATTTCTTAAAATCAACATTTTTTGCATGCATGGAACATATTTTGTCAAGAGTAATTTTTAAATGACCTCTCATTTCTCAAATTCTGGAATAGGTAGGCCGTATTTTGCAGGCCCTGGGTGTATAAATTTTAGGATGTTAATAAGCAAAAAAGTTGTCTAGAGTTCACGAGACAAAACCAGATGCCAATTAGTGCTAAAAAGCTGTCTCTTATCAGGAGACAATTGTGCAGACGCTATCAATCAATTCATACAGCAACAGGATAAAAAGTTTTCCTACATTCCAGTCTGTAATGAGAAACCCATACCACCATTTAAAAAAAAAGAAAAATAAGTCAAATTAAAATACAATGTAATGTTAGTGTTGTCTTGTGCTCCTTCCCCTCCAAGGCAACCAGCTAAAGCAGAGGTCCCCAACCTACGGTCCGCGGCCTAGGACCAGGCTGTGGGCTCTTGGCTGGTGGCCGCGGAAATGGCTGGCCGGCACGCATTCCCCATTTGCGCTAGTGCCTGCGGGTCCGTTTGTGCATGCACACAGGCGCGAACGGGGACGCTAGCGCAGGGTGGGTGTCCACAGCCCCTTTGCGC
Organism: Vipera berus; assembly: GCF_964194415.1. NCBI lineage: Eukaryota > Metazoa > Chordata > Lepidosauria > Squamata > Viperidae > Vipera > Vipera berus. The sequence goes on along the minus strand of NC_138205.1, from coordinate 13,271,265 downwards.
ATGTGCCGCTAGCCAGTGTGTGTGTGTGTGTGTGTGGCTGTTCACACATGCGCATGCCACCAGCGCATGCTGCACGCGCATACAGGGCTGCTAGTGGCGCGCTAGCGTGCATGGTCTGTGAGCCCGGAAAAGTTGGGAGACCTCTGATCTAAATGACATTGGCTGATCCTGAAAAGACAATGTCAGACCTGGTTAGAAAGAAAACAAGGTATTTCAGACTGAAGAAGTCAACAATTTCCTGGAAGAAGGCAACGTTTTCACTTTGCCACATTCGGCAAACTTGGGCTAAAATTGGTTTGGTGTTTCATGTGGATTCATAAAACTAGGTTAATCCATAACCATAGCTCAGTTCACCAAAAGAAACCAGCTCACAGAAACAGAGTTACTGTAGGCAGTTCTGGGCTAGCTGGACCTATAAGACCTGTCTTTTAGCAGAAAGCAGTTTTCTCCAAAATTTCAGCGGATTAAACACTCCTCCTTCCTGGATGCATAACAAGCATTCTGAAGCTATAAAAGATGTACCTGATGCTGTTCATTTAGATCAGAGGTGCAAAAATTGTAACTAAGCATCTTTTCTAGACATCAAATGCCTCCGTGGCTGCAGCCAATTTTCTTCCCCACACTGGACAACCTGGTTTCAAAGAAGCGAAATGGCTGTAATAAAATATTTGCAACTGCTTCAGCCTTCTTTACACACACACACTCTCTCTCTCTCACACACACACACAGTACAGTTAGGCTACTTTTAGCATGTAAACAGGCTGGGTGTACTGTAGCTCTAAAGCTTATGAAAACACCATCCAACTGGACTATGGTATAATTTGGGGTCCTTGATGGTCTCTGAGCTTGTTTTCTTGCAGGCTTTTCATTACCAAAGTAGGTAACTTCATCATGGATGTGAGCACTGATGAGGTTACCTAGTTGGGCAATGAAACGTCTGCAAAAAAACAAGCTCAGAGAGCACCAAGGGCCCCTCATTTCAACCCTATATCTGTATAGCACAGGTGTCAAACTCGCCACATCACGTGATGTGTCACGACGTATCGCGACTCTTTTTGCATTGCCGGCAATGGGGTGGGCGCGGCTTTGGTATGATGAAACCGGCCTTTGGGCCTGCAGTGTAGTACAATGGAATGGTAAAGCAGCCCTTAAAACTTAAAAGGCTCAAGGTTGACTCAGCCTTCCATCCTTCCGAGGTAGGTAAAATGAGGACCCAGATTGTTGGGGGCAATTAAGCTGACTTTGTAATAATGCCGCTTGGGGCCCCCCGAAAGCCCTAATAAGCAGGCATATACATAGAATGAAGGCTATTGCTAAGCACATTGTGCTTTAGATTGTAAGCCGCCCTGAGTCTTCGGAGAAGGGCGGGATATAAATGGGATTTAAATAAATAAATAAATAAATAAATAAATAAATAAATAAATAAATAAATAAATAAATAAATAATAAAACAACAGGACGCAGGGCAGAAAACACCCCGCAAAAAGCACAATTCCACAAAAAGTCCTTTCAGCAGTTCCAAGGTGGCTCCACACCCATCTGCACCACTCAGGTGACCCCCGAGGACACAGACAAGCCTCCAAGCGGCCTCGACCACTCCGGATAAGACAGGGCCTGCAACCGATCAGGTGTCTGCAAGGAGTATAAATCCTTCCATTTCCCCCCCCCCCACCCCCAATCCAGTCAGAGTTGAAGAAGCTTCTTGGATGAGAAGTGACACATCTTCAAAAAGCAAAAACAAGGAAGTCCAGTTGCCTCCTGGTAAAGCACCTTTGGGATAAACCAGGGGGTCTTCAAACTTGGCCCTTTTATGACTTGTGGACTTCAACTCCCAGAATTCCTCAGCCGGGCATGCTGGCTGAGGAATTCTGGGAGTTGAAGTCCACAACTCATAAAAGGGCCAAGTTTGAAGATCCCTGGGATAAACCGTGGCCTGGATGACAGAATCTCCATAGACATGAAACAACAGAGCTTTCTATCGGGAAAAGCCGAGGGCGCCATCTAGCGATGGCGGGTTGTCTTGCGCGCGGGCGTTTTTTTTTTTAAAGCCCAACCTTTCTTCTCTGCGGCGCTGATTTCTGGACCCGACTTTGGCGACCGACCGCATCAATACTCTCGCGCGCCCGGGGGGTTGAATTTCAGATCCGCTTGGATCTGGCACGCTCGGAGCGCAATTTCGGAGAGCTCGACAACGCCAAGCCACGGTGGCGGCGGTTGCCCGGTTGCCGGAGAAAGGGGCCCTTCGCCTGATCAGCTCCGAACTCGCAAAGCAAAGCAGTCAAGGAATAGTTAACCCCTAACATTCCCCTCCTCTCTTCCCTCCCTCCCTCCCTCCCCCCCAACCCAACCCCTCCCCGTTCCCACGTGCAAGCAAGACGGAAGGGGAGGGCAGGCCGTGTCTTATCCGGAGGGGGGCGATTGCGCATTTCCTGGGATTGGGGGGAGTTCCCCTCCTCCGGCCCCCGACGGAAGCAAAAAAAGAAAATTAAAAAGAAAAAAGGGAGAGGGCTTTGGGTATGACCCACCGGCCAGCAAAGAGCCTCCCGTCTTCCAAGGGGAGGTGAGTAACTCCGTTTTCCTCTGGTCCAGGTGGAAATCTCGGCCCCCTCCTCCATCCACCCACCCCCGGCACCGGGCGAGAATGCGCGGGCTCGCGCGGCGGCGCCGGAGAAAGGAGCCCGGGAGCGAGAGAGGCGCGCGCGCGCCCGAGCGGCATTCCCACCCACCCGCCCGCTCAGGGCTTCCTTTCCGCGTGCCCGTCTCCTTTGCCGGCTCGTTGCCCACGCGGAGTCCCGAGATTGTGGCCTTCCAGCCTCGCCTTCCCTTCCGTGGTCCTTTTCCCCAGATCCGGGGAAAGCCAGCAGCCCCGAACGCCTTTCCCGCCGCCGCGCCTTTCCTCCAATGGAGAAGGAACGGCGGCGCCTGCTCGTTTCATTGCCTGCCCGCTTTTCCGCCCGGCTGTGTCGCGGGCGTCGGTGCTCCCTTCTCCGCCCTTTTCCCACGGGTGGGATCGGGGAATCCCACCTCTCCTTCGCACCTTCTCCCGTTTACTTCGCAGGGGCCAATACAGGGAAATGATCATTGAGATCCCTGCCTGTCTGTCTGTCTGTCTGTCTGTCTCTCTCTCTCTCTCTCTCTTTCTTTCTTTCTTTCTCTCTCTCTCTCTCTCTCTCTGTGCTTCCCTCTGTGTGTATCTTAACTTGGACTCCTCCTTTCCCCGTGAGAGCAGTTGCTATGGCCGGGATTTCCGATCTTGGTGTCATCTGCCTTTTCGCACCTAGTACTAAATTTAGTTTTTCTCTGGAGCTGACCCATATTTTTTTTTTTGGGGGGGGGCAGTTCCTTTGTTTCCTCCAAATGCGGGCACCCCGTGTGGAGCTGGTAAGAACTTGATCCCTGCATTTGAGGGAGAGAAAGAGAGACTTTTACCTTTGGAAAGTGGCTTCTTTGCCCACCCGAAAGTACGAATCACTTTAATCCCTTGAAGTAATCCGGCCAAAGCAAAATGTCGGATTTAAACCTCTAAATAGAAACAATCTGTCAGGTCTGCCATCTTCAGCTTCTTTGCTTCATTGGCATCCTGCCATTAAAAAGGGAGGGGTGGGAAGGAATTTGGGGGAAGCAGAGGTCAGGCATGGGAATGGGAAGGCAAATTGGGGAGGGGGGGAGGGGAGACAAGCAGACAAGAACCAGAGGTGTAAAACTGGAATAAGCCAGTTGTCAAGCACACAGTCTGGGAACAGAATCGGAAACTTATGGAGAGGCACCAAGCATCAAAGCTGTTCCCGAAACATCAAAAAAGGAATGCTATTGGACACTGATGAACTGGTCAAGTGGGGAGGGGCCTGGGAAAGAGGAAGAAGTGTAACCTTTGCACGGGAATACTTAAGATGTAGCTTAAATGTCAGACCTGTCCTGACTTAGATATTTAGGAAAGAAAGACCCTCAATTTAGGCTGAAGAGAGAGTGTCAGGACCCACCCCAATTCACATCTTAGGAAATAAGGACTCTTGGAGCCGAGTTGTCCAAAAGGAAAAAAATTACTAAGAATAAGATTGGTTGTGGAGATATGAGACAGGATCTGGTCTTGAGTCACATTTCAAATCTATATAAGCATTCCCGGTTCAAACCACTCTCCTCAAAACTCCATTTGGTTAGGATCCCATCAATTTGGTTGTCAGGTCCTTCCCTGGGAAGAAAGGAACTTCGTGCATTCCTTTGTTGATTGCCTTCTTCCTACAGCCCCAACAGACAGATCACTTCCCCCTCCTTTTTCTCCCCAGATCAAAGGTTCTTTGAGAGCAGCTACAGATAGACTGAATAAACAATCCCTCCTTAAGTAACACCAGCTGCCTGCAATTAGTGCAGGTTCGCATCCCACCAGGCTCAAGGTTGACTCAGCCTTCCATCCTTCCGAGGTAGGTAAATGAGGACCCCAGATTGTTGGGGTCAATAAGCTGACTTTGTAATAATGCCGCTTGGGGTGTGTGTGAAAGCCCTAATAAGCAGGCATATACATAGAATGAAGGCTACTGCTAAGCTTGTAAGTCGCCCTGAGTCTTCGGAGAAGGGTGGGATATAAATGGAAATAAAATAAATAAAATAAAATAAATATTTTAACCATACATTTATGAATGTGATATCATTGGATTCTGACAAGAGAAAAGAGAAAAAATATATATAAATGTTAACCCGGTTTGTTTGGATATTCTGTATGAAATCTCTTGAGCAACTTTGGTGCTCTAACGTGGTGTTTATTAACCCACTCATTTTCCGAGGAAGGGAGGTGTTTCCATGCCACTAAATATTGGATCTTTCTGTGGTGTTTTCTGGAATCCAAGATTTCTTTCACCTCAAAATGTTGTTCTCCCTCCACCATGATTGGGGGTGGCGGTGGTGGTGGGGTTCTTGTTCGTAGGGGTGATTGTTGTTCTCTCTTTATTAGACTGCAGTGAAAGGTTGGGTGTATCCGTCTAAGGGTTTTGGGTAGTTCTAATTCGACTGTCACTGGGTTTATGATCCTTTTAATTGGAAAAGGACCAATATATTTTGGACCTAGTTTCTTACAGGGTTGGAGTGATTTGAGGTATTTTGTGGATAAATAAACCATCTCTCCTACCCTGAAAGTTGTGGGATTGGTTCTTTTTTTGTCTGCCTGTGTCTTGTATGCTTTTCTAGCTGCTTGTAATGCTTCCCGAACTATTGGCCAGGTGTTTTGTAATTGAGCAATCCATTCCTTCAGCTCGGGAATGACCGGTTCCTTTGGGGTTAGTTCTGGTATTGGGTTAAAGCTCTGACCCATAGCTACTTGAAAAGGAGTGTAACCTGTGCTAGAGTGGACTGCATTATTATATGCTACTTCTGCGAAAGGCAGTAGGTCCGTCCAATATGACTGCTGGAAATTAAGAAAGCATCTTAAATATTGTTCAAGTACTGAGTTCAATCGTTCAGCCGATCCGTCCGACTGAGGATGATGACTAGATGACAGTCCTTGGGTGGTTCCTAAAAGGGATAAAAATTCTTTCCAAAATGCTGACGTAAATTGCACCCCTCTTCTCAGATATGATGCGTTGTGGTGCCCCGTGCAATCTGTAAATATGTCATATGAAAAGTTTCGCTAATGCTTTTGCAGTCGGGATTTTTTGGCAAGGAATGAAATGTACTTGCTTAGAGAACAGATCTGTGACAGTCCAGACTACGGTGTTTCCATTACTTTCTGGTAGTTCTGCAATAAAGTCCATGGCTATTTCTTTCCATGGGGCTGAGCGGTTCGCCACCGGTTGTAGCAGTCCTGGCGATTTCCCTTGCGGCCTCTTAGCCATAGCGCAAGTTTGACAGCTGCACACATAGCTTTCTATGTCTTTTTTCATGGATGGCCACCAAAATTGCCTTTTAGTTAAATGTAAGGTTTTTACAAACCCAAAATGTCCTGCTGATTTTGTATCATGGCACAGTTGCATGAAATTGATTCTCTGGGTGGCAGGTATATATAGCTTCTCCCCCACCCAAGGCAGTCCATCTTTAATTGTGCACACATGTCTATTTTTCTGGAACCATTCATCGCTTTCCAAAGCTTTCCGGAATTCTATTCCAGTTTGGCCATCCACCTTCAGCTTCATTTTTTCTTGTGCCCTGGTGGTGACTGGTGCTGCCAGTTGTTGTTCAGGCACAAATGGTTTAAAGACAGTAGTCCTTGTGCTGTTATATTGGGGCAAGTGGGATAATGCGTCTGCCAGGAAAAAATTTTCCCCCGGTAAGTGTTTGAGCGTAAAGTTGAATCGGTGGAAATGTTGGGACCAGCGCGCTTACTTAGGAGTGAGTTTCCTGGGCGTTTTTAGTGCTTCCAAATTTTTGTGATCGGTCCAGACTTGGAAAGGTATTTTATTTCCTTCTAAAAATTGGCGCCATGTTAGTAATGCCCACCTCAACGAGAATGCCTCTTTTTCCCATATTGGCCAACGTCGTTCTGTTTCTGTGAGTTTTCTGGATGTGTATGTGCATGGTTGCAACATCCCCCCCATCATTTTCTTGTAATAATACAGCTCCTACCGCTACATCACTCGCATCTGCCTGTATTACAAAAGGTTTGTTGGGATCTGGGTGTTTTAGGACAGGTTCAGCAGAAAAAAGTCTCTTTAGCCTCTCAAGACCAGATCCTGTCTACTGTCAGGACCCACCCCAATTCACATCTTAGGAAATAAGGACTCTTGGAGCCGAGTTGTCCAAAAGGAAATTTTTTTACTAAGAATAAGATTGGTTGTGGAGATATGAGACAAGATCTGGTCTTGAGTCACATTTCAAATCTATATAAGCATTCCCGGTTCAACCCACTCCCCTCAAAACTCCATTTGGTTGTTGTTGTTGTTAGCTGCGAAGTCGTGTCCGACCCATCGCGACCCTATGGACAACATTCCTCCAGGCCTTCCTGTCCTCTACCATCTTCTGGAGTCCATTTAAGCTCACGCCTACTGCTTCAGTGACTCCATCCAGCCACCTCATTCTCTGTCGTCTCCTTCTTCTATTGCCCTCGATCTTTCCCAGCATTAGGCTCTTCTCCAGTGAGTCCTTCCTTCTCATTAGGTGGCCAAAGTATTTGAGTTTTAGCTTCAGGATCTGGCCTTCTAAAGAGCAGTCAGGATTGATCTCCTCTAGGACTGACCGGTTTGATCGCCTTGCAGTCCAAGGGACTCGCAGGAGTCTTCTCCAGCACCATAGTTCAAAGGCCTCAATTCTTTGGCGCTCAGCCTTTCTTATGGTCCAATTTTCACTGCCATACATTGCAACTGGGAAGACCATAGCCTTGACTATACGCACTTTTGTTGACAGGGTGATGTCTCTGCTTTTTAGTGTGCTGTCTAGATTTGCCATGGCTTTCCTCCCCAGGAGCAAGCGTCTTTTAATTTCTTGGCTACAGTCCCCATCTGCAGTGATCTTGGAGCCCAGGAAAACAAAATCTGTCACTGCCTCCATTTCTTCCCCATCTATTTGCCAGGAATTGAGAGGGCCAGATGCCATGATCTTGGTTTTCTTAATGTTAAGTTTCAACCCAACTTTTGCACTCTCCTTCTTCACCCGCAACAAGAGGCTCTTTAGTTCTTCTTCACTTTCTGCCATTAGAGTGGTATCATCTGCGTATCTAAGGTTGTTGATATTTCTTCCGGCAATCTTAATTCCAACTTTTGATTCATCTAGCCCTGCCTTTCTCATGATGTGCTCTGCATATAAGTTAAATAGGCAGGGCGACAGTATACAGCCTTACCGGACTCCTTTCCCAATTTTGAACCAATCAGTGGTTCCATGTCCAGTTCTCACTGTTGCTTCTTGACCCGCATATAGGTTTCTCAAGAGACAAATAAGATGGTCTGGTACTCCCATCTCTTTAAGAACTTGCCACAGTTTGTTATGATCCACACAATCAAAGGCTTTAGCATAGTCAATGAAGCAGAAGTAGATGTTTTTCTGGAACTCCCTAGCTTTCTCCATGATCCAGCGTATGTTGGCAATTTGATCTCTAGTTCCTCTGCCTCTTCGAAATCCTGCCTGTACTTCTGGTAGTTCTCGATCCACATACTGCTGAAGTCTAGCTTGTAGGATTTTAAGCATGACTTTACTAGCATGAGAAATGAGTGCAATGGTGCGATAGTTTGAACATTCTTTGGCACTGCCTTTCTTTGGAATTGGAATGTAAACTGATCTTTTCCAATCCTGTGGCCACTGTTGAGTTTTCCAAATTTGCTGGCAAATTGAGTGTAGCACTTTTACTGCACTGTCTTTTAAGATTTTGAATAGCTCAGCTGGAATACTGTCACCTCCACTAGCTTTGTTGTTGCTCAGCTTTTCTAAGGCCCACTTCACTTCACATTCTAGGATGTCTGGCTCGAGGTCAGTGACCACCTCATTGTGATTATCAGGGACATTAAGCTCATTCTTGTATAGTTCTTCTGTGTAATTTTGCCACCTCTTCTTAATCTCTTCTGCCTCTGTTAGGTCCCTGCCATTTTGGTCCTTTATCATGCCCATTTTTGCATTAAACGTTCCCTTCATCTGTCCAATTTTCTTGAAAAGATCTCTGGTCCTCCCTATTCTATTGTTTTCTTCTATTTCTTTGCACTGTTCATTTAAGAATGCATTCTTATCTCTTCTAGCTATTCTCTGGAATTCTGCATTCAATTGGGCATATGTATGTTTTTCTCCCTTGCCTTTCGCTTCCCTCCTTTCCTTAGCTATTTGCAAAGCTTCCTCAGACAGCCATTTTGCTTTCTTGCATTTCTTTTTCTTTGGGATGGTTTTGGTTGCTACCTGTTGTACAATGTCGCGAACCTCTGTCCATAGTTCTTCAGGCACTCTGTCTATCAGATCTAATTCCTTAAATCTATTTGTCACCTCTACTGTATATTCAACAGGGATATGATTTAATTCATACCTGAGTGGCCTAGTGCTTTTCCCTACTTTCTTCAGTTTAAGCTTAAACTTTGCAAGGAGAAGCTCATGGTCTGAGCCACAGTCAGCTCCTGGTCTTGTTTTTACTGACTGTATAGAGCTTCTCCATCTTTGGCTGCAGAGCATATAGTCAATCTGATTTCTGTGTTGACCGTCTGGTGATGTCCATGTGTAGAGCCGTCTCTTGGGTTGTTGGAAAAGAGTGTTTGCTATGACCATCGTATTCTCTTGACAAAATTCTATCAGCCTGTGCCCTGCTTCATTTTGTACTCCAAGGCCAAACTTGCCTGTTATTCCCGTTATCTTTTGGCTTCCTACTTTAGCATTCCAATCCCCCATGATGATAAGGACATCATTTTTTGGTGTTAGTTCTATAAGGTGCTGTAGGGCTTCATAGAACCGGTCAATTTCATCCTCTTCAGCACTGGTGGTTGGGGCATAGACTTGGACTACTGTGATATTGAATGGTTTGCCTTGGATTCGAACTGAGATCATTCTGTCATTTTGAGGATTGTATCCCAGTATTGCTTTTCCTACTCTTTTATTGACTATGAAGGCTACTCCATTTCTTCTGAGGGATTCTTGCCCGCAGTAGTATACCTGATGGTCATCTGAATTAAATTCACCCATTCCTGTCCATTTTAGTTCGCTGATACCTAAGATGTCGATGTTCAGTCTTGTCATTTCTTGTTTGACCACGTCCAGCTTTCCTTGATTCATGGATCTTACATTCCAGGTTCCTATGGAGAAAAAATCTTTACAGCATCGGACTTTCCTTTCACCACCAGACACATCCACAGCTGAGCGTCCTTTCGGCTTTGGCCCAGTCGCTTCATTCTTTCTGGCGCTACTAGTACTAGCCCTCTGCTCTTCCCCAGTAGCATATTGGACGCCTTCTGACCTGAGGGGCTCATCTTCCAGCGTCATATCGTTTTGCCTTTTGGTACTGTCCATAGGGTTTTCATGGCAAAGATACTGGAGTGGGTTGCCATTTCCTTCTCCAGTGGATCACGTTTTGTCAGAACTCTCGGCTATGGCCTGTCCGTCTTGGGTGGCCCTGCATGGCATAGCTCATAGCTTCATTGAATTACGCAAGCCCCTTCGCCACGACAAGGCAGTAATCCATGAAGGGGAGGCAGTAATCCATGAAGGGGTCCATTTGGTTAGGATCCCATTAATTTGGTTGTCAGGTCCTTCCATGGGAAGAAAGGAACTTCGTGCATTCCTTTGTTGATTGCCTTCTTCCTACAGCCCCAACAGACAGATCACTTCCCCCCTCTTTGTTCCCCCAGATCAAAGGTTCTTTGAAAGCAGCTACAGATAGACTGAATAATCCCCCCCTCCTTCTACCAGTATGGCAGAATCCCGGTAGGCACAATATTTTAACCATACATTTATGAATGTGATGTCATTGGATTCTGACAGATAGGTTGTTTTACTAAAGTTAAATGGTTGTAGCAAAAGTAAAGCTAGATCTGAGTATTCCCACGTAAAGGTTACACGGTCTGACATGATCCTTGCGTCCATTTGTTGAGAAAGATAAGTTTATTAAAAATCAAGCTTATTGCAGTACAGGTAGTCCTTGACTTACGACCAAAATTGAGTCCAAAATTAATGATGTTCAGTGAGAAATTTGTTAAGTGAGTTTTGCCCCATTTTACAACATTTGTTAAGTGAATCACTTCCCCATTGTCAGAAGGTCACAGGGCACTGCGACCATCATAAATATGAACCAGTTGTTAAGCATCTGAATGTAAATCATATGACCATGGGGATGCTGCCAAGGTCATAACTGAAAAATGGTCACAAGTAACTTTTTTCCAGGGTGGATAATAATTGATTTTAAAAAATCGGATTCTTTTTATTTAAATCAGTTTTTGTTTTTTTATCAAATTTACTCCAAATGCTTTTGGAGTAAAAATCTATCTACATATAGTTTTCTATTTAAGATACATTACTAATTTAGTTTGTTCAGCATGAAATGGAGCTTAGTTATATAGCATGAGGCTGCATATTTTGCAACATTTACATTTTCGGTAAACTCATTCAATGAATCCAAGCTCTGCAAGCTGAGATAACATGCACTGCATTGATGCATTCACACAATTTCACATAAGGTAACCATGAGATAAATCATAAAACAAAGTTCAGCAATATTCCTTTATCCTATTGTTTTTGCAAATTATGTACATTACAAACCGTATGATTGTTTGAAGAGAAATGCATCTATACCAGGCTTTAAGTATTTTAATTAAATAAAAGAATGAGTAGTTTCCCAACTATATGTGATTCTGATATTGCTGCTTTACTAACCTGACAGCTTATTCTAAATAGGAAACCATTTTGTTTGCAAATAATATTAAAGATTCTACCTACCAGCAAGAATGAGTCCTTATATTTAAAGAGCATTTGTCATTTCAGATCCATCATGGCAGCGCCTGTTAGGGGACATCCACTCACCTGCTGCCCGCCACATCCCTCACCTTGTGTCACTGCAGCATCACCAGCTGTCCCATTAAAGTGAATGGGGCTGTCGGTGAGTGAACAGCGGGTCAGAGGAGGAGCCGCTGAGGGACAGAGATGACAGTTGCTCTTTAAAAATTATGTGTCAACGCTGCTAAGATCAGATGACAACAGATGGAAATGTACCCATTTTCTTCCTTTCGCTTTTAGAATTAGATGATGCTGGGGAGCGGGGGATGTGGATGAGAATCCAGCTAGACATAACAACACTGAGCCTAGCGTGAGAATCAAGGCTGTTAAAATCAGAATTGATAAACAATTGGCGGGCTGGAGAGGAAGCCTGTGCTTGAAGCTAATTGGGGAATGTGATTTATGACTGTCAGTTGAAGGAGGGAATTGCGCTTTGATACTATGTGCCCAGGGGAGGGGAATTCAGTTTTTGGCTTTGATTATATAAGTGCCGATATGAATCATGATTTAAATCAAACCCACCCTGCTTTTTTCAATGCTGTTGTAATTCCGAATGGTCACTAAACAAACGTTAAGTTGAGGGCTATCTGTATTGCAAAGCCGGAACTGAGAATCACACACCAAAATTCCTAGGTTCTCCTTTTCCCTCCCTTAACACACTTTCATTGTCCACCCCAGTGTAACCAAGATGTTTCTATAATGGACAATCTAAGCACGGTTTGGAATGTGGCTCCCCACTTCTAGCTGGGTGAACTTGAGGCAGGAAATACAGCACTTTCATTTTCCCAAACAATTCCCCCGCCTCATAATTCACGGCGGTGCTGACACAAAAAGCATTGATTAAGTGTGTGTGTGTGGGGGGGAGGGAGATCAAATCTTTTGATAGGATACAGAAAATTTGGGAGAATTTCCCTGGGTTTCTTCCGAGCTGGGAAGCAATCAAGATGCGGAGGCTGATTGCTTTTGGAAAAAGATTCATTATTATTATTCCAAAAACAATACAAGGTTTGCTTTGGGGGGCAGCTGACCCCAGACTGGCGCATCAGTGAGATTTTTAGATCGTATGGATCCCTTTTGTGGGGTCCTTGGTGCTCTCTTGGCTTGCTTGTTTTCTTGCAAACATTTCATTACCCTAACTAGGTAACATCATCAGGACTAGTGCAGTGCAGTGCAGTGAAGACAAGCAATGATGATGTTACCTAGTTAGGGTGATGAAAGGTTTGCAAGAAAACAAGCTCAGAGAGCAACAAGGACCCCTCATGTCAATCCTGAGCTACAAATATTCTCTTTCATTGGAGCCCTTTGTGTCAGACATGAGACCATAAGAGTGTGATATTGTGAAATGATGATGATAACTTTATTGTCACTTTGAATGTACACCAATCGGCATACATCAAAATGAAATTTCGTTGCATACAGCTCTCAAAGGGTCACCACCTCCGATATATATTCCTTGTTCGGGGCCCGCTCAAATTTCACATTGTCCATTTTAGTCTCTAGGGAGAGAACGATGGCAAACAGGACAGATGGAAATGGGGCTCCATGTGGATTAGCCCTCAAATTCGCTTGTATTCTGACAACCTCGCCTTCTTTCCTTTTTCTGATGCTGACTCTTCCACCTTTTCCTTAAAGAGGCCTTGCTTCTTTTCGCCCCTGGAGCACGCTGCTGCCGCCGCCACCAACTCCTCCAAAAGCCTCTCTCTCTTCCTCTGGGCCTGCCGACAGCCTCATCCAGTTCCTTCACTCCATAAGCTCCAGGTCCTCTCCTCCTCTGCCTCCTCTGGAAACAGCCCTGATTTGCAATAGAATCCATCCCTGGGCCAGCAGTCAGATCTTGCTGCTGGTAGAACAAATTCAAACAGCGCCAACGACTTTTAACGGTCTCACCAACAGTTCCAAAACAACTAGAAACTCGCCATGCCAGCAAAGATTGTCGGTCGTATGTCGTATGTTACCTTAGTTCCACCATGTTGCTCAAACACATTAAAATCTTCCTGATCATGTGGCCTATAGCCCTTACTATCCCTCCCAAAACTATTCGCCTTCAAGAGCCAATGCAGCCGCAGCCATTCCATGCGCCGCCATCTTAGATCCACATATACGTTTTATCACCACAGAGAAACAGAAAACATAGGTGGTATTCTTATGGTCAGAGGAACTTAGAAAATATTTTGTCTGTTATCTCCCTCATTAGGAAAGATCTTCCTGGCCAGGCAGAGGTGCTAAATTCCCAAGGCTTTTAAATGTTAGGACTGGCTCCAGCTGTCAGTGATCTATTTTGCCTTTAAGGAAATATTGTATTTTTTGAGTGGAGATGGGTTTCTCTGATTACTGATCAGAAGGCTGTTAAAAAGAGGCTGATTCAAAGGCTTTTAAACTTTTATCACACGCATTCAGTACACATGTCAGTAAACAAATGATCAGTAAAATACCGTGATCACTTGTGAAGTTTGAACAATGGAAAACATTGATTCTACATAACATTCCACAAGTGACCAATGTATGGCTTACAATACTCTTTCCCAGTTAGGTTTGAATCTCTCTTTTTTTGCACATTGCAAGTGTATTCAGGACACGTCTATGCAGATTCTCAGTCATCCAGGTCATAGTTGTCAAGAATTGGCATTGGCAAAGAAGTGGCAGGGGGGTGGGGGTGGGGGGACATGCAAAAGAGGGCCAGACTTAGATGTTAAAAGTGGTAATATTACCTTTTAAAATACTAATTAGGAAGTCTAAAATTTGAGGCCACACTTTGGAGGCTACACCCATTGACCAACCAAGTGTGATGGAATATGCAAGGGTGGGAGGGTGGGGGATATCAGGAGAATTGGGGGTAGGGGATGTTGGTAGTACCACTGGTTGTTGTTACAGGTAGTCTTTGACCTACAACCAATCATTTAGTGACTGTTTCAAATTACAGTGACATTGAAAAAAGTGAATTATGACCATTTTTAGACGCTTAACAACCGTTGCAACATCCTCTGGTCATGTGATCAAAATTTGGGCCCTCAGCAACTGGCATGTATTTATTATGACAGTTGTACTGTCCTGAGGTCACGTGATCACCAATTTTAAACCTTCCCAGCTGGCGTCTGACAAGAAAAGTCAGTGTGTGTGTGTGTGTGGGGTAAGCAGATTAACAACTGCGTGATTCATTTAACAACTGCAATTTAACAACTGTGGGTGCAAAAAGATCATAAAATAGGATACGGTCGTAATGCTCTCCTTAGCAATAGAGATTTGAGCTCAATTGTGGTGGTAGGTCTATCTGTACTGCTGATGTTCCCCTCCCCACATCTCCTTCAACTGCAGATATCCTAACAAGCAGGGATCACAATGGCTTAGACCCCACTGGCTTTTCTGTTGGGGAAAAAAAAATCTCTCAAGGTGGACAGTAAATTTAGTGCCATGGTTCCGACAGATGAAACTCTTCAAAAGAACTTCGAGGCATTGTTTACCTTAAAGAATCTTTTATTCGAGAAGCATGAAGTCAGCACTACATAATTGAAGGCAAAAACTGAATTCCCCTCCTCTTGGCACAAAGTAGCAAAGCACAATTCCCTCCTCCAACTAACAGTCATAAATCACATTCCCCAATTAGCTTGTAAATGCGGGCTCTCTCCACAGCTCTCCAGCCAGCCAAATCCAAATCGTTCAACTCGGCTCAGCTGTTGTGATTCAAGGTCAGCCTGTGGGTTCGGCAGTTGGGTCGGCGATTCAGAGGAGGAGGAGGAGCGGTTTGGAGAGCCTGCAGAGGACAGTTCTGAGGCTTCGCAGAGCTCTCAGCCAGGCCCCTTCCATCTGGTTACTACGCAAACCCAGCTGTGTGAGCCTGACAACGTGGATAAAGATGACCCACAGCTGGCCCTGTTCAAGGATGCCCGACGCAGGAGGCAGTCAATCAGGAGTAAACAGAGGAAGGCAATGGGGCACCTTGGAAGGAAGCAGAGAGAAGCCACGCCTTGAACTGTTTAAAAGGGGAATGTGTGGGAGGGCTGGTTTGCTGAATGCTGAATAGCTCCTGTTTTAGTGGTTCGTATTTTGTTTTGCTCAGTTTGCTCTGTTTTGGATCTGTTTTGTGTAAATAAATTTGGCGGGCTTACTTCCAGCCTTTTGCCTTTTGTAAAGGGGTTGTCCCTGCCTTTTCTGCAGGGCTGGTAGTAGGCTGGAACAGAACATCAGCAACCTTGAATTCCCACAACTTGAAATTGTTGTAACTAACTGGATTCTCATCCACATCCCCCCCTCCCAGCATCAATCAGCTCTAAAAGCGAAAAATGAATGCATTTCCATCTGTTGTCAAAGCAATAACACCCAATGTTAGCAGCATTGACATTTAGTTTTAAAGCAGAAGCCTCTGAAGGAGGCTGAAAGTGGCCAAAATGGTAGTTGCAACTGTGGTGTTCAAGCACCGCTTTCTTTATTGGGTTACAAGCGTAATGCATGAAGCCTAGGGCAGGGTTTTGACTGTAGGGCCATGGCCTGCATCTTGATATTTTTACCGTACCCCATCAGCACCCCTGAGCAGAATACTAGTGACCGTTAGGGTGCTCCAGGAGTCTGTAGTATGGTTCTGTACTGTTGGAGGTCTTGTGGCTTCTTGCCTGAAAATGCTCTACAGGTAGTCCTTGACCCGTGACCATTCATTCATTCATTCATTCATTCATTCATTCATTCATTCATTCATTCAGTGACGGTTGGTAGTTATGCTGCAATGCTGAATGAATGGTGGTTATTACTGGTCTTTGAAATTCTGGCTGGCCCAGCATCTCTGGTCATATGACTTTGTTCTAGGAGGTGCTGGGCAACGGGTTCGTGCAGGTTGTTGCAAGCGGTTGCAAGTTGCTGGGATAGGTTTCCCCACTTGCACACCTTCCCTCAGCCCCTCTGTGTTTACACTGGGACTCCTAGACCCTTGATCGTTCTAGCAGTAGCAATAGCATTCAGACTTTTTTTTGTGCACCCCTCCTTGCACCCTCACACACCCGCAACCTGCACTATGCCTCTCATGCATTCTGTCACACTCTTGCACATTATCTTGCTCCTTCCCTGGGACTTACAACTCTTCCCTGTTTTGCTCTATGACCACATTGTTTAGCAAAAAAGAAATAATAAATAATAAAAAAAATCTGGCCCAATTGTTGTAAGTTGAGGACTACTTGTATGTTTGTTTGTTTTTCTTGGTTCACAATTGCCAACGTTTTTTGACCAGACACATTTCCTTTTCCCCACTTCAGCTGGCTGGAAGAATCCTCTTCATCTCTTTTCTGAAGGATGTTATTCATGGGGAAAACATAAACCAAGTCCTGAAAATAAGCAAGAGGTGACAACATCTGCTTCTCGAGGAAGCGGACTTCCTAGTCGATTCTAAGCCAGTTGCTTCAGTTCTCTGCTTTCCAACACCAGAAGTCTAAATTAAAGTGGAAATGGAGAAGTGTTCACCTCCTGTTGGGACAATGAAGGAGTTCCGAAATTACTCACCATCCTGGAAAGACTGCATGGATCTAAGTGGAACGGTTGTGAAGCCCCAATACTGGGAGGTCTCGCAGCAGGTCCTCCTACCGACTCCACAGTACAAAGTGACAGATGCAACTCCTCCCAAGATAATGCCGGACAAAGTGACAGATGCAACCCCTCCCAAGATAATGCTGGACGACATCGAGATTTGTGTGGTCTCCTGTGAAAATTCTTCCAACTCCTTTAAAGAGAAGGAGGCGGACACTGAGGGGATGGTTGGAATTGATTGTGTGATTACTGTTGAAGAAGAAGTTGAAGTCCAAGGGAAGTCCTCGCCAGAATCTAGGATTGAGCTCAGAGATGATATCAAGATTTGCATTGTGCCTGAATTACAAGATGAGGCCCCACTTACGGTCACAGATGGAGGGAGGACCAAGAGCATCACCAACCCTGTTAAGGATAGAGGCCTCTCCAGAGTTGAAAAGGCCACTCAGACTGAAGTCACCCAGATGGAGATGGCTAAGATATGTGAGGACTATATTCAGAAAGCAGAAGGAGCCAAGATCACCTTATGGGACAATCGTCAGGCCAATGTGGTTGCCAGAAACAACCCAAGAGATTCTGAAGGAGAGATGATCCACTTAAGAGAACCTGATGAAATAGGAGAACCTGAAGAGGCAGCTTGCAGTAATCTCACAGATGGAGACAAGGGAGATGAGGAGGAGGAAGAGACAGCCATCTTGAAAAAAGGAGGCATTGTCATGGAGAGTGCCCGCCAGAGTTTCCGCTGGTACTGTTACCCAGAAGGTGAGGGACCCCGAAAAGCTTACAGGCAACTGTTGGACCTTTGCCATCATTGGTTGAAACCAGAGAGACATAGTAAGGAACAGATTCTAGAACTGCTGGTCCTGGAACAATTTTTGGCTATCTTGCCCAAGGAAATACAGAGTTGGGTATGGCAGCAGCACCCAGAAAGTTGTGTGCAAGCTGTTGACTTGGTGGAAAACTTTCTGACAGGACTTTCTGTGCTTGAGAGACATGGGAAAAAGGTGAGGGGTCTTAAAGGCCATTGGCTGTGAGACATAGTGTTTTAATATTAACCCACTTGGATAGGTTAGAGAGCGGTGATGCCAGAATCGCTATTTGAGGTTGAAAAACAACCTATCAGGGAGGAAAGGGAATTCCCAAAGACCGAAGATCAGGTCTTCAATTTTTCAGACTGAAGAACTCTGGAGAAGCAGGAACTTATATACGGAGGCCTGGATTGCTATTGGATCATCTGGGTCACCTGACTCTTTGGAGTTCTTCAGTGAGCCCCAGTGATGTGCCCTTGACAACTTATCGCATCCATCTTTTTTGTGGCAAACCATCCTATTTCTAAAAATTCATTCTTGAAATAAGGATTAATAGCCGCTCACCTCGCAGGGTTGATGTTGTGGGGAAAATAGGAGGACGAAGGTGTGTTGGTTATGTTCACTGTCTTGAGGTCTTTGTAGAAATAATAAAGGCAGAATACAAATAAGTTGATATAACGAAAGGATGCACTGATGCTTACAGTAGCCTTGACTGAGGTGGCTTTATAAATTCATAAACAAATGAAATTGTTTTTTAAAAGGCTTTTTCTCCTTTTCCTATGCTGCAGGACTATAATAGATTGATATGTATTCTTTGGACTTCTATCAATATTTCTAATTTTTGTCATTTAAATGATATGAGGAATGATGCATGATTTAGTGATTCTGTCTTAGTATAAATAATGTATATGCTGTTCCTTGATTTGAATGCAAGATTTAAATCTCATCTTCGGCACTTAGAATGTAGTAACTTCTGCCTTCTCAAAGAATCATGTAACATGTCTGTGACTAAATTTGTTTAGTGACTGTTCAGAGTTACAACAGCACTGAACAAAGTGACTTAGACCAATCCTTATGCTTACTGTATGACTGTCATACCATCCCAACAGCAACATGTTTAAAATTCGGATGCTTGTAAGTTGGCATGTATTTACGAGGGTTGCAACATCCCAGGGTTACATGATCGCCAATTGTGACTTTCCCAGCTGGCTTCTGACAAGCAAAGTCAATGGAGGAAGCCAGATTCACTTAATGACCATGTGATTCACTTAACAACTGCAGTGAATTGTTTAACGACCCTGGCAGAACAAAATCTTAAAATTGAGTGTGACTCACTTAACAACCCACACTGGTCCCAATTGTGGTCATAAATCAAGGACAAGACGTAGTGGTCAGTTGCAACAGCTGATAGTTTCCCTTGGAAGCACAAGTAGTTCTCGACTTATGACCATAATTAAGCCCGAAATTTACATTGCTAAAACAACACAGTTGTTAAGTGAGTTTTGCTCCATTTTTACAACTTTTCTAGCTCCAATCGTCAAGTGAACCACTGCAGTTGTGAAGTTAGTAGCAACCTAGTAACAACAACTAAGTGAATGGCTTCCCCTTTGACTGAAGTTTGTCAGAAAGTTGCAAAAGGTGATCACATTGACTCTGGGCTACTACAACCGTCATAAATACGAGCAAGCGTCCACATGTTGATCACGTGACCATAGGGATACTGCAAAGGTCATAAGTGTGAAAAATGGTCCTTACTCACTTCTTTTTCCAGTGTTGTTGTAACTTCCAATGGTCTCCAAATAAATGGCTGTAAGTCGAGGACTGTCTGTTCAGGATGAGGTCTCAATTATTCAACATTTGAATGGTTTCAGGCTCTGGTGACTCTTGAAGAGGTGTCCATGTATTTCTCAGAGGAAGAATGGAGGCTCCTAGATGAATCTCAGAGGAAGATTTTCACAAAAGTGATGCTGGAGAATTATGAGAATGTCCGAGCATTGGGTGAGAGTTGGACAGGACTGGGGAATTGTAACGGGCTGGGAGAATAAACCTGAGGGACAGGAGGAAGGGCTGAAGTCTACACCAGTGTTTCTTAATCTTGACCACCTGGACTTCAACTCCCAGAATTCCCCAGCCTGAGAAGTCTGAGTCCAAGGCAGGCATGGAGGTGGAGAAATTGACCCTTCCACATTCTCTAGAAAGCCAAGTCACGGAAGGAAGGAAGAGATGCTTTCGGACTTGCAATATTCTGTTACTATAACCTTACAAAAAGCTTAAACAGCATTAGTATTATTTTCCTGATCTGGACTGCTTTGAAGGGCCGGCAGAAAGAGAGTTGTGTCTTAGATCAGGGCTCTTCAAACTTGTCCCTTTTATGACTTCTGGACTTCCAACTCCCAGAATTCCTCAGCCAGGCATGCCTGGCTGAGGAATTCTGGGAGTTGAAGTCCACAAGTCATAAAAGGGCCAAGTTTGAAGAGCCCTGTCTTATATAACGTTGTGGCCTAAACCTGGCTGACTTAACCAAATCGCTTAACAAATTAAGAATGCAAATACATTCAGCATATGCTTAGCTCTCTGCAAAGCTTTGCCTTTTGGGGGCCAGTTCTGAGCAAAAGCAGAAGCAGAGCTTATATAGTATACTTTCCGTCTGTTATATTATCAAGACAAGACAAGGTAGACACCATGCAAATTAGGCTGACTTTGGAAGGCTTTTGATAAAGCCTCCCCATGTAAACGTGTTTATCCTTTCCTACCAGGGTAGCATAGCAGCCATACGAACTCTGACATATGGTTGGTGAATATATGACGTGTGTTGGGCTACCTTTTACCACCACAATAATAATTAAGATCACTGAGCCGCAAACCGTAGCCAGTTACCTTCTAAGGCAGAGTTCAGCAACCCTTCCGGCTTTGTGGACTGGGGGGGGGAGGGGGGAGGGGTGGGGCAGGGCGGTGGAGTGGAGAGGGGATAGTTCCGCAAAAGTGGCAGGCATGCACATGAGCCCAGCTCCATTTGTGCGAGTGGTGGGCATGCACACCTGCTGCTTGCACGAAGGGAGCAAGTGTGTGTGTGCTCGCCCGCTGCTCGCAGAAGTGGAGATATGTGCATGGCTCGCCCGCCACTTCCGCAGCCCGGTTGCGAACGGCCCAAGGCCTGGAAGTGGGCTGCAGCCCAGGGGTTGGGGACCCCTGTTCTAGAGGAGAAGCTGATGATTGGTTCCTTCACCATAGGTTTGAGCCTATAGCTGTACATAGTGTGGCCATTGAAAATCAGAAGTTGGGGTTTAACTTGTGCTGTTGAAACGTTCTAATTAGGCAGGCAGGCAGGTTTGGGTTTTGTGTACGTTGTTCTCCTGTGCTCGTCTTTAGGATGTTTTGCATATATATATATATATATTTAAAAAAATAACTTTTCTTCTCCCTCCCCCTTTTCCTTTTTTTATTGGTAGGATTTCCCACCTACAATCCAGATCTCATCTTGAAAATGGGGAGAAACGAGAATCATGAACTGGAGAAGCATCAGCCTCACAACCTTGCCGAAGGTGCATCTCCAGAAGACACAGGTGAGGAAAAGTTTGATTTTGACTTGACTTGATTTACTGAGTTTCTCAACACTGGATAGCCGATCCCATGGGGAGGTGTGTAGCAACTACGTGAGGGCCTGACATCTCTTCCAGGAAAGAAATCTTCAAAGGGATTGATATTTATTTGTTTAGTGTATGGCATGGAGCCCATGGGTGAAATTATATAGAAGGAGCACATAATGCTATGGTACATGTATGATGGAAATATGGAGTCAATTTTGTAAGGTTTGAAGAATTCAAGAAGTTAGATATAAGTTATAGATCACATCGTGCTTGTGACTTGGTGCTTCTGGTTTGAAAGGATTAGCCGGTGACATCACTGCTGCCCGGTGTGTGTGTGTGTGTCTCTGTGTGTGTGTCTGTGTCTTTGTGTAAACACACAGTTGGAGGCTTTTTTCATTTCATTTCATCCTATCACAGCATTTTAACCATGAGCGCAAGTGCGCTCCATTAGTTACAGATTACATTTTAAAATATATAGCATAAGTGTTCTATATATTACTATCTAGGCCATTTACCCAATTAATCGCAGTATTTGTTAGTTGTAGAAAGTCTGTTTTCCCTCATGTTTAAGCTCTCAAATGGCAACTAGTGATTGATAGATTGTGTAGCCTTGGATAGTTCTTTTATTAATGGTTTGCTATGGGCTGGGTTTTGCTAAACAGTGGAAGTAAATGCTGGTTTTCAGCAAAACTGTTGTAAAACAAGGTCACATGACCCCAAGGTGCTGCAAAGAGATGTAAATGCAGCCTGGTTGCCAAGCACCCAGTTCAGTCATGTGACTGCAAGGAGGGGTGACTGTCAGAATTGAGAATCCGAGTAGTAAGTAGTCCCTTGGAAGGTTTGAATGGTCACTAAGCAACTAGTCATAAGCCGAGGACTACATGCATGCTAAGGCAAGAGGTTTAGCAGGAACTACTACTTTCGTGTTGACTAGAATTTCAGAGCATCAACCAGTGGAAAAGAACAGTGCTCCAGGTGGAATATAATTCCTACTTCTTTTTTTTTCCCTTTCCCCTTTAAAGGAGAGTTGGAGTTTTCAAATGAGGAGGAGCTGGCAACTTGGAGAGAAGAGAAATTGGAAGATGTCCTGCCATCTGGGCCAACTTCTCCAAGACTTTTCGACAATTGTGATGCCACCGTCAAGGGCAGCCCTCCCAGAAAGCAGAGGGCAAAACCCTGTTGGCAGCAAAGCGTGCCAAGCTTTAAGTGCCCAGACTGTGGCAAGGCTTTCCTTTACAAAGCGGACTTGGCTCGGCACCAGTGGTACCACTCCCATAAGAACCATCCCAAGAGCTTTGCCAAGCCCTCCCAACTGGCCCGCCACCAACATCGCCAACCTGGAGAGTGTAAGTGCACCAAGTGCGGGAAGCGCTTTAGGGATCGCAACGGCCTGGCGCGTCACCAAGCCATCCATTCTGCCAAGCGACCTTTCCACCGCCATGCTCATCACAGGGGCTTCTTCTTTAATTACAATCTGCGCCAGCACCAGAACCAGCAAGTACCCGCAGCTCAGGCCCTGTTTTGCTGTCCCGTGTGTGGGAGGCAATTCACTCGCCGCTGTAACCTTATCCAGCATTCTCGGATACATCAGTATCAGCGGCAGCCACAAGGAAAGCTGGAGATGGACCACTACCCCGGAGACCAAACCCAATGAAGTGAGGGAGGGTCAGGTTGGGCACTGTGCACAGCAGCAGAGTTGGGGGGGTCTCTGTTCTGGGAACCCTGAAAATAAAGAGGGGGTAGAACTTTGGCTAGGGGACGGCGATGGTGGCAGAATTTTCCCCCCCCCCTTCCTAACAATTCCTTCCAAGGGCAGGGTCTGCTTCCCCCCCCCCCAAATCAACTGAGTATTGATCTACTGGTTGTGATAGGAATTGACCGACTGGCTTGTCGCCCGAGCCTGAGATCGTATAGTGATGATTGCAGATGGAATGAGAGATTTGGTGGTGGCGATGATGGCCTTTGACTTGTCCAGGATGGAGAGCTGGGTGGACTGTTCTAATCTGAATCTCCAACCCACCGGGGAGATTCTGCAGACGTTCAGTAGGAATTCCAGCTTTTTTCAAGACCAGGCAATCCATATTGCAGAGCGCCCTGAGACATCTTGAGAATGCTGACGCTTTTAGTTTGTCCGGCCTAGCACCCTAGGATCAGTTTGCTTGTGTTGTTGGCCAAACCCATACAGGTCTGGAATTGTCCCCAAAGTTTTAGGCAGTATTTGAACAATGACCATGGAGAACTTAGAAGACCATTGATTCATTCCTATGGACAAATATCCGTTCTAGTGTAACAAATGTGAATAAAGCTGCAGAGACTATTCTAGCATCAGCAGCTCCAAAACCAATCCCAAGTTTTGGCATCTGCTACTGTACAGAATACCTTTGTCTTCTCACCTGAATCCGTGACGATGATCTTGTTAATTCAGTTTATTCTCAACATTGGTGGCTTTTTAAGAGGTGTGGACTTCAGCTCCCAGAATCCCCCAGCCTTTTAAAGCCTTGAACTGGAGGTTGACACCAAGATTGAAAGACATTGTTGTAACCTATCTTGACTGGTGAAAAAGACTGAGCAAGTTGGATTGCATAAAGTCTTGGTTATAATGGGCTTCGGATACTTGTCGTGGATGGTCTAGGTCAGGGTTAGGCAACCTTGGCTCTTTTATGACTCATGGACTTCAACTCCTAGAATTCCTGAGCCAGTCCATGAGTCATAAAAGAGCCAAGGTTGCCTACCCCTGGTCTAGGTTGACCTAAGCCAGTTTTGATTTGTGATGATTTGTGACTTTGACTGGGATGTGGGGTTGATGACATTTTTTAAAAAAATTTCTACAGTGGAAATATTTATGTTTGGACTTGAGAAAGCATTGCTTCAATAGAGGCAAAATGGAAAAAGGAGATAGTTAGCTAAAAAATCTAGATGGCCCCCACTTGTAATAATTTGTAAATAGTTTTCTTGTCCAAAGATTTATTCAGGTTCATTCTCAGAAATACAAGGAACAGACAGTGGTGCCAGATCTTGTTTTGATTTTAGTTTAGTTTAGTTTAGTTTTATTTGATTTCTATACCGCCCTTCTCCCTAGGGACTCAGGGCGGTTCACAGGGCATATATAAATAACAATACAAAAGTTAAAAGGAAATTAAACCAGTGCCCAATTAAAAACAACAATAATAAAGTAGTAAAAATCAATTTAAAAACCCATATTCCCCCATCAGGCCAGACCAGCTAATTCAAATAAGTGGGTCTTCAACCCGCGACGGAAGGATCGGAGGTCTGATGCCATCCGGAGCTCAACCGGCAGCTGGTTCCACAATGCCGGAGCGCCCACAGAGAAGGCCCTCCCCCTGGGGGCCACCAGTCGACATTCCCTGACCGGAGGCACCCTGAGGAGGCCCTCTCTGTGGGCACGTACTGGGCGGAGGGAAGTTGACGCCGGCAGCAGGTGGTCCCCGAGGTAACCCGGACCCATGCCATGTAAGGACTTAAAGATCATGACCAGGACCTTGAACCTCACCCGGAAGACAACTGGTAGCCAATGCAGCTCGCGGAGCAAAGGTGTAACATGGGAGTACCGGGAAACTCCCAGGACAACTCTCGCGGCCGCATTCTGTACCAGTTGGAGCCTCCGAGTGGTCTTCAAGGGAAGCCCCATGTAGAGAGCATTACAGTAGTCAAGGCGAGAGGTCACGAGCGCATGAGTGACCGTACACAGAGCATCCCGGTCCAGATAGGGCCGCAACTGGCGCACCAGGCGAACCTGGGCAAAAGCCCCCCTAGTCACGGCCACTATATGATCTTCCAGAGTAAGCCGTGAATCTAGGAGGACTCCCAAGTTGCGAGCCCTATCCACGGGGGGTAAAAGCTCACCCCCCATAGAAAGAGATGGAACATTTTGAATGTCCCGGGATGCCGGAATGTACAGCCACTCAGTCTTGTCAGGGTTGAGTTGAAGTCTGTTCCTCCCCATCCAGACCCGAACCGCCTCCAGGCAACGGGACATCACAGCGAGGGCATCACTGGGGTGGTTTGGGGTCGAAAAGAAAAGTTGGGTATCATCGGCGTATTGATGATACCCAACTCCAAAACCACGAATGATCTCACCCAGCGGTTTCATGTAGATGTTGAACAGGAGAGGCGAGAGAACCGACCCCTGAGGAACTCCACAAACGAGAGACCTAGGGGCCGATCTCTGCCCCCCTGCTAACACCGACTGCGAGCGTCCCAGGAGATAGGAGGAGAACCACTGAAGAACTGTGCCTCCCACTCCCAATCCCCTGAGACGCCGCAGCAAGATACCATGGTCGATGGTATCGAAAGCCGCCGAGAGGTCTAATAGGACTAGGACAGAGGAATATCCCCTATCCCGAACCCTCCAGAGATCATTCACCAGAGCAACCAATGCCATCTCCGTGCTGTACCCGGGCCTGAAACCCAATTGGTAGGGGTCCAAATAATCCACTTCATCCAGGACCAGAGGGAGCTGATGCGCCACCACACTCTCAACAACCTTCGCAAGAAAGCGAAGGTTGGAGACTGGACGAAAGTTGTTCAATACAGCTGGGTCCAAGGCAGGCTTCTTGAGGAGAGGTCTCACCACCACCTCCTTCAAGACGGTGGGGAAATAACCCTCACTCAGAGAAGCAGATATAACCGCCTGGAGCCAGCCTCGTGTCCTCTCCCTAGCTGCATAAACCAGCCAGGAAGGGCACGGGTCCAATAAACATGTGGTGGAGATCAGCCTCCCCATAATCCTGTCCACTTCATCAGGGGTCACAGAATCAAACTCTTCCCAGATAACATTGACAAGACCGCCCGTGTCCTGATCGCCAGACTCTGCCCAGCTGGAGTCCAAACCGGTCCGAATCCGAGCGATTTTATCCGACAGATGTTGACTAAATTCCTCGGCACGACCCTGGAAGGGATCCTCCCTCACCTCCTGATTAAGAAGTGAGCGAGTCACCCTAAACAGGGTGGCCGGGCGATTATCTGCGGACGCGATGAGGGTGGAGAAGTAATTACACCTCGCCACCCTCATCGCTGCGAGATAAGACCTAATATGGGTTCTTAACCGCAACCGGTCGGGTTCGGATCGGCTAGACCTCCAACAGCTCTCTAGGCCCCGTTTCCGACGCTTCATCTCCCGGAGCTCCGCGGAGAACCATGGAGCTCGCTGGGATCTGCACCGGGTCAGGGGCCGCAAGGGTACAACCCGGTCAAGTGCCTCAGTGGCTGCCCTTTCCCAGGCTTCCACTAAGGCATCCGCCGAGTTGTGAGCAGTGGAGGCAGGTGGGGACCCCAGCGCCGCTTGGAATCTATCAGGATCCATTAAGCGTCTGGGGCGGTACCATCTAATTGGCTCCGTACCCCCACGGCGGGGGGTGGCAAAACGGAAGACCAGCCGCAGGAGGTGATGATCGGTCCATGACAGGGGCATAATAAATGGAGAGCCCCCACCAAGATCATCCAACCACCGTCCAGATAAAAAAATCAGGTCAAGGGTGTGGCCTCCCTCATGAGTAGGTTCAGAAATTACTTGCGTCAGGTCCATGGCCGTCATGGAAGCCATGAACTCCCGAGCTAGCTCAGATGAACCTCCCAGGGATGGTAGATTGAAGTCTCCCAAAACAATAAGTTTGGGAAACTCAACCACCAACCCCGAGAGGATATCGAGCAGCTTGGGCAGGGCTGCCGCTGTGCGACTAGGCGAAATGTACACCAGCAGCAAGCCCAACTGCGCCTCAGAACCAAATCTCACAAAGAGAGACTCACACCCGACTATCTGAGGAACGGTGGTCTCCCGCGGACATAAGGTCTCCCTCATAGTCACCGCCACACCCACACCCCTACCATGAGCTCGTGGCCGATGTAGCACCCGGAAGCCTGGTGGGCAGAGGTCAACCAAAGGGACCCCACCCTCTGGGCCCAACCAAGTCTCCGTGATGCAAGCCAGGTCCGCGTGCTCACCCTCAACTAAATCCCTGACGAGGGGAGCTTTGTTAACCACGGACCTGGCATTCAGGTACACCAGCCGGAGCTCAGGAGGCTGCACATCCTCGCTCCCGGAACCTCGGGGAAGAGGCAGAGGGTCGGAGCACCTCACCGCTTGCAAATAGCGGAGACGGCCCTCCCGGTAACGATACGGCCCTCTGTCTATCCACCTGCTGCCATTCCCCGTCGTGGGAATCGGTAATCCCACGACCCGCTCATGAGCCCCGGAGACAACCATTTTTTTTGTTGTTCATGCTTTGCTTTGCTTTGCTTCCCATTCAAATGAAAAAAGGAACACCCTGATTATACAACTTGCATTACCTATTTGACTTCCATCAATTATCTTACGGTTATTTTCCCCCATCAGGATTGGAGGAAGTTGAAGGTTGTCATAGATCACCTCTAGAGCTGGGGTCCCCAACCCCTGGTCCGTGGACCAGTACTGGGCCACAGCATGCCAGCAACCGGTCTGCACATTCAAGCAAATCCCCATCTGCGAGATGCAGGCAGCACAAAAAATCACGCACCCTCTGATCCACGGAAAAACCTGTCTCCACTGAAACGGTCCCTGGTGCTCAAAAGGTTGGGGATCTCTGCTCTAGAGCCTGGTTGTCAGTCCTGTCAAATGGAGAAAAGCATCAAGTTCCTATTGGCTATCGATGCATTTAGTTGGAATATCCATAATGCCAGAGTCTTTTCAGAGAGCCAGCATCAAATAAATATAGGCTAAGCTTTACACTGATGTGTGGTCAGCATTTCATAACTGGACTTGTAACATCCAGGTGACTGCTAGATGGCAGCAAGAGTTTTCT
Source organism: Vipera berus (assembly GCF_964194415.1). Taxonomy (NCBI): domain Eukaryota; kingdom Metazoa; phylum Chordata; class Lepidosauria; order Squamata; family Viperidae; genus Vipera; species Vipera berus. The sequence goes on along the minus strand of NC_138205.1, from coordinate 13,243,197 downwards.
GTATATCCTTGTTGCCCTGTGCTGATTGTGCAGATTTTTGCAGATTGAATAAATCAGGGGTTCCCAACCCTCGCTTTGCAGCCCAGTTGCGGGCTGCAGTTGATTCGGAACTGGCATGCAGTAATGGGCGAGTGAGTCTGTGCATACACAAAGTTGCATTTGTGAAAGTGGCACGAATGCACACGTGAATCTATCCTTTTACCTGCTCCCACCACCTCTGATGGTCTGCTGAGCTGGAAAGCTGGGAAACTGCTGGAATAAGTTATGTGAACATAGATAAGTTCCACATACAAAATACTTCCCCGGTCAGAGGGCCCTGATGCAGAATGCACATTGAGGGAGGCCCATTTCTTTCCTGTTTGCAAAGACTGTATGTCCATGCTGTTACTGTTCTCTCAAGGGTTGGGAAAATTGCAGGTTTTTCTATATATAGGAACGTGGATGAAAAGGGAGCATTTGTCTATGCAGTTCCACCCTTCCCCAACCACTGCCTGGTCTTTATGCAAATTAAGAGTTTTTGAAATCTATAAAAAGCTGACATACTAGAGCAGCTACATACAGTAATATTTCTTTATTGCATACTGTTTCTCTCCAGCCTGCTTTCTCTGTTAGTGGAGCCAGAAAACCTCCAATTATTCCCAGACTGGGCTTTATCTACTGTAAATTCTCTCCAGTTTTAGCCAAATGGAGAAGAATGTGAGTGTTGTGTCTTTTGAACAGTGATGTTTATGGGCTAGTTAATTATATAAAAGAAAAATAAAATCTATTTTTTTTTATTCGTTGCTATGACTTTTCTGGAAGAAGCAGGAGGGCTACGACTGACCCTATAACATAAAAGGATGAATTGTGACACAATTCATGACCCAATATGCCGTTGCAGCCTCTAACCAGAAAGCTTCTAAGCCTGTGACCTCTTGCAAAACCTTTGGAGTCAGTTCTACTTAATGGCTATACCGGTGGTCTTTTATGACTGGAGAGAAACCAGTTCAAAATCTTGGGGATTGGTTCACATATTTTGCATCCTCGGATCTGTGCAGGTGAGCATCTGTTTCAGCATCTGGATGGTGGTTATTGTTTAGCAGGAGGGCACAATTTATGCTACATCAGACGATCTACTAAAACAGGGTGACATCACAGCCTCATCACCAACTGTAGTGGCTGCTGAAGAACGTCAAGCAGAGGTCCTGTCTAGTGATGATGGTCAGGGTGATGCTATCTGTTCAATTGTGCCCAATTTTCTGTGATCCTCTAGATCAGTTCTCTTCAGGTCAGGATTGTAGACATGGCTTCTCCCAAAATCTCAAAATTGTGGACAGATGAAGGAATGGTCTTGATGGACAGTAGGCAGAGCCATTACGAAGGCAATGGTCAGATAAAAAGGCCAAGAAAGTAATTTGAGAAAACTTCAGACAAGCCCTATTCTAGTTCACACATAAAGTAAGGGAGGTGAAGCACATCCAGGCTTGCAAGATTCTGTTATTGCTATTGCAATACAAATACAGGTAGTCCTCGACTTACGACCACAATTGAGCCCAAAATTTCTGTTGCCAAGCCTCGGAATGATGCTACAACAGTTGAAAGTGTGAAAAATGGTCATATCATTTTTTTCCAGTGATGACATAACTTCGAATGGTCATTAAATGAACCGTTGCAAGTTGAGGACTACCTGTAGTTCTTACCTATATGGCATTGATTTCTTAGTCTGGCCTACCTTGCAGGGCTGACGTGAATCTTGCAATGTGCTTTCCCCATCCTAACTTTGTGTGTGGACAAAGTTGTCTGAGATCTTTTAAATCTTGGAAGGCATTGTTTTGCTTACAGATTGGCATTTTCTTTTTTTTTTTTAGCATCAGCACATTCCTAGTGGGGAGAGACCCCATAAGTGTGTCCCACACCCTGGAAAATTTTAGGGCGAGGGAATCAAACAGGTATTTTTGTAAAAAATTGGGGCTTGGAAATCCCTGGCATTGGTGTAAAGCAAACTGCTTACCAAGTAAAAAAATGTAATTAAGTGCTCTTGATTGTGTAATTACAAATTAGTTTCTTCGTATAGCCTGGGGATAAATATGGCAAGTAAAGCAGTTTTTAACACTCGAAATGGAAAAATGTAAGTGGTGCTATATCATGTTGATCAAATTATAAAAATAGGTTTTGCTCATGGATAAGCTATAGGAGGAGCAGGCTGAAAGGCTAATCCCAACCATTAGGTTTAAGTGTGGTTTAGTTTGATGTGATTATTTTTCTCAACAAACCCAGATTCAACAGATACTGTTCCAGGAAAGCATCTATGCTTCTCCAGCTCTGACATCTGTGATAACAGCCAGAAATACAACAGGGATATCTTTTTTCCAGCCGAGCAACATTGATTTGCTTCAAAAAGTCTGCTCTATAAATCGCTTCTGATAGTTAGGCAACTAAAATAACAAGATGCAAAAGGCATCTTGGAACAGCTTAGATCAGGGGTGTCAAACTCAATTTCATTGAGGGCCGCATCAGCATTGCGGTTGCCCTCAGGGGGGCGGGTGGGTGTGGCCGGGGTGGGTGTGGCCTACTGGGTGGGCGTGGCCAGCTCTACATCGTTCGCATCAAGGGTGCCTATGGGGGCCTGGGCAGGAGTGGGACAGATCTGAGGGTCTCTGGCAGAAGGAGGGTCTCTGGGCCAGGGCAAAGGCAGTGGGGGCCGTTCCCTCACTGTTTCCAGGATGGGTTCGCGGGCCGCATGAAACCACTTTGCGGGCTGGATCTGGCCCCCGGGCCTTGTGTTTGACATGTCTGGCTTAGATCTTGCAATGATACCTTTAATATTATTAAACAATATCTGCCTATTCTTGATCATTGAGAAGGACTTGATGGACAAAAATGCCAAATCCAATATAAAAATATGCAGTGCTTTTTTTTGTAAAAGAAAAAGGTGCCGGAACTCACACATGTCATACAACCCACCTTGCCTACCCTACAAGGTTCCATCCAAAAAAGGTGCCGGAACTCCGTTCTGAGCATTCTATCAGAAAAAAAGCCCTGAAAATATGGTGGTGTGATCAACCATAAGGCCTATACAAGTTGTAGGTCTTATAATCACAAAAAAGAACAGGGATGAGATCCAGAACTCTCATACTTTTAGTCGATAAATCATATGCTTGCAAAAACATAGGCCCAACATCCTTTTATGTTTCTGCTAAATAACAATCGCACATGTAAATGTGATAAATACGATTCCACAAAACAGTGACGACACCGAACTTCCAGTTTTATGATTATTGTAAACTTGTTTATTTACCAATATTTTATTCTTCACCCACTCTCTCTTCAGTTTTTTCTCTTCTTTTTGCAGCCAATGATTCTGTTCCTTCAATGTTTTTTATAAATAATACCTGGTTTGTGCTTTATTGCACAGCAGCTGGAAATTCTAGGTCCATACACTACTCTGTAAATAAAAAATAAATATTTGAAAGAAAATCAAAGCAAGTGACATTTATAGAAAACTACAAGTCGGCATCCAGAGAGTTAGGAGGAATCAAGCTCGTCTTGAAGGAGACTTTGTGGTCTAGCCCAGTGTTTTTCAACTGTGGCAACTTTTAAGATGTAGCGATTTTAATTCCTAGAATTCCATCGGTCTAGTTTGTTCCAGGATCTCCTGGTGATCTTCCATCCAAATATTAACTTGATCTGACCTTGCTTAGTTTGTGTGAGAGCAGGCAGGGTCAGTGATGGAGTGCCACCTGACGCAGCATCACATTGAGACAGGCATATTATTCCAAACCTTCCCATTTGAATTTGTAGGAATGACAAAAAGCTTTGGCGCTGAATTGCATAGAGCGAAGGTATTGCTCAAAGCCTCCTTTAGCACAGGGCTTTTCAACCAGTGGTATGGGTACCACCGGTGGTACATTGGCACCTGGCAGGTGGTACGCGACCATCCTAGAAAAGTGGTAGCAGGGGAGGGGAATGAGCTGCACTGCACAAGCCTGAGCGAGAGATGGCTGGAGCTGCAGGGCTGTCAGGGCTCAGTGGAAGCACCAGGATCAGCGCCAGGCTCCAGCTGGAGTTTGGCGCTGATCCTGGCACTTCTGCTGAGCCAAGAAGTGCCGATCAGCTGGAATGTTGCATCTCCAGGGTCTTGTGATTTACATTCAGATGCTTGACAACTGATTCATGTTTATGACGGTCACAGTGTCCCAGGGTCATGTGAAGTGACCAAAACCTCTGCAACCACCCAGCAGAGGGGGGGAGGGAATAAAAACCAAACACCCCCCACCGCACCCCCACTGCCAATCCTCAACAGAAATGCTCACAACAATGAAAACCTCGGACAGGAGGAAGAGTGCTGCCGGGCAGGCAGGCAGTCACTAAGCGAACTGTTGTAAGTCAAGGACTGCCTGTACTTCATCACTTTTTTTCCTTTTTTTTGGTCATCAAGTTTTTGACACCTTGCTAGGCGACTGGTGGTATTCGGATGTTGCCATATCCTAAAAGTGGCACAATGGGCGAAAAGGTTGAAAAGCCCTGCTTTAGCAAACCCGTGGACTCCCCATATTGATTTCTCGCTGCACGTCTTCCAATACTTGCAACCAATCTGCAATCTATGGATTGCTCCCTTGCCTATAAGAGATTCCCAGTCATCCAGGTCACATTTGTCCCTAAGATGCTTTTTCCCCCCCCACCAGGCATCTGGAAACCTCCAGCTGACCTCAATGGCTCCCTAAAAGAAGGCATATAACCAGCTGCTGGACGGAGTATAAATCCTTCCATTTCCCTTACCATCCAGTTAGATAAAACCCTAGTAAGACCACACCTGGAATACTACAACCAATTTTGGTCACCATACTACAAAAAAGATGTTGACACCTTGGGAAAAGTTCAGAGAAGAGCAGCTAAAATGATCAAAAGGCCTGGAGACTAAAACATATGAAGAAGGGTTGCAGGACGTGGGTTTGGTTAGTCTAAAGAAAAGAAGAAACGGGGGACATGATAGCAGCATTCCAATATTTGAGGGGCTGCCACAAAGAAGAGGGGGGTCAAATTATTCTCCAAATCACTAGAGGGTAAGACAAGAAACAATGGTTGAAAACTGACCAAAGAGAGAAGTAACCTGGAATTAAGGAGAAACTTCTTAACAGTGAGGACAATTAACCAGTGGAACAGCTTGCCTTCAGAAATCGTGGGCGCTTCATCAATGGAAGTTTTTAAGAAGAGGCTAGACAGTCACTTGTCTGAGATGGTATAGGTTCTCCTGCTTGAGCAGGGGGCTGGACTAGAAGACCTCCAAGGTCCCTTCCAGCTCTATTCTCTTCTAAAAGACTCTGGAAAGAGTGCAGAAGAGAGTAACTAAGATGATTAGGGGGGTTGAAGGCGAAAATATAGGAAGAATGGTTGCATGTCTAGTTTAAGAAAAAGGAGGCGGGGGGGGGGGACATGATAACAGTGTTCCAATATTTAAGGGGCTGCCACAGAGAAGGAGCAGTGGGCTAATGCCTCCTTAAGTAACACCAGCTGCCTGCAATTAGTGCAGGTTCGCATCCCACCAGGCTCAAGGTTGACTCAGCCTTCCATCCTCCTGAGGTAGGTAAAATGAGGACCCAGATTGTTGGGGGCAATAAGCTGACTTTGTAAAAATGCCGCTTGGGGGCCCCCAAAAGCCCTAATAAGCAGGCATATACATAGAATGAAGGCTACTGCTAAGCTTGTAAGCCGCCCTGAGTCTTCGGAGAAGGGCGGGATATAAATGGAATTTTTAAAAAAAAGGAAGTGTGGGGGGGAGGGGCGCAACTTGGTTCTCCAAAGCATTGAAAGGCAGGACAAGAAGCAATGGGTGGAAAAGCCGAGGAAGCTTCTTGGATGAGAAGCGAAACGCCTTCAAAGAAAAAAACAAGGGAGTCCAGTTGCCTCTTGGGGCAAAAAAAACAACAAACCACGGCATCTTTGGGAGCTTTTGCTCCCTTGCAACGGGGCGGCCCAAGCGGCGGGTTTCTTGCACAGCCGCCCAAGCGCCTGTTCTAGCAAGCCCGATCCGGCTTCGCTGGCGCTCGGAGAAGCTCACCCTGCGGCCCCGTCCGCTGGCTGCCTCTTTAAGGGGAAATGGTTAAACACCATAGAGAAGGCCGCCTTCCCCCTCACGGTCGGCAGCGGCGGAAGAGGGGAGCTGAGCTGCCAAAAGCACTTCCTCCGCTCTCTCCCAGTCTCCCTGACTGAGCCTGCTTGCTGGTGAGCGGAGATCGGGTGTCTTGCCGGTCCTTTTGGGGGGTGGGTGGGTGGGATGGAGGGAGGAAAGAGGAGGCTCGTTTGCAAAGATGCGGGGAATTATCCCCGGGAGGCATCTCTGCAAAGCGGTGCCATTCTGGGCCAGGGCAGCTGCAAAGCAAGGGTCAGATTAGAGTCTTTTGCAAGAGCTGCGAAATGGGTACATTGATTTTTTTTTATTATTATTATTATTTTTGCAACGGGGGTGGGGAGTTGGCCTAGAAGGCTATCTCGGCGGGCGGGACTCCCTTTGGTTTAAGTTGCAAAGGAAGCGAAGAAAAGAAAATAATAGGCTCTGGTCCTTGGTTTGCGACGTGCTAAGAAAAGTTGGCAAGGAAGGAGATTAGAAGCGGTTCTCTTGGCACGGATTAAGGATCCTTTCCTTCTCCCCGGTTGCATGCCTTGTCGTAGGGATTTATAACCTGTATTTTTGTCCCTGACTTCTGTGCCAAGCGCAGCTAAGGGGTAGAAGTAGACCCGACAAGCAGACGGAAGAAAATTTGGGGGGAGTTTCTGAAATTGCTGGAAATCACCAGGTTGCGTAGGTGTAAGATGTTTCATCCCTTGTGAACAGGGACCAGTCAGGGGAGGGGGACGGGGAGGGGGAGGAAGACACTTAAAAGACCAACTCATTTTGGCACTTTTTTTTTTGCAAGGTTCTCACTATTGCTTAGACTCGAGGATTTTGCATTTTCTGTGGAAGTAATTGATAGTATGTGTCTTAAGGCTATTTTGTTTCTCTCCTGTATGGATCCTGAAGTTTCTATGAGTTTTAGAGGACCTCGAGTGTTTGCGAAGTGTGTTCCTTGAAGTTTATCTGAAATGAAGCTTGCAAAGCACAATTCTAAATTCTTTGGGATTATAAACATTTGCTTGGTGGTCCCCCTAAAATTCTTGCTTCCTTTCCTTGTTCTTTCTCGTTTTTTCTCTTTCTGGTTTTCCTTTGCTCTTAAAATTTATACACTTGCTTGAAAATAAATTTTTTTAAAAAACCGCAAAAAAATTAAATCCTTAGACCAGGGGTCAGCAACCTGAAACAGTGAAAGAGCCACTCAGAACCGGTTCCCTCACAAAAGGAAAAACTGGGAGCTGCAGAAAATGTGCGCGCATGCGCGTATATGTGCACATGCGCAGAACAGGGTTTGACTGAAGAGTGGAGCCAAGGTGAGATATGCACCTACCCTGCATATTTGAATTGATTGGTTGAACTTTTTTAGTCCCACTTTTTTTGGGGGGGACTGCACATGGCAGAGGACTGGGAGCCGCAGGAGACGGCTGAAAGAGCCGCATGCGGCTCCGGAGCCGCGGGTTGCAGACCTGTGCCTTAGACGCTTAAAATTTAGGACAGTAGCTTCTATAGCACTGTCTTCTTTGCTCAATGATCAGTGAAGTTCTTGCGATTGGTACAAATCCAACATTCTAATTTTTTTGACATTTACCCTATTGTCTTGTCTGGAGAGGCTGAAGGAACCTTTATTTTTCCTCCAGAAAGTCCAGTTGCTGGGCCTTTCCAGTTGCGAAGCATTTTGGATACCAGGGCTAAAGAAATCTTCAGTCTAAAGCCCTGCTATCCAGGGGGGCAGGTTGTCCTCAAGACCCCCTTCCCTTTGAGACTTGCTGCATGGGGCTCGTGGCCGCAGCAGTTCAAAATTCAGGGAAGGACTGACTCTTGGTCTGTTTGTCTTTAACTCTTTTAATCTCTTTATGTTTGCTGATCTTCATTTTTTGTTTCCTCTGCTTGCAAAGTGGGGCTGGGGCATAAGAGTGCAAATCCTTTGTATTTTAAGTTCCATAGAAGCTGTGAGGGATAATTTGCATCCCCCATGTAGGAAGTCAGCAACCCACCCACCCCACCCTCAGAGAAAAATATTTAGGGGGATATTAAAAAGGCAGAATATTACATTTCCCCAAAGGATCTTAAAGGCAGAAGCTTCTCCCTCTCCCCCAAGCAGAAACTCAGCAGGCCAGCTCTGTAGAAATGCAGATTTGATGATCCCATTCATGAACAAATTCTACCTGCAGAAGCCCATTCAAGACAGAATATTTTGAAATCTCTTGGAGCAAGATTTGATAGCTAACAACAGCAGAGTGATAGGATTAGAACCAGCAACCCCTCACCCCAAAATCCAACACAGGACATAGCCATCAGCCCCAGCCCCAGAGAAGCAGGACATGACCTTTAGGACATAATAGGATTAACCCACCACGATTAGAATACCAGAAGGGCACACTGAATCTTGGGTCAAAGTTCATGACACAGGAACAGGAAGAACCTGAAATACAAAGCCCAAAGGAGGTACAAAAGCCCACCACTCCCAGCTCCATGTGGTCAGCTGCTCCAGAACCACATTCTGTTGTGGTTCTGCCCCTCAGTAAACACGAACCTTCTTTCAAAAGCGGCCTCCATTTTATTTGTTCCCGGCTTGGACTGGACCCTGATGAAGATTTATTTTTAGACACCCATCATAAAAAAAGAGTCCACTTTATCCCTAAAGACGGCTACTTGAGTACAGGCATTCTGTTATTTTTAATCGGTTTTAAGGAGTTAATTAAACTTTCAGTAACTTCCCTTGTGTTCCCTCAGATCATTGTTCCTCAACTTCGGCAACCTTAAGGTGTGTGGACTTCAACTCCCAGAATTTCGTAGTCAGCAACCAGCCAAACTGCATGTCTACATGCTGGGGAATTCTGGGAGTTGGTCTGCAGATCGTAAAGTTGCCAAAGTTGGGAAATTGTTCCAATTTGCTTCTAACTCCCACCCATGGCACTTCTGCCACTGGTTGAGAACCATTTTTATAGCTCGTAAACTGAATTTATCAGCTGTTCCTTCCAGTCTTAAAAACTGGGTATGCCTTTGTATCTGGATTTGGCTCTTCTAGATAGGAGATTTCCAACAGATCTTAGTTGCAGCAATTCCCTTTAAGACAGGGGTGTCAAACTCAATTTCATTGAGGGCCGCATCAGCATTGCGGTTGCCCTCAGGGGGCCAGGTGGGTATGGCCAGGGTGGGTGTGGCCTACTGGGTGGGCGTGGCTAGAGTGCGTATGGCCTACTGCAGGGGTCTCCAAACTTGGCAACTGGAAGACTTGAGGACTTCAACTCCCAGAATTCCTCAGCCAGCCATGCTGGCTGAGGAATTCTGGGAGTTGAAGTCCTCAAGTCTTCCAGTTGCTAAGTTTGGAGACCCCTGGCCTACTGGGTGGGCATGGCCAGCTCTACATCGTTCGCATCAAGGGTGCCTATGGGGGCCTGGGCAGGAGTGGGACAGATCTGAGGGTCTCTGGCAGAAGGAGGGTCTCCGGGCCAGGGCCAAGGTAGTGGGAGCCGTTCCCTCACTGTTGCCAGGATGGCTTCGCGGGCCACATGAAAGCACTTCGCGGGCCGGATCCGGCCCCCGGGGCCTTGTGTTTGACATGTCTGCTTTAAGATCTCAACACAATCTTACTTGTTAACTGCATATCCTTTGTAAAGTAGCACACTGGCTTGACTTTGTGCATGTGTTTTGCAGAGGACTTTTTTTATTTTGCTATTTTGAGTTTCTTAAGCTGAGGCAATTGGATTATTTAAGGAAGATTTATTTATTATTTAAGGCCAGTTTGGTCTAGTGGTTAAGCACCAGGCTACAAATGGAAGACAGCAAATTCTAGTCCTGCCTCAGGCATAAAAAAACAGCTGGATGACATTGGGCCAGTCCTTCCCTCTCAGCCCAACTTGCCCTACACAAGGTGGTGGTTGTGGGGAAAATAGGCAGAAAGGAGTTCAGCTGGTCCTCAACTTAACAACCATTGGTTTAGTGACCATTTGAAGTTACAACACCACTGAAAAAAGTCTTTTTCACACTTACCGTGACCGTTGCAGCATCCCTGTGGTCACGTGATCAAAATTTGGATGCTTGAAACTAGCTCATATTTATGACGTTTGCAGTGTCCTGGAGTCATAACACCTTTTGTGACCTTCTGACAAGCAAAGTCAGTGGGGAACCCAGATTCATTGAATAACCAGTTACTAATTTAGTAACTGCAGTAATCTAATCTAATCTGCTAAATCTTGCTAACTTGGAAGATAGTTTATTGAAGGGAGGGGAGAGGTTGGGGTAAAGCAGGGGTCCCCAACATTGGCAACTTTAAGACCTGTGGACCTCAACTCCCAGAATTCCCCAGCCAGGCTGGGGAATTCTGGGAGTTGACGTCTACAAATCTTGCCAAGGTTGGGGACCCCTGGGATAAAGGGAAAGAATAAAATAGAATAAGATTAAGAAAATGCATGTAGTCGAAGTATCACGACCAGTAGGGATGCTGCAAGGCTTGTTAATGTGAAAAATGGTCATAAGTCACTGTTTTCAGTGCTGGTGTTATTTCAAATGTCACTGCTTCAAATGGTTGTAAGTCGAGAACGATCTATAACTGTATTGCTTCTAATCATTGCATTTTCATCTGCACGTCGCAGTTTTCAAAATTTGCAAACCTGCAAATACCAAGGATTGCTGTTGCTCCCACTTTGCCTTCACAAACCTGCCTTGTGTTTTTTTTTTCCCCCAGGTGTCAACTTTTCTAAGTTGTTTCTCACCTGCCACCCTCTGGGTCTGGACCCAGCTTTGGTGGATTTCTGTCTGGAGGGGTTATGTTCTTGTGACGTCAAGAGATGCTACATATAGAGGTAGACAAATGACCACATTTCCAAACTTCACGTAACTCTGTGTGGATTCTTCCACCAAGAAACCTCTGCAGGTGAACTAAGAGGAAGAGACCCCCTGGTGAATGACCCCATTGAGGATTTGTAGACTGCATGAACCAGAAAGAGGGCTGAGTAAATATCTACAGACCCCTCGCATCCTAGACATAATCTATTTCAATTTCTCCCCACAGGCTGCTGCTATAGGGCATTGAATGCCAGAACTAGATACAAAGATAATTCCACACACACACCCCTCCGTGCCATCATTCTGCCGAGCACTTAATTCCCACAGCACCGTCTCATTTCTCATCCTCTGATCTTCTCCTATTGGCTTCTTACGATTTATGAATTGTTTATTATGATCTATGACCTATTACCGGAGACAAATTCCTTGTGTGTCCCATCACACTTGGCCAATAAAGAATTTTATGATTCTGTGAAGACCTTATCCCCTTGATGAATGTTAGGTGAATGACACTGTTTTGCACCTTTTTAATTGAGAGGTTTTTGTGTTGTTTTGGCATGCCGTGTTTTATTTTCATTTTGGAAACTGCTTTGAGATCACAGTTTTCAAGGGAAGTACTATGGAAATGCATTAAATAAATAATAAAACCAAGTCCCTCTTTTCCTGCACCCACCCAGATTTTCTTGCAGCTGTATAGTAGGAAGGAAACCCATGCAGACTTTTAGTTTTCTATTCTTGCTGATCTCCTCTCAAGAGCACAGACCAATTGTTAGAGTATTTTTCAGTCTTCTTGCTAAGTTTCAAGTTCACCATTTTGCTTGTGTGTTTTCAGTTACTCTAGAAACTGCTTCTTGCACAGGATCTCAGAAGGAAGGAACAAGGTAGACTTGACTGATCCTGGACATTTAGAAGCAGAAGAAAACCTGAGGATCCCCTATGCAGGTGGGAAGGAAAGGGACTTGGTGGTGTGTGTGTGTGTGTGTGTGTGTGTGTGTGTGTGTGTGAGAGAGAGAGAGAGAGAGAGAGAGAGAGAGAGAGAGAGAGAGAGAGAGAGAGAGAGAGAGAGAGATCTTGAAATAAAGCTGGAAGAGGTTGCAACAGAAGATGAGAAAGCTGAATCTGGGATGAGAGAGTAGCTTCAGTCTATTAAAATGAGACACAAACACTGAGTTGAGTGTTTTATGTGGCCTTGAAAGTCTGGTCCTTCAAGAACAGTGTATCCAAACACAGTTTGGTTTTTGGATGTCTAGTTAGAGGTCACTCTAACATGGGTGTCCAGTACTGGCTACTTTAAGACTTGTGGACTTCAACTCCCAGAATTCCCTAGCCAGCCATATTGGCTGGGGAATTCTGGGAGTTGAAGTCCACAAGTCTTGACAGCGTCAAAGTTGGACACCCCTGCTCTAACAGAATAACAGAATACAGAGGCAACTTTGGGAAGTCAGAGCACATTTGGAATTTTAAGTGTGTGGATGGTGGCTACTGAAAGACAACGGTTGCTGTGGAAGTTTTTACCTGTTCATAAAATGGCCACCCTGATTGTCACTGTAAGACGTAAGCTTCCTATTTACCAAAAGGTGGAGTAGTCCTGGATATTTTCTATCCTATAATATGGCATTTCTGTAAATGAATCTGATGGTCAAGTCCGGTGATTTACCTGGCAATATACCAGTTTCATATTCTATTTTCTAAACATTAAAATTGTCTTTTAAAAAAATGAAGGAGAGATGACAGGTAATCGTAAGGATGTTGAAGGAAGTGTTTGGATACCAACTGGCTCTACCTTTGTCCTCTCCTATCTTGTAAGTGTTCAGACCAGTGTTTCTCAGATTTGGCAGCATGAAGATATGTGGGTTTTAACTCCCCCAACTGCCTGGAATTCTGGGAATTGAAGTCCATATCTTTTCAAGTTGCCAAGGTTGTGAAACACTGATTTAGAAGAATCATTCTATGGGTCTAGAACAGAGGTGGGGAACCATGGCCCCTTTATGACTTGTGGACTTCAACTCCCAGAATTCCTGAGCCAGCATGGCTGCTCAGGAATTCTGGGAGTTGAAGTCCATAAGTCATAAAAGGACTATAGTTTCCTACCCCTGATCTAGAAGAACTAACAACCAATAGTTGGGTATCTAGATTACTTGAGGAAATTATGACGTGTGCCATGATGTCATTTTGCAAAGGACATACCTCATGTACTAGCTTCATCATGACACAATTACAAAATCTGTATCCTTTGTGCAATGACACCGTGGCACCGGTCGTTGTCTTGTTATCATTATCTTTAGCAATATCTTTTTATAGATATTGCTGAACCGGTAGCTTGACTATTCAAGGCAGAGTCTTCTGCTATAAAAAGTCCTCACCCTGACATCAAGTTAGTGGGAGAACAGAGTCAACGTATCTTCCGGATGATGCAAAGGTGGACGTGGAAAAGTTAGACATTCCTCAGTGTTGAATTTGTGGAAGCTGCTCCTTTTCTGATTTCTCACTGGTCTTGTCTTTACATTTCCCCAGGCGGTGGATTATAGCATTGCCCCCGAAAGAGGAGGAAGGGGAGATTGTGCTGTGCATTGAGCCCAGCAGCCTCATGGAACAGGACGAAGCGCCTGCAGTCGATGTAGCTCCTTTGTCCCGAGGGAAAGGAGAGCGCCCTTACCCCTGCAGCGAATGTGGGAAGGCATTCAGCCAGTGGTCCAAACTAGTGCGCCACAGGCGTATCCACACAGGCGAGCGACCCAACACATGTACAGACTGCGGAAAGTCCTTTACTCAGAGCTCCCACTTGGTTCAGCACCGACGGACGCACACCGGCGAAAAGCCTTACGTCTGCCAGGACTGTGGCAAGGCCTTTTCCTGGAGCTCCAACCTGGCCCAGCATCAGCGCACCCACACCGGGGAGAAGCCGTATGTCTGCCGGGAATGCGGCAAGGCGTTCTCGCAGAGCACCAACCTCATCAAGCATCAACGCAGCCACACCGGCGAGAAGCCCTACCGTTGTCCCGAGTGCCCCAAAAGCTTCTACCGCTCATCCGATCTCATTCAACACCAGATCACGCACACCGGTGAACGCCCCTTCAAGTGTGAGGAGTGCGGGAAAGGATTCACCCAGAGTGCCAACCTGGTCAAACATCGCAAGATCCATGCCGGAGAGAAACCCTTCCGTTGCAACGACTGCGGCAAGACCTTCATCCAGAGCTCGGAGCTTATCCAGCACCAGCGGACACACTCGGGGGAGAAGCCCTACCAGTGCCAGGAATGCGGCAAATGCTTTGGCCACGGTGCCACCCTGGTCAAGCACCAGCGGCTTCACATGGGGGTGGAGCCCTATCGCTGTGCAGACTGTGGGAAAACCTTTGGACTCAGCTCTGCACTGGAGCGCCACCGGCGGTGCCACAGCGAAAGCCGCCCGTACGCTTGCGGGGAATGCGGTCAGAGTTTTTCCTTAGCCTCCAATCTTACGTTGCATTCTCGTATACACCGGGGCGAGAAGCCCTATCGCTGTGCCGATTGCGGGAAATGCTTTGGCATGAGCTCCACCCTCATCCGCCACCAGCGCATCCACACAGGTGAGAAGCCGTACGCGTGTTTGGACTGTGGGAAGGCCTTTGTCCGAAGCTCGCACCTCACCCAGCACCGCCGAACGCACACGGGCGAACGACCGTACCATTGCGAGGAATGCGGCCGGCGTTTCTCCCAAAGCTCCAACCTCATCACCCACCAGCGCATCCACATGGAGGAACGGCCCCACGTCTGCCATGGCTGCGGGCAGCGCTTTGCCCTGGAGGAGGAACTGCAGCGCCACCAGCAGGAAGAGAGTGGGAAGTGCAAGGAGAAAAGAGATGCCAAAGAACCAGAGAGCAGCGTTTCCCCTGTGGAGGACTTGTATGTCAGCAGCCCTGAGGAGGATGCCCACATGCAAACACTTTCTCAGGACAGCAACGCAATGTGTGCCACATGCCATCTGGACTGCAAAGATGCTGGAGGAGTGGAGCAGCATCAGAGCCGCCATGCTGTTCATCTTTGTAATATTTGCGGGCAGAACTTCCAAGATGCGGACGTCTTAGCGCAGCACGAAGAGAGCCACACTTCCTACATCTGCACCGAGTGTGGGAGGAGCTTTGATGATGCTGGAACCTTGGCTTGCCATCAGGAGGACCATGAATCTTGGAGATGTGGCACATGTGGGCAGGAGTGCAGGGACAGTGTGGCTCTGATTGAGCATGAAGAAGCCCATTCGCTGCCAATCGCTAGGGTGTGTAGGGCAAAATTGGTTGACCGCAAGAGGGATGGGCAGCATGAAAGAAGCAGGAAGGGCAAGGAAAATGTGAAACGTTCATTGGCCCAAGGATCCCTCAAAGTCCTGCCATGCATCAATTCCAAGGTTGTGGGGAATCTTCCCGTGGAAGCAGAGGAAGCACAGGGAGCTTGGATCCGTCTTGAATGTGGAAAAAGCTGCAAGGACATTTCAATCCTAGGGAGTCATCAGCAGAGTCGCAGGGCACCTCCTGTCTGCTCTGAACACGGGCATGGTGAGCTCACCCCCAGGCGGGGGAAATTGTACCAATGTTCTGAGTGTGAGCAGGAGTTTGGAGATCTGTTGGCCCTGACTTGCCACCAGAGGGAGCAGAAGTGTGGGAAGCTGGATCAGTGTGTGGAGTGTGGTCAGGCCTTGGTGAACACCTCAGCCCATATGCTCCAACAGGAGAGGCAGCTTGGGGACAAAGCCCACGAGTGTCTTCAATCCAAAGAAACTTCTAGTCCTGAATTAGATCTTGCTGTGCATCAGAAGAATTGGACTGAGGAGTCTTCTGATAAAGTGCTTACTGAGCCTCAGGAAGTCTTCCCAGAAGAAGAGATTTCCAAAGAAAGTGCTGTCTCTAGCTTCAATCAGGGAAAACCATTGGAAGGTCAGCTGTTCTGTGGCTCCTCGGGAACCAACCAGGATGACAACACTTCCAACAACAAACCTCAGAGAATCCCCATGGGACCCTCTGGTGGGCTGCTAGAGAGCCATTCATCTCCTTCCTTACAAGAAGACGAGTCCTGCTTGAAGCCACAGGGCTGTAGATCCAAGAGTCCTTTAGATGTTTCTTCTTTCAAAGAAAGCTCTGTCCGTGCTCAGATCCCTCAAAGGACTAGCATCCTAGACAAGTCTTCTCCGGTATCCACAGAAATGACCGCCCTCATCCAGCAGTTGAGCAGCAAACCCTACAAGTGTCATGAGTGTGAGCAGAGTTTTGCCACTGCGGCTGAGTTGTCTCATCACCAGATCGGCCACATGAAGGAACATTTGCTGAAGTGCCCTGAATGTGGGCAGGGCTTCCCAGAAAGGTGGGCTCTGATCCAGCACCAGATGGACCACACGGTGGAGAAAGACAGAGGGGCCCATAATCCACCCCTCCCAAAACAGAATTGTAGCAAAGACAGGGAGAGCCCAGAACTTGGGGAGAACTTCACAGGGATCTCAGCCATCCTTTTGCAGAGAGGGAACTATATCTCTGAAAGGAGCACTATGCTGCGGCCCAAAGACCCTGGAGTTGATGGGAAGCAAACCTTGGCTGACGCCTTAGAGACCACAGAATCCTACTTCAATCTTGACTTGGGTAAATCTCCCTGCTCTGGTGGTGTGTTTGCCCAGCACCACATACGACCAGATAAAGGCAGATACTTTGTGCGTTCTGAGCCCAGGAAGATTTCCAGAAACAGTTCGCTTTTGCTGCACCATCTCCAGAACCACACGGTGGAGAAACCTTGATGCTCTAGAATTGCAGGTCATGTCAATATGACTTGTAGTATTGGCCATGTCGATGCTTTCCTTCCCGGAGGGTCCACAGGGCCTATTGAGGTGTGGGCCCTTTGATGCAATTGTGGTTTTTGAAGTCTGCCAATCAAGAGGGTTGCCAGCTAGGAACCATGGGAGTCATAGCCCCAGAGAGCACCAGATTGGGGAAGGTTGCTTCTGAAGGAGTTAAGACACAGATATTACTCTGTGGGTGGGGTGTGGAGATGAAACAAACAGAAATAGAATATGTTGTTTGGCAGATGTGCAAGATGAGAAACCTTACAGTACTTCTCTATCCACAAAACAGAACAAATTGTCCAGTCCAAATATTTTTCCTTCCTTCCTTCCTTCCTTCCTTCCTTCCTTCCTTCCTTCCTTCCTTCCTTCCTTCCTTCCTTCCTTCCTTCCTTCCTTCCTTCCTTCCTTCCTTCCTTCCTTCCAAGGCAAAAAACCTCAAGAATGATGCAAACTCAAATTTCTGTCATCTAATTGGTGAATGGCAGCTGAAATGACTTGAATTGTGATTCATGATCAGTTTAGATCAGTGTTTTTCGAACTTGGCAACTTTAAGGTGTGTGGATTTCAACTCACAGAATTAAATCCTGGGAATTGAAGTCCACGAAAACTCTGCTAGGGGTGTAAAAAAAAATGATAGAAAAGGGAAATGAGTCCCCCCCACAGAATCCATCTCTTTCCCTAGCATATTTTAGCGCTTCCCAGAAAAACCTATCTCACTGCAGACAGATTTCCTGAAGATCAGGAAGAAAGACTTTTTGATCAAGCGGAAATTCTCCTTTCTCACCAAATGGTGGCTTTCTTGTCATCGGTGAGCTTCTGAATTTCCCCGTGGCTTATTATGCATCCTGCACTGATCAGGTTTTTTTTAATTGCACACCTGATGGCAATTTAGAGGTTTCCACTTGTAGCCTTCCTCCGACAAAGATGGTGTTGCTATTCCCACACCACCAGATAGTACACTTGGATCAGCATGCTCAGATGCTGCACCATCTTGGCCAGACATGTCAAACTCGCCATGTCACATGACATCGCACGACGTATCGGGACTGTTTTGCCATTGCTGGCAATGGGGTGGGCGCGGCTTCCGTGTGATGCATCCGGCCCACGGGCCGGCAGTTTGAAACCCTTGATCTAGGCCAGGGGTAGGCAACCTCGGCTCTTTTATGACTCATGGACTTCAACTCCCAGAATTCCTGAGCCAGCCAAGCTCAGGAATTCTGGGAGTTGAAGTCCATGAGTCATAAAAGAGCCGAGGTTGCCTACCTCTGATCTAGGCAGATGGGCAGTATATATCTGCTACGCCATAGATTTCTGTTCCTTGGAATAAAACCTTATGTGGCAAAGGATTGTGAACGTTTGCTGAAAGGGGTAGCTCTAGGCAGCATTTAAGCTTGATCTCCTTGATGAAGTTCTGAATATTTCAGTCTTTCTATTTTGCTGGTCTCATATTGTAGAGTTGATAATCCAATAAATGATAGTTGGCTTAGCCCAGACAGTTGCAAAGATTTGGGTGTCTCCCTTGGATCCGAGTGTACAGCAGTCAGAATTTGTAATTACAAGTCGATGGATATAGTGGGTCTTTAAAAAAAATAATAATAATACTGGTATAGTCATTCTGATCACAGGAAGCATTGCCAATGTTATGAGTTGTTTTTTTAATTTTCCAGAAAGGGATGAGTGATCTTGGACGAAAATTGATTTCAGCCCAAGATGAGTTGATAATCTGGATACGAGTTTCAGACTTTAGATCCTCCAAAGTTGACTTGGCTTTTTATTTTTTAAAGCAGTGTTTCTCACTCTTGCCAACTTGGAAGATGTATGAACTTTTAACTCCCAGAATTCCCCAGCCACTTTGCGTCCTGGGGAATTTTGGGAAATGAACACACAAGTTCATGCTATCAAGATTGAGGAACATGGTTTTAAAGGAAAAAAATAAGTTGTGGAATTAAAACTGATGAGCTGAAATTTTAGGAAAGATGTCTGCTATGCTGGTTTTGTAGGTTTTTCTGTAACTTGAGAATTTTTTGCTCATGAAATTGGATGGCTAGTTTTTAGCTTTTCAAGTCATGTGTTCATATTTCTTTCTTCCATCTTCTGAACTCTCATTGTAGTTTTTCATTTTTGTTAAATTTATAATAGAATTTTATGGTCTATGAAAACATTTTAGATTAAACAGCCATTGGTTCTTTAATTTACCAATCTTCAGCAAGAGCTGTAGAACATAGCAAGTACTATAGAACAACTGTAAATCAATCTATTTGTAGAGAAAACGTTTGAAACAATAATCATAACAAGGGCTTCAGTTGTTCAATTTAGACTAAAACAGATTTTCTAATCTTCAAATTATTTTTCATAATGGCAAATCCTCTTCACAACATCTAGTCACACATAATTTTTATTTTAAATTAATGATCGCAAATTATGGGACTACTTCCGTTTCATAAGGTAAAGGTAAAGGTTCCCCTGCACATGCGTGCTAGTCGTTTCCGACTCTAGGGGCCGGTGCTCATCTCCGTTTCAAAGCCGAAGAGCCAGCGCTTGTCCGAGGACGTCTCCGTGGTCATGTAGCCGGCATGACTAGACGCCAAAGGCGCACGGAACGCTGTTACCTTCCCACCGTAGTGGTCCCTATTTTTCTACTTGCATTTTTACGTGCTTTTGAACTGCTAGGTTGGCAGAAGCTGGGACGAGTAACAGGCGCTCACTCTGTTACGCGGTACTCGGGATTAGACCCGCCAAACTGCCAACCTTCTGATCGACAAGCTCAGCGTCCTAACCCACTGAGCCACCGCGTCCCTTTCATACCTCTTAACAATTCAGCTGGTTTAGCTCCACTTTTGTAGGGAAAAAAAACAGATAAATTGGCTGCTTCTTCTGAAAGAGCTGCTGTTAGTGACACTCCGAG
Organism: Vipera berus; assembly: GCF_964194415.1. Taxonomy (NCBI): domain Eukaryota; kingdom Metazoa; phylum Chordata; class Lepidosauria; order Squamata; family Viperidae; genus Vipera; species Vipera berus. The sequence continues at coordinate 13,223,616 of NC_138205.1, read as the reverse complement.
CCACAGGATTAATGTTTTAACCCAAAGCACAATATCCAATGCTTCGTTTTAACTATAGCAATTTGTTTTTTAAGTTATTTATGATTTGATAACGCTATGTTATTTCTAGGAACTCAAGTGGCCTACATGAGAATCTTCCTTTATTTTATCCTCACAAGAATCACCCTGTGAGGTAAGATGGACTGAAAGAGAGTAACTGGCTCAAAATTTCCATGGTTGAGGCTGGATGTGAAACTGGCTTTTCCTGGTCCTAGCCAAGGCTAGAGAATGCCAGAATCCAGGAACATTCCTTCATCCATCAACAGGAACATTAAATCTAAGCATGCAGTTAGTTAAGGGCAGACAAAAGTGTACAGGTGAACTGAGAAGGTATCTCAGATAGCAAAGGGCATCAAGAAAGTCTCCCAAACTTTGTGGCCTCCATGCGAACCATTGTACTAAGGAGGTCAAGGGAACCAAAGAGGCAGTGTAGGCTAGTGGTTAAAGTACAGGCCTAGAAATAGGAGACTTGAGTTCTAATCCTGCCTTAGGCACAAAAGCTGGCTGGATGACTGGGCCAATCGGCAGGAGACTTATGTGTTCTAGTCCCACTTTAGACTTGAAAGCCAGCTAAGAGACTTTGGGCCAGTCGGTAGGATACGTGAGTTCTAGTCCTGCCTTAGGCATGAAAGTTAACTGAGTAACTTTGGGCCAATCAGCAGGAGACTGTGAGTTCTAGTCCCACCTGAGGCATGAAAACGGACTGCACGACATTGGGCCAGTCACACTCTCTTAGCCCAACTCACCTCGCAAGGTTGTTGTGGGGAAAATGGGAGGAGGAAGGGGTATTTAATACATTCGCCACCTTGAGTTGCTTATAAAGTAATAAAGGCAGGATAAAAATCAAATAAATAAAACCTCAGCTGTTCTTGCTTTGAACACAACCCCCTGCCCCCCCAGGAAGCCAAATAGCAGATAATGGTGTAAAAATGAAAAAAAACAACAACAACCTTAAAGTGTTACCTTGTCTGACTATCTGGATCGTCTATGCAGTTTTGTTGAAGCGGTGGGGAAGTGTTCCATCATGACAACTTCAAAAGTGCTTTTTGGGTGCATATCCTTATAGTTCTGGATTTCTGGGTCTTCCATCTATGTTTCAGACACTTCTATTCAGCGTAATTTCTCCTGCTCTGCCTGATGCTGCTGTAATGATGTACTCAATTCAATTTGAATTTTATCTACCTTCTCCATTAACCCCCTCCTTCCTCTCCCCTCTAATTTTTTTTTCTTCAGGTCTTCTTCACTGAAAACTCGATTTCTCCCTTTAATTTGCAAAACTGTATGTTCACTCAGAATCAAATTCCATTGTGTTCAGCAAGGTTTCCTCTTTATAAGTATGTGCAAAATGATTACTTTTAGCACTTGTCTTTTGTAACTCAGGGCTAACGTTTTATTTTCCTCAAATCTCCACCAGTCCAGTATTGATAAATAAAACCCCCTTTCTTCACCATCCAAGTGATAACTGTTGGAGATTTTTCCATATAAATATGATTCTAGTTATTGGAGGAGCTATAATATTGTTCTTCTTTTCACAGTCGTCTGGTTTATGCTTAATGAATTGGTTTCCCATCAAGTTTTCATTGTAAAATTAAGAATGGTGAAACCTGGAACTAATACAAACTGAAAACTGATTTATTCAATTGTTTTGTCTTGATTTGTTATTATTATATATACAAAAATGTGAAATCATGGCTGTCAATTCTTTAGCTGGTGTTTGCCTTCACGTGCATTGAATTCTTCCCCCATTGGCATAATATATGTTCTCATCCAAGCAGTGTTGCATTTTGCAATTTACAGATGGACATTTTGTCAATGATCGGTTTTTCTAAATTTTATCCAAGGTATTTTGGTATGGCACCCTGTATGCTAATAACCACTGGACCACCACATCTGATTTATTCCATAATCTTTCAACTTTGATATATTTGGGATTTTATGGTTGATCGCACAATCAACCAGATGTTTAGACTAGATTTGGTATTTTTATCCCTCTATCCATCCTTCCCAGTTATAATTGTTCCTATGAAAAGAAAATCTATTGAAACCAGTAAAATTTAGGTCACTGGGCACTTGAATCATATGTTTTTTAAACTATAGATGGCTGCCAAAGAATTTAACAGATAAAATAACAATTTAGCATTATAAGCAAGAACAATGGGTCTACATTTTAAAAATCTGTTAATATTAAGCTGTGGATCAGATATTTGTCCCTAAGACGTAAGAAATATTCAGGCACATTTCTTACAAATTGAGGATAAAATGATGCCTGCTTGCAACCAGAACACACAAGTGATTTCTTTGTGGAATTATAAAGCATCTAGCTCAACCCTCTGCTCAAGAAAGGAATCCTAACTAAAGCATCCCAGACATATGGTTTTCCAGATTCCACCTGGACTCATCCAATGAATAGAAGGCCACCATTTCTCCAGAGGATTGGTTCTACTACCACTATTACTGTTATTGTTTTCTGACATTGAGCTGGAATCTACCTTCCCATAACTTCAATATTCCATATCCTGTACTCTGAAAAAAAAATGCACAATAAGCCTTGATTATCTCCAGTCAGCCAAGGAAAATAACTCCTTTAAACAGTGCTGTGCTCAATGGGTGAAAATGGTTAATTCCTGGTTAGCTTTTCCTCTTTTTGTTGTGCGTGTAACAAAGGAATAAATGCATAGTGATGGAAAACTTCTGTCAGCCAGCTCAGAAGATTTCAAGACAACAGACATACTTAACATTAAGAGGAAAAGGTATGTTTTATTTGCGACTTGCCAAAGGGAGCTGCATAGGCCCGACACTCAATTCTAGAGTTTGTGGGTGAATCTTATCAGCCCATGTGTTTATATAAAAGTTAGGCATTCTAAGACTATGGAATATGTCCTGTCCAGAATCATTATTGACAGTGCTTTTTTTGTAAAAGAAAAAGGTGCCGGAACTCACACATGTCATACCTTGCCTACCCTACAAGGTTCCATCCAAAAAAGGTGCTGGAACTCCGTTCTGAGCGTTCTATGACAAAAAAAGCCCTGATTATTGAAATAAACAGGCATAGAAATTGTCTAAAGAAAGAATTCTCTTACAATAGCTGTTTACAAAACGGTCATCTACCAGTAGCTTTTTGTCCACATAGGACAGGGTGTCCAACCTTGGCAACTTTTAAGACTTGTGGACTTCAATTCTCAGAATTTGAAATAGGGTGGGAGAAAAAGTTTTAAGTTTTCCTGAAAGGGATGAAGTACTAAATAGTCCTTGACTTAAAACAATTTGTTTAGCGACCATTTAAAGTTAACTTGCTGAAAAAAGTGGGTTATTATGACTGATCAATGGGGGATTCTGGATTGTTTAATGGTCAGATAATTCACTTAGCAACTTCAGTGATTCACTTAACTGGCAGAAAGGTCATAAGATCAGGGGTGATTCATTCAACCATCAGCCTTGCTTAGAAACGGAAATTATGGTCGTAAGTCGAGGACTGCCTGAAATTGAATTAGGCTCCAGTGAAGTCAAGCCTTTTTCCCACTTAACATTTTCTAAAAGTGGTGAATTTGGTTTCATTGTGCCTTTTGATCTCTGCAGAAACTCCATCAACAATGCAATTAAATCATTTTGGATATTTTACAGAGGGGAAGGAATTTAAAAGACAATAAATTTCATGCACATTATTTTAGGAGCCCCTTCTCCTAAATCCTGACTGGATTTATCAGCATTTTGGATTCTCCAAAGAATATTTCATCTTCCCTGAAGAATGTTCATTAGAACAGGGCTTTTCAACCAGTGGTACGGGTACCACCTGTGGTACATTGGCACCTGGCAGGTGGTATGCAGCCATCCTTGAAAAGTGGTAGCGGGGGAGAGGAATGAGCTGAACTGGTGGCAGCACCGCACAAGCCTGAGTGAGAGATGGCTGGAGCTGCAGGACTGTCAGGGCTCAGCGGGAGCGCCAGCATCAATCCTTCAGGGCTGTCAGGGTTCAGCGGAAGCGCCAGGTTCAGTGCCAGGCTCCAGCTTGCTGAGCCCAGAAGAAGCGCCAATCAGCTGGAATGTTGCAGTATCTCCAGGGTCTTGTGATGTACATTCAGATGCTTGGCAACTGATTCATATTTATGATGCTCACAGTGTCCCAGGGTCATGTGAAGTGACCAAAACATGCTGCAACCACCCAGCAGATGGGGGGGGGAAATAAAAACCAAATACACCCCAGCCCACCCCCGCTGCCAATCCTCAACAGAAAAGCTCACAACAATGAAAACCTCGGACAGGAGGAAGAGCACCGCCGGGTGGGTAGGCAGGTGTCTTGCTCGGCTGTGGCTTGGGGGGCACTTTTTTCAGTGCCATTGTAACTTTGAACTGTCACTAAGCGAACTGTTGTAAGTCGAGAACTACCTGTACTTCATCACTTTTTTCCTTTTTTGGGGGGGGTCATCAAGTTTTTGGCCCTTTGCTAGGCGACTGGTGGTACTCGGATGCTGCCATATCCTAAAAGTGGTACAATGGGTGAAAAGGTTGAAAAGCCCTGCATTAGAACTCACCTCTGTTCAGATAAATTGATCACCACCGATGTAGGTTCACGGAATTGCCCTATAGATTAGTGGAGGGATGATTTGTTTTTAGTGCTAATTCTAGCTCAACTCTCTTAAGATGGCACATGGTTTGATCACATTTCCCATATCACTTTTATGAAGCAGCACAGTGGAGTGCTGTGCCTAATGTTACAGTGAGCCATGGTGTATTTAGCCAGAATAATTATTTAGTGGACAAGCACACCTCACACCCAGCTTTCAAACTGCAGTGGTTTTGTTCCTACAGCCAACTAAACCAGACCCCAACAGAATCATGCTATGCTTCAGTGTAATGTCTGAAATCACTCAGCCATTATCTCCTTTAGATAATTCAAAAGTGTCTTTTGCATAGATGGGAAGACTGACACTACATAAAAGGTCTGGAAAGATATTTACTTATGCTATTCAAGCCAAATCTTCAATAATCTGATTTCCTTTTAATGTACTTACAAGTCCAATAATATCTGGTATTCTATGGTACTGATGAGGGGGATGCCTTGGAAGATCAGCTTGGTGGTATCCAGTAAGAAAAAGTGTATGAGTTTGGCATCAAATTCCTTTCCACACAGGACATGAGATTTAATGAGATTAAGTTGTATGTGAAGTACATGTAATTATATGGACATCTATTAATTATATATAGCTTATGTTAGACACACGCATAAAAATCGACTTTATTTTGCTAAAAAATGGAAAATAAAAGGAAAAAAAAGAACAGCAAAAATATAAGGACTTTCCCGACGTGCTTCTGTAAGAGTTTCAGTAAATAAAGGATGAGCCTATTTCATTGTGAGGGACGCAGTGGCTCAGTGGGTTAGGATGCTGAGCTTGTTGATCAGATGGTCGGCAGTTTGGCAGGTCGAATCCCGAGTGCCGCGTAACAGAGTGAGCGCCTGTTACTCGTCCCAGCTTCTGCCAACCTAGCAGTTCGAAAGCACGTAAAAATGCAAGTAGAAAAATAGGGACCACTACGGTGGGAAGGTAACAGCGTTCCGTGCGCCTTTGGTGTCTAGTCATGCAGGCCAAATGACCACGGAGACGTCCTCGGACAAGCGCTGGCTCTTCGGCTTTGAAACGGAGATAAGCACCGGCCCCTAAAGTCGGAAACGACTAGCACGTATGTGCAGGGGAACCTTTACCTTTACTATTTCATTGTAATCATCTATACTTAATTCTGCAGGCAACTCGTTCCTAAATCACTGCATCTATTCGGTCTTCAGTCTACTGAGTAACCGAGGCTGTATATTTCGCTTTCCAACTTGGAAAGAGCGGGGTGGAGAATTGTGCCTCCGAGGCGTTCGCTTCGCAGCAATCCACAACAATAGGAGGCTGAAGGGACAACAGGTGAAGCCCCCGCCCTTCACGTAAGGCGAAAAGGCTACAGAAGGGCTCCGCTCGTGTTTTCATATTACTTTATTCCCTCTCTCATTGGTTCCCTTGCTTTTTTCTTTTTTTTCTCCCTCCGCGCTCCCCGATTGGCTCTCCGAAGCGGACGAGGTGGGGCGTCTCATTTCGTTCAAGAAAGGTACCGACGCCGGAGCAATCTCGGGGGGCGTCTTTCGCCCTCGGAGCCACGCCCCGCCTGCGTTTTGATTGGCCGACGAGCAGCCGGAGCCGTAACATCCGGGCACCCTTGATCAGCCGGGCGAGCCATCACGGGGGAGGGGGAGTTAGCGGACCAGAGAGGGAACCGCCCCTGTTGTCCACCTCCTCGGACCTTCGGCGCCCCGTCTCGCATCTTTGGCAGGTGGGGAACCTTCTCTCTCCCGCGCCTTCCTGCCTTTCTTCCTTCCTTCCTTCCTTCCTTCCTTCCTTCCTTCCTTCCTTCCTTCCTTCCTTCCTTCCTTGAGATTGGCCAAGGGATGGCATTTTTCCCTTGCATTTCAACCTCTCCAGCTCATCGTTCAGCCCTCTGCCCTCTGCCCCCTTCCCCATGCGATCGGCAGCCCTTTCCCCTCCTTCTTGTTCTCCTCCCCATCCCCGCTTTGCTCCATTGGGGTGCTCCGGACACATTCAGCTTGGCCACTCAACCCCAGCCCTTCCCCAATAAGAGCCCGAATTTGCTGTCATGGTCCGAGAGGTCAACATGGGGTTGGGTCTCCCTTCGTTCTATTGTCCTGTTGGACGGAGGGAGTGTGGCTGACACGAAGGAGGGAGTGTGGCTGACACGAAGTCGCTCGGGGAGTTTTTATGGCTCAGGGTGGGATTGGAGCCTGCGTTCCCCCAGTCTTGGGCAAGTGCCTTAACTACCGTATCAAAAGTGTTTCTCTCCCTTCCTACAAAGTTTTCCTTTTCTGCTCCATCAAATTGGCTAGTGACATCTTTGCTTTTTTCTCTCTAAATCCAGCCCAGTTTACTTCTTAATCTTACTCTGTCCTGGGAGCTGATGGGGAGGAGGAATTATTTTTTTTCCTCCTTTCTGAAATCTCAGTGACAATCGTGTTTTGATTGGTAGGAGAACAACTTCTCCATGCTTCCCTCCCTCACCCCACCCCATCCCATCCCATAATAGACTCTTCTCAATTTCAGGCTGGCAGATTAAACTGCCATCCTGCCCTATTTTATTTTCCCAGTCAGAGGGACTTAAGCTGAAGACTACTCGCTGCTGAGTTCTTTGCTCTCCTGTTCCTAAATTAAAAAGGAACTTTTCTTTCACCTTCCATTCTCAAGCTTTGTATCCATCTTTTCTTTTTTACAGTACTTTATAAAAAGTACTTTTATTTCAAGGTGCTAAGTAGGTTGAATTATCTTGCAAGTAACTTTGAGTTTGTCTCAGATGATTTGCACAGCCACTTTTGTGCAAGATGGTTCATTATCTGCTCTTAATTGTGTTCTCTCTTAATTGTATTTTGTGCTTTATTTCTGACTTCTCATTACAATCTGCATAGCTACGGTAGCTAACTGAGGTCAGTTACAGCGGGGCAGGGGAGAAACAATGCACTACATTCAATTATATGTTTTGTATATTGATATAACTCACTCATATTTTTCTGGTCATCCTGCCCATCATTCCAAAATATGCAGTTCTAAAGCCTATAAAATATTATAGTCAGTGAATATTTCAGCAGAAATTAGTCTGAGGTTTGAAATGCTGTAGTGAATACAAGCACTTTCAGCTTGTGCCTAAACTGTAACAAAGTTGGCACATATTTAAAAAGTGGTATGTCTTGAAGCCCATCCATAATCACTGAGGACTCAGAGATGGAGAATAGTATTCCAGGATAAAAATGTTTAGTAATAGATTTTGAAACCCCAAACAAATTAAAACAACATGAACAAAGAGCTTATCCAAAGACTTTTTTTGTGTGTGTTTTCAAGTCACTTTTGACTCCTGGCAACTGCCTGGACTAGTTCCTTCCATTTTTTTGTTAAGATCTTTGGAAATGATTTGCCCTTTCCTTCTGCTAGGATTGAGAGGGAGCGACTGGCCCAGAGTCACTCATCAGCTTTGGGTCTAAAGTGGGGCTAGAACTCAAGGTCTTCTGGTTTCTGGTCTGTTGCCTTAACCACCTTAACTAAACTGGTTCTCTGGTAAGCCAAATGTACCTCTAGCTGACCCTATTCCATTCACTGTTCATCAACTGCTAAACTCTACTGATATTTTGGGTTATCTTAAACAGCCTGGGTACCACACAGTTTGAAGGCTTGGCTTCTGTGTCTACCTGCTACATTTCCTGTAACAAAGCAGAGAGTAGGAAGCTGGGCATTGGACCGTAACCTCATAATTCACGTTTGTCTCTTTATGTGTATTTGTGTGTTTGGGGATGTGACAGACCATGGCTGAACCCCCAGTGGAAGATGAGGGCGAGGAAGCAGCTCAGAGTCAAACCAAGCAGGAGTCCACCCATCAGGCCACAGTGGCAGCGAAGAACTTAGCCATTTTGAAGGCCCGGTCATTTGACGTCACCTTTGAAGTGGGAGATGAGTATGAAGTCATTGAAACAATTGGCACCGGAGCTTACGGTGTGGTGAGCTCAGCACGACGCAAAGACACAGGTGTGTTGAGTCAGAGAACCTCACCCTGTTCTCTGCTGGGTGGCTGTTGATCTTATGTGGTTTTCTCTGCTGCAAAGAGGTGGGGCATAGAGAAATTCTCCTTGACTAGCAGTGTGTATCAGCAGTATATTTCCTGCTGTTTTCTGTCTGGTGTTTTCCGCAAAGTTTGGGTTTAGTACCCTGAAATATTAATGCGTATGGGAAGTCCTCATTTAGCTACTGCCTCGTACAGCCATTGACTTGTATTTATGATTGTGATGAAAAAAGTAACAATGCAGCCAAACTTCGCCCTTATGATCTCCATAGGTTTGGAAAACTGAAGGAAAACTGAATTGAGTTTTCATAAGCCCAGTTGTGGTTTCACTTAACTGCTTTGCTTAGTGACGAATTGCTGATTCTCGGGCTATGACAGTTTGCTGCAGCCAACTCGCCACGGGACAACTCGCTACGGGAGAATGCAACAATTCAATTTGAATTATTTAAAAATTTTTTTTTTCATTTTTGTCATTCACATTTCATTTTGCCCCTCTGTTGGCATCCTTTTTTTGATGATTTTATTCCACCGTTTCTTCGATATTAGTGTAATTGTTGTCCTGAGGCAAGTTGTCCCACGTTGAGTTGGCCGCATAGAGTTAGCTGTGGTGAGTTGTCCCATTCCGCTGATTCCAATTGTGGTCGCTAAACTAGGACTACCTGTAATTTACTCTTAGCAGATATTTTATGTATTAGTATTAAAACCGGTAACAAACTGTACAGATTAATGAGCCACTTATTAGACTTTTATCCCAATATATACCCCTCTCTCTCTCTCTCTCTCTCTCTCTCTCTCTTTGAATAACTCAAGGCAGTCAACATATCTAATATTCCTGCTTCCTGTTTTCCCCACCACAACAACCCTGTGAGGTGTGTGTTGGACTGAGAGAAAATGACTGGCCCAAAATTACCCAGCTGGTTTTCATGCCTAAAATGGGACTAGAACTCAGAGTCTTCTGTGATTGGTCCAAAGTCATCCAGTCAGTTTTCATGTGTAAGGCAGGACTAGAACTCCTGGCAATTGGCCTTAAGTCACCCAACCAACTTTCAGGCGTTAGGTGGAACTAAAGGTCAATCTCCTGGCTTTAGGCCACCCCCTTGATGTTCACTTTTTAAAGTCTATGCTTCTGGGTATGCATCTTATCAATATACTGAGATTGACACTGCCGGGCCCACACATTTTCTGTTAACACAGAATCCTTCAGAATGCTTTTGCCTATGCCATGTTCAAACTCAGTGCCTGGAACTAAGACAGCCTTTCTTGACCATCTGCCCTCCATCTCTTTTGGGACTACAGCTTCAAAATTCTTCCATCATGCTGGCTGGGAATTTTAGGAAGCAGGGGTCTTCAAGCTTGGCCCTTTTATGACTTGTGGACTACAACTCCCAGAATTCCTCAGCCAGGCACACTGGCTGAGGAATTCTGGGAGCTGTAGTCCACAAGTCATAAAAGGGCCAAGTTTGAAGACCCCTGTTCTAAAGGAACTGCCAGGCCGGGAAAAACTTGCCAAACACTGAGAAATAGAGAAAGTTGGTTTTAGATAGTGTGCTGAAAGTGTGTGATAGTGTGTGGTGGCTCAGTGGGTTAGGACGCTGAGCTTGTCGATCGGAAGGTCGGCAGTTTGGCGGGTCGAATCCCGAGTGCCGCGTAGCAGAGTGAGCGCCTGTTACTCGTCCCAGCTTCTGCCAACCTAGCAGTTCGAAAGCACGTAAAAATGCAAGTAGAAAAATAGGGACCACTGCGGTGGGAAGGTAACAGCGTTCCGTGCGCCTTTGGCGTCTAGTCATGCCGGCCACATGACCACGGAGACGTCCTCGGACAAGCGCTGGCTCTTCAGCTTTGAAACGGAGATGAGCACCGGCCCCTAGAGTCGGAAACGACTAGCATGCATGTGCGGGGGAACCTTTACCTTTACCTTTTTGAAATACACAGCAGATCATTGGCATAAGACCTACACAAATGTCAAGGTCCCAAAGTACATTAAATGTTTAAGTTAGATTCAGAAATTGTCTGAATTGAGGAATAATGTAGTTGTTTACTTTGGTTCATCTTGTCCTCTACTTATGTCCGTAATGGAGCTCAAAATTTCCATTTTGTGTCATGGCAGTCATAAGTCAAGGCACCCACATGATTTGCATTTGGTTTTATTACTTTTTTTTTGTAATAGTGGTTAAGTGAATGCTGCTATCGTTTTGGAAATGCAGTGGCAATTAAGCAAATCAATATATTCCTACGGGTGTTTTTTTGGCCCAAAAGACCAAAAGCTGGCGAAAAAATTTAAACTGTGACCATGTGACTGTGGAATGCTGTTACCAGTGGTAAAGGTGAACTGGTTACCAAGTGGTGCAAAATGCAGTCTTGTGATCAAAGAGGTGTGTGTAGAGTCAGAACTACAGAACCAGATGGCATAGCTTTTGGGTGTCTGTTGTAATTTTGAATTGTTGCTAAGTGACCAGTGGAAAGTCAAGAACTGCCTGTATGAATTCAAAACCAGCTGTGTGTGTTTCATTTGTAAACAGTGGTTAAGGAAAGGTGTAAGTTGTTGGATTTGTGAAGTATCATAGTTTGGAAAGTGAATTATCTACTTTCTGAGCTCATGCAGTGCAGTGTAACATAAATTGACCGAATAGGCTGAATTCCCACATCAATATATTAGAAATAAATATATAGGTAGTCCTTGACTTACAATCACAATTGAGCCCAGAATTTTTGTTGCTAAGTGAGACGGTTTAGTGAATTTTGCCCTGTTTTTCCAACCTTTCTTGTCACAGTTGTTAAGTGAATCAGTGCAGTTGTGAAGTTAGTGACATGGCTGTTAAGTGAATCAGGATTCCCCATTGACGTTGCTTGTCAGAATGTTGCAAAGGGGGATGTCATGACCCCGGGACATTGCAACTGTCCGAAACACGATTCAGTTGTCAAGTGTTTGACTTTTAATCATGTGATCGTGGGGATGCTACAATGGTCGTTAAGTGTAAAAAGCGGCCATAAGTCACTTTTTTCACTGCTGTTGTAACTGTGAATGGTCACTAAATGAACTGTTGTAAGTCGAGGACTACCTGTATATGCTTTTGAGTAATATTTACATTAGGTCAGTATCTATAGAATTGTAAATGTTAACTCTTATACTAATATATTATCCTTTTTTTTATTTGTATTTTTTCCACTTTTTTTTCCCTTAAAGTACTTTTTATGCATTTTCCCCCTGTGGGAAGGTATCTGTTGTAGTTATTTTTGTGTTTTGTTCCTTTTTCCCCCTTTTTCTGTTATATTTTAAAGGAAAATAAACATTGCACTAAGAAAACATTCCACAAATCCTCTCCCCAATAAAAGCCATTAGATTTAAAAACGTATAACCAGTTAGGAAATAAAAAATCCACCCAGTGCTTGTCAGAATGCATCTAAGAACGTTTAGAGCAGGGGTGTCAAACTCGCAACGTCACGTGACGTGTCGCGACGTATTGTGACTTTTTTCCCCATTGCCGGCAATGGGGTGAGCACGGTTTCACCAAGATGCATCTGGGCCCGCGGGCTGGCAGTTTGACACCCCTGCTTTAGAGTGACATACAAATTAGGGATTTGGAGAATGTGTCAGATATATCTCACCTCTCTCCTGTTTTTCACTTCACAGGCCAGCAGGTGGCGATCAAGAAGATTCCAAATGCCTTTGACGTGGTGATGAATGCCAAGCGTACCCTCCGGGAACTTAAAATCTTGAAACATTTCAAGCATGATAACATCATTGCCATCAAGGATATCCTGAAACCTTCCGTGCCTTATGCTGAATTCAAGTCTGTGTAAGTGTTAATACCACTTTACAATGCCTCGGTAAGGCCACACTTGGAATATTCCAGCCAGTTTTGGTCACCACGATGTAAAAAAGATGTTGAGACTCTAGAAAGAGTACAGAGAAGAGCAGCAAAGATGATCAGGGGACTGGAGGCTAAAACCTACAAGGAACGTTTGCTGGAATTGGGTTTGTCTAGTTCAGGGGTGTCAAACTCAATTTCATTGAGGGCCGCATCAGCATTGCAGTTGCCCTCAGGGGGCCGGGTGGGTGTGGCCTGGGTGGGCGTGGCCTACTGGGTGGGTGTGGCTAAAGTGCGTATGGCCTACGGGGTGGGTGTGGCCAGCTCTACATCGTTCACATCAAGGGTGCCTATGGGGGCCTGGGCAGGAGTGGGACAGATCTGAGGGTCTCTGGCAGAAGGAGGGTCTCTGGGCCAGGGCCAAGGCAGTGGGGGCCGTTCCCTCACTGTTTCCAGGATGGCTTCGTGGGCCGCATGAAACCACAGGCCAGATCTGGCCCCCGGGCCTTGTGTTTGACATGTCTGGTCTAGTTTAATGAAGAGAAGGACGAGGGGTGACATGATAGCAGAGTTCCAATATCTCTCTTGTACTTATTTTCCAGGCTTATTGTGGATATTTTATTGACTTGGAAATAGCATGTGTGCTTTCTCAATTCAAGGAAGTAGGATCAAAATGTACGAAGGCCACTGTTTATTCATTTATTTAAGAAAATATATAGGACCACCCGACTCACCCTGGTGGCTTATAAGGATAAAAGCTTAATACAAGAACAAGTGGGGGCCAATCTTATCTCTAGGTGGTTGATGTTCCTCAGGGAAGGAGCCACTACAGAGAAGGCTCTCCATCTTGGTTTTGCGGAATGACATCCTCAGGAGAGGGGAACCATAACATCCCCTGCCTCCTTGCCCTGTTATGATTCTTTTACTCTTCTTCTAGGTGATCACATCAATATGTCATGTGCACATCAATGTATGTGCAGTGCTACCATTTGGCTCTCGAATAGCACACAGGGTTATTTTCACAACCACCCAAACAAGGAAGGTTTGTGTGTTTGCATAAGAGGTCCAAGATTATTCAGCAAGTATGTGAGCAACACTCCAGATTCACTCTTTTATTGACTTGTGCCCCCTTTTTCCCCCCCCGGTGGCAGCTATGTGGTGCTAGACTTAATGGAGAGCGACCTCCACCAGATTATCCATTCGTCGCAGCCTCTCACATTGGAGCACGTGCGCTACTTCCTCTACCAGCTCCTCCGAGGCCTTAAGTACATCCACTCGGCTAATGTCATCCATCGAGACCTCAAGCCCAGCAACCTGCTGATCAATGAGAACTGCGAGCTGAAGATCGGTGACTTTGGCATGGCCCGGGGCCTCTGCACCAAGCCGGTTGAATACAAGTACTTCATGACGGAGTACGTGGCCACTCGCTGGTACAGAGCCCCAGAACTGATGCTGTCTCTGCATGAGTACACACAGGCTATAGACATGTGGTCGGTGGGGTGTATTTTTGCAGAGATGCTTGGGCGGAAGCAGCTTTTTCCCGGGAAAAACTACATCCACCAGCTGCAGCTGATCATCACCGTCCTGGGCACTCCCCCCGCCAAAGTGGTCCATTCCATCGGTGCCGACCGGGTGCGCGCCTACATCCAAAGCCTGCCGTCGCGCCAGCCGGTGCCCTGGGAGAGCCTCTACCAGAACGCAGACCGGAAGGCCTTGTCTTTGCTCTCCAAGATGCTCCGCTTCGACCCGCGTGAGCGCATCTCTGTAGTGGAGGCCTTGAACCACCCGTTCCTGTGTAAGTATCACGACCCGGATGACGAGCCCGATTGTGTCCCAGCTTTTGACTTTGACTTTGACAAACAGGTGCTGACCAAGGAACAAATCAAGGAGACCATTGTGGCGGAAATCAAGGACTTCCACGAACGCCGGGAAGGCATCCGGCGGCAGATCAGTTTCAAGCCCACTCTTACGCCGGCCGTTGTGGACGGCGGGGTGGATGATAGTACCGCTAACCAGGCGCTGCTGCTGCGCTGCAGTGACATTGACATGCCCAGTGCTGGTTCTCCGTGCGCCGATGACGATTATGCGATGGCCTCTCCCATGCCTTACCCAACAGAGGCCATTGACTTCTCCTCTCCTCTCGTGGCTTCTTCTGTCACGCAGCCAGAAGTAAAGGCAGAGGCCGAGGCCCCAGTGGCCCCACCGAAGCGGGAAGGCGCCATCTCAGAGGACACTAAAGCTGCTCTCAAAGCCCTCATCCTGCAATCTGCACTCCGGAATAAAAACAAAGGTAAAGCTTTCTCCAGTTTGGCCCTGGGAAGTGATATGCCAGGCCTTGAGGTCGGAGATAATCTAGTTATTTAACTCGCGCTCTCTCTGATATACAGGTAAACCTCGACTTACAACCACAGTTGAGTCCAAATTTTCCAATGCTAAGCAAGACGGTCGATTTCCCCCTTTTTACGATTTTTTTTGACAGAGTTGTTAAGCGAATCGTATAGTTATTAAGTGAAGCGAGCCAATCCGGCTTCCCCCATTGACTTTGCTTGTTGGAAGCCGGCTGGGAAGGTTGCAGGTGGTGGTCACATGACCCCAGGACAATGCAACTGTCATAAATACATGCCAGTTGCCAAGCGCCTGAATGCCACTGTAACTTCAAATGGTCGCTAAATGAATGGCTATAAATTGAGGACTACCTTTTCAAATTCATCCAAAATCAAAATCAAGGAATCTTTTAGAAGTAAGTTAAGGTTGTTTTTTTTTAAAAGAATCAGATAATATTTGTTGCATATAATATTGCATCTGGATAATATTGCATCTTAGCAATTACTGTGTTGCTCGAAACTACTCTTGGGAGATTGTAACCCTGAAGAGCGAGATGTAAATAATTGCAGCAAAGTACAGAGATGCAAATGTTTTCACCTTTCTAGCTTTGTATTTGTTCTTCTGTCATTTTTACATCTGGCTTGTTTTCAATGCAAAGCAACCTTGAATATTCTTTCCAGACAGAAGTGTAGCATATTATGAAGCTACTAAGAAATGAATATTGTTGTAGAGTCTTAGAAACCTGCTTTGAAAAGGGACTTGACAGCAATTCTTAGTTTTCCAAGGTTCAGGAGAGACAAAAGGGGTTGGATCCTGGATACAGTATGAGCATGATAAGCTGTAATTCCTGGTTAGAAGCCAGGAAAATGCTGAGAAACTTTGAGAGAATCAGAGTGAAAATAGAGGTAGTCCTCGACTTACAGCCACAACTGTGCCACAGATTTCTGTTGCTAAGCGAGACACTTGCTAAGCGACTTTTGCCCCATTGTACTGCCTTTCTTGCCACCATAGTTAATGGAATGGCTGCAGTTAAGTTAGCAACATGGTTGTTAAGTGAATCTGGCCTTCCCCTTTGACTTTGCTTATCGGAAGGTCACAAAAGGGGATCGCGTGACCCCGGGGATGCTGCAAGCGTCATAAACATGAACCAGTTGCCAAGCATCCGAATTTTGATGACGTGACCGTGGGAGATGTTGCAACGGTCGTAAGTATGAAAAACAGTCGTAAGTCACTTTCTGTCAGTGCTGTTGTAACCTCCAATGGCCACTAAACAAATTGTAAGTTGAGAACTACCTGGAGTGATGCTAATCTGTGACGTATGCTTTTCTTTTTTTTTATTTTAAGCGTGGTCTTGATAATGTATTTGCCAGCCGTCATCTTCGCTTTTGGGACTCCTCCTTCACGGATACCCCTGGCTCCTTCTGTCTTGCAGATATACCTTGCTCTGTCCCAGAGACTCCTGATATCCGGAGACCGGTAACGGCGAAGGAACGCCAGCGCGAGAGGGAGGAAAAACGGAAGCGGCGCCAGGAACGGGCCAAGGAGCGAGAGAAGCAGAAGAAGGAGAAGGAACGGGAGCACAAGGACATGCTGACTGAGAACGACCGGAACCTTCTGGAAAGGTGGACCAAGATGGTGGACCGCACCCAGAACAAGCCAATCCCAAATGGGTCCACGGTCCCACCCCAGAAAACCCCTGCCAGTCACGCCCTCCCTTCAGTTCCTGCCACCAAGCCCTTGCCCCCGCAGGCCCACCCATCGACCTGCATGACGCCCACCCCTTCTCATGGCACCCCAGCCCCTTCTGAATTCCTTGCTTTCTCCGACAAAGCGGCACCAGGCCTTGCCCCCAAACTCACTCTTCTTCCGGTGGGGACCGAGCTAGCCTCGGTCCAGGCCTCCAATGCCAACGTCATTCGCTTTTTCCCAGCTCAGACTGCCCCTTTCGTGGTGGCCACCCCAGCTTGCCCCAAAGCCATCCCTGCCAAGTCCGAGTGCCTCTTGAACATCAAGTATGCCCCGAGCGAGATCTTCCAAGGTCCGTATGGTGTGACAGCCCTCAATGCTTGGCGTAGCGTCTCTCCGCCTGAGAACTGGGCTGTGTCTGGGCAACTGCCTGTTGGTCAGCCTGAGGTGGCACCCGCCGGGCCTTTGCCAGAACCAGTTGTCAACTTTGTGGCAAGAGCTGGGGCGGATCAGCCTCTGTTCCAGTCGGAGATGGACAAGTCTGAACTTCCGCCCCAGGCGTTGACCACAGAAGAAACTAGAGGGTCAGTTCAGTCCCAGGTGGCCTCAGGACTTCCATCAGAATCTCCTGATATCAACGTTGTAACGCAGCAGCTGTCCAAATCTCAGGTAAAAGCCCTTGAGGGGCTCTTCCTTTTGATATCAGGAGGATACATGGCTGGGGGTAGTCAGCCCACTGGTGTTTGTCCCTTTCCTAAAATCCCTTACTATAATCCCCAAGAGTTGGGAGCCCTTGGCAGCTCTAGAAGATGCTCATGGTAAACCTAATGCCCATTTCTGCAGGATGCTCAATAGCTGAATTCCCAGGCTGCAGCGTTTCTCTTATCCTAGAGATAAGCAAAGAGTCTTTTTGCAGCCTGAGAAAGGAGCACAGTCCTTTTTGGTGTGTGTGTGTGTGTGTGTGTGTGTGTGTGTGTGTGTGTGTGTGTGTTGGTTGCCTTGAATAAAGCTGTTTATTCTGGATCAGATCTGGAGAACATTAATTTTGTTCAACTCCCACTGAAAGGAATTTAGCAAGTTTAAACTTGTTTATTTCTCTGACTCGTGAGGGTTGTTCAAGTGCAGCTGACTTCTTTGAACCTTACACTTCCTTTCCTTTTATTTGCACTGGTTGACAAGCCACTGTTTTCCTGCTGTGCTCCAGATATACTTTAACATCCGTAATTTTTGAACAGCGTATCCAAAAAAGATGCTGATTGGAGGGGGGATTATGGGATATCTCTTTAGGGCAGGGGTCTTCAAACTTGGCCCTTTTATGATTTGTGGACATCAACTCCCAGAATTCCTTAGCCAGCGTGCCTTTCCTGGCTGAGGAATTCTGGGAGTTGAAGTCCACAAGTCATAAAAGGGCCAAGTTTGAAGACCCCTGCTTTAGGGTATCAGGTTGAGAAGATAGTTTGCTCATGGTGCAAGGGACAGCTGAGCAACTGAGCTATTCGTGCAGGTTGTATGGAGAGACCCTTGTCTTCAAATCATTGGTAGTCCTACATTAATTTTTGTTGATACTTCATTCCAGGTGGAAGATCTTTTGCCTCCTGTCTTCTCTGGAACGCCCAAAGGCAGCGGTGCTGGTTACGGGGTTGGATTTGACCTGGAAGAATTCCTGAATCAGTCTTTCGACATGGTGGGGGAGAATAGAGAGAGGTGAGAGGGGTTTCATGTGTCCTGTTTGTTGGTGCTTTGTGGGGAGAAGTGTGGGCCATGGAATCGGTGGAAGAATACATGCATTCAGGAACAGATATTTACTTCCGTTGGAACTAGCTTCTTGATGGGCAGCAGGAAGCAACATGGCCCTAATTAATAGACAAAGAAGGCGACTGTCTTCTTATTGGCTTACTTGCTCTGATACCATTGACAACAGGGCAACCTTCTTTTGATAGATGTAAGACAAGGAGGAACCAAGATCTGACAGTGGTAAGATCTGACAAGGACCATTGCTTAGTTGGAATCTGTCTTCTACTACCTGCTCCCCTTCAACCCCCCACACAAAGGCCAGCTAGTCCCATGAAGATTATTAGAGATGAGGCCCAACGTATCTGGAAGGCAAAATCTTGTGGATGGCTGGTTTTGCATGATTTTCAAATTTTGGATGAGTTAAAATTTGTTCCCTAATCTGCAATGGCCGTTCTTCCTATATTTTGTTGACGTTTGGAGAGTCAGTTTGAGTAGTGGTTAAATGGCCTAGAAATTCGGAGAGTCTTGAGTTCTAGGCCTTCCTTAGGCTTAAAGCTGGCTGGGTGACTTTGGGTCACTTATACTCTTTCAGCCCAAGCCACCTCACAGGTTGGTTGTTGTGGGGAAAACAGGAAACAGGAGGTATGTTTGCTGAATAATAATATAATTTGTCTTCTGTTTTCCCCCCAAATGAATCTCTGTTCTCTCTCTCAGACCCTTCACTTTCTTGCAGTCCCTACAGGCTAAAGTGGGTGGGGGCTCCATCAAAAGCTATATTGCAGAAGCTATCGCTAAATTTGATCTGCCTTCATGCCATAAAAAAGAATTTTATCTGGAGACACTCTAGGATTTTATTTAGTATATTGTTTCTCAATCTTGGCAACTCTAAAATGTGTGGACTTCAACTCCCAGAATTCCCCAGCCATCATAGAGTTGCTGAGAAGCACTGATCCAGATTATTTAGAGTTCATGTTGTCCATTGCTTTGTCTTCATCCCATCTCCTGGTCTCTCTCTCTCACTCTCTCTCTCTTGTACTTTATTAGTCAAGGTGACTCTGCCCCACTCTCGGCCTCGCTTCTCGCTGATTGGCTGGAGGTCCATCGCATGAACCCCGCTGACATGGAGTCCCTCCAGCAAGAACTGCAGTTGGGCTCTCCCATGATCCTCTCTGACATTCCGGACCTGCAAGATGCATGAGAAGTCGAGATCCTGTTGGCCAACGTCTTCCTCTTCTGTCCCTCTCCTCTCTTTCTCTTTTTGCAAAAACGACAACAACAACAACATTAGAATGGATGTGAAAGATCAAGGCTCTTTGCCTTCTCAATGACTTGGGTTGGAAATGTCACCACAGTGCCTGTGCATTTCTGTTGTTTTGCTTTACAGCAAAGGTGGATTGGGCTGATGTTTTAGACTGGAGGTCTTTTGCAATAAAGGGTTGAAGTAAGCTTGGTTCTACACTGCCTTCTATGGGCAGGTTGGAAGACGCAAAAAAAAATAATCAGGAAAGGACTCTGGCAAAAACACTAAAGGATGCATCATCTCTTTCCTTGGAAACAGGCATCCAATCAATTTTCTAGCTTGACCCCACACTGTGTTTCCTTACCTCATGGCCGATTAAACATGGATATTTTCTGTTTAGAATATTGAAAGCTCTTCGAAAGGGCA
The DNA here is from genome assembly GCF_964194415.1 of Vipera berus. Lineage (NCBI taxonomy): Eukaryota > Metazoa > Chordata > Lepidosauria > Squamata > Viperidae > Vipera > Vipera berus. The sequence continues at coordinate 13,203,768 of NC_138205.1, read as the reverse complement.
GAATTCATGTAAAACATGTTCTCCAGGTCTTTCATAAAAAAGATGCATATAAGCATCAAATCCAGCCTTCCTCCATAGACACCTGTTTTCAAATTGGTGCCCTGATGTATCGGATTTCAGCTTCCCTAATCTTCCCTTCAGTCCTCTCTCAGATACAGGTAGTCCTCAGCTTCCGACTATAATTGAGCCAACATTTCTGTTGCTAAGTGAAACATTTGTTCAATGAATTTTGCCCCATTTTGTGACCTTTCTTGCCAGAGTTATTAAATGAATCACTGCAGTTAAGCTAGTAACGTGGCGGTTAAGTGAATCTGGTTTCCCCATTGATTTTGCTCGTAAAAAGATCCCAAAAAGTGATCACATGACCCCGGGACACTGCAGCTGTCATAAATATGAGTCAGTTGCCAAGCGTCCAAATTTTGATCATATGACCGTGCGGATGCTGCAACGGTCATAAGTGTGAAAAACGGACATTTTTTTCAGTGCCGTCGTAACTTTGAATGGTCACTAAATGAACTGTTGTAAGTCGAGGATTACCTGTATTGTAGACTTCAGTCCTCCATGAAGTGTGAAATCCGGCTGAGTGACTTGAGGGCAGTTGCTCTCTTTCAGTCCAGCCCAGATCCTAGTGTGTGGGGAAAATAGGCAGGAGGCCGATGGGACATGTACAAAATAAACGCGGGATACAAATCTAATAAATAAATAGTCCTCTGGCTCCTAGGGGTAATGGAGGCTGAAGTTCATGTACATTTGGAAGGCGCAGGTGGAGAAATGTCTTTTTCATACTACGCTTTGCCCTGCACATTGAAACAGATGGACTATAAACTTGTGGACATCAAAAGACTGCCTTGTATTGAATTAGTCCGACAGGCCGTTCAATCTCATATGCTGTATTCTGACCAGCTATACCTCCTCGAAATCTTGGGGTAGAGGAATTTCCTGCATTTCTTTAACTGGAAATACCAAGAATGGAAGCTTCAGCCTTATATGCTACAGGATTTGCTGTACTGTCAATTGATTACTACTGTGGTTGCTCAAAGTGAGGTTCTGGAGAACTTGGCAACTGCTGTCTCTTAAATAATGCTGTGAGGACGGCCCGCAGATTCCAATGGGAAAGAGACACAAATGTAAAGGGCTTCCTGGGCTTCATCTCAACGTGTCATATTGTCGTGCGGAAGAAGCCTTGAAATTATGAGGAAGGGGAGGGAAGTCCAGGAAATGCAAGTTTTCTCCTTGGTTGGTGTTAACGGTGACTTGTGATTGCCCTGATACAAGGCAACCTTCTGCTTTTGAAGTGAAGATATGCAACGTTGATGGTGCCTACGCTCAAGGCTTTGAAGACAGAGATGGTACAACTTTGTCTTCTGCTTTGGGAGGGATGTGACTGTCCTACCAATACATATAGTACTGTCTACTAGGAGAGGTGACCACTTTTCCCTCTAACTTATACAGTTTCTACCCCACATCTGATCTACCAGGATCATTCTAAGAGCCTTCTCTGTCCAAGGTAGCTGGGCAAGGCTTGTTTTCAGCATCCTGGTTGCCACTTGCCATATCAACGTGCCTCTGGACAGTGGCCATGTAACAGTGTCTCCATAAGGCTGGTGCTACCCTATCTGGTCTGCAGAAACCTGGGTGACCCTTAAGTGGCAGCCGACAGAGAGCTTTGGTTCCCTTTTACTGTCATCTAGACTTTTGCAGCCCAACGATAGTAGCCCTGATAAGGCCAACATGGTCTGTCTTCGTGAAGACCTTGCATATTCAGCCTGGTGACTAACATGGCCTGCCACTTTAATGTACGTGTATGTATTTTGTGTATGTATATGTGCCTGTATCTTTTTATCATACTGAGTTGGGTGGACATGTTTCTGCTTTGGTATGCCCAGGAGGTAAGCGTTTGGTTGACAAACCCTAAATCTCTTAAGCTGCCATCTTACCAGCACGGGGATAGGATTTGTGACCAAGCTTTCTGTGGAGCAGCCTGAATTTCTCTACACTTCCAGTGCAAACGTTGGGCTCACCTAATAATGAAGCCATCCTGTGGTTTGTTTTGACTCTGGTTGCGGGAACGTGTTGCAGCTTGTATACCATGGCTTAGCATGTTGAGCCAACTCATTGAATTATATGTGAGGGTGTATCCCCCCCCAATGAATCATGGTTAAGCGTGTTCTGTCAAAGATGTGTGAAGGAGAATTTTACCTCAGTGTAAGTCTCTCTGGACTTGATGGCACCTGAGTTTGAGTAGATGTATTTGTTATTGCTGAAAAAGAGCAATGATGCCACCCTTGGAAATGCTTTTGCGAGATTTGTCCAAATGTTTTAAGTTACCTACCTTAAAATTGAGAAGGCTTTTATTTATAAACCCCTTGTGGCTCCCCTCCCCAAATATTGAGTCTAAAATCTTGGGTGGAGAAGCTTTTGTGTTCCTGCAAAGCAGGGGTTTCCAAACTTGGCAACTTTTAAGACCTGTGGATTTCAACTCCCAGAAGGGGAATTCTGGGAGCTGAAGTCCACGAGTCTTAAAGTTGCCAAGTTTGGGGACCCCTGTTCTAAAGCAATGTTTCTTAAGAAAGTGTGATCTTAGGATCTCTGGAGGCCTCACGAGACCCTTTCAGGAGTCCTTAAAATTATTTGCCGGCCTATGTTGAAAAATAATTGCAATACTAAAGAACTTGTGACTGTTTGGATCATCCTCCTTTTTCACATATAATCTAGGCTGGCACCATTTCCCCCTCCCGTCACAATTTTCAGCAGAGCCCTGATGAAGCTTCCTCCTCCTCCTCCTTGGTTGACCTGTGGAACAGCCTGCCACTTTGCCAGGAGGAGTGGGAACAACAGGAGCCATAGATCGTGAGAAGAAACTTCCCATTCTGGCCTCTCCCACAGGTCCCCTTCCTTCCAGGTTCACCTGTTGATGTCTCCAGCCAGCCCTACTTCACCACTAGGCATCTGAGTCACTCCCTTGTCCTTCCCTCACCAATCACTGTTGTTAAAAAGATTTCGGATTTTGGCCTCAGTTCCAAAGCAGCCAATAGCTACTCGCCCATGGGACCTTGCCGCCAGCCGATTGGGTGTAGGAGGCAGAAAGGAAGATGGGATTTGCCCATGAAGATCATGTGATCATGGTTGACCCTTATGGCACAGCAACATGGTGGTGCTGAAGCAGCCACCACTTTACCAAATTCCATGTGTGTAATGGGGTCCTGGATTTGGGGTGCATTTTTTAAGTTAGCCCGTTTGAGTTACGTTGATTCAAAAATTAATGCTCTTATGATGCACCATTTTGTCCAGTTAAAGGCTACACATTAAAAAAAAAGCATGAGAGTTTTAGCATATTGATTAAAATCCCCTCAAAGAATTGTGAGAAGTGGTAAAGGCACGAATACGTCAGTTTTAATTTACAGTAGGGTAAATGGGGAGAAAGGGATGCGGTGGCTCAGTGGGTTAGGACGCTGAGCTTGTCGATCAGAAGGTTGGCTGTTTGGCGGGTCGAATCCCGAGTGCCGCGTAACAGAGTGAGCACCTGTTACTCGTCCCAGCTTCTGCCAACCTAGCAGTTCGAAAGCACGTAAAAATGCAAGTAGAAAAATAGGGACCACTACGGTGGGAAGGTAACAGCGTTCCGTGCGCCTTTGGTGTCTAGTCATGCCGGCCACATGACCACGGAGACGTCCTCTGACAAGCGCTGGCTCTTCGGCTTTGAAACGGAGATGAGCACCGGCCCCTAGAGTTGGAAATGACTAGCACGCATGTGCGGGGGAAACTTTACCTTTACCTTTAACTGGGGAGAAATATAACACATACCAAAAAAAACCCAAACTTTTTTTTTTGGATCCTCCATAATTTTTAAAAGGAGGAAGGGTTCCCTGGGAGAAGGACGTTTAAGAAACACTGCTGTGTGGAAATACAAAATATTTTGTTCAGTAGAGAACTTTCTTTTCCAAATTACAAAGTGAAATCATTTGCTCTCCAGTTAAATTGGACTTAGCTGGGATCAGTTTCCTGTTACTTCCGAAGTAACGAAATGTTGCTTCGCCCCTAAAATATCTAAAAGGCCAAATTGTTGCACTAATCCATATTCACCCCCAGTTGCCTTTCACTATGGTGGTGTGGGTGTTGCCGGTGTGGATTTGAGAGTTGATACAGGTAGTCCTCAAGTACAACCACAATTGGGCCCAAAATTTCTGTTGTTGTAAAATAAAAGTTTATTCTACAATCTTTTATCACAGTTGTTAAGCGAATCATGCGGTCAGTAAGTGAGCCTGGTTTTCTCCATTGACTGCTTGGCTGAGAAGGTTAAGAAACGGTGATCACGTGATCCTGGGACAGTGCAACTGTGATAAATATATTTCAGTTGCCAAGCGCCCGAATTTTGATCGTATGACCATGGGGATGGTACAGCGGTCGTAAGTGTGAAAACTGGTCATGTCACGTTTTTCAGTGCTGTTATAACTTCAAATGGCCATTAAGTGAATGGTCGTAAGTCGAGGACTACCTGTACACGGAAACTGAATGTACTTTTCTGACCAATACAGAATTCATCTCTGAAGATTCAGAAATCAGATTTGGGATCAAGCCTTGGGTGCAGCTTTGAATTTGTATGTGAAACGTGTTTGGAGCGCTTTGAGAGTTGTGTCAGTTATCTGTCGTGGTGTACTTCCCCCCCACCCCACCCCCCAGTGATGTCTTAGCAAAAAAAAAAAGAAATTGTTAATTGAACTTTCTATTAAAATTGTGATTTATAAAAGGCCAGTACAGTGTTTTCTTTCTATATGGCCCAGCTTGAATAATCTCCCAGACGTTTGGTTTTTGAGACTTTCTACTGATACTCTAGTTTTTCTTTGAAAAATAAAAAAGAGGTGGAAGAAGCAAAGTGATATTAAGGATATTTAAAAAAAGACACCCAAGAAAGCATTGTCTGTATCTCAGTTAACCAGTCCCTAGAAGAGGTAGAGGACTAAAATGTCACAACTTTTTTGTTTGCAATTGTCCCAGTCCTAGCCTGATCAGTCTCCATCTAAAGCAGTTTTTTTTCAAACTTGGCAACTTTAAGATGTGTGGACTTCAATTCCCAGAATGCCTAAACCATCCTGAGTTCTTGGTAGCAAATCAGAATATAAACTGAATAAATATTTCTTCTGACTTCAAGTTATGGCTGGAAAACAAATGAGCTTGCTCAAGGCTCCCAAATTCCTTGCTTTGGACCTTTTCTGTACATCAGATATGTCTAATCAAAAATGGAAGCTTCTCATTTCAGAGAAATATGTATATTTTATTTTATTTATTTTATTTTATTTTAATTCCATTTATATCCCGCCCTTCTCCGAAGACTCAGGGTGGCTTACAAGCTTAGCAGTAGCCTTCATTCTATGTATATGCCTGCTTATTAGGGCTTTCACACACCCCCCAAGCGGCATTATTACAAAGTCAGCTTAATTGCCCCCAACAATCTGGGTCCTCATTTTACCTACCTCGGAAGGATGGAAGATATTACCCAACCAAAGCTTTGAATGCCAATAAGATCACAGTTGGAAGTGTCTCCTGTTTTGAAGTGTTAAAATATTTGAGGTGGAGTCCTTTTATCAGTGTTGACTCAACAGCAGGATAAACTTTTGAATAAAGCTCAAAAAGCTTCAAGTAACTTAATGCGAAAATTCTCAGGAATGCAGTGCTTTGTTTTTTTTGCTCAGAAGCCCTGCCCGGGAGATATGTTGGTTAAAGCTCTGTGTGCTGGAAAAACGGCTTTATTAAGTGTGGTCAAATTTAGTGTGCAAAGCTTCTCTGATTTCCACTTTGGTCATCTTAGCTCAAGTATTGTGCAAAAAGTCACAGAATCAAGTGATCTGCTCTGTGGGATGGGTGGATGGATGGATAGATGAAAGGAAGAAGGGAGGGAGAGAAGGAAGGAAGGAAATTTTAGTTGGAAAAAAAAGCCCTCTAGGAATCAAATATCTTGGAGTAAGCAGCTTCCCCCATGTCTGACCACAATTTTTATGGTCTTCTGATAGTAAAGCCACTGAGGTTGATGGCAGTTGTGATCCACATGTCAGAAAAACACCAGTGTAGGAAAGTTACAGAAAAAAATGTATTTCCAAGCACCTTCAAATCAGGGTGCTTGCTAGATACTTGTCACCATTTCTCCTTGTTGAGAAGCAGAGATTAAAAAAACAAAACAAACCACAGACATTTTTAAAAACAAGGAAAAGAACCAAACCTGAGACGAAATCAATTTTCTAAAATTATTGCATGGTTAACCTCTGAGAGCGCTTGAGGGCAAAACCCTGTTTATTTCATTACTTCTGGGAATGTCCATCCTTGATCCCCAAGAGTTACAACTTTCATAAATTCTCATATACAGTATGTATACTGCAGCTAGAATTTAAAACCTATGATGATTCTTTTGTGAGGACTTTGTGCCTCGCCTTTCCTTCCTGTTTTTGTTCTCCCAATCATTTCAAAAGAAGCTTAAAAGAAATAATGGATTGTGCCCAAAAGCAATACAGTAAAAGTATTGGCACTAGATGAGAGAATTTCCTGCCTTTTCATTAGTGAATCATTGAATCCCAAAGGGCAAGAGAGCCATTGGGCCTAGTGGTTTAAGGCAGCAGGCTAGAAAGCAAAGACTATGAGTTCAAGTCCTGCCAGCTGGATGTCTTGGACCAATCACCGGGAGAGTTATAGTTCCACCTCAACTATGAAAGCCAGCTGGTGACCTTGGACCAATCACACACACTCAGTCCATCTTACCTCACAGGGTTGTTGTGGGGAAAATAGGAGGCGGAAGGCGGGTTGGATATGTTTGCTGCTTTGAGTTATTTGTAAAAATAATAAAGGTGGGATACACACACACACACACACACACAGCTTTTTTGTAAAAGAAAAGGTGCCGGAACTCACACATGTCATACAACCCACCTTGCCTACACTACAAGGGTCCATCCCAAAAAGGTGCCGGAACTCCATTCTGAGCGTTCTATGAGAAAAAAAGCCATATCTATATATCTATATATGGTCTCTGGTTGATTTTTAAAAGTCGCGTGTAGCAGCTGCTTGGCGCATATCAGCTGTTAGGCGCGTAAGTCTCATCGCGCTGCATGTAGTCATGCGTTGAGTGACAGGCTCTTCATTCGAAGTAGAGTCAAGGAGGTCGTCGACCAGAGTCCAGCCTTTTCCAGCAAAGCCGGAACCACTGTGATTATAAACGAGCAAGCTTGTCACAAACAGGCCACACCCACATTCCACAATTTCAACGTTATAACTGCCATACAAGTGTACGTACTGACTCCCTTATCATTCAGCCCTTGCTCTGATGATGTCAACAGCTTGTTGATGAAAGCTCAGCAATAAAGAAGAATTTTCTCTTATATCCCGGAGTTCATGGTTTTTATTTTTACTAAATTCAAATGTCTACACTCGGGATTCCAGTTTTTAAATTTATTAAACACACACGCACACACACACACACACACACACACACACACACACACACACAAACTAGGTAACATTATCAGTTCTAGTAAAGAATGGGTTTGCTTTCTGTTTATATTCTAGTCGCTTGCCCTGTCAATGTCAATCAGATAAGCATAGATTAACACCAAGATTAACAACAGACCAACAATCAAGAAGTAAACAACACCCCAAACAAGGAATTGCCAAACAAGCTAACAGTTAATAGCCCTCCAAGACCACTCCCAGGGCAAGGCCTCCCCATTCCTTACAAGCACTGATGATATTACCTAGTTTGGGTAATGAAACATCTGCAAGAAAACAACCAAGCTCAGAGAGCACCAAGGACCCTGCATAAACAGATATTTTTTAAAACAATCATTCTAGACCAGGGGTAGGCAACCTCGGCTCTTTTATGACTCATAGCTGACTCAGGAATTCTGGGAGTTGGAGTCCATGAGTCATAAAAGAGCCGAGGTTGCCTACCCCTGTTCTAGACGGAGAAGCAGGCTGAAGTGGGAGATCTTCCCCTCAATGTAAGGTTTTGAATCTCCCCCTCCCCTCAAAGGCCCAGGGGGCAAAAAGGTACTGAGTGAAGAAGTCCCACAATAAACTCTTGCTCTACTTCCTTATGACTGAATCATCTCTAGAATCAACAATGTTTATGCCTAGAAGGGTCAAGGTCAGAAGCCTCTTAAAATTAATCCCTGAGAATACCAACAGTGGGTTTCATCACAGGAGAGAAAGAGATGAAGCACACAGTATTGATTGAGAAAGATAATTCCCGTTCTTGGGTGAGGCATGATTACTCATTCCTTACTTTTCCCAACTCTGCTTTCTTCCTTGTACAGAACTGAGATGACAAATCATTTCTGCTGGCTGGGGAATTCTGGGAGTCAGTCTTAAAGTTGCTGAGAAGTACTGCTCTAAGTTACCAATAGTCCTTGATAAACGACCACAATTAGGACTGGAATTTTGGTCATAGGTTGAGGCACCATGACACTGGACTCAATTTTACAATTGTTTTATGAGAGTTGTTAAGTGAGTAACCATTGTCGTTATGTGAAGCACACGGGCGTTGAGTGAATCACGTGGTCACAAAGCAAACCCATTTTATCCAATAGGAAATTGAAAAATGGCAAAAAAAGTCACAAATTGCATTTACATGACCATGTCTTCTTCTGGTTTCTGGCAAAAAAAATCCAACAATTGCAGGCAATGGGTTTGCTTAACAACTGTGGTGATCATTTAATGACTGATTAATGACTGTGACCTTCACTTTACGATTGCCGCATTCTGTTTGATTGGTCACATGGGTGCCTTGATTTGCGACCATCATGACATACAAATTCTAGGCTCCATTATGGTCACAAGTTGAGAACCATCTCTTGTCATGGCTGTATCTCCTATCCAAGTTTCATAAGCTGACAGCCTGACATTAGCAAAGGGCATGGGATTGGGGAGGATAGTAATGCAAGGAAGAAGGAGGGGGGATGAAAGTCCACTGCGCCTTGTGCGAAGCTTCAGCCTGCCAAGGTCAACTATCAATGTACAGAGCTGGGAACTGACAACCTGTTTCCTAAACAGTATAAAAAGGTAAAGGTTCCCCCGCACATGCGTGCTAGTCATTTCCGACTCTAGGGACCGGTGCTCATCCCTGTTTCAAAGCCGAAGAGCCAGCGCTTGTCCGAGGACGTCTCCGTGGTCATGTGGCCAGCATGACTAGACGCCAAAGGCACACGGAACGCTGTTACCTTCCCACCGTAGTGGTCCCTATTTTTCTACTTGCATTTTTATGTGCTTTCGAACTGCTAGGTTGGCAGAAGCTGGGACGAGTAACAGGCACTCACCCTGTTACGCGGCACTCGGGATTCGACCCACCAAACTGCCGACCTTCTGATCGACAAGCTCAGCATCCTAACCCACTGAGCCACTGCGTAAGAAGCACCTAATTGAATATTTACAGATAACCAGGGGATGGCTGGGGTGGGGGACAGAGGAAAATTTACTTTGTATAGTTTGCATGGGAAAACCTCAGATTCAGCTTACGCTTCTGCTGTAAACACCTAAGCTTCAGTAAAATATACTGTACTCTTGGCAAAACCGAATGGCCAGGAGTCTTTCTTTGCCAGAAGACTGAGTGGGATGGTGGACACCTATACATTTAAAAGTCTTGCCTTTCTGCCCAATAGTTTCTGTCTGTCTGTCTGTCTGTCTGTGTCTGTCTGTCTATCTATCTATCTATCTATCTATCTATCTATCTATCTATCTATCTATCTATCTATCTATCTATCTATCTATCTATCTATCTATCTATCTATCTATGTATCGGTTTGTGTTGTTGAAAGAAAAATCAGGTCCAGTTCCAAGCTGGGAATAAAATGGAGGCTGCTTGAGAAAGAAGGTCTGTTTATTGATGAGCAGAATCAGCAGCAGCATGTAGTTCTGGGACAGCTGACAAAATGGAGTTGAGAGTGGGTGGGTTTTTGTGCCTTCTGGTTGAGATGCTCCAGGGCCTTGTGCAATGTAGTGAACCTTGTGCCAATGGTGGTGGGTTAATCCTTTTATGTCCTAAAGGTCACGTCCTGTCCTTAGAGTTTGGGTGAGGGAATGTAAATTCTCAACCCCATCGACTGTAGGGGCTGAAGGTGTTTTGTTTATGGATAGATTGGCCCAATCTTTCTGAATATCCATTCAAAATCTCCTAACAATTGGCTTTTTTTGATTGAGGCTTTTTTTTGTTATAGCAGAAAGACTGGGGCTGCTTTCTGCCTTTGTTAAGATTCCCCCCCCCCACCCTCCATTTATTCTTTAGGGGGAATATCTTCTCCTGCCTCTTTTTAATATTAAGAATGAAGAATATTTTAATCTGGGGAGGTGGGGGTCTTCCTACAATGTAAAGAGGCAGTCTTATAGATGGGGTGGTGCAAAGCTTCGTCAAAAGAGGAAGAGATTTCAGACAATGATCAGACTCAAGGTGTGGTTGCAGTGGGAAACCTTTCAAAAACAATTGAGAATTTTTCAGAAGGTATGCTGAGACTTGTCCGGGCAGGATTGACTGGGTGAGAAGAGTCCATTAAGAGAATCCTATTTTGAAAAACAAGGCAGAAAAGAGCTTTGCAAAGGAGACTGGTTTTATTGTCATTTTGTTTAAATTGGCTTAAAATTGGTTTCATTACCGCTGGAGCATGCTTTTAAAAAGTGCCAAGAATGGAAAGAAAACGAGGAAGTAAGGACGAAGGAACGAAAGCCCAGAATTACCGGCAAAGGTTGAATTCCTTTTTCTAAAGCAGAGAGAATAGTCATTTAAATAACTGAAAGGGACAAAGTTCAGGATCTGAAGAGGGAACAAACCAGAGAAGAAACTTAGAGATAAAATACAACGGGGAAGAGCAAGTGGCTTAAGGAAGCTTTCTGAGGAGACAGGAAGGAGCTATAAAATAAATTATATCTTTTTCTGATTTGGGAAAGCTTTTCTTTTTCGCCATGGCTGCCCCAACAGGCATAGAATGTTTTGCTGAGGATCTGCGCTGTTCTATTTGCCTGGAGCTCTTTTCAGACCCCGTCATGCTGGAATGTGGGCACAACTATTGTCACGGCTGTATCACTCGGTTCTGGGCTGAGATCCCTATCAACCATAAGGAAGACATGCCACCACCCCTCCCTACTTGCCCAGAGTGTCGGCGTGAGATCCCAGGTGGCAAATATACACCTAATCGGGTGCTGGGACAGCTTGCTTGCAAAGCTCAGGAATCTCTTTTGGTCCAGGCTGGTGACGAGGAGACCAACGGTGATGAAGAAGATGAGGAGATGCAGGGGGACAAGCTTTTTTGTACTGAAGATGGGTGCCTGGTGAGAGCTCTGCAACCAGATCACTGGGGTCACCAATGTCTCCCTCTAGTTGAAGCTGTGGAGCACTTCAAGGTGAGTAGAAGGGGATCGTGGACTTGGTGAGTAGAAAGGGCAGAGATGGGGAGATTACATCAGGTCAGGATCTTCTGGGAAGTGAACTGCTGGGGGGGGAGAGAGAGGCTTGTGTGGGTTGGGTGTGGGTCTGTGCTGTCTCTGGTTGGCTGTGCGGTTGATTTGTATCCTGAGGGGTTCGTAGGCTGGTTGTAGATCAATGTGTCTGTCGATGGAACTGCTAGTGGAGTGCCAGGCTTCAATGAACTCACCAGTGTGGCCAATGATTTTTGTGTTGCTCCAATTGAACTGGTGTTGTTTGATGTCGGTGTGGGTAGCGATTAAAGATTTAGGATCGTGGTGTTTGACTGCAAGCCAATGTTTGTGGATCCTGGTTTTCAATTGACGTGATGCTTGTAGAAATGGTTGCAATAGTTACAACTGATCTTGTAGATTACGTTGTTTCTTTCATCCTTCTGTGTCTTGTCTTTGGTTCTGGATAATTCCAGAAGTGGAGCGTGGCTGTGGGTTTGTGGGAGGTCCATAACAGATGTTCTTGGGGCCACTCATGGAAAATGAGAAGATGCAGGTTATCTGAAAAGAAGGAAGACAAAACAATTGGGAGTTAAGGAAATGAAGGCAATTTCACTTTAAAATGGAAGTACAGCTAGTTCTCACTCAACAACCATTCATTTAGTGATTGTTTGAGGTTACAATGGTATTTGGGGAAAAACGATGTAGCACCAGTCCTCACATTTATGACCTTAGTAGCATCACCATGGTCAAATGCTCATGATTCGGGTATATGGCAAGCATTGCACATTTATGAAAATTCTGGTCAAAGAATTGTCATTTTGAACTGTCTGAGCCAGCTTCAGACATGCAAAGTCAATGTTGAAGCTGGCAAGGGGCTGCAAATCACAGTCACATGATATTTCACTTAATGACCTCAACCAGGACAGTTGGAGCTGCCATCATAAATCGGCAAGGTTGCATGATGTTTTTCTGGATGATCGCTTCATTTAGCAACAGAGTGGCTGGTCCCAATTATGATTGTTAAGTGAGGACTATCTATACATACTGAAGAAGATAGCAAGGCTACTAGTCATACAATGATTGGATGGATTCCTTTCTTTCTTTTCTGAGCATCTTACATTAAAAGAAAGAATATAATATTTAAATTAATATAATAATCTAAATTTAAAAAAACTAATAATAACTATATAAGAAATATAATAATTAAAACACGGAAGGAATTTAAAACACTTTATGTGACATTATATAGCATTTGAGGCCCAGAAAGTAGCAGTCTGAATAGCTGTATCATTGGTTCGGAACAAATTATCCGTTGTGCATGGTCCATCAAGATTATGGCAAAATGGATTCGTGATATGTAGAAACAATGTGCCTCCAATAACAGTGTTTTAGGATGTTTTGCTGGGGGGTTTCCCAGAAACATCTGGCTATCCACAGCATCTGGAGCACAGAGTATCATACTGAACAAATTGTTTTGATCTGGGTCTTACTTTTGGAGCTGGTAAGCATGTTAAACATTTTGTGGGTCTGTGGTAGGCATTTGCAAAGGTACTGTATATGTGCTTGGGTGTGATTGCTGATTCACAAAGTGACTGTCAGGGTTGTGCGATCAGTTGCATAACACTGTTTTTCAAAAGGAAAACTTCTGAAATTCGTTCTCTCTTCCCTTTAGCCCCCCCACCCCCAGCCTTCTATCTGTTCTTTTTCTTTTTCTGAGGTATGGTAGACAGAATGGCACCAATCACCAAGCAAGTGTCACCCTTTTTTCATCTTCCTTAGAAAGAGTGCAGAGAAGAGCAACAAAGATGATCAGGGGACTGGAGGTTAAAACATACAAGGAACGGTTGCTGGAATTGGGAATGTCTAGTTTAATGAAGAGAAGGATGAGGGGGGACATGATAGCAGTCTTCCAATATCTCAGGGGCTGCCACAAAGAAGAGGGAGTCAAGCTATTCTCCAAAGCACCCAAAGGCAGGACAAGAAGCCACGGATGGAAACTAGTCAAGGAGAGAAGCAACCTGGAGCTAAGGAGAAACTTCCTGATAGTTAGAACAATTAATCAGTGGAACAACCTGCCTCCAGAGGTGGTGAATGCTCCAACACTGGAGGTTTTTAAGAAGAGACTGGCCAGCCATTTGCCTGAAATGGTGTAGGGTGTCCTGGCTGAGCAGGGGGTTGGACTAGATGACCTCCAAGGTCCCTTCCATCATCGTCATCATCATCATCATCATCATCATCATCATCATCATCATCATCATCATCATTATTTAGAATAGAATAACAGAGTTGGAAGGGGCATTGTAGATCATCTAGTCCAACTCCCCACACCCAATGTCACCCCTCATTTTTATTGTTTTGCAAAAAGCTTTATGGTTTACAAAGATCTGACATTCTTCTCAAGCAGGAGGCTGGTAGTTGGCTTTGATACAGGCCATCATCTGTGGAATTACTACGCAGGAGATCAGAAATAATCAAAAAGTAAAATACAATCAATACCGTGTTATCTACCTATGTTCAATTTTTACAGGATTCCTGTCCGCTTTACTTTTGAAAGCAACTATATAATTTGTGGCAAAACTTTTTAAAGCACTCATGTCTTTTCCTAGGACTGTTTGGCGGTTACATCCCTGTTTGCTTTGAGATACCATCTTGTCTTCATCCTCATAGTCTTTAGAGTTGCAAAGTCTGAGTAACTTTTGAGATGCTTGTTTTAAATTCTACCAACCCCTTCCTCAGTGTGGTGCAAGACTGATGTGACATGTACTGCATTTGTATGAGGCTTTTTAGGAAATGGGGCTGCAACACATCTGGAGGGCCAAAGATTGAGGGAAATTGTTCTAGGATTTCTTAAGACAAAGCTTGCAGTGTCCACACAGAAGAATTCTATTTTGTAGAGCTTATTGTGCAGTTGTGTAGCTTGGCCTAAATAACAATTGCCACTGGCTGAACAAAAAGGACTATCCTGCCAGCTGTGCATAGTAGCCAGCAATAATCAAGTAGCCAGAAAACAACCAAGCTCAGAGTGCACCAAGGACCCCTTAATTCAACCTTGAGCTACATATATTCTCCTTTATTGGAGCCAGAAATATGGTTATTAGCCACTGTGGATTTATACCTGAGTTGGATTGTCAATTCTTGTAATAGCTAGAGAAGAAATGGGTACGAAAGCAAAGTCTGAGATAGTGTCCAGAGATGGGTGGTCCCTGTAAGATCTGGATTGGACCCCAGTGCAAAAATCTGTCTCTACTTCGATGGCTGGCTGTTGGCTTTTCTGGCATCTGTTTTCATTGACCTCAGATGATCAATAACTGTGAATGGCTACTGTAATCTGGTTCTATCTTGTGTGGTGTTTCTGCTTCCTTCCAGGAGATCTTAACAGCGTCTAAAACACAGCTGGAATCCAAAATTGAAGCAGAAAGATCCGTTCAAGAGCAGAGGGACCAGAAACTTCCAGAAATCAAAGTAAGTCAAATCTTCCATGCTGTTGTACATATTGAGCATATGTTTGACATGGTCAGTCATCACTGGTGCTTTAGTAGGTAAATGAACGTAGCGGTAGTGTTAACGTGCTGGTGCCAAATTAATTCTTCAGTGTTATGTAGAGATAATGAGCGGTGGTAGGGCCTAGTAATGAAGACGCCCGCCTCCCACTTGGAAGGTTGAGAGTTCGATTTTAGGTAGCCGTAGATGTTTCTCTCCTAGGGTGCAAAGAAAAAAAATCTGCTGTGAACTCTGTGTGGTGTCAGGAAAGGCATCTGGTCAGTAAACACTCAGATACATCTAGTCCACCCCCCACCCCCCGACTGTACTGCAAATTAAGGGATTACAGGATTGTAAAAAGGGAGTAGATATAGAGATCATACAGTCAAAACCAATGTAGGCTGGGGAATTCTGGGAGTTGAAGACCACACATCTTAAACTTGCCATATTTGAGAAATACCAGTCCAAATTATCAATAAAATCAATCCATAGATGAGATAGGTAGGTAGATAGGTAGGTAGGTAGATAGATAGATGATAGTCAGACATAGATAGATAGATAGATAGATAGATAGATAGATAGATAGATAGATAGATAGATAGATAGATAGATAGATAGATAGATAGATAGATAGATAGATGATGGATGGATGGAGAGATACATAGATGTATAAAAGTTTATATGGTTGGGACTGGTCAGTGTCTGATGGGAGACTATCAAAAATATCAGATTAGACAGAAGTTAAAAAACCTAAAAGCAGGTTAAAAAAATCAATATTATTCAAAGGAATGTTACAGACGAGTCCATGTTATTGGAAACTGAGCTTGACCAGTGGGAGACTTGACATTATTTCCCACTAAACTACATAACAGGACAACTTGGGCAGGGGGTTGGACTAGTTGACCTACAACAGCAGTGTCAAGCTCGCAACGTCACGTGATGTGACATATCGTGACTTTTTTTGCCTGCCAGCAATGGGGTGGGCACGGTTTTGCTGTGATGTATCTGGCCTGTGGGCCAGCAGTTTGACACCCCTGACCCTACAAACTCTCTTCCACCTCTGTTATTCTATTATATTCTAACATGAAGGGGCCTTCTTGATGTACAGTATTTTCTAAAAGCAGAGATGGTGGGGATCTCACACATTCCTCCTCCTTCTTCTCCCAAGGCCCAACGGCTGCGTCTAGAGCAAAATCTCTCTGCCCAGTTCACGGAGCTCCATCAGTGGCTTCAAGAGAAAGAATCTGCACTGATCAGGGAGATCCAGAGAGAGGAAAAACTGCTTCTTAGTGAACTGGACAGGAACCAGAGGAACAGCCAGGAGCAAATCCGCACAGCCAAGGAGGAAGTAGCTAAGATTCAGGCTCGGCTTACGATGGAACCGGATTCTGAAAGCTTCCTTAAAGTCAGTGCATTTCTCAAGCAATATCTGCATTTGTGTGTCTGGATGTACATGTGTCTTTCTCTTACAGGTAGTCCTCAACCTGTGGCCATTCGTTTAGCGACTGTTCAAAGTTACAACAATACTGAAAAAGTAACTTACGGTTGGTCCTCTCAGTTATAACTGTTGCAGCATCCCTGCAGTCATAATAATAATAATAATAATAATAATAATAATAATAATAATAATAATAATAATAATAATAATAATAATAATAATATAATGATGGTGCAAGCAAGGGTAGTACCAATAGTAATAGGCGCCTTGGGTGCAATCCCAAAACAACTGGAGCACCACTTGAACACAATTGGCACTGACAAATTCACCATTAGTCAATTGCAAAAGGCGGCCTTACTAGGAACTGCTTCCATCCTGTGACAATATCTGTAATACCATCAAACATCCACATTTGCCTATCCCAGGTCCTTGGTAAGGACTCGATAGGTAGACAAAAATTGCCCAATCCAGTCTGAACATCTGGCTGACTGTGCGATGATCAATAATAATAATAATAGTAAAGTTGGAAGGGACCTTGGAGGTCATCTAGTCCAATTCCGTGCTCAGGCAGGAAACCCTATCGTCTGGTCTCTTGGCAACCAGCTGGCATTTATGATGGCTGCAGTATCCCAGAGACATGTGATTACCAATTGCCATCTTTCTAGCTAGCATCTGACAAGAAAAGTCGATGGGGGGGGGGGAAGTAGCAACTTGTGGTCACGTGATGTCTCGCTTAATGACCATGCCAAAAAAGGTTGTAAAATTGGGTGTGGCCACATGATGCCTCACTTAGCATTCACACTGCTTAACAATGAATTTTACAGTCCTACTTGTGGTCATAAGTCAAGGACTACCTACGTATCTCCAGTATTCAAGATCCTCTGCAGTTTTCCTTTCATTTAACTCAAGGCTTTCCGATCTTGCAATCAGACTATTGCCACATTGCATTTATCAGCAGGGCCAAGCTTTAAGGGCCAACTCAGTATTTCCTTTCTAAACAATTTACCTAGGCGTTAGGAAGTTGCCACCTAACCAAACCTGGTTCAATTATGTGATCTTCCTTCAAAAAAAGATATTGACTCTCCACTTCAAACTCTTCAAAGGCTATCACTGGGAAGAGGGTATGAATTCATTCTCCCCAGCCCCCAAGGGTAGGCAAAGAACCAGTGAGTGGAAGCTTTACAGTATATGGAGACAACCAAACTCCAAATAAGGAGGATATTTCATCATCCTAAGAGCAATTACAATGAAATAAGTTGCCTCAAATTCCCTTGGAGAGGTGGAGCTCCATCACTGCAAGTTTGCAAGCAATGGCTGGACAAACATTCATCTGGGATGATTTAAGACAGGGGTCTTCAAACTTGGCCCTTTTATGTCTTGTGGACTTCAACTCCCAGAATTCCTCAGCCAGGCACAAGGATTGGACTAGAAGATCTTCAAGAGCCCTAGGATTCCATGATTCATTGGGAAAGATAGTGGCATTCCTCTTTCTTCCATTAGATGAATTCTAGTGGAACCAGTTTAAAGTAATGGGCTAAAACAGGCATGTCAAACAGCCAGTCCACGGGGCGGATGTGTCATGCTGAAACCGCACCCACCCCATTGCCGGCAATGGGGAAAATGTCCCGATACGTTGCATGATGTCACGTGACGTCATGAGTTTGACATGCCTGGGCTAAAACACCCAGGAAACCATTCTTAATAGCTACCCTTTCTCTGATCCTTCTTACTTTCTCCTTCCATAGGATATCAAAGTCTTCATAGAAAGGTGAGTATGTCTTCTGGGTGAACCAGTGCTCTGATGCTCTGTTGGTCCTTTACAAATTGGGTGGAGGCCTTCTGTTGAACTACTTTAATTTGGCTTATTTATAATAACTACAATAAAGACATTGTCTGCTTTTTGTCTGGCTTGGGACTTTCCCCCACTGCTGAGCTGAAGTGCTCTGCACTCTTCCTTGAATCAGTAGAAGACTATATCAGCTTGTCTCTGGCTGTTTTCCTTACTGATCCCTGCTGCCTTTGATTCCAGATTCAAGGATCTGCCCAAAAATATTAATCATGAACAAATCTCAGAGCAACCTTGCAAGTTGTTGGGAGGATAAAATGAGGGCTGGTTGCTCAACAGAGCCAGTCTGATGTAGATTAGAGAATTGGAGATTGTAAAGATAGCTGGCACATAAATTTTAACAAATAAATAAATTCTAGTCCTATTTAGGCAAAAAAACTCATCTGGGTGACATTGGATCAAGAAGCAATGGAAAACCACTTCTGAAACCTTGCCAATACAACTGCAGGGATCTGTCCAGGCAATTGGCACGAGTTAACACTGAGTTGAAAGCATAATTCTACTTCTACTTCTACTTCTACTTCTACTTCTACTTCTACTTCTACTTCTACTTCTACTTCTACTTCTACTTCTACTTCTACTTCTACTTCTACTTCTACTTCTATTACTGCTACTATTACGTTTCCTTGGTGCATCGTTTAATACTAAAGGAAAGTATTGAGAGCCTCAGAAATTCCCAGATATGACCACCAGATGGTGGTCAAGATCAAGCCTTGGCATTGAACAGTTCTTGCTGGTTTTTCTGTCTTTGCAGATACTGTCCTGGCGAGGACAAAGCAAGTCCACTGCCTGTGATTTCTCATGATT
This sequence comes from Vipera berus, assembly GCF_964194415.1. Lineage (NCBI taxonomy): Eukaryota > Metazoa > Chordata > Lepidosauria > Squamata > Viperidae > Vipera > Vipera berus. Next base: position 13,184,812 of record NC_138205.1, on the reverse strand, counting down.
TCAATTTAGGTCAGTTTAAAGGGCCTATTCAGTACATGGTCTGGAGAGAGATGTTGCTGGACTTAAGACCTTGTGAGTATCATGGGGGAACAGCATCAAAATCGCAACAAAGCCGAGCGAATTCTTACATGATGATTTGATCATGTGTAACTCATTTCAGTTCTGGTAAGGGTGGCATAATGGTTAGAGTATTAAGCTAAGAGGCTTTTTAGCCTCAGCTGAACCCTGTAATCTGCTGCGGCCTTGTCTAAAACGCTTCTCTCCCTATATTGTGGATTACAACTAGCATGAACTGCAGATTAACCGCTTGGTTCCCAGGCTGATAAAAGATTCAGGAGGCTGTTACGTAAATTGCCAGATGCAAGCATCTCCATTATCACTAAAAAGGCACACCTCTTTTCCAGATCATAGGAAAACTGTTAGAAGAGAAATAAAAAAAAGTTTCACCCTTACCGTACATGTTGAATCTAAACAGTTCAGCAGCTGGAATTGTTGTAAAGCCCATTCTTTTGCAATTCAAAACACTAAAAAAATTGTGACTGGAAAGAATCATGATAAACAGTGCCAAGGAGCATAACAGTACAATTAATGTTTATGGATGATGGGCATAGTAGTGCCCAAGCCCTGGATGGAAACAGGTTGAGGATGGCAGGCTCAAAAATCAACCTTCAGCCCTCTCTTACCTTAATCTATTTCACAGAATTGGGAGGACAAAGGTTAAAAATTGCCTGGGTACAAGTGAGGTGTAACTACTCGTAGCTCATTGGAAGGAAGGCAAGCAAGTTCCCATCTGCCTTCTCACTTAAGAATTTGTTTCCATCTTTTTGGAAGGGGATTGTAACATTGACTAACTTTCAAAGTTCAAGTGGTTGCATTTTGCCACAAACCTCGAAGCTTTAGGAGCTGGCTGGTGGTTTGCAAAACATTTAGCCACGAGGTGATCCTATCACATCCTCACAGAAAATATAGGGGCTCCTGCCTGAGCAGGGGGTTGCACTAGAAGACCCTCGAGTTCCCTCCCAACTCCGTCATTCCGTGTTCCGTATAAAATGCTTTTTGCTGAGAACAGTTCTACTCGTTCTGCAAGAACTTTGTTGAAGGTAACATAATATTAACAGAATAACAGATTTGGAAGGGACTTCGGAAGTCATCTAGCCCAACCCTCTGCTCAAGCAGGAAACCCAGATCCCGAGAGTGAGCTCACCTGGATATTTATACCTCCTTCTGTTCACAAAACTGGGCCAGGACAGAATAACCAAAGAGTTAGAAGGAACAGGTCTCTTCTTGAACACTAAAGAATCATTTCAAGTGTCTTCAGGGGAGAATCATGCAGAAAAGAATCCCCTTTTAGAACTTGCAGATGATGCCTTCAGGGAATTTGGGTTCTATCCAGGGGTAGGCAACCTTGGCTCTTTTATGGGTTGTGGACCTCAACCCCCAGAATTCCTGAGCCAACCATGCTGAGGGGAAAGGGAGAGGTTTCCAAGCTGAGTCATAAAAGAGCCAAGGTTGCCTACCCCTGCCCTATACCATACTTACCAAGAGCAGCGAATCAGTCAGAAAGCTGGAAAGATCATGTGTATGTCCAGAGACATAACAACTAATAAAGTTGCAGATAGTCCTTGACTTACGACCACCACACAGTTGTTAACTGAGTTTCGCCCCATTTTATGATCTTCCTTGCCGCAGTTGTTAAGGGAATCACTGAAGTTGTTAAATTAGTACTGTGTTGTTAAGTGAATCTGGCTTCCCCATTGATGTCGCTTACCAGAAAGTCGCAAAAGGTGATCATGTGACTCCGGTACACGGCAACCGTCATAAATATGAACCAGTTGCCAAGCACCTGAATTTTGATTGCAGGACCATGGGGATGCTGCAGTAAGTGTGAAAAATGGTCATAAATTATCTTTTTCAGTGCTGTTGTCACTTTGAACAGTCACTAAACAAATCGTTGTAAGTTGAGGATTTAATCACCTAACTAGAATGTGGAAGTAATAGAACCCAAATCAACTAAAATTTGTCTAGTTTTTAGCAGGACAATAACAGGATTTCTTGATTGGCATTGCTGCAAACTGATGCTATCTACTCGGCATAGACCTGTTTTTAAACATCTTCTTGGGGGGACATTCCCAAGTTCAAAATCAGTAACTGTGAGAGGGACCTTGGAGTCTTAGCGGACGGTCACTTAAATGTCAGCCAGCAGTGTGCAGCCGCCGCCAAAAAAAGCTAATACAATCCTTGGTTGAATAAACAGACATAGAATCAAAAATCACACGAAGCATTAGTACCGCTTTATAAAGCCTTAGTAACTGGAATACTGCATCCAGTTTTGGTTACCACATCACAAAAAAGATGTTGAGACTTTGGAAAAAAGTGCAGAGAAAAGCAGCTAAGATGTTTATAAAGGCCTGGAGGCTAAAACATATGAAGAACGGTTTCAGGATTTGGGTTTGGCTATCTAGAGAAAAGAAGGACTGGGGTGACATGATAGCAGTATTCCATTATTTGAGGGGCTGCCACAAAGAGGAGGGGGTCCATTTATTTCCCAAAGCACCAGAGGGCAGGACAAGAAACAATAGATGGAAACTAATCAAGGAGAGAAGCAACCTGGAATTAAGGAGAAACTTCCTAACAGTGAGGACAATTAACCAATGGAACAGAAGTTGCCTTCAGAAGTTGTGGGTGCTTCATCACTGGAGGTTTAGCTGTCTGAAATGGTATAGGTTCTCCTGCTTGAGCAGGGGGTTAGACTAGAAGACCTTCAGGGTCCTTTCCAGCTCCATTCTGATTGATTGAAAGTTGCCAAATATAGATAACTCTCTTATTGTTCTCCTCCCAACAGTCCCTTCCCATATAACCTTGGATCCTGCCACCAACCATCCCAACCTCGTGCTCTCCAAGGATCTTGACACAGTACGCTTGGAAGATCACCCCGAAGAAGAAATCCCCGATGGCCCAGAAAGATTTAGCAAGACTGTGTGTGTGCTGGGTGCCCAGGGCTTTACTTCGGGATGCCATTATTGGGAGGTAGACGTTGGAAATAAAACCAGCTGGGATATTGGGGTGGCCAAGGAGTCGGTGAACAGGAAGGAGGCCAAAGTGACGGTCAAGCCCAGCAATGGGTTTTGGGCCATTTGGCTACGGAATGGCACTGAGTACAAGGCCCTTGACTCTCCCTCCAAGCAGTTGCTCCTCAAGATCAAGCCTCAGAAAGTGGGGGTCTATTTAGATTATGAAGGAGGACAAGTCTCTTTTTACGATGCTGACACCATGACCCACATCTATACTTTTCTGGATGACTTCTCCGAGTGCCTGTACCCCATGTTTAGCCCTGGGGTCAACAAAGATGGTCTGAATGGTGAACCTCTCTGCCTCCTGTGCCCATGGTTCTAGCAAGGACCACATACGTTATTCAACTCTGTGTTGACTTTATTTCAGTTGTGAATAGTCTGAAAGTGCCTAACATGTCATGTTGTTGAAATTTGGGGGAACTGAGCGTATGGGACCACATGTAAGTTGGCTTGAACTTGAACTTTTATTTTATTTATTTATTTATTCGTTTTATATACCGCCCTTTTCCCGGAGGACTCAGGGCGGTGTACAGAGCAAAGTAAGTATACAATAAACCAACAATAAAACAAATAAAACCCCAGATCTACAAATAAAACCCCAAATCTATCAGGCCAGGCCGGCTTGCTGGAATAGATAGGTTTTTAAATCTCGCCGAAAGGTGCGAAGGTCGGGGGCCATCCGGATTTCGGCTGGTAAGTGGTTCCAGAGGATTGGCGCACCCACCGAGAATGCTCTCCCCCTGGGGGTCACCAGCCGACATTCTCTGACCGGTGGCACCCTGAGGAGGCCCTCTCTGTGGGAGCGCACAGGACGGAGGGGTGTTGACGCTGGCAGTAGGTGCTCCCGTAGGTATTCCAGACCCATGCCATGTAGGGCTTTGTATGTCATCACTAGCACCTTGAATTTCACCTGGAAGGCAACTGGAAGCCAGTGCAGCTCACGAAGCAAAGGTGTAATATGGGAGTATCGGGGAGCCCCCAAAAGCGTCCGTGCAGCTGCACTCTGTACCAGCTGAAGCTTCCGAGTGATTCTCAAGGGCAGCCCCATGTAAAGAGCGTTGCAGTAGTCAAGACGAGAGGTCACAAGTGCATGGGTGACTGTACGTAAGGCATCCAGGTCCAGATAGGGTCGTAGCTGGCGCACCAGATGAACCTGAGTGAAAGCCCCCCTAGTCACAGCTCCTATGTGATCTTCTAAGGAGAGCTGTGAATCTAGGACACCCAGGTTGCGAGCCCTATCTACGGGGGGCAGTAACTCGCCCCCAATATTAAGGGATGGAATACTCTGAATATCCTGACATGCCGGTATGTACAGCCATTCAGTCTTGTCCGGGTTGAGTTGAAGCCTGTTCCTCCCCATCCATTCCCGGACTGCTTCCAGGCAACTTTTCCATATATGGAAAAAAAAAGAAATTTAAGAAGAGATGATGTTTTATTGTACACCGCCCAGAATCCCTCTTTGAGGGAGATGGGAAGTCCAGAAATGTGAAATATAAATAAATAAATAAATATTCCAACAAATTCAAACACAATAAATCAGCAGGTTTTGAGGGGCTCTGGAGAAAGTTTTATGATTAGGACTAGCTATAATGGATGTTCTTCTGTAGACTAGCTTTCTTAACCTTTGACTATACCAGGGGTCTCCAAATGTGGCAATTTTTAGATTTGTGGACTTTAGTTCCTAGAATTCCTCAGCTAACCATGCTGGCTGGAGAATTCTGGGATTTGGAATCCACAAGTCTTAAAGCTGCCACATTTGGAGACCCCAGGACTATACTTAACAACCTGGTTTCAACCCGTGTGTTCACTGCATTCTATTTAAAAACTCTGTGCTCTCACTTATGACATTGAATTAAGTCAATCCGAGTTCTGATTTTATGGGACCAGCATTTCTTGTCTATTTTTTTACCTCCCAATCAGTATATTAATGCCTTGAAATTTGTATTTAGCAGTCTATATGTCTTCGTTCATAAGACATTTTGAGAAATGAGGAGTTTCACATAGGCAGCCGACACTTGTGTGGCTCATTCTTTTTAAAAGGAAGTGTATTTTTCCAGTCCTACAAATCAAATAATAACAACATTCCGATTGCTAGGGGGAAAAAAAGAAGTTTGTGTTTTGAAAAGTATCTAAGGGACTAAAATGCTTTGGGGGACATGTCATTGCTTCTGGGAGAAGAGGTATACCAGTTCACTGGGGAAGCCTCATGGGAAACGCAGTATCATAGAAAGACGTTGGTTGAACCAACCAGAGATTTTCTTCTCTGGCAATAGATTGGATCAGATTTTCAAAGATACGTGCAAAGGTAAGCGTTTGTGAAGAGAAGTCTGCTGTTTTCATTTTTAAATACAATTTCAGGATTAATTTAATATAATTGTTCAATATAATTTCCAAAAGGCCCTCATTGTGCTGTTTGCAATTGTTCACGAAGGCCCATTTGAGAGTTGCTTGTTTGATAAAATGTCAGATAAAAAAATCATTTTCTTTTAATTCCAAGATGCTGGAATAATTCTGTGGGCTTCATAGCTTGTGATAGCAAACATTCCATGCTGAAGTCCAGCTGGAGATTCATTTAGAATAAGTAGGACTTTGCAGTTTAATATACGGAATAAGTTACATTAATATTTTATGTACTCAAACACACACAATCAGCTTAAGATTTTAAAATTTGTTTTTATTTATCACTGCCACATCTAGCCTGCTCTACCCCACACAATTCTGCTTAATGTTCTACTGGTTTTAATCTAGAGATTTTTCACTCTAGATTTTTCACTCTTAGACTACCTCCTTTGAAAAACTTTGGGAGAAGCCTATGTTGGAATCTGTAAGTTGGTGCTTTTAGCCTTATCATTTATAGTAAGTTGTCCTCCAATATTCAGTAGAATGAAGTTAATTTGCAGGTGACGATTTATACTCTTTTTATAAATAACAGGAACTCCCCAAAGTGTACTATGGTAAAATGAACTGGGAGATTCATCAAAGCCAGATTTATTTAGGATCAGATATGGTTAGATACATATATATTGCACCAAGCCATGGTTTGTTTTAAACAAGTAAATAAAATACATTTAGACTCTCTCTCTCTCTCTGTGTGTGTGTGTGTTTGTGTGTGTGTGTGTGAATGTTTGTGTGCATAATGCATGAACCAACCTTGTTTTCTCCTTTCTTCTTACTTCTATGCAATTACTCTATAGCTAGGGTGGGAAATCAGAGGGTGTCACCACCAAGGAGATAAGTCCATCTTTCTATAAAACAGCAGCAACAAATGAAGAAAAAGGTAATTTCTCTTTAGTAATTTTTCAACCAATGTACTGTCTGAGTTTACATGCTAATACATATTTAATTCCTAATCTTTTCTTCTTTCCTCCAGCCAATGGTAAAATAAGTCCCAGGCTTGATAATAGTCTGTTTCTTCTTTTTCTTTCACTCTCATAGTAATTTTGTCCATCTCTGTGCATTCTAGTATTATTTTAATTATTTCTTCATCTGATGGTATTCCTTCATTTTTCCAGTGTTGCGCAAATATAATTCTTGCTGCTGTTGTGACATGCAAAGTCAAGTATAAGCTTTGTTTATTTAGTCTTTTCTGGCATTATACCTAATAAAAAAAGTTCAGGTTTAACATCAACATGTTCTCCTAACATCTGTCCTAGCCAAGTATGTATCTTTTTCCAATAAGTATTTACTTTATCACATGTCCACCAAACATGATAACACGTGCCTGACTTATGTTTACATTTCCAACATCTATCTGACATATTTTTAAACATTTTTGCCAATCTTGCTGGTGGCAAGTGCCCTCTATAAAACATTTTGTGTAGGTTTTCTTTATAGGAAGTTGACATTTTCAATTTATAGTTTCTTTCCCATAAATTTTGGGAAACGGATAATTTCTCATTGGCGGCTCTTTGTTTTCTCTTATGTTCTGCAGACGAGCCATTGTCTGATATGAATTATGTCCAATCATTCTTTGCTGGTGACCGAGTTCATCTTTGCTGGGTTTTCTGAACGGCCGCAGTTGCAGATGCTCTTCTTTGTTCTGGTTTTCTCCATGTATGCTATGTCCCTTGCTGGAAATACTATCATCACCACTGTGATCAGGCTCAATCCGGTCCTTCATACACCCATGTACTTTTTCTTGACCAACCTCTCACTCCTAGAAATATGCTACACAACCACCATTGTTCCTAAGATGCTAGCAAGCCTGATGTCAGAACATGGGAAGAAGATAGCTCTGTGGGGTTGTGCTACTCAGATGTACTTCTTTACTTTGTTTGGGATCACAGAATGCTGTCTCCTTGCTGCCATGGCCTACGATCGCTATGTGGCTATCTGTAACCCCTTGCGTTATACCCTCATCATGAGCCCAACTGTCTGTGTCCAGCTCTCGATAGCATCCTGGTCAGTAGGATTGATGGTGGGGCTGGGTCAGGCCAACTATGTTTTTAGCCTGACTTTCTGTGGCCCCAATAGGATCAACCACTTCTTCTGTGACATCCCACCACTCTTGACGCTGGCTTGTGGTGACACCTCCAGAAATGTGATTGCTGTATACATGGTGGCCCTCCTTTTTATTACCACACCTTTCCTACTGATTCTGACCTCTTATGTCTACATTGTCATCTCTGTTTTGAAAATCCCATCAGCTGAGGGCCGTCAGAAAGCTTTCTCCACCTGTTCTTCTCACCTCATTGTGGTCTCGCTATTTTATGGGTCAGGCATTATCACGTACCTTCGGCCCAAATCCAGCTATTCAGCTGAGAGTGACAAACTGTTGGCCCTGTTCTATACAGTTGTGACATCCATGTTGAACCCCATAATCTACAGTTTGAGGAACAAGGAGGTTAAGGTGGCTTTGAGAAGAATGATGGGCAACAAACTATGCTCTGGGGAAGATCAACAGTGATTGTTATTGGAATGGTTTCTTATCCTGTGGTGTCCATATAATCCTACCGTGAATATTTTTTTTCTGACCAAAACTAGTTATCACCTAGATTGTTATATTTTTGTGTCTCTGCTGAGACAGGTATGTAAATGTTGGTTGGTTGTTACTCCTTGGCCAGATAAATAATCTGAATAATTGAAATCTAGAAACACTGGAGGGGAGTATCCTCAGTAGGGGGCCCCATCTAATTGGTTAGCTTTTGGGTGGAGAAGTATTGGAGGCCCCAAGACTGTAGACTGAAGTGGAAAACAGAAGAAAAATATCCTGAAAGAAAGCAAGGATAAAGCACTTCTGTGTATTTCATAGCCAAGAAAACATCATCTATTTATTTTAATGCTAGTTTTAATCTGGACTGAATCAATGTGACAATATTTCCTTTGCTGTTACAAGTTGCTTTGACACATAGATAGAAAGTTGGGACATACATCCATTAAACTTAAGTCAAAGTGCATGATCATCAGCAATTCAGGTTGACATGAGGGAGCTTTCATGATTATTTAGGGGTGTGCAGACAACTAGATCAGACTTGGACATTTTATGGTCCCATCCCACATCCTGCCCTTTGGCTGTCCCTGTCCAGCCTGCTTGAAGTCAATTGGATACTAAAAATTAAATGTAATTAAGCATACACCACAACCACAACACAACTGCATTACTTTTATTCTGAAGGTGACTGTTATTTTTTTAAATTTACGTATGTGCGTAAATTTATGTATGTGAGCGCCTGTTACTCGTCCCAGCTTCTGCCAACCTAGCAGTTCAAAAGCACATAAAAATGCAAGTAGAAAAATAGGGACCACTACGGTGGGAAGGTAACAGCGTTCTGTGCGCCTTTGGCGTCCAGTCACGCCGGCCACATGACCACGGAGACGTCCTCGGACAAGCGCTGGCTCTTCGGCTTTGAAACGGAGATGAGCACCGGCCCCTAGAGTTGGAAACGACTAGCACGCATGTGCAGGGGAACCTTTACCTTTACCTTTTATGTGCGTGTGTACATGTGTGCATATATATCTTCACAACCCTATTGGTTTCAGCCCTGCACAATACTGCCAGTATCTCATGTGACCTCTTGGGAAAATAAATTGCTCCTCCCTGTGCTACATCTTCATCTTCTGCTCAGTCTACACTTTCAACCCTGGTTGATATAAGAATTTTTTTTTAAATTAGAAGAATCCCAAACATTAGACTAATGTATATAGATTGCATTGCATCCTCAAGTAGAATTTTGCAGGTCCCTGATCCCAAAACATTTTTTCTGGCAAACAGAAAGTGCTACTCAACTATATGATATCTATTTAACTTTCACTTAGCGATTGTCCAAGGAATGTTGATTGGCTGGGAAAAGATACTAGGACGTGTGGAGTATACAGATAGTCCTCAACGTACGACCACAACTCAGCTGAAGATTGTGTTGCTAAGCAAGACAGTTGTTAAGTGAGTTTTGCCCATACTTTATGACTTTTCTTGCTGCAGTTGTTAAGTGAATTACTGCAGTTGTTAAATTAGTAACATGGTTGTTAAGTGAATCTGACTTCCCCATTGACTTTGTTTGTCAGAAGGTTACAAAAAGTGATCACGTGGTCCTAGGATGCTGCAACTGTCTTAATTAGGAGTCAGCTGTTAGGTGTTTCAATTTTGATCACAGGATCATGGAGATGCTGCAATGGTCATAGGTACAAAAAACTGTCATAAATCACTTTTTTCAGTACTGTTGAAACTTGAAGCAGTCATTAAACGAATGGTTGTAGGTCAAGGAATACTTGTATATTGGAAAAAAGGACAGTTTAAAGTAAAGTAGTCCATTATAGGTATTCCTCAAGTTACAACCATAATGGAGCCTGCCTATTACAGTCATAATGATTAGAACATGGGTCGTTCTCTTGACTGATCCAATTTTACAACTTTTTTGTGGTGATTGTAAAACCAGCATCACAGAATGAATCCGTTACTTATTTAGCGGAAGTGCCAGTTTTTGCTGAAACCAACATGGTCACGTAATCATAGGACACTGCAAACGTGGCCATGTTGCCGAGCACCCAAAGTGAAGTCATGTGATTGTGAAGGGGAGGGGCTGTCAGAACTTCCAATCTGGGTCATAGATCCCCTGTTTTGGGTCGGTCTTCATAAGAGGACTATTTGTATAAATAAATAAACTCTGTTCATGGCATGTTGCCTTTATGTTCTTTCAACGCCCCTCGTTTTCGTAATCCTGCCTCACAATTGCCTCATCAACCTCACTAGTTCATGTGCAAAATCCCATCAGCTGTTGTGTACATCATTCTCCTTTCCATAAGTCCAGAAAGAGGGACTGTATCCCATCCTCTTTTAGTGACTGGCTTTGCCCCCAAGGCTACCAATAAACTGATTTGTGCTTCAGTGTCACTGTGTCCTGGTCTCTGGTTTAAAGCTATGCCTGTGGGGATTCCACTTGCCAAACACTGGAAAGAAAAAGAGATACCGACTGTTGAAGAATGGATTTTGAAATTGATTGAGTTAGCAGAGATGGCAAAACTAACTGCCTTGATGAGAGATAATGAACTAGACAGCTATATAAGAGAGTGGAAACCATTTGTGGACTTTCTACATGCTAAATTTAAGAACAGATGGTTAACAGAAGGATTTAAAGATTAGTGTAATGTTTAGCTTAACCTGTGGATTGCTTTTCTTCTTTTTTCATGTCTGTCTGCCTACTACCTACCATCCATCCATCCATCCATCCATCCATCCATCCATCCATCCATCCATCCATCCATCCATCCATCCATCCATCCATCTATCTATCTATCTATCTATCTATCTATCTATCTATCTATCTATCTATCTATCTATCTATCTATCTATCTATCTATCTATCTATCTATCTATCTATCTATCTATCTATCTATCATCTACCTTACATATTTTTAAAAGGGGAGGAAAATTTATTGCTTTTTTCGTTTCAGCACTCAGCCAGGGTAGATCCTACAAGTTAAATGTTAAATGAGGACCCAGATTGTTGGGGGCAATTAAGCTGACTTTGTAATAATGCCGCTTGGGGGGGTGTATGAAAGCCCTAATAAGCAGGCATATACATAGAATGAAGGCTACTGCTAAGCTTGTAAGCCGCCCTGAGTCTTCGGAGAAGGGTGGGATATAAATGGAATAAAAATAAAAATAAAATAAATTTAATTGACCGCTTTTTCCTCCTTTTTTGTACACTATTTTTTTCTTTCTTTCTTCTTCTTTTTTGGTTAGGGTTGAATGTATGTTTCTATTTGTTAATTTTACCTTTCTGTATTTTATTCTCTACAATAAAACAACATATAAAAAAAGCTATGCCTGTGGAAATTCTCCTACAATCCTTCATTTTATAGATAGTTTCTCATACTCGTGACCTCACGTTTCCTCAAAAAATAATTCAGTATGAAGAGCATAACTCTTAGTCTTCTGTTATACACACACACACACACACGTATATACATATAGTATATATATATATATATGTGTGTGTGTATATATATATACACACACACACACACACACACATATATATATATATACATACACATACATACAGAAATTTCATTATATACATTACAAAACTACAACATTACATTACTTTTTGACATAATCGCCATTCAAATTGAGGCACCACACCAGAAGAGGTGCCATAGAAAATCCCAGCAAATGTGAAGATGCCAAAGGAGCACTGCTAGTGAAGTTCATGGAGCATGGTTTGACCATCAATTCAGAAGTCTACAGTGAAATGTTATGAAAATTCAGACAAGCCATCCATAACAAGTGTCGGGGCGTGCTGACTTCTGGTGTTGGTTCACAATAATGCTTGCCCGCACACTGATAGATGGAACCAAGAACTTTTGAAGCAGTTCCATTGGGATGTTTTTTTATCACATACACCCCCACCCCATAGGCCAAATTTGGTGCTGAATGACTGCTGCTAAGGAATTTCAAACCTTGTAAGATGTTATGACAAGTGCCTCAATTTGAATAGCGATTATGTCGAAAAGTAAATGTAATGTTGTAGTTTTCTAATGTGTATGATAAAAGTTCTGTATCTGATACATACAGAAGGTCGGCAGTTTGGCGGGTCGAATCCCGAGTGCCGCGTAACAGAATGAGCGCCTGTTATTCGTCCCAGCTTCTGCCAACCTAGCAGTTCGAAAGCACGTAAAAATGCAAGTAGAAAAATAGGGACCACTACGGTGGGAAGGTAACAGCGTTCCGTGCGCCTTTGGCGTCTAGTCATGCCAGCCACATGACCACATGACCTTGGCTTTGAAACGGAGATGAGCACCAGCCTCTAGAGTCGGAAACGACTAGCACGCATGTGCGGGGGAAGCTTTACCTTTTTATACATGTGTGCGTATGTATGTATATGTGTGTGTATATATATATATACACACACATATACACATAATACACCACATTTTGGTAATTAACACATAGCTAATGCAATCACTTCCTATATATTAAATAATTTCTCTTTTCTGTCAGATAAAAATATTACAATTTAGGGCCAACTTTTGGGTGGGCTTTGTAGTCTTCAACCAAAGTTTGAGAGAATGAATGAATGAATCTTCTTTCAACTGACTGAGATCTTCCCAATGAGAATTAACTATTAAAAGGGTGCATCTGTATGTAGCTGGTAGAAGCCATGATGATCACAGGCAATCCAGGGTGTCATCACACCAATGATAATATAATGCAAATGTCACATCCCTTCAGTGGTGGGATTCAAATATATGAACAACCCGGTTCTCTGTGTGGATACACCTTCCGGAAGTCCATTCTGGGCCTGGGCAACAAAAAATTAGCTACCGGTTCTGCTGAATTGGTGAGAACTGGCTGAATCCCACCACTGCATCCCTCCCTTGCCCTCCCCATAATGCCATTCTGCAATGGATTTTGATACAGCTTTCTGCTGAAAATCGGTGGAAAATTGCAATGATTTCTTAGTGCCTTCCTGACAAAATGGGACAGTGTGATCTCCAAGGGACTCCACCAAGGATCTTGGTTGCCCACCCCCGTAACTCAGGCCAGGCTGTATTCAAAGAACAGCCCCATCCTCATGAAGGGGGTAATAATTCAATAGGGATGGAATTATAAGGTGTGAGGAAAACTCACTTTTCTCTAATTGAACCCAAGAGGAAGATCTATGAACTTTGAGCCACTGGCTCAGGAGATACATTATTCACCTTGCTGTACTTCTGAGGCTCTTAGAGGAACTGGTCCATTGTCAGAGGAAATGAATTTCTTGCTATTAAATTCATTAGTCTTAATAATGCCTGCTGGGATTTATTTACCAAGTTAAACAAAACTTGCATCACTTTTCTTTTCTTTCTTCCTCGTTCTTGGGCTGTTGGCTTTCATCAGCCATAAAGCTTTTATATGTCGACACACTGGTTGAATGGACACATTGCACTAAGCCCTGATTGGTTAAACTGTTCATGCAACATAATTATTTACACAGCACACACTAAGTTGTAAGCCAGGTTTGCAAACTATTACCGATGGAGTCATACACTAAGCCAGTGCTTCTCAACCTTGACAACTTGACGATGTAGGAACTTCAATTCCCAGAATTCCCCAGCCAGCCTCGCCAAGGTTGACAAACACTACACTAAGCCAATCCAAAACCAAATAACTTACATCACGTCTTAATACAAACGTTCCCAATCTTTTGGGCTGAAAGGCATATGTAGAAACTGGTGGATGCTATGCTGATATGGTGCAAGAAGTCAGGAGCCAGGATAGAGCTTAAAAGTACTACGAGTTTATTTCATGCTATCTACATACAAGAATCTGAACTACTCATGGTCAAGGCAAATTGGTGCCAAATAAGAGTCAACAGACTTCAAAGGGTGCTGGACTTAGGTCGCTTTTGATGGTGTAGAGCAGGGGTCCACAACCCCTGGACCTATTTGCAATCGGGCCACAGAGTGGTGGGCTGGTGCACCCAACCACTCACAGCTCAACTTGCATGAGTGGCAGGTTGGCGTGCGTGCACCATGTGTGCACAGCTTGACTTATGCAAGTCAAATTGCACGTGTGTGCACATGCATGCTGGCCCACTGCTCGCCTAAGTTGAGCTGCGTGTGTGCATGTGCACACCAGCCCACTGCTCTGTGGCCCAGTTCCCCTCCCTCCCCCACTGAGCTGCTAAGCTGCAAAGGTTGGGGACTGCTGGCGTAGAGACTCCAAACTAAGATGCATTTGACCCCAACCTTAGGCTCAACCTGGTCATCTCTTACATCCTATCACAAAAAGGCCAAGATTGATGTCAGGCACCAAAAACTAAGAAAGACACATTCTAAGCAGATTTCTTTATGGCTCTTCACCTATAGACAGAAATCTTGCCAAACTGAAGTAGACTACTTGCACCATAAAAGATACACTCTGGGAGCTATTGGGGAGGAGTTGTCTTAACTCTCTTTCTCCCACACAAACCATCTAAACTGTGTTGTCTCTTGCTTTTCTGGAACGCGTTCCCTTCCTCTTGGAAATCCAGACAACACTCCATCACACCACCATATTTGAGCTGCAGTCATCCAGATGACTGCAAGATAACAGCAGGCTTGTCATCGAAAGGCCTTCTGGAATTTTGCAGTATAGATTTAATAGCCCTTCCTTAGAGCTTCAGCCCTGTCTGGAGGAAGGGCAAAGAAAATCAAATTGCCAAAATGAAGAAAAAGTGAAGAAGAGCAAGCTATAAACTGGGTTCATACATCCCATTAACCTGTAATGTGTATTTGACCTGGCATTTTCAATTGATCTTAAAATTTCTTTTGTTAAGTAAGTTTTGCCCCATTTTACGACCTTTCTTTCCACATTTGTTAAGTGAGTCACTGCAGTTGTTAACTTCGTAATACAGTCGTTAAATGAATCTGACTTCCCCACTAACTTTGCTTGTCAGAAGTTGGCAGGAGATCACATGACCCCAGGACACTACAACCGTCATAAATATGAGCCAGTTGCCAAGCATCTGAATTTTGATCATGTGATCATGGGGATGCTTCAACAGTTGTAAGTATGAAAAACAGTAGTGCCATTGTAACTTTCAACAGTCACTAAATCAACTACCTTTACAGCTTGAATTTTTCCCTACTCATGGATTATTTGCCTGGACAATTTTCAGGAGGAAAAAATATAGAATGACTTTTATTTTTTTATTTTTATTTTTTTTAATTCCATTTATATCCCGCCCTTCTCCAAAGACTCAGGGCGGCTTACAAACTTAGCAGTAGCCTTCATTCTGTGTATATGCCTGCTTATTAGGGCTTTCACACACACACCCCAAGCGGCATTATTACAAAGTCAGCTTATTGCCCCCAACAATCTGGGTCCTCATTTTACCTACCTCGGAAGGATGGAAGGCTGAGTCAACCTTGAGCCTGGTGGGACTCGAACCTGCACTAATTGCAGGCAGCTGGTGTTACTTAAGGAGGCATTAGCCCACTGCTCCACCAAGGCTCTGTTTAATGCCCTGAAGACTTTAATTCCCTTTTGGTCTTGATGTTATGACTTAAAAGGCTTGCAAAGTATTCCTCATCACCTCCATTCAGGCCAAGGAATATGAATCAGTTGCAAGTAAGTATTGGAGATTAGCTTTAAGGAATTGTAGAAGGCAAATGTATCATATGTTGAAGTGGTTAGGTTTACAAATTTGGGCACTGCCAGAACAGCAAGACTCATAATTAATGTGAGTAGTGGAGATGTTCTCATCTTCTTCAACCTACAGGAAGATGAAAAGAGACATAACTATTTCACCTCGTGCCTCTGCAGGATGTTTTTGTCAAAACTTATTCCAGCTTTGAAATACTAACCGCCAGCTTTTAACAATATTCGTAGCGCTGTTGTGCATAAATAACAGGGTAAAAATGAATGAACATAGTTTCAGAGATTTTTGAACCTGATGTTCAGTGATGTACCATTGATTCCTTTATAATTGATGGGCCTCAAAATTCCTTTGTTCTGTACAACAGCAGCAGGACAGTGGTCAACCATGGTCTGAATCAGAGAGTGGTTTGAACAAAGCACCTTTCAAAGGTAGCTTTGGAAGTTGAGACCCATAAAAAAAAACTTTCCCTTAACTTGGATTCCACACTTGGAATACTGCATCCAGTTTTGGTCACCATGATGTAAAAAAGATGTTGAGACTCTAGAAAGAGTGCAGAGAAGAGCAACAAAGATGATTGGGGGACTGGAGGCTAAAACATATAAGGAATGGTTGCTGGAATTGGGTATGTCTAGTTTAATGAAGAGAAAGACCAGATGGGGACAGGATAGCAGTATTCCAATATCTCAGGGGCTGCCACAAAGAGGAGGGAGTCAAGCTATTTTCCAAAGTGCCTGAAGGCAGGACAAGAAGCAACGGATGGAAACTAATCAAGGAGAGAAGCAACCTAGAACTAAGGAGAAACTTCCTGACAGTTAGAACAATTAACCAGTGGAACAACCTGCCTCCAGAAGCGGTGAATGCTCCAACACTGGAAATTTTTAAGAAGAGACTGGACAGCCATTTGTCTGAAATGGTGTAGGGTTTCCTGCCTGAGCAGGGGGTTGGACTAGATGGCCTCCAAGGTCCCTTCCAACTTTATTATTATTATTATTATTATTATTATTATTATTATTATTATTATTATTATTATTATTATTATTATTATTATTATTATTATTGGAAACAAAGACACTTTGAGAAGCTGTGTAACAGTGATTGACAAGAAAAGATAATTTGGTAGGGAAATAGTAAAGGAGTAGCTGAATTTAACAAAATACTCCCATTTTGATTAGAACAGTGAAATTAAATTGATTGGCAGGGGATTCAGCCAGACAATGGAAGAATGAATGCAACAAGAACAGCTTTTACCACTGGAAAGTTCCTGCTGTTGACTGCAATAGTTAGAAATGTTCTCCATAGTATAACCTCTATGATCTCATAGTCTCAAAGTCTATGATCTCTGGCTGGGGTGCACAAAGGCTGGTGCTTACATGAACTGGAGATACAGAAATGGGAGTGGAATTCAACATATGGAGATAGCATAAGGTGGAGAGAACTGTCAGAGAGGAGTGATTTATTAACAATTTTTAATCAAGAGCATCCTTATCATCAAAGACCAAAACAACAGAATAGGAGATAGCTTTGCCTAGATATATTACCTTCTTCCTCTCCGTAATGTTTTTGGAGGCCTCATATTGTAGGTTTTGGCGTCAGATGTTGAAACATTTTCCCACTGTATGCAAGTGGAAAGGGAATATATTTTGTTTGGATAATGTCGCTGTGGATTAGAAAAGGGTGGGGAGGTGTATGCCTGTGTGTGTATTTGTGTATGCCTAGGAAGGACAGTGATATACTAACTGACTCATTGTTCCGTTAGTTTTAATGGGTGGGACTGACCCAGAGAAGAAAAGGTCATGATAAATCTATTTATCTTAAAAGTTTTTTGAGGGGGGCAGAAAAAGGATAGTAGAATACCCCATCTAGAAACTATTAGTGTGACAAAGTAATTTTAAAATATAATAAGCATCTTAAACTCTCAAATATCCTTGAGAATTTATGTAAAAATGAGACACACACACACACACACACACGGAGAGAGAGAGAGAGAGAGAGACAGAGAGAGACAGAGACAGAGGAGAGACAGAGACAGAGAAGGGGGGAGAGAGAAGGGGGAGAGAGAGAAAGAGAGAAGGGGAGAGAGAGAAGGAGGAGAGAGAGAGAGAAAAAGGAGAGGGAGGGAGGGAGGGAGGGAGAGAGAGAGAGAGAGACAGAGAGAGAGAGACAGAGACAGAGACAGAGAGACAGAGACAGAGACAGAGAAGGGGGAAGAGAGAAGGGGGGAGAGAGAGAAAGAGAGAAGGGGAGAGAGAGAAGGAGGAGAGAGAGAGAGAGAGAGAGAAAAAGGAGAGGGAGGGAGGGAGGGAGGGAGAGAGAGAGAGAGAGAGAGAGAGAGAGAGAGAGACAGAGACAGAGACAGAGACAGAGACAGAGACAGAGAGACAGAGACAGAGAAGGGGGGAGAGAGAAGGGGGGAGAGAGAGAAAGAGAAGGGGAGAGAGAGAAGGAGGAGAGAGAGAGAGAAAAAAAAAGGAGAGGGAGGGAGGGAGGGAGGGAGAGAGAGAGAGACAGAGACAGAGAGAGACAGAGAGAGACAGAGACAGAGAGACAGAGACAGAGAGACAGAGACAGAGAAGGGGGGAGAGAGAGAGAGAGAGAGAGAGAGAGAGAGAGAGAGAGAGAGAGAGAGAGAGAGAGAGAGAGAGAGAGAGAGAGAGAGAGAGAGAGAGAGAGAGAGAGAGATTCCTGAGGACCAATTCACATTTTAGGTGAGGAATGCCTAAAGGAATGCCTCTGTGTGTTCTCTATGCTTAAGATGGCAGATCTATCTATCTATCTTCTACCTCTTTCAGGATGAGCAGGCAAATGGAGAATGTCACCGCAGTGACGGAATTCATCCTAACTGGACTTTCAGACCTCGCAGCCATCCGCTTCTCCCTGTTTGTAGTCTTTCTGCTTATTTATCTAGTCACACTAATGGGCAATGGTGCCATCCTCCTTGCCATAGCAACTAATTCTCAGTTGCACAACCCCATGTATTTCTTTCTCAGTAATCATTCCTTGCTGGACATCTTCTGCCCAAGATGCTGGAGAACCTTTTGACAGAATGCAGTTCCATCTCCTTCGCTGGCTGTGTGCTACAACTCTACTTCTTAGTGGCCCTGGCAGGGACGGAGGTCTTCCTCTTGGCCGTCATGGCCTATGACCGCTATGTGGCTATATGCAACCCTTTGCGATACACTGTCATCATGAACAAAAAGCTGTGCCTTCAGATGGTTTCAGGCACGTGGACCACTGGCTTCCTCAACTCCCTGTTGCACACTGTAATGACCTTCACGCTTCCTTACTGCCAACTAAATAAAGTCAACCAATATTATTGTGACATCCCACCCGTGTTAACTTTAGCATGTGCTTCCACCTATGCGGCTGAGATGGTTGTCCTTATCTTTGGGGGAATTTTTGGGGTGGGGGCATTTCTAGTCACTCTGATCTCTTACGTCCATATCATTTCCTCAATTCTGAGGATCCGTTCTGTGGAAGGGAAGCGCAAGGCGTTCTCCACTTGTGCCTCTCATCTAATAGTGGTCTGTCTTTTCTATGGGACTACGATCTTCACTTATGTCAGGCCTTCCTCAAGCCACCATCCAAACCAGGACAGGCTGGTGAGCATGCTGTATGGGGTGATTACCCCAATGCTGAACCCCTTAATCTATAGCCTTAGAAACAAGGAGGTGAAAGGAGCTTTGAAAAGGCTGATAAATCCCAAATAGTTCTGGTGCTGAGGGGGTAGAAAGGTGGGTCCAGCAAAATTTGTTTTCCGTTCAGTGATGTGTAACTTAGTCAACCTTGGAATCAGCGTTACACCCACACCAATGTAATCCTAATCCTGATTCAAGGAAAAGAAGCATCTAATTAATATATTTGCTATTTTGTCCTTCTTCAAAATAGCCTCCCATAAATATTTAAAATATTTGGATGCTAAATGAAGAAATTACAATAAAATGAGGGATCTTCCTAAAAATCAGTGAATATTGAGAGAAGAGTTCTTACTTATTGGCTAAAAATGATTGGGCACAGAAAGAGGCAGCATCTAGGTACCTGGATCTGGTTTTGTAAATCTTTGAGGCCAGATGCGGTTAGTACTCGGACAGAAGACCACTAGAAAATCACTGGGCTATAAGATAGACTGGGAAAGTGAAAAAAAAATGTTGTCTAGAAAATGATAGGGATGTGTTCATGTAGTTACCAGAAGCTGAGCTTGGAGGTGGGAGTGGAGACCATTGTCATTGGAAGGCATTTCAAGAATTATATAAAACATACTATAGCTGGAAGAGTCAGAAGTATCTCTTTCTGTGTCGACCAACTTTTTAATCTTCAGACCAAGTGGCAGAAAATCAGGAGTCTGGTGGTGCTTTTTTAAATTAGAAAATGTTATTAAAAGGCACGATGCATCTGATGACATCAACTGCAGTTCAAACCCCCCCCCCAACCCCTCTGTTTTTTAATCAGATGTGCTAATTGGGAAAGGTGCTCCTGGTTTTCAATCCTTAACCCAAGTTAATATCCCTTGGTTCTGCTCATTGCATTTTCCACGTGAGCTTTATTCGTTCTGTTCTGTAAATATATTAAAATTAGTATTATCAAGAGATTTGGGAAAGGGTCTGTTTTTGCTTTTGCTCATGTGACTCCATAAAATACATGTGTATGTATAAAAATTAAAAACGCGAATGCATGAAAAATCCGAAACATTGCGGTTTCTTTTACTGTATGCAGCTAGTCCTTGACTTACGACCACAACTGAGCCCAACATTTTTGTTGCTAAGCAAGGCTGTCGTTAAGTGAGTTTTGCCCCATTTTATGACCTTTCTTGCCGCGATTGTTAAGTGAATCACTTTAGTTAAGTGTTACTAACTTAACAGTTGTTAAGTCAATCTGGCAATTGACTTTATTTGCCAGGTGATCCCATGACCCTGATGACAGCAGTAGATTATTAATCAGAAATTTCTAATGACTCTAAAGTTCTGTAGGAGAAGCCACCTGCAAGTCATAAACTCAGACAAGTTAACTATATACCAATAAGAAAAGCAGAAGTTGCTGGCTAACTGAAACCGCATGCAGAGGAAATATAGAAATAACTATAGAAGCCGAGCTGTCTTAACAGAAAATTAGATGGTGATAGATAACATGTGCACATAGGGGCTTCCTGGAACATGGGAGGGTATATATATATCAAAAATACAAGATACAAAAGTTAAAAAAAATAAAATAATTGTGCCCGATGCAATAAATTAATTAAAATCAATATTAAAACCCCAAACCCATCAGACCAGGCCGGCTTGTTTGAATAAATAAGTTTTTAGATCACAGCGGAAGGAGCGAAGGTCGGGAGCCATCCGGAGCTCAACCGGTAAGCGGTTCCAAAGGTCTGGCACGCCCACAGAGAATGCCCTCCCCCTGGGGGCCACCAGTCGACATTCTCTGATCGGAGGCACCCTGAGGAGGCCCTCTCTGTGGGAGCGCACTCGACGAAGGGAAGTTGACGCTGGCAGCAGGTGCTCCCATAGGTAATCCGGACCCATGCCATGTAGGGCTTTATAGGTCATCACCTATAAAGTGATTTTAGGCACTCCGGATTAGTTTATTGGATGATTAGACAAGGGGCGTTGAGAGTGATAGGAGAGAGAGGAATCTGCGTCATGAGTAGGATATAATAATGTATCAAACAGCTCTTTAAGGTATGGCTGGACTACTACGTGTGCTTCAGCTCACCAAGCCTTTGCAAACGCTTCTTTTTAAATAAAACTTTGTTGCTGGAATTCCAAGTGAGTTTGTTTATTTTGGGATCGCGAGCCACGTTCCAAACACTGAGACACTGAGATACGGCAACTGTCATAAATACGGGCCAGTTACCAAGCGTTTGAACACATGGCCGTGGGGACGCTGCAACGGTTTTAAGTGTGAAACATGGTCATAAGTCACTGTTTTCAGTGACGTTGCAACTTCAAATGGGGGTCACTAAACAAAATGGTTGAGAACTCCTACATTTCTCTCTTTTTAAAGCTTAATATCAGGGCTGCGCACACTTTGAAAATGATGCAGATGTACTTTGGAGTTTATCTGAGTGCAGCATTTCTCAATGTATTCTTCAAAGGTCTCTTGCTTGTCTGCGGCTGTGCAATTCAAGGTTGAAAATAAAATAAAGTCTAAATTAAAAGAAGAAGTCCCTAGGAACAGTTGCTATATCCAGAATTGACCAAGAGCAGTTCCTATATCCAGAATGGATTCCAAAGTAATGCGGAGGCATCTGTTACAAATGAAGACTCGAGGAGCTGAATGTGAAAATTAAAAACAAAAAAACACAGAAATAAGCTGAGTTTATTGACAGCTGGGCTGGAATGAACAAAAACATCCCTTAGATGTTAGATCTATGATAGTCCAGCCTACATAAAGGAGCTAAAGTTGGGATGCCCAGTGCTCTCAATTCTTCTCCCACAACAGCAACTCTGGGGGAAAAACTTGAGGAAGGATTAGCCCAAAGTCCTCAGAGAGCTTCTGTGTTTGATGATGGACTCTCCCTGTTCAACAATTTCACCAATGAACCATCTCTCTATACCGCCCCCCCTCCGGTGGTGGAGAGAAATGGACTGACCCAGACACCCAAGAAGTTTCATTGTTGAGGGGGGACTAGAACACGGATCTCTCAACTTCTAGGGCAGCCCCTTCACCACTGAAGCATCTTGTCCCTTAGTCTGATAGAAATGGACTGGCCCAATCACAGGAAGCTTCCATTGTTGGGGGGGATTAGGATATGGATCTCCCCACTTCTAGTCCAGCACTTTTACCAATGAACCATCTTGCCCCTTGGACTGAGAGAAATGGACTGGCCCAATCACAGGAAGCTTCCATTGTTGTTGGGGGACTAGAACTTGGATCTTTGAACCTCTAGGGCAGCACCTTCACCACTGAACCGTCTTGCCCCTTGCTCTGAGAGAAATGAACCCGTCCAGTCGCAGGAAGCTTCCATTGTTGAAGGGGGACTAGAACTTGGATTTGTCCATTTTTTTTGTCTAACACCTTCACCACTGAACCATCTTGCCCCTGAGAGTCTGATAGAAGTGGACTGGCCCAGTCAGAGGAAGCTTCCATTGTTGAGGGGGGAGCAGAACATGGAATTCCTCATTTCTAGTCCAGCACTTTTACCACTGAACCATCTTGTTCTCCTCAGGCTGAGAGAAATGTCTTCAGAAGTAAAGAAATGCAGCCCCATTGTAAACAAAAATAAGGCCTCATCTTAACCCTGGCCCCTCCTTGGCTTATAATGCTCATGGTTTATAAACTGGGAATCATAGTTTACCCAGCCCAGCGCCTCTTAAACAAGGGAGAATTACCCAAATTGAATTAATATATGGTTCTGTTGGGTCAAGAGACCTGGACTAATTACCCATCACAACAAGGAATTTTAAATGGGCTTTAAATTTAATTTCAATTTAAAATGTAAATTTTTTTAAAAAAATCAAATTAAATTTAAATTGCCATCTGTGCTAAAATATATTCAAAAAGATCTCCCAAAATATTCCTATTAAGATTAAAAATGGATGAAATTATCCATTATAATTTGTTGAGATGGTGTAAAAATCATTTAATGATTGTTGTTGTTAGTTGCGAAGTCGTTTCTGACCCATCGCGACCCTATGGACAATGTTCCTCCAGGCCTTCCTGTCCTCTACCATCTTCTGGAGTCCATCTAGGCTCACGCCTACTGCTTCAGTGACTCCATCCAGCCACCAGCCACCTCATTCTCTGTCGTCCCCTTCTTCTATTGCCCTCAATCTTTCCCAGCATTAGGCTCTTCTCCAGTGAGTCCTTCCTTCTCATTAGGTGGCCAAAGTATTTGAGTTTTAGCTTCAGGATCTGGCCTTCTAAAGAGCAGTCAGGGTTGATCTCCTCTAGGACTGACCGGTTTGATCGCCTTGCAGTCCAAGGAACTCGCAGGAGTCTTCTCCAGCACCATAGTTCAAAGGCTTTAATTCTTTGGCGCTCAGCCTTTCTTATGGTCCAGCTTTCACTGCCATACATTGCAACTGGGAAGACCATAGCCTTGACTATACGCACTTTTGTTGACAGGGTGATGTCTCTGCTTTTTAGTGTGCTGTCTAGTTTGTTATGATCCACACAATCAAAGGCTTTAGCATAGTCAATGAAGCAGAAGTAGATGTTTTTCTGGAACTCTCTAGCTTTCTCCATGATCCAGCGTATGTTAGCAATTTGATCTCTAGTTCCTCTGCCTCTTCGAAATCCTGCCTGTACTTCTGGTAGTTCTCGATCCACATACTGCTGGAGTCTAGCTTGTAGAATTTTAAGCATAACTTTACTAGCATGAGAAATGAGTGCAATGGTGCGATAGTTTGAACATTCTTTGGCACTGCCTTTCTTTGGAATTGGAATGTAAACTGATCTTTTCCAATCCTGTGGCCACTGTTGAGTTTTCCAAATTTGCTGGCAAATTGAGTGTAGCACTTTTATTGCACCGTCTTTTAAGATTTTGAATAGCTCAGCTGGAATACTGTCACCTCCACTAGCTTTGTTGTTGCTCAGCTTTTCTAAGGCCCACTTCACTTCACATTCTAGGATGTCTGGCTCGAGGTCAGTGACCACCTCATTGTGATTACCAGGGACATTAAGCTCATTCTTGTATAGTTCTTCTGTGTAATTTTGCCACCTCTTCTTAATCTCTTCTGCCTCTGTTAGGTCCCTGCCATTTTGGTCCTTTATCATGCCCATTTTTGCATGAAACGTTCCTTTCATCTCTCCAATTTTCTTGAAAAGATCTCTGGTCCTCCCTATTTTATTGTTTTCTTCTATTTCTTTGCATTGTTCATTTAAGAAGGCATTCTTATCTCTTCTAGCTATTCTTTGGAATTCTGCATTTAATTGGGCATATCTTTCTTTTTCTCCCTTGCCTTTCGCTTCCCTCCTTTCCTCAGCTATTTGCAAAGCTTCCTCAGACAGCCATTTTGCTTTCTTGCATTTCTTTTTCTTTGGGATGGTTTTGGTTGCTACCTGTTGTACAATGTTGCGAACCTCTGTCCATAGTTCTTCAGGCACTCTGTCTATCAGATCCAATTCCTTAAATCTATTTGTCACCTCAACTGTATATTGAACAGGGATATGATTTAATTCATACCTGACTGGCCTAGCGCTTTTCCCTACTTTCTTTAATTTAAGCCTAAACTTTGCAACAAGAAGCTCATGGTCTGAGCCACAGTCAGCTCTTGGTCTTGTTTTTACTGAGTGTATAGAGCTTCTCCATCTTTGGCTGCAGAGCATATAGTCAATCTGATTTCTGTGTTGACCGTCTGGTGATGTCCATGTGTAAAGCCGTCTCTTGGGTTGTTGGAAAAGAGTGTTTGCTATGACCATCGTATTCTCTTGACAAAATTCTATCAGCCTGTGCCCTGCTTCATTTTCTACTCCAAGGCCAAACTTGCCTGTTATTCCCGTTATCTTTTGGCTTCCTACTTTAGCATTCCAATCCCCCATGATGATAAGGACATCATTTTTGGGTGTTAGTTCTATAAGGTGCTGTAGGGCTTCATAGAACCGGTCAATTTCATCCTCTTCAGCACCGGTGGTTGGGGCATAGACTTGGACTACTGTGATATTGAATGGTTTGCCTTGGATTTGAACTGAGATCATTCTGTCATTTTGAGGATTGTATCCCAGTATTGCTTTTCCTATTTTTTTATTGACTATGAAGGCTACTCCATTTCTTCTGAGGGATTCTTGCCCGCAGTAGTATACCTGATGGTCATCTGAATTAAATTCACCCATTCCTGTCCATTTTAGTTCACTGATACCTAAGATGTCGATGTTTAGTCTTGTCATCTCTTGTTTGACCACGTCCAGCTTTCCTTGATTCATGGATCTTACATTCCAGGTTCCTATGGAGAAAAAAATCTTTACAGCATCGGACTTTCCTTTCACCACCAGACAT
This sequence comes from Vipera berus, assembly GCF_964194415.1. Taxonomy (NCBI): domain Eukaryota; kingdom Metazoa; phylum Chordata; class Lepidosauria; order Squamata; family Viperidae; genus Vipera; species Vipera berus. The sequence continues at coordinate 13,159,247 of NC_138205.1, read as the reverse complement.
ATCCACAGCTGAGCGTCCTTTCGGCTTTGGCCCAGTCGCTTCATTCTTTCTGGCGCTACTAGTACTAGCCCTCTGCTCTTCCCCAGTAGCATATTGGACGCCTTCCAACCTGAGGGGCTCATCTTCCAGCGTCATATCGTTTTGCCTTTTGGTACTGTCCATAGGGTTTTCATGGCAAAGATACTGGAGTGGGTTGCCATTTCCTTCTCCAGTGGATCACGTTTTGTCAGAACTCTCTGCTATGACCTGTCCGTCTTGGGTGGCCCTGCACGGCATAGCTCATAGCTTCATTGAATTACGCAAGCCCCTTCGCCACGACAAGGCAGTAATCCATGAAGGGGCATTTAGTGATATTGTTTTTAATAATACAGGGAGTCCTCAAGTTATGACCATTCGTTTAGCAACTGTTGGAAAGTATGACCATACTGAAGCAACTTTCGACCAGGCCTCAAAAGAGTTTGATAAGACTTTTTGATAAGTGGTTTTGGGTAATGAAGGATAAAGTTTGGGAAGCCCTGGCTTAGTTCACGGTAAGAGCCAGTTAATTGTACATTCAATGGTGCCTCATTAAAGATTTCCTTTGCTTTCTCCTACTGTATGTTGCAGCAATCTGCCACATGAGGAATAGCAGCACCATGGAGAATATCATCCTGACCTTGGGACCTTCCGTTGCTCTGTTGATATTTGTGCTAGAAAAGACAAAATTGTTGCAAAATCCTTAGAGCTTCCAATTCCCCAGCCCCCAGTAATTCCCACTGCATTGCAGACTTCACAGAGGAAATTGGGCTGGTGATAAAAAAGATGAGTCTCCCTCTTGTGTGTTTTCAGAGCACATGGGAAAAAAAACACCCTCCTGGCTTTTGGGGTTAAGAAGATGGACAAACAGCAGCTGTCGACAGTGAGTACTGAGAGATACTAATTTTATGTATTGTGAGGGCCAGGTCTGAAGGAGAAGGAGGAAGAAAGGAAATGGGACAGCTAGGATTTAGCCCACTAAAAGGTAAAGGTAAAGGTTCCCCCGCACATGCGTGCTAGTCGTTTCTGACTCTAGGGGCCGGTGCTCATCTCCGTTTCAAAGCTGAAGAGCCAGCGCTTGTCCGAGGACCATCTCTGTGGTCATGTGGCCGGCATGACTAGACGCCAAAGGCGCATGGAACGCTGTTACCTTTCCACCGGAGTGGTCCCTGTTTTTCTACTTGCATTTTTTTACGTGCTTTCGAACTGCTAGGTTGGCAAAAGCTGGGACAAGTAACAGGCGCTCACTCTGTTACGCGGCACTCGGGATTCGACTCGCCAAACTCGCATCCCACCAGGTTCAAGGTTGACTCAACCTTCCATCCTTCCGAGGTAGGTAAAATGAGGACCCAGATTGTTGGGGGCAATAAGCTGACTTTGTAAAAATGCCGCTTGGGGCCCCCCGAAAGCCCTAATAAGCAGGAATATACATAGAATGAAGGCTATTGCTAAGCACATTGTGCTTTAGATTGTAAGCCGCCCTGAGTCTTCAGAGAAGGGCGGGATATAAATGGGATTTAAAAAAACAACTGCCGATCTTCTGATCGACAAGCTCAGCGTCCTAACCCACTGAGCCACCGCGTCCCTTGATTTAACCCACTAGGACCAGCCAAACACAACAGGAATACCTGGAACAGAAGAGGTTCAAGGAAGGATCTGAAAAAGAAGCTCGGAGGCCCAGACATCTCCATCAGAATCCAAAATAGAAGAGTAACACTGAAATTGGCCAATGTCTAGATAGCAGAGGCTTTTGTTTTTGCAGTGATTAACTGGAGACCTTTGAGAAGCTCTTCAAGCAAGACAAGAGCACTATAGCTCTATTCTCATCTGCCCTCAGCAACTGCAAAATGTAACAGAGCACACTCATGCTTAGTAGCTGTGAGAGTTTTCTCCTCCAATGTAGAATAGAATAGTATAGAATAACAGAGTCAGAAGGGGCCTTGGAGGTCTTCTAGTCCAACCTCCTGCTCAGGCAGGAAACCCTACACCATTTCAGACAAATGGTTGTCCAGTCTCTTCTTAAAAACTTACAGTGTTGGAGCATTCACAGCTTCTGGAGGCAGGTTGTTCCACTGGTTAATTGTTCTAACTGTCAGGAAGTTTCTCCTTAGTTCTAGGTTGATTCTCTCCTTGATTAGTTTCCATGCGTTGCTTCTTGTCCTGCCCTCAGTTGCTTTGGAGAATAGCTTCTTTGTGACAACCCCTGAGATACTGGAACACTGCTATCATGTCCCCATTAGTCCTTCTTTTTATTAAACTAGACTTACCCAATTCCAGCAAGCGTTCCTTATATGTTTTAGCCTCCAGTCCCCTAATCATCTTTGTTGCTCTTCTCAGCAGTCTTTCTAGTGTCTCAACATCTTTTTTACATCGTGGTGGTGTAAAATGTATTTGCCAAATACGCTTTGCGAGTCCCCCAACTTGATGGCTATCGTATGGCACTAAAGTCCTTCTACCTTTCCAGATACTAGGTAAAAGGTAAAGGTTCCCCCGCACATGCGTGCTAGTCGTTTCCGACTCTAGGGGCCAGTGCTCATCTCCGTTTCATAGCCGAAGAGCCAGCGTTTGTCCGAGGACATCTCCGTGGTCATGTGGCCGGCATGACTAGACGCCAAAGGCGCACGGAACGCTGTTACCTTCCCACCGTAGTGGTCCCTATTTTTCTACTTGCATTTTGACGTGCTTTCGAACTGCTAGGTGGGCAGAAGCTGGGACGAGTAACAGGCGCTCACTCTGTTACGCGGCACTCGGGATTCGACCCGCCAAACTGCCGACCTTCTGATTGACAAGCTCAGCCTCCTAACCCACTGAGCCACCGTGTCCCTTTTCCAGATACTACATTCTTTTTTTTTAATGTAGATGAATTACTCATTCATTATATTTTGCAGCTTCCACATACCATGTATAATTTTATATGTATATACCATGCATTTCCTTATATGGTCTTTCTGACTCAGTCTCAAAGGATGTCTGAAAAGCGTTTTTTCCCCCCAAAGCTTTAATGCTGCCTTGTTAGAAAATTCATTTAGGTTCCCCACCCCTACCCAAATCTTTCTGCAAAAGTGTCTTCAAGAATGTTTCCTCACCTTCTCCCAACCCACAGACAGGTGAGTTCAGGAATAAGATGCCAGGATAGATGAAAACAACTTGTTCAGACTGAAATAAATATTTCACAATGGATCGAAGGTTACAGGTTTCTCCAATGTTTGGAGGGAAAAAAAATAATTGGATTTAATAGAAATGGATAATACTATGATTGCTACATCTGCAAACAAACAGATGATGAATATAATAATATATAGTCAAAATGGCTAGCTTGAGGCTAAATGTGTAAATTAAGATTCATCTTAAATAAAGCAAGCAAATGAACTTCATTTTTTTTAACTAAGTGATGTACTGCTCCCAAATGAAAATTTGAATGATTTTGCAACAAACTGACCTAAAACCCTTATCAGAACAGGATGGGATTTAATGGACCAAGATGTAGAGAAATCAGTGATTGCCATCTGAATTATGATGTTGTGTAAAGCTCCGGGGCTATCTGATGGTTTTAATACATTTATACATTTTTTTTATACATTTAACAAAAACTTCCCTTATTTCCATCAGAATAAACATATCAAAATGAAAGTTGTTATTTTCCTAAGACACAGAAAGAATTAATGAGTTCACTGCCCACTTCTCATGAAAACCCCCGTGAAGTGGAGTCTTTCCAATTTAACTTTAAAATGTAATTTCTTTTGTTTTTGGTCTCTTACTGCAAATAGTTTTAAAGCCATTGATATGGAAACCTATAGGGCAAGATGGATTTTGTTCCTGAAAGAAGAATTGTAGACCCAAGTAAAGACTATTGTACTCATATGAGCTAATTACTCTGTCCTGCACGAGTGAAAGTTTAATGTTTTAAACATTTTGCATTTATTCTACTTTCTGCTTTCTAATATCTACGTAATATTGTCAACTATAGGTATTGGCAACATCTGGCAGTGTTCCATTCTTGGAACAGAAATACAGCATGGCTTTCTGTTGGAAGCCTCCTACTTTTTCTACATATTTTTCTACATGTTTTTCCCTTTAAATCTTTTACAGGGAGAATGCTACCCTTTGAGCAAGGGACCAGAGAACAGGACCCAAGTGACAGAATTTATTTTAATGGGACTTTCGGACCTCCCAGCCGTCCGGTTCTCCCTGTTTGTCATCATTTTGCTTATCTATTTAGTCACGCTATTGGGCAATGGCGCCATCCTCCTTGCCATAGGAGCTAATTCTCAACTGCACAACCCCATGTATTTCTTTCTCAGTAATCTTTCCTTGCTGGACATCTTCTGCCCTACAGCTACAGTGCCCAAGATGCTGGAGAACCTTTTGACAGAATGCAGTTCCATCTCCTTCGCTGGCTGTGTGCTACAACTCTACTTCTTAGTGGCCCTGGCAGGGACGGAGGTCTTCCTCTTGGCCGTCATGGCCTATGACCGCTATGTGGCCATATGCAACCCTTTGAGATACACTGTCATCATGAACAAAAAGCTGTGCCTTCAGATGACTGCTGGAACATGGGTCACCGGCTTCCTCAATTCATTGCTGCATACAACTTTGACTTTCATTCTACCTTACTGCGACTCCAATAGAATTAACCAATTCTATTGTGACATCCCACCAGTCTTGGCCATATCTTGTGCTTCCACCTATGTGGCTGAGATGGTTGTCCTCATTGTTGGTGGCATATTTGGTGTGGGGGCTTTTATAATCACCTTGATTTCCTACACTCACATCATTGCCACCATTCTGAGGATCCGTTCTGCCGAGGGAAAACGGAAGGCCTTTTCTACCTGCGCCTCCCACTTAATAGTGGTCTGTCTTTTCTATGGAACCACCATATTCACCTACATAAGACCTTCCTCCAGTTACCATCCAGACCAGGATAGGCTAGTGAGCATGCTCTATGGGATGATTACTCCCATGCTAAATCCCTTGATTTATAGCCTTAGAAACAAAGAAGTGAAAAAGGCCCTTGAGCGCCTAATAGTACGTCAATTCCATTAACATCAGAAGAATTTAATGAGACTGTCAGAAAAGATATTTTGTACTCCCTTGCGTCAGGGTAGAGTCGGGACAACTGAATGGAGCTGAGAATTTACTGGCTGGATGCCCTTCGTGATGCCTACAGGAAGCTAATAGCAGATATTTTCTCTTTGTACCCAGAAAGAGAAATATCTGCCGCTACCAAAGATTGAACTCACAGTCTCCTGATTGTGAGGTGAGAGTTCCACCTCTAGGCCATCACACTGCTTAGAAGAATACCACGATTAATGGTATCAAAAGCCTCTGAGAAGCCAAATTGGGCAAGAAGTATACCACGATTAATGGTATCAAAAGCCTCTGAGAAGCCAAATTGGGCAAGGATGGATGCACAACCCTTATCTTGCCATCACCAGAAATTTGGGGGTGATCCAGATTTCTGTACCTAAAGGCTTAGACAGAACATCCCTGCGAGGGGAGATCCAAAATTCTGCATATAGTGACATTCTTGTAGTTGTGACACCAGAGTTGCAATTTTCCCAGTGTATTTAATGGGTTTTTCAGTGAAGAAATGAGATAAATGTCTGGCTTTGGACTCTAACAAGAGAGGAAAGGGGTGAAATATTTCAATTCTGTACAATGAAACATCAATATTATATAAATATATTTGCTTTAATCTTGGTGCTTTTAATAATGTTGATACATTAGGAAAATTCATACTGAATTAATTGCTCAGTTCTATATGTACTGTCCCAGTTGCACTGTATGGCAGTGAAATTTGGACCATAAAAAAGGCCGAGCACCAAAGAATTGAGGCCTTTGAACTGTGGTGCTGTAGAAGACTCCTGCGAGTCCCTTGGACGGCAAGGCAATCAAACCGGCCAGTCCTAGAGGAGATCAACCCTGACTGTTCTTTAGAAGGCCAGATCCTGAAGCTAAAACTCAAATACTTTGGCCACCTAATGAGAAGGAAGGACTCGCTGGAGAACAGCCTAATGCTGGGAAAGGTTGAGGGCAAGAGAAGAAGGGGACGACAGAGAATGAGGTGGCTGGATGGAGTCACTGAAGCAGTAGGCGTGAGCTTAAATGGACTCCAGAAGATGGTAGAGGACAGGAAGGCCTGGAGGAATGTTGTCCATAGGGTTGCGATGGGTCGGACACGACTTCGCAGCTAACAACAACAATATGCACTGTAAAAGAAAACAAAATATTGGTTGATAGTACTTTATCTTCATTTGCCTGGAGTGTAGTGAAAAGCAGACTGTGAGGTCCCAAAGAAATGTATCCTCAGTTATTTCAGCTTTGTAGCTTTCTTTGTTGCCTGTCATTCTATTGGGAGGGGGCGAGCCTTTAGGGATGCTTTGCACTGTGCTTTGTTGTCTTGTTGCCCTTCCCCTGGGGGATGGAATATCTCGCCTTTATCTGAAAAACAGTTTGTGCTTGAAGCCAGAAGAAATCGAAAGTGAGAGAGACCTTGAAGAGCTCGCCAAAAAGACCAGTTATCAAAACACAATGCCACCTGTGGATTGGCTGGGATTCAAATGAACACTGGGACACTGGGGGGGAGGAGTATTGAATGCTACTTATAATATATCACTTTACAGGTTTTTCTCTCAGATCTCGCCTTGATTCCCTGCTGTCACTAGCCCCTAATAAAAGTTTGCTTTTGGGACAATGCTTGTTTCAAGAGTTCTGCTTTCTTGGGAGGCTTAGCTGAAGTAGGTCCTTACATATTTCCTTATTAGGTAGATTTTCTTGAGTTCATAGAAAATTTGGACCCTGAAGTTGAAGATGAAATGCAATGAATAAATCCAGTCCGTATTTGAGACTATTCGCGCCCTTGTCTCTCACATTGACTCAAGACCCATTTTTGACGATTTAGTACAACCGGTGATAATGCTGTCTCATTCCCAAGTTTATAACTACTTCAGAATAAGTTGAGGCAGATTTCAAATCTAAAACGTGCATCCATCAGAATTTTGTACATACAGAGCAAGCTAAGTTATAACTCTGTCCAGAGATAATAGCATTTTTCCATGTGGAGCTTTTAATACAAGTAGTCCTTGATTTACTACAATTCATTTAGGGACCGTTTGAAGTTACAACGGCACTGAAAAAAGTGACTTCTGACCGTTTTTCACACAACCACTGCAGCATCCCTGTGGTCCCATGATGAAAATGCAGTCCCTCGGCAACTGACCCATTCATGATAGTTGCAGTGTTTTGGGGTCATGTGATCACCTTTTGTGACCTTCTGACAAGCAAAATGAATGGGAAGCCAGATTTGCTTTACAACTGTGTTACTAACTTAACAACTTAACAACTGTGGCAAAAAGGTGGCAAAATTTACTTAACAAATGTCTCAGTAACAGAAATTTTAGGCTCAATTATGGTTATAAGTTGAGTACTACCTGTATGAGACAATCTTTAGGGATACTGTCTAGCTTTTATTTATCTTTCCTAGACCTAGAGCATAGTCCTCAACCCCCGGTCCGTGGACTGATACTGGGCCGCAGCATGTCAGCAACCGGTCTGCGCAAACAAGCAAAGCCCCATCCATGGGATGCTGGCAGCACACAAAACCACACACCCTCCAGTCCGAGAAAAAAATCTTTCTCCACGGAACCAGTCCCTGTTGCCCAAAAGGTTGGGGACTACTGTCCTAGAAGACTCATCTGAAAAGACTCATCCTTGACTTTGAACCCTCTAAGATATTTTTAGACTTTCTAAGCTTTGCATGATTTTGGTTTACATCACTACTTTCCAAACTTGGCTGCTTTAAGATATATAGACTTGAAAAAGAGGAAGCTGAAGTTCACTTATTTTAAAGTGGCCGTGTTTAAAAATCCCTGGTTTACACCATTCTCTTTGCTTTATAGGAAGAAAGCAGAACAGAAATAAATTAAAATAGGTACTTCATTTAGGTCTTTATTTTGCAATGGGAAATAGAAGGGGCTCTTGATACTTGATTAATTTCAGGAAAGCAAATTTATTCGGTTTGGGGGATGATGGCCCAAACCTCAGAAATCATTACGCTGCAAAGAGATCTTATATTGCAGTTTCCTCCAGAATATATAAAATTCAGAGAAGCTGAGTGGAGCAGAAGGCTTATTATACTCCATCTGAAGGATTAAAGCATTCAGAATAACATTGCATGAAGAACCTTGCTTCTTTTGAAGAAGTGCATCACCCAAACTCCTTTCTGCTTTATTCCAAATGCTTGATGAATTGCAAAATCTATAGCCTCTTTCTTTCTGCTTTATATAGTTACTAATCATCTACTTTTCCTTTCCCTACTTTTTATGTCGTCCAATTTTTAACTTGTCTGTCAGCTTTTACACAAATCAAATGTTAGACCACACTTGGAAAATTGCACCCAGTTTTGGTCACCACAATATAAAAAAAGATGTTGAGACTCTAAAAAGAGCGAAGAGAAGAGCAACAAAGAAGATTAGCGGACTGAAGGCTAAAATATATGAAGAACAGTTGCAGGAATTGGGCATGTATAAACTAGTGGGGAAAAAAAGACTAGGAGGTGACATGATAGCAGTGTTCCAATATTTGAGGGGCTGCCACAAAGAAGAGGGGTTCAACCTATTCTCCAAAGCAGGGCTTTTCAACCTTTTCACCCATTGTACCACTTTTAGGATATGACAACATCCGAGTACCACCAATCGCCTAGCAAGGTGTCAAAAACTTGACCAAAAAAAAAGGAAAAAAGTGATGAAGTACAGGTAGTCCTTGACTTACAACAGTTTGCTTAGTGACTGTTCGAAGTTACAATGGCACTGAAAAAAGTGCCCCCCCCAAGCCACAGCCTAGCAAGACACCTGGCTGCCCACCCGGCAGTGCTCTTCCTCCTGTCCGAGGTTTTCATTGTCCAAGCATTTCTGTTGAGGATTGGCAGTGGGGGTGGGGTGGGGGGTGTATTTGGCTTTTATTCCCCCCCTCTGCTAGGTGGTTGCAACAGGTTTTGGTCACTTCACATGATCATGGGACACTGTGACCGTCATAAATATGAATCAGTTGCCAAGCATCTGAATGTAAATCACAAGATCCTGGAGATGCTGCAACATGCCAGCTGATCGAAGCTTCTTCTGGGCTCAGCAGAAGTGCCAGGATCAGCGCCGAGCTCCAGCTGGAGCCTGGTGCTGATCCTGGTGCTAACCGCTGAGCCCTGACAGCCCTGCAGCTCCAACCATCTCTCGTTCAAGCTTGTGCACTGCTGCCACCAGTTCAGCTCATTCCCCTCCCACGGTACCAGTTTTCTAGGATGGTCGCGTACCACCTGCCAGGTGCCAATGTACCGCAGGTGGTACATGTACCACTGGTTGAAAAGCCCTGCTCCAAAGCACCTGAAGGCAGAACAGGAAACAACGGATGGAGACTAATGAAGGAGAGAACCAACTTAGAACTAAGGATGAATTATCCAGCATCCTTCCTACTAAGAAAATGGACAGAGAACCTTTACTTGCATTCTGTCAGAAAAATAAATTTAAATTAAATTGAAATAAATTTTTTTGGGGGGGCTCTTCCCTTCTTCAAATAATCTATTTTCAGATATAAGTCATTCCAGAGATAAGAACAACACCAGCCATTGACATTTTCTATTCTATCCCTATCTATTACTACCAAGAGAATGCCGTCTGGTGGCTCCCAGGGGGAGGGCGTTCTCTGTGGGTGCGCCTGACCTGTGGAACCGTTTACTGATTGAGCTCCGGATGGCTCCCGACCTTCACTCCTTCCGACGCGACCTAAAAACCTATCTGTTTGAGCAATCCGGTCTGGTCTGACGGGTTTTTGTTTTAATTATTGTTTTAATGTAATTTATCTTCTGCATTTGGGCACTAGGGTTTAATTTGTTTTCAATTTCTGTATTTGTGCATTTTGATATTTATGTCCCTGTTCACCGCCCTGAGTCCTTGGGGAGAAGGGCGGTATACAAATCAAATCAAATCAAATCAAATAAATAAATAAATAAATAAATAAATAAATAAATAAATAAATAAATAAATAAATGTTCCTGTCAGACTAAGAACACTGAATTTATTGCAGATGGTTTGTGATTTCACCCTTGGGACATTCTAATGCTGCATCTTAAAGATTTGAGCCAAGTTTAATTCATAATTGCCTTTAGTTTTTTTTCCATCTGTTTTTGGCTTAGATGAAATAATGCATCTTTCAGGCATTCATCAAATAAACTAGAAGTTGTTGTGAGCATCTCCTTAAATACAAACAGCTCATAAGCTTTATTTACCTATATTAGCAACCACATTATTGATGGCTCGTACATACCATTTTAAAGATATGATCACATTGGTTCAAGTGAATGAGATGTTCCTATAACCCAAAATGCATGCTATTAATTCATCCCTGCCAAAATAGTTGGTTATTTTCATCAGACTTAGTTCATGATGAACTTAGAACACTAAGTTTTATTTTATCAAATTAATCATGAAGACAGCATAGTAGGCTGCCATAGGGGTGAAAAATTGTGGGATAGCTACCCCATGTTTATATAGTGCAGGTGGGTATACTAAAGATGGAATATTATTTTTTTGTCTACTTGGAAAGTGATGTGTTGCTCTTTAATAGAGGAGGGGACACCTTTTGCATATATAGTCTGACATACAGTATATTGAGTTCCTTTTGGAAGGACTAGTAGTGGGAGATAATAGATGTCTGTAATACAAATGCATATGCTGCCTTCAACATATAGGTGTTTAATTGATGGAGCCATGTTACTGACAAGATAATGAATCGCAAATAAATTGTGTTATATATATTCAACTTTGCTTTGATAATATAAACATTTTTGTTCAGTTGTTTCTTTTTTTATTAACAAAGTTCATGAGGAGATTACAAACTTGTTTAAGAATTAAAAAGCTACACAACCCTTAAACCCGCTGTCTTGGAACTGGGTTTGTCTGAAACCAATAATACTTAATCCATGTTTCACCCACAAACGCAGCAGATTCCACCCAAGGGTTCCACTCACAGATCTTTCTAGACACAGAATCTAGAGGAAATGCTAGGGCTATATCAGAGACTCCAGAAAAAAAAAAGAAGAAGAAGCTTCTGACCATGCCCAAAGTGCCGCCCTGCCATGTAATATTTCCAGGGACTTGATCTGAGCCTCTACGTAGAATTAAGCACTGCTCCCCCCACCTCCCATTCCCGGTCCTCTCTTATACTCACAAGGAGACAGTGTGGTTGGGCAGCAGGGAGGTGTGCAAAGTTCCTGCCAACTCGCCTCTGCTCGGAGCGCTCAACGGTGCAGAGACAGCTGTCAACAATCAGGTCCGGGCAATTCCTGTTGGCTTTGGGAAGCCAACAGAGGGAGTAGCACAGCCCATGCAGGAGACAGCAGCTGAGTCTGGCGGGCGCAAGCATGTGAATCGTGTCCCGGGACTAACCACACACTGTTCCCCTGTTGGGGGCAGCAGGAGCCAGAGGTCTTCCCCCAAAGCAGCGTGAGAAACTATTGTTTCTGTGGAAGTTGAAAATCTGTCAAAAAAAGGTGTTGGAACGCGTTCTATGCATTCTATGACAAAAAAAGCCCTGTTTACAATATTGTTACTATTCTCAGGATCTGTTGATATGGTTATCTATTTCTATGCGCTGAGAATGGTGGTTATGTCACCAGAGTTGCAGTTACTACATTTGTAGATATTAAATCAGGGCTTCAATAGATTTGTCAGTGAAGAATGAGAAGAATGTGGAGAGAAATACATCAAAACAGGATAATAACACTCTAATAACATATAAATATATAAATGGATAGCAGAGGGTTTTTTAATAAGGAAGAACAGAGAAACATAATTAGTTTATTATTGCAATTTTATTAAAAAACTGATATTCATGGAAATATATTTTTTTAAAAAAATCAAAATTAGTTCAAAGTATTTAGGTGGTACCATCTCTGAATTCAGTGCTCAGTTGTATACATACCTGAATAAATAATACTTCCTGATGCTTCTTTATTTCCGTTTGCATTAAAGTAATAAGTCACACGTGCTAGTATTTCTGAAGTTCAGATTAGAAGCTCCTAACCCAAATATTACTTTCCCAGCAAAAACAAAGCTCTGGCACAGCAATGTAAGCTCGTATTAGACAACTATCCCTTCTGCAAAAACATTTTTCAAGAGTAAGTAAAACTATCAGTTCAGTCATACAACTTTGAAAAGGCCAAGCAATGATGCTAAGCTTGGAGAAGATACCATGAGGTGAGCAGAGTTCTGGAAAAGCAAGCAATAGTAACTCCCTATCTTTCCTTCTCCCTATCCAGAAATTGTGTTTGTAGAATATTGCCTCCTTGTTTTTTCAAAACCCCCAACTATAGCCAATCACATTTTGATTCTAATCTGAGTTAGTCTATCAGGAGGGACTTTAACCCCATTCCTCTTTATGCATATCTTTTAATCCAGAGCTGTCAGTAAATCAATCAATATTTCAATGTACTTGTATCATGTCCCGTGGTTCAAACATAACCCAATGAAATCATACTCCTTCTGTTCCTCAACAGGAGATGTGGTTGATACTCATGCACTGTTCTTTCAATGAACCTGTTTTCAAATGCAAATAACCAGGATATTTGTTGAGCTCAAAGGATAGAAGAGCTTATTATTGCTATATCTGATACCAGAATCTAGTAAACTAATGGGCAAAGCTAAATTGGTGTTAGATAAAGGTCAACATAATTCACGGAGGGCTAGAGTCAGGTCTTTTGTGACAAAGTGTGTAGTATCTGTGCTGCCTAAGTTATCATCACAGGTGATGGGAATAACATCAGATACCTGGATGATGTGAAGAGGCTTCTCCTTTTCTTCATGGTGGTGAGGGTATTGTCTGAAGTGAGATACACTCCCATTCCTCAACACGTGAGTTTTGAAGGAGTTGATCTCTGATGGTGTGCGCGTTCTATTTACGCATATATCTCCCACTATTACCTAGCCTAGGTCATGTCTTTGTGCATATGGGGCATCATCAGGTCCATTGCAATGCTGACGTACTTTATGAACTCTGAGAATGTCTCTTCCCAGCAAGACTAAGATGTCAGCATCCATGTCCATTGGAGAAATCTCAGTAGCCAGGTGCCTTAAGTGGGGATGGTGATATGCAGCTTCTGGAGTGGGAATCTCTTCCCTGTTGTCTGGTATTTGGTCACACTCAACCAATGATGGCAATGGTATGCCCTTCTTTGCTTTGATATGAGAGATGACGCGGTGGCTCAGTGGGTTAGGATGCTGAGCTTGTCGATGAGAAGGTCGGCAGTTTGGAAGGTCGAATCCCGAGTGCCGCGTAACAGAGTGAACGCCTGTTACTCATCCCAGCTTCTGCCAACCTAGCAGTTTGAAAGCACGTAAAAATGCAAGTAGAAAAATAGGGACCACTACGGTGGGAAGGTAACAGCGTTCTGTGTGCCTTTGGCATCTAGTCATGACCACGGAGACGTCCTCGGACAAGCGCTGGCTCTTCGGCTTTGAAACGGAGATGAGCACCGGCCCCTAGAGTCAGAAACGACTAGCATGCATGTGCGGGGGAACCTTTACCTTTAATGATTCTAAACTGATGACATGTTTAACCCTACCTTTCAGCTTAGCCTCTTTTTCTCCTAACCTGTGTCATACACCCTGCTTCTCACCTGGTCCTTCTTTCTCCACACATTGCCTCTTTCTTCTTTCTTCCCACATTCCTTCAGCTGTCTGGTTTCCTTCCTTGTAAGGAAATGGCTTTTCAATCATTTACTTGTTTTACCAGACCAAAAAATTAGGTTTCCTGTCAGGGCTCTTAGCTTCTTGAAATAAATTATTACCAACTTGGGGTCATACAGAAGGAAAGAGAAACATTTATTAGGAGTACCTGCTGGAGTTCATTTTTACAAATAATATGTGAACAAGAATTGCCTCTGATAAAGGGATGAAAACAACTGCATTCTTGTATTATTAGATAAATAAGATCCATCTCCTTGCTAATGATTCCTTAAAAAACATCTTTTATGGCCTTCCTTTTGCAGTCTCCTTTTGCGGATTTTCTGAGCAGATGAGCCATCAACCTTTTATTTGAACTCCACCACAACAATACATTGAGGTTACCTTTCAGGGTTCTCCCTTGTTTTGAATAAATTTATCAATCTCTAAGTGATTCTGCTTTAAAGGGTGAAATCTGCCACTAATATCCCCTAGAATCCAATGTACCACATAAATATGTGCATGACAACCACATTGTAATGAAGAGGTTATTTCTGCAGATATACTCGGATTATTCCATAAAGGAGACCTGTTTCTTTGTTACAGATTTTTTGAAAGCAGCTTTTATCTCTTTATTCCTCAAGCTGTAAATGATGGGATTCAGGCTTGGGGTCACCATTGTGTAGAGCAGGGCAAGGAATCTGTTACCGTCCATGGAGTTGGGATGAATGTAGGTAAAAATGGCAGTTCCATAGAAAATACAGACCACTGTGAGATGCGAGGAACAAGTGGAAAATGCTTTGCGCCTGTTTTTGGCCCCGGGCATGTTGAAAATAGTGGAGAGGATGAGGATGTAGGAAAAGAGGATGAGCAAAAGGGGTGTCAAGATAATTAGAACAACTAGTATGGCAATGGCCAGTTCATCCTTGTAGGTATTAGTGGAAGACAATCTCAGAACTTGCTTAATATCACAGAAGAAATGGTTGATTCTATCCGATCCACAGAAGGGAAGGGTGAAGATGGAAATAGATTGTCCCAAACTCACAAAAATACCAATGGCCCATGACACAGCAGCAAGCTTAGCACATTTTCTGTATTTCATAATATATGGGTATTGCAAGGGTTTGCAAATAGCAACATAGCGGTCATACGACATGACACAAAGAAGGCAACACTCGCTGAGACCAAAGAGAATGAAGAAACACATTTGACAACCACAGGCCCAAAAGGATATAGTCCGCTTTTCTGATAATATGTCCACTAGCATCTTTGGGCTGATGGTAGAGGTGTAGCCAATTTCCAAAAAAGACAAATTCCAGAGGAAGAAATACATTGGGGTGTGAAGGGTTGGATTGAGAATGGTGAGGATCAAAATCAGACTGTTGCCCATCAAAGCAATGAGGTAGAACATTAGAAACAGGCAAAAGAGAAGCTCTCGCATGGACTGGAAATCGGAGAAGCCTAGAAGGACAATCTCGACCAAACAGGATTGGTTGTCTTTTTTCATGGTAAGCCTGAGAATACGAAAGGATCATTAAATAAAGAATTAAGCAATCCTTCAAGAGGAAATAAGCGTGTTAACATTGAAATCTAGCTTCTGTTTCCTTCTACTGCTGTTAATGAGCTAGATCAATAACATATTCAATAATGTCGCCCAACAGGAAGAACCAACCCACCAAACAGGACCTTAGGAAAGGTAGTAAGTATTAATCTTACTTTTGAATTTTTTTCTGATATTTCTGGAAAGAAGGAATATTTTACCTTTGGATGTACTCATATACACTGGTGATTTTGCATCAGCCAACATCAAAGACTGTGAAGGAGCCTTTAAAGTCAGTTGACTCCTAGAGGATCAGAAATTATAGAGAGACGAGGGGACTTTTTTCTTTAACGAGATCTCCTGACAGAAGCCTAAGGATTCATTCTGGGAATTTGGTAAATGGATGGACCTTAGGGGAAGTTTCTGCAGAGTACTGTTAGAAAACCCAGTGAAAACCACTTAGCCAGGAAGTAGCTACTAACCAGTAGTAGATATTTTCCAAATTATGATGTTGAAGTTCATAATGACATTGCAGTGGAATATTTTTCCTTTAAATCATAATGCCATAACTATAAGGAGTTAGCATTCACTGCAAACAAAATCACCATGCAAGGAGAATAAAATATATCTCTTTATTTTTTTGGAAGAAAATAAATTGCTTTTTTATCTTGTTCATTTCTGGGCTGAGTTTGAATCACCAAGACTTTTCTGATACTTTCTAAGCTTTTTATCTATCACATTATTGGATTTAGGTCATGCCATTCTTTTTGGTTTATAGAAGAAGACAACAATAAATGAATTAAAATAAACTGTCAACAGTTCCTTTTTGGATTAGAACCAGTCGACTTTAATGGACCTTAGGGGAAAGATTCTGTAGAGTAGAGTTAGAAAACCCAGTGAAACCGCTTAACCAGGAAGTAGCTACTAACTTGAAATAGATCATGACATTTATGATGCCCTTGTGTAGAATTGTCTTCTTTTAAGTCAATAATGCCATGGTTTTAAAAAGTTAACACTAACTGCAAGCAAAATTACCATGAATCTTTCTCTTTTTTTGGCAAAATTAATTGCCTTTTTATCTCCTTCATTTCTGGGCCAAGTTTGAATCACCGAAACATTTCTGATACATTGTAAACACGGTCTCTATCACATTATTGGGTTTAGGTCACACCCTTCTTTTGGGTTTATAGAAGAAAATCAGAATAAAAATTAATTAAAACAAATCTTTCCATTAACACCTCCTTTTTGATTAGAACCAACAAACCTTGAGGGGAAACTTCATTAATCTGATGAGAATTTTGTCTTTTTGAGGAGTGGGTATGAATTGGCATACTAGAAAATCATAGTGCTGCCACTCCAAAACTCATCATGCAAATGGGATCTTACCTGTTATTCTCTTTCTTCTGAATTCTTGTCTCGGTAAGATAAGACCTTAGTCAGAGTGAGTGAGTAATCTGACTTAATATATTCTATCTCTTTCAATTATTTATCAACCATTAAAACATTCAGAATAATATTGTTTGAAGGGATAGTGGGATTCTTCTTTCAGTGATACATCTGGGTTTGTTTAATTTCGCCATTTTGCAGAATGGAAGGTCTTCCTGTCTTTGGCACCATAAGATGGGTGTCTATGCAGATTCTCAATCATCCAGGTCATGGTTGTCCCAAAGGTGCTTTTTTTCAAAAGGCAAATGAACTTCGTTTTTTTGTTGAAGACGTTTTGCTTCTCATTCAAGAAGCTTCTTCAGTTCTAGGTGAAGCTCATTCTGCTGTATCCAGTTTGTTAATGTTTCCCCATTCTCATTATATGCATTATGGAGCCATGAAGATTAGACATTATGCCGGGTGCAATTTTGTACCCTGGGATCTTCCCTTTAGCTTTAATCTGTTTGTTGTTAGCAAAATGAGTATCTTATTTTATTTTATTTTAATTTTAATTCCATTTATATCCCACCCTTCTCTGAAGACTCAGGGCGGCTTACAAGCTTAGCAGTAGCCTTCATTCTATGTATATGCCTGCTTGTTAGGGCTTTCACACACACCCCCAAGCGGCATTATTACAAAGTCAGCTTAATTGCCCCCAACAATCTGGGTCCTCATTTTACCTACCTCGGATGGATGGAAGGCTGAGTCAACCTTGAGCCTGGTGGGATGCGAACCTGCACTAATTGCAGGCAGCTGGTGTTACTTAAGGAGGCATTAGCCCACTGCTCCACCAAGGCTCTTAGTGGTGATACCACTTCCATCCTATTATCTATGACCAGTCTGCTTACATACTCAATTTATTTCTACTTAGGCCTTCTATATTTAGTTGCAAAATGTGGATTTGTGATCCAATAACTTTTGTAAATAAATTCTTAAAAGAACTGTTTTAAGACCATCACAAGCCTCTCACTGATGACTCATACCTGACCTATCACAAGACCCTCACTTGACACATGCACACCTGAAGACCTTATAAACAGAACACTGACACTGACATTCTCTAAACCCCACTGGAGATGTTATCTAGCCTGATAATGAAACGTTCGGAAACCAATCCACAAGCTCGGAGAATGAACCATCACCCTTGTGTGTATGTACACACACACACACACACACACACACACACACACACACACACACAAAATTTGCTGATACTTTATTTGAACTTATATTTATATATCAGTGATTGCATGATCTCTGTAGATGCCATACACTAAATAAATGATGCATTTATTTTTTGTGCTTTATTAAAAATGGCTCTTTGTTTTTTTTTATAAAAAAGAGTGGTTTTTTTTTACATTTTTTTTAAAACTGACTTCATTATTATATAATCCATTCCTACCAAGTAAGCATGACAGCCATACTATTCTGAGATATGGCTGGCTAATATACACCATTTGGTTTACTGAGCCACAAGTTTCTGACGGAATCTTCTTCCCGTCACTTCAGCTTCCTGTCAATGCTTTCTTGCAAGCGCACTATAAGCAGTCAAAATGGGAGGATCAATCCATAGGTTCTGCAATATACTGCAAACTATAATGACAGCTGTCACAGGCCGCATTTACGCGGCCGCACTGACAGCTGTCAAGATGACACATGCGCAGACGCTCCCGCGAGTACACGCGGCCGTTTGACAGCTGTCAAACGCCGCGCATGCACTTTAAGCCACGAGCTGTCAAAACCGCGGCTATCCCACAGCGACAGCCGCAAGCTGTCAAATACTGACGCATGCGCATTCAACGCCCAACTGTCAAACTCGGGGCAAGCCCCCGGCGACCGCCGCGAGCTGTCAAAACTGGCGCATGCGCAGTCGCGACAACGAGCTGTCAAAACGCCGGCCGCCCACCAAATCCAGCTGACAGAATTCCCTGCCTAGTTACCCGCTAAGCGTTGTCGCTGGGGGGAATTCTGCCCTAACAGCTGACTGATTGGCCCCCTGTTCTTGGAGGGAAAATGCGCCCAGCTGATTTGCTGTCCCGTTCGACAGCTACCTATATAAAGCATGTTTGTTCACTGTTCCGTTGTCCGGGCTGACTAAATAAACCTGTTAACGAAGACGCGTCTCCCTTGTCCTTCCTGCCGACAAACCACCTGGCGACGAAGGTGGGATCCCGGTACTAGCTGAAGCCACGGGCCAGGAGTGTTGCTGTCCGGTCAACCGCTGAAGTCACTTGCTAAGTCACTGACCGGACAAGCCAACCTACCAGGCGCCCAAAGTACCGCGGACCCGGAATGGCAGCCCTAGGACACATAAGGGAGTTCGACGTCCGGCACCCTGAAGGATGGGAGTCGCATTTGGGCCAGGTTGAGGGGTACCTCCTTGTAAATAAGATCACGGAGGACCGCCACAAGGCCGCCGCGCTCCTATGCCTGAGCGGGCCAGCGGTGTACGATATCGCCGTTGGCCTCTGCAGCCCGGACCCGGTCACTACCATTCCGTTTGCCGAGCTCACGGACCGCCTCAGCAAACACTTCGTGCCAAGGCGGTCCGAACTGTATTGGCGGCTCTCGTTCGCCCGACGGAAGCAGCAGCCAGGTGAAACCACCACCGCTTTCATCGCGACCGTCAGGCACGCCGCCCGCAAATGCCATTTCCCCGACCTGGAGGACCGGATCCGCGATCAAGTTATCGCCGGTCTCCAGAACCCGCGCCTGCAGAGGAAACTTGTGGCGAAGCCCACAATGGACCTCGCAGAGCTCACGCTGGAGATAATGGCATACGAAGATAGCCATCGCGACGAAATCGAGCCGTTTGGCGAAAACCCGGGCAACACTGTCCATCAGGCCAGGGAGCTCGGCCAGGGGCCGCCGGAGCCCGAATCCGGGGTCGATGCGATCCTCTCCCGCTTCAACCGGATGACCGCCGGCCGGGAAAGGAGCCGCAACCAAGACCGACAATCGGGCCCCAACACGAAGAAGCCGCAGACCAACGCCAGAGCAAAGTGTGCCAGTTGCGGCGGAAGCCATGCCCGAGCCACCTGCAGGTTTAGGAACGCGAAGTGCCACGGCTGTGGCAAGACCGGCCACATCCGATCAGCATGTCGCAGCCTAAACCGGGAGACCCTCCACGACCTTGACGAGATCCCCGCAGGTAGGACAGTCCCTCCCCGCCCTCAACCAAGGGTCATAGGGTCCATATGCTCCTTAACAAAAACCCCCGCTAACAACATCCCCAGAGCCAAAGTTAGGACGTGGGTCAAAATACAGGGAATCCCCTGTGAAATGGAGGTCGACTCAGGATCCTCCGTTTCAATCCTGTCAGGAGACACCCTCCAAAAGATAGCCACCAAAACAAATCACCGCATTCCTATCCAACCCTCCAGGGTCTTGCTGGCAGATTTTCAGGCCATTTAACAGCCCAAATAACCAAGCAACCAAGAACTAGTTTAATAGGACTAGATTGGTTTGAGGCATTAGGCATTCGCCTCGAGGGAACAAACCGCATCCAAACCGACTCTTTAGATACTATCTGCAAAAAATTTGCGGATGTGTTTGACGGCTCACTGGGCAAATACAATGGCCCCCCCATCGACCTCAAGTTCAAACCAGAGGTCGGACCAATTAGAATAAAAGCCAGGAAAGTTCCCTTCGCCCTAAAACCAAAAATAGACAGGGAATTAGACCGCTTGCTCAAACTAGGAGTCCTAGAACCCACTGACAGCGGAACTTGGGAAACCCCCATAGTGACACCTGTCAAACCCAATGGTGACGTCAGAATCTGCGCAGACTATAAAGCGACCCTCAACCGCGCACTCAACCCGCATGCGTACCCAGTTCCGTCAGTAAGAGATGTTCTATCAGAAATAGGGTCCGGCTCCATTTTCGCCAAACTAGACTTGGCACATGCCTTCCTGCAACTCCCTGTAACCAGGGAAACCGCAGAAGCCCAAACCATAGTGACGCACAGAGGGGCGTTCAAAGTGAACCGCCTCCAATTTGGCATCTCCGTGGCACCTGGAATATTCCAGGAAGTCATGGAGCGCACCCTCAAAGGCATCCCCGGAGTCTGCCCGTATTTTGATGACGTCCTCATCGCGGGCGATTCCACCCAGTCCCTAGCAACCAGGCTGCACGAAGTCCTCTCGAGATTCCGCGCAGCTGGCTTAAAATTAAAACGTGAGAAGTGCTCAATCGGAGTGCCCTCCGCAGAATTCCTGGGGTACAAAATAGACGGCAAGGGCATTCACCCCACCAACGCAAAAATACAGGCAATACAAGCCGCACCCCCCCCCAAAAATAAAACGGAGCTCCAGGCATTCCTAGGGCTCCTAAATTTCTACCATTCATTTCTACCCGCAAAAGCCACAATAGCAGAACCCCTTCATAGGCTCCTGGACAAAGGGGACCCCTGGAAGTAGACTCCACTTCACAATGACAGCTTTAAACAGCTAAAACAATTACTTTCCAGCGATACAACCATATCGCACTACAACGAAACCAAACCTCTATGCATCGCCTGCGATGCTTCACCTTATGGCATCGGGGCAGTCCTCAGCCACTCCCTTAACGATGGCACGCAAGCCCCAATCGCTTACTACTCAAGGACACTTTCAAAAACCGAGCGCAATTACGCGCAAATAGATAAAGAAGCCCTGGCTATTGTGGCTGGAATTAAAAAATTCCATGATTACCTCTACGGCAGACCTTTTACAATCTATACAGACCACAAACCTCTCCTGGGCATATTCACATGGGACCGCCAAACCCCGCAAATTTTATCCCCGCGAATGCTTCGCTGGACGACATTCCTCTCTGCCTACTCCTATCAGTTAATCTACAAGCCTGGGAAGGAAATGTCCCACGCAGACGGCCTTAGCAGGCTCCCACTCCCCCAAATAGACCCTGATCCAGCCCCAGCCGGCCAAGTCCTGGCCATACAAGAACTCACTGAATGCCCAGTAACAGCTAAAGACATCGCACTTGCCACAACCAGGGACCCCACCCTCAGCAGGGTACTCTCATGGGTCACATCAGGTTGGCAATCAACCTGCCCCTCACCCTCCATCCAACCTTATTTTGCAAAAAGACAAGAGCTTTCAACACATTTAGGCTGCATCCTTTGGGGCTGCAGGGTAATAATCCCCTCATGCCACAGAGCAAAAGTTCTCCAAACACTACATGAGGGCCACCCTGGCATCTCAAAAATGAAGGCTCTGGCACGCAGCTACATCTGGTGGCCATCCTTAGACAGGGACATCGAGCAGCATGTAGCCGGCTGCTATCTCTGCCAGCAAACCAGACCCTCCCCTCCACACGCCCCAGTCCACAAATGGGAAACCACTTCCAATCCTTGGTCCCGCATCCACCTCGATTACGCAGGACCGTTCCAGGGACAAACATTTTTAATTATTGTAGATAGTTACTCTAAATGGCTGGAGGTTCTCCCGGTTTCAAGCACCACATCAGAGGCCACTATTCAAGCCTTAAGGGGAGTTTTTGCCACCCACGGTCTACCAGATGTCATAATCACTGACAACGGACCTCAATTTACCTCCTGTGATTTCCAGATCTTCACGAGGAGGAACTGTATTAGACACGCAACATCGGCTCCGTTCCACCCGTCCAGCAATGGCCTCGCAGAGGTCATGGTAAAGACCACCAAAGACTCTCTGCGCAGAATGATCGTCGGAAACTGGCACCGTTGACTCGCCCGCTTCCTCCTCGCTCACCACTCCACTCCCGTGTCCACCACCGGTAAATCCCCAGCAGAACTAAGATGGGGTCGCCGACTGGTCACTCGACTTGACAGACTGCACCCAGACAGACCAGCGGCCGAAAAAACCAACAACTTGCCACACAAAACATTCTCTAAGGGACAAAATGTCTGGGCCCGAAATTATGGGGGAAGGGATAAATGGACCCAGGGGGTGGTTCTCGATCAAACCGGCCCCCTGTCATACACCATCAATGCTGGCACGGGACTCACACTACGGAGACACGCAGATCAACTCCGACCCAGGTCATCCCCCAACACCTCCACGCCAGAAACAGCGGCGGAAGAACCTGCACCCCCCAGCACCGTTCACCCAGAGAATGTCCCCGCTCCAGCCGATCTCCCTCCCAGGGAAGCCCCCGCAACAATAGAAAAACCTTCACCTCGCAGATCCACGCGACAGAAAAGGCCGCCAGCATACTTACTGGACTTCGAATGGGCCGGGAGTGCGCCAACAAGTTCCAACACTGTTAAAAGTTAACTCAAATTACTTGTTCAGTTCAAGGGGGGGGGGAAAGGGGTGCAATATACTGCAAACTATAATGACAGCTGTCACAGGCCGCATTTACGCGGCCGCACTGACAGCTGTCAAGATGACACATGCGCAGACGCTCCCGCGAGTACACGCGGCCGTTTGACAGCTGTCAAACGCCGCGCATGCGCTTTAAGCCACGAGCTGTCAAAACCGCGGCTATCCCACAGCGACAGCCGCAAGCTGTCAAATACTGACGCATGCGCATTCAACGCCCAACTGTCAAACTCGGGGCAAGCCCCCGGCGACCGCCGCGAGCTGTCAAAACTGGCGCATGCGCAGTCGCGACAACGAGCTGTCAAAACGCCGGCCGCCCGCCAAATCCAGCTGACAGAATTCCCTGCCTAGTTACCCGCTAAGCGTTGTCGCTGGGGGGAATTCTGCCCTAACAGCTGACTGATTGGCCCCCTGTTCTTGGAGGGAAAATGCGCCCAGCTGATTTGCTGTCCCGTTCGACAGCTACCTATATAAAGCATGTTTGTTCACTGTTCCGTTGTCCGGGCTGACTAAATAAACCTGTTAACGAAGACGCGTCTCCCTTGTCCTTCCTGCCGACAAACCAGGTTCAGTAATGAATACAGTTTACATATAGATGGGGAGGGTACATTTTACCAGCTCATTAACTCGCAGATTAATTTCCTTCTGGCTTACCTAGATTTTGATCACCTCCATTTATTTTTTTCTCATTTTTGTTCTATTCAACTTTCCACTTATCTATTCGGCTTCACTCAGATAATTTATTATTACGGACATGAGAAAAGAATAACAAACCTGGAACTGCCCACTCTAAGCCTCAAACCACACATATAGCTGTCCCACAGTTGAGATCTTCTGTCTCTTTCTTCTGCCTAAGCCTTTCAGTGTCAAATTAAAAGTCCTGAACTCAAATATGTTTTCTCAGGGGAAAAAAGCACTGGCCTGGCTATATGGTCTTAAATTAAACATCTACCCATGCTGCAAAACATGTTCCCAGAGTAAATAAAATTCTCAAAATATCCAAATAAGAAATAGGGATCTTTTCAGGTGTCTCCCTTTCTTTAGCAATAACACTTAGACTTATATACTGCTTCACACAGCTTTATAGCCCTCTCTAAGTGGTTTATAGACTATTGCTCCCAACAATCTGGATCCTCATTTTGCCAACCTTGGAAGGATGAAAGGCTGAGTCAACCTTGAGCCGGTCAGTATTGAACTCCTGGCAATCAGCAGAGTTAGCCTGCAATACTGCATTCTAACCACTGCACCACCACAGCTCTTCAAATAAGTCTATTACACACTTTGGATCATTTTGGACTTAAAGTCACATCTGCCACTGGCATTTTCTTGAATTCATTCTACCCCTTAAATTCTTGTGTAAGATTTTGATCTGGTGAAGAGATGAAACTTGATATACTTGGGTTAATCCTTAAAGAAAACATGTTTGTTTGCTACTAATTTCTTGAAAGCAGTTTTTATCTCTTCGTTCCTCAAGCTGTAAATGATGGGGTTCAAGCTTAAGGTGACTACTGTGTAGAGCAGGGCAAGGAACCTTTTATCACCCACAGAAGACGATGAGTTGGGATGAATGTAGGTAACCATGACGGTTCCAAAGAAAATGAAGACAACAGTGAGATGCGAGGAACAAGTGGAAAAGGCTTTGCACCTGTTCTTGGCTGCTGGCATCATGAGGATAGTGGATATGATGAAGATGTGAGAAAAGAGGATGAAGACAAGGGGAATAAGGACAAATATCACACTGAGTATTGCATTGGCCACTTCATTTTTATGGGTATTGGTGGAAGTCAGTTTGAGAACAGGCATAAGATCACAGAAGAAATGGCTGATTTTATTCAACCCACAGAAGGGAAGAGTAAAGATTGAAGCTGAATGCCCCAACCCCAAAAAAGTACCAATGGTCCATGAGGCAGGAGCTAGCTTAGCACATATCCTGTAGTTCATGATATATGGGTATTGCAAGGGTTTGTAAATGGCAACATAGCGGTCATATGCCATAGCACAAAGAAGAAAACACTCAGTGATACCGAAGTGAATAAAGAAACATAATTGACACCCACAACCCCAAAATGATATGGTATGATTGCCTGATAACAAGGTCCCTAGCAACTTTAAGCTTATGACGAGGAGTAGCTGATTTCCAAAAAAGACAAGTGCGAAACAAAGATGTACATAGAAGTATGAAGGCGAGGACTAGCAACGGTGAGGACAAAAACCAGCCCGTTGCCCATCAAGGCCATCATGTAGAATATTGTTGTTGTTGTTGTTGTTAGCTGCGAAGTCGTGTCCGACCCATCGCGACCCTATGGACAATATTCCTCCAGGCCTTCCTGTCCTCTACCATCTTCTGGAGTCCATTTAAGCTCACGCCTACTGCTTCAGTGACTCCATCCAGCCACCTCATTCTCTGTCGTCCCCTTCTTCTATTGCCCTCGATCTTTCCCAGCATTAGGCTCTTCTCCAGTGAGTCCTTCCTTCTCATTAGGTGGCCAAAGTACTTGAGTTTTAGCTTCAGGATCTGGCCTTCTAAAGAGCAGTCAGGGTTGATCTCCTCTAGGACTGACCGGTTTGATCGCCTTGCAGTCCAAGGGACTCGCAGGAGTCTTCTCCAGCACCACAGTTCAAAGGCCTCAATTCTTTGGCGCTCAGCCTTTCTTATGGTCCAACTTTCACTGCCATACATTGCAACTGGGAAGACCATAGCCTTGACTATACGCACTTTTGTTGACAGGGTGATGTCTCTGCTTTTTAGTGTGCTGTCTAGATTTGCCATGGCTTTCCTCCCCAGGAGCAAGCGTCTTTTAATTTCTTGGCTACAGTCCCCATCTGCAGTGATCTTGGAGCCCAGGAAAATAAAATTTGTCACTACCTCCATTTCTTCCCCATCTATTTGCCAGGAATTGAGAGGGCCAGATGCCATGATCTTGGTTTTCTTAATGTTAAGTTTCAACCCAAGTTTTGCACTCTCCTTCTTCACCCGCAACAAGAGGCTCTTTAGTTCTTCTTCACTTTCTGCCATTAGAGTGGTATCATCTGCGTATCTTAGGTTGTTGATATTTCTTCCGGCAATCTTAATTCCAACTTTTGATTCATCTAGCCCTGCCTTTCTCATGATGTGCTCTGCATATAAGTTAAATAGGCAGGGCGACAGTATACAGCCTTGCCGGACTCCTTTCCCAATTTTGAACCAATCAGTGGTTCCGTGTCCAGTTCTCACTGTTGCTTCTTGATCCGCATATAGGTTTCTCAAGAGACAAATAAGATGGTCTGGTACTCCCATCTCTTTAAGAACTTGCCACAGTTTGTTATGATCCACACAATCAAAGGCTTTAGCATAGTCAATGAAGCAGAAGTAGATGTTTTTCTGGAACTCCCTAGCTTTCTCCATGATCCAGCGTATGTTGGCAATTTGATCTCTAGTTCCTCTGCCTCTTCGAAATCCTGCCTGCACTTCTGGTAGTTCTCGATCCACATACTGCTGAAGTCTAGCTTGTAGGATTTTAAGCATGACTTTACTAGCATGAGAAATGAGTGCAATGGTGCGATAGTTTGAACATTCTTTGGCACTGCCTTTCTTTGGAATTGGAATGTAAACTGATCTTTTCCAATCCTGTGGCCACTGTTGAGTTTTCCAAATTTGCTGGCAAATTGAGTGTAGCACTTTTACTGCACTGTCTTTTAAGATTTTGAATAGCTCAGCTGGAATACTGTCACCTCCACTAGCTTTGTTGTTGCTCAGCTTTTCTAAGGCCCACTTCACCTCACATTCTAGGATGTCTGGCTCGAGGTCAGTGACCACATCATTGTGATTATCTGGGACGTTAAGCTCATTCTTGTATAGTTCTTCTGTGTAATTTTGCCACCTCTTCTTAATCTCTTCTGCCTCTGTTAGGTCCCTGCCATTTTGGTCCTTTATCATGCCCATTTTTGCATTAAACGTTCCCTTCATTTCTCCAATTTTCTTGAAAAGATCTCTGGTCCTCCCTATTCTATTATTTTCTTCTATTTCTTTGCACTGTTCATTTAAGAAGGCATTCTTATCTCTTCTAGCTATTCTCTGGAATTCTGCATTCAATTGGGTGTATCTTTCTTTTTCTCCCTTGCCTTTCGCTTCCCTCCTTTCCTCAGCTATTTGCAAAGCTTCCTCAGACAGCCATTTTGCTTTCTTGCATTTCTTTTTCTTTGGGATGGTTTTGGTTGCTACCTGTTGTACAATGTCGCGAACCTCTGTCCATAGTTCTTCAGGCACTCTGTCTATCAGATCTAATTCCTTAAATCTATTTGTCACCTCTACTGTATATTCAACAGGGATATGATTTAATTCATACCTGAGTGGCCTAGTGCTTTTCCCTACTTTCTTCAGTTTAAGCCTAAACTTTGCAAGGAGAAGCTCATGGTCTGAGCCACAGTCAGCTCCTGGTCTTGTTTTTACTGACTGTATAGAGCTTCTCCATCTTTGGCTGCAGAGCATATAGTCAATCTGATTTCTGTGTTGACCATCTGGTGATGTCCATGTGTAGAGCCGTCTCTTGGGTTGTTGGAAAAGAGTGTTTGCTATGACCATCGTATTCTCTTGACAGAATTCTATCAGCCTGTGCCCTGCTTCATTTTGCACTCCAAGGCCAAACTTGCCTGTTATTCCGGTTATCTTTTGGCTTCCTACTTTAGCATTCCAATCCCCCATGATGATAAGGACATCATTTTTTGGTGTTAGTTCTATAAGGTGCTGTAGGGCTTCATAGAACTGGTCAATTTCATCCTCTTCAGCACTGGTGGTTGGGGCATAGACCTGGACTACTGTGATATTGAATGGTTTGCCTTGGATTCGAACTGAGATCATTCTGTCATTTTGAGGATTGTATCCCAGTATTGCTTTTCCTACTCTTTTATTGACTATGAAGGCTACTCCATTTCTTCTTAAGGATTCTTGCCCACAGTAGTATACCTGATGGTCATCTGAATTAAATTCACCCATTCCTGTCCATTTTAGTTCGCTGATACCTAAGATGTCAATGTTCAGTCTTGTCATCTCTTGTTTGACCACGTCCAGTTTTCCTTGATTCATGGATCTTACATTCCAGGTTCCTATGGAGAAAAAATCTTTACAGCATCGGACTTTCCTTTCACCACCAGACATATCCACAGCTGAGCGTCCTTTCGGCTTTGGCCCAGTCGCTTCATTCTTTCTGGCGCTACTAGTACTAGCCCTCTGCTCTTCCCCAGTAGCATATTGGACGCCTTCCGACCTGAGGGGCTCATCTTCCAGCGTCATATCGTTTTGCCTTTTGGTACTGTCCATAGGGTTTTCATGGCAAAGATACTGGAGTGGTTTGCCATTTCCTTCTCCAGTGGATCACGTTTTGTCAGAACTCTCTGCTATGACCTTTCCGTCTTGGGTGGCCCTGCACGGCATAGCTCATAGCTTCATTGAATTACGCAAGCCCCTTCGCCACGACAAGGCAGTAATCCATGAAGGGGTGTAGAATATTAGAACCAGACAAAAGACAATTCCTTGCAGAGACGGGAAATCTGAGAAGCCCAGCAAGACAAACTCAGTGATGCAGGACTGGTTGTCATTTTACATGGTATC
Organism: Vipera berus; assembly: GCF_964194415.1. Classification (NCBI taxonomy): domain Eukaryota; kingdom Metazoa; phylum Chordata; class Lepidosauria; order Squamata; family Viperidae; genus Vipera; species Vipera berus. The sequence goes on along the minus strand of NC_138205.1, from coordinate 13,130,669 downwards.
CTTCAGATCAAAGCCTGAGAACAAAATGAAATAATTAAATAAAAATAATAATAAACAATTTATGCAGGCATTTTGTAGCAGCCAACATCAAAGACTATGAAGGAGCCTTTAAAATCATTTGATTCCTTGAGGATCAGAAATTGCAGAGAGACGAAGGGACTTTTTTCTTTAACAAGATCTCCTGACAGAAGCCCGAAGATTCATTCTGAGGATTTGGTAAAGGAATATCAGAGGACAACCTGGACCTTGGGGAGCATTGATTAGAGCAGGGTTAGGAAACTCATTGGCCTGCGATGCTGAATAGTTTGGTTTCAATTTGCAGGACTTTCTAACCATTTCCCCTCTTGACTGAGTTTTATAGGAAGTGTAGTCCAGTGCCAATGATGGAATAACTTATATTGTCCCTGACCATTGAGCAGCCAACACAGTATAAAAACTAAAAGCAACGCCAATTAAAAGAAATTGAGGCTGCCTACAACACAATATAAAAACCCTACAGATGAGGATCTTTGAGAATCCTGCCCCTAGGAATGAGGGAAGAAACAGGTTTTCAAGGCCTTCAGGAAGGCCAAGAAGTTCTTTCCTCTGGTCCAAGTTGTCCTCTGGTACTCTTTTACCAAATCCCCAGGAGGAGCTTTGGGGCATCTGTCATGAGACTTGTTAGAGAATAATGTCCTCCAGTTTCTCTGGAGTTTTGACTCCCCCTAGGAGACCAGTGGCTCCTTCAGTCTCTGAGGTGGGTTTATGTAAACAGCCTCCGTAACAGCAAACATTTATTTTTCCAGAAGAAAGATTATATGAAGATTTTGCTATAGCAGAGGAATCATCAGGACTTTCAGCGAATATTACAGAATTCCAGGCTTTCCTTAAGAAGTGTCGTCCTTCTCTAAAAAACAATCAGAAAGGGATCGACAAAGTAAGATCATGTTTTATAGTTTGGTTCCTCACGTTAGGCAACTTCATGAGAAGATGTTTTATTTTCAAAGGATATCCAGTGGAACATTAAGAGAGTTTTATTGTCAGCTTTTTACTAATGCTTTAACATTTAAATCTTTTGAGCCTGTACTTCTTGATGCTCTGTCTAGATAAAAAAAGGCCATCTAGGAATGGCTGATTATTGGTGGTATGTAATGGAGCCAAATTCCATCTAATGGGAAATTAACTTTCCTTTGATTTAAGTCACTTTTCTCCAATCCTTCCCCTACATTTTTTTCTTCCATTCAATTTTGTCTGATTTCCAGAGATTGCCTGGACATGTACCTTTGGTTTTCTTGGCAAGGTTTTTCAGAAGTGTTTTGCCCTTGTGTTTTTCCACGGGCTGAGAGAAAATGATTGGCCCAAGGTCACCCAGCTGTCTTTATCCCTTGGGCTGGACTAGAATTCCCAGTCTCCCAGTCTCTACCCTAATGCCTAAATCTCTAGTATTTTTTATTTCCTTGCTGGAATATTAATGCAAAGTTTCAGATGTAGAAGGGATGTATTTCAAAGGATATATGTAAAAGTGCTTGTAATTGTTATTGAATTTTCATGATTTGTAGAATCCCAGAAACAGTAACAGAAATTACTACATGCAGAGCAACCAATTAAAACACATCCACACTTCAGTTCTGAGTTCTGAGAAAAAGATCCTAAAGTGACTGTGTGATTCACTAAGATAACATAATCACAAATAAATTCACAGGTCATTTTAAATTAAAATTGCAGCCTTTCTTTCCTATTTCCAAGGATTTAATCCAAATTACTAATTCTGAGTACATACAAAGGAAAAACATATACGTGTCTAGTTTGAGAACGCTATATAAGATTTAATAATTTTTCAGAAGAATTGTTTAATTCTTATTTTATGTTCCTTTTCTGTTTTCAGACTTCTATGTGTATGATATCATGAAAAAGGACAACCAGTCCTGTTTGAATGAGTTTATCCTTCTTGGCTTCTCAGATTTTAAGTCTATGAAAGAACTTCTGTTTTGTCTGCTTCTAATATTCTACCTGATGGCCTTGATGGGCAACAGCCTGGTTTTGATCCTCACCATTGCCAATCCCACACTCCACACCCCAATGTACTTCTTCCTGTGGAACTTGTCCTTTTTGGAAATTGGCTACACCTCCACCATCAGCCCAAAGATGCTAGTAAATTTGTTATCAGAGAATCAGACTATATTGTTTTGGGGCTGTGGATGTCAAATGTGCTTCTTCCTTCTTTTCAGTGTCACTGAGTGTTGTCTTCTTTGCGCTATGGCGTATGACCGTTATGTTGCCATTTGCAAACCCTTGCAATACCCTTGTATCATGAATGACAAGAAATGTGCCAACCTAGCTGCCATCTCATGGACCCTTGGTGCTTTTGTGAGTTTGGGACAATCTATTTCAATCTTCACTCTTCCCTTCTGTGGGTCAAACAGAATCAGCCATTTCTTTTGTGATCTTATGCCTGTTCTGAGACTGACTTCTATCAATACCTACAAAAATGAAGTGGCCAATGCCACGCTAACTGTGGTATTTGTCCTGGTACCCCTTTTGTTCATCCTCTTTACTTACCTCCTCATTGTCTCCACTATTCTCACAATGCCAGTGGCCACGAACAGGCACAAAGCATTTTCCACTTGTTCCTCACATCTCATTGTTGTTTTCATTTTCTTTGGAGCCATCATTATTACTTACATTCATCCCAATTCAGCATCTTCTGAGGATGATAACAGGTTCCTTGCCCTTTTCTACACGGTAGTGACCCCAAGCTTGAACCCCATCATTTACAGCTTGAGGAATAAAGAGATAAAAGCTGCTTTCAAAACATCAGTAGCAAGGAAATGGGTCTTTTTGTTGTGATTCAGGGTCAGCCTGTGGGTTCGGCAGTTGGGTCGGACGACTCAGAGGAGGAGGAGGGGGGTGTTGAAGAGCTTGCTGAGGGGATTGGACAGCTTGATGAGAGCCCCCAGCCAGGCCCCTCTCATCTGGTCACGACGCAGACCCAGCTGTGTGAGCCTGACAGCGTGGATGAAGATGACCCACAGCTGGCCCTGTTCAAGGACGCCTGACGCAGGAGGCAGTCAATCAGGAGTAAACAGAGGAAGGCAATGGGGCTCCTCGGAAGGAGGCAGAGAGAAGCCACGCCCTGAACTGTATTTAAGGGGGAATGCATGGGAGGGCTGGTTTGCTGAAGGCAACCGCTTGAAAAGCTCCTGTTTCTTGGTTTGTGTCTTGTTCTATTTGTTTTTGTAGCAATAAATTTGGCAGGCGTAATTCCAGCCTCTTGCCTTCTTGTAAAAGGGGTTGTCCCTGCCTTTTCTGCAGGGCCGGTAGCAGGCTGGTACAGAACACTTTTAAAGGTAACAATCCAATATAATAATCCAATAATAATTGACATGATCCCATTATATCAGTCAGTTTCATCTTTTTGAGAAATCACCATCTCATCCAAACATTTATGCAATAGAAGGAACTCTAGAAATGCCAGTGGCTACTATTAGCGTTTATTCTAGAATGACTCAGATCTGGGGATATATTTATTTAAAGACAGGAAGACACCTGAATAGGAATAGCTGTAGCATTTAGACATATGCTCCTTCATAGTTTTTTTACAGCACTCTCTAAAATATTTACATTGTCAGTATATTGCCCCCAACCATCTGGATTCTAATTTTACTGAACTTGGAAGGATGGAACTGAGTCAACTTTGAGCTTGTTAGGATCGAACTCCTAGCAGTGGGCAGAGTTAGCCTGCAATACTACATTCTAAACATCATGCTGCCAAGGCTCTTGAAAGGAAAGCTAAATTTATTATAATGATTGAATGCAAGAAAAGTGTTGACTGGCCATTTTCTTGGAACAGTGATGTCAAAATCAGGTAGAAACAGGAGCCATAAGGATCCCCACAAGGGATATAGTGACTTAAACCATATATGCTTATAAATCTCTTTCATTATTATTATTGCATCAACATAACAATCACATAGGAAGTAGATGTAACTAAAACATAGAAATAAACATTATTATGAATGTGACAATTTGTTGTTAATATGTGCATTTAAATATATTTGCATATATACAGTATGCATGCGTGCGCACACACAGACACACACATTTATTTATTTATTTTACCCCCCAATCCCCTCAATGCTTCCTCCCAATTTAACACCAAATTATTGGGCAAACCATCTCCACATCCAATATTCCCACTTATCTTTTCTCTATAATATTCCATCTAATTTCTGATATCCTATGTCAGAAAAAAAAAAATCTCTTGTGCGGTTTTCCACAATTCAAGTATAAATTAGTGCACTACAATACAAGAATTTGAGTAAATTGCAAATATGTATAATAGCAATGTTAGAATATTTATGCATTAATAAAATAATAATTATGTATTTAATAAAATAATAATAAATAAAATAAAATAAACCTTGTGCCTCACTCACCTTCTCTGAGCTATTTCTTTAGTAGGAGAACAAACGAGCAGAAAGGAAATAACATTATATCAGTTTTCAATCATAAGAATTTTGGGATTAAATTTGTTATAACTGCATGACAACAAGAGGAGAAATAATATGATACTTATTCTAAAACACAAAGTCATTATTTATTTATCTATTTATTCAAATTGATTTGCTGCCCATTTCTAGTGGACACTTTATATACAGATGCTCTTGTTTTGGCAAACAATAAACTTAAATCGTAGTGACTCATAGCATTTAGGAAAACAGTACAGCTTTGAATATGAAATTAAAATTATTACCACAATTTCAATAATTGGCATTTTCCCATGGTTCTTTATTTCTTGATTCTTCTAGCATTTATGCAAAAATGGTTACCTGTCTTTTATATTCCATTATTTCCTTTATTGTTTATTCTTTGTATTCCTCTATTTGTTTATTTTCAGTATTCCTGCTGAAAACCCCCCCCCCCCATAAAAAGTTAAAAGAAAGAAAGAGATTTGGGTTTGGATTACTGTATATAAAATTATTTATTCATCCCCAAACAGAAGAAATTAAATAAGTTTTACAATAAGTCACTTAGATTCCAATCCTGAAAGTAATTATAATTTATTGTCATACTGTCAACTCTACAACAAGCCTGGCTGCAGCCATTTCTTTTGTTCTAAGTTGCCACAGGATTGGGAAGGGAAAGCAGAATTTCTCCTAGTCAAAACATTTTACTGTCCCATGGGAACCAAGGTCATTTCTGTCAGTTAGGTAGGGGTTGAAACCTTTAGTTAGAAAGCCCACAAAACTCTTCTATTGGGGAACGTAGCTGATTGCCTAGCTCTGGAGAGGGGAGTTCAACTTTGTAATATTGTTGCTTCTGAAGGGAACTTCAGACTTGGTTTCACTTTTGACGTGCCAATATTCTGTATTAATAAAGATGTTCTTTGAGGAATTTACAAGCCTCGGAGTTCTGCTTTGTTCATCTCTGTCTATTGGAGCCATGACACTAAAAAGTCTCCTAAAACCTCTCCATTCTTTGGGGTGCTGGGCCCCGTCCACCTACCCATTGCTTTTGGGAGAACAGTAAAGACTTAGTAAAGATTTGAGGATGGAGAAGAAAAGCAGAACCAATGCTGGCCACCACAGAACTTTGGCCAATGGAGTGCAAGCCGCAGCTCCGGTCACTGAGGAGGCATCACTGGCAGGGGCACGGCTAAAATCCAGGTTGATCCAACCTCAGAAGCTGGTACTAAAGGAAGGAACTACAACCCTGGCAGATCTCTACCAAGCTGAAGCTGCCCCTCAGCACAGGAGCAACTCCTGTTGCTGCTGAAAAGGATCTCCTACTACTTTCATCTCAGGGCCCTTCATCAGTGGCACTGAAGAAAGGAAAGGGGTCTACTGAATGGGATGACTCTGGGGACTGGAAGTTTCAGTCTGCAGTCCTCAGCCCCTTCAGTCTAGCAGCTGAAGGAGAAATTTGACTGGTTAGAGGTAAAGGAGATACCTTCTACTGAACAATGTGTGTGTGGTATGGGGGGGGGGGAAATCAAGAATTATCTGTCCCTTATCCACCTTCACTGGAGTCCCAGTCCAGTTGCAGGAGCCCACACATCTCTCGTTCCCTAACTGGCTGTGATGTCCAGTCTTGGATTGATCCAACTGAGCCCTTGGTCACCCTGCTGAGCTACAAGTCCTGGAGCCCAGCTGAGAGAAATCTGGAGAGTGATTCAACCATGTCCCCAAAATCAGCAGCCAGCCCAGCAGCTGATGTATCTAGCCCCATTAAGCCAACTTTTGATAGAAACCCCAAGAAATTACCTTTGTTCCTAAATCAAGTATGGCCTCACCTAGATTGCTCTGCCTATACCCATCCAGGTGATGACACAATGGTGAACGCTGTGGTGGCAAATTTAGAGGGAGAGGCGGCTGATGAAGGGGCTCCATAGCTGCAGGATGCTAACCTATTCATGGAACAGCTGAGGGCCTGTTTTGAAGATGAATCTTTAATCCTAATGGCAGAGAAGGAAATTCACTGTTTAAAGCAAAGAGACCACCCTGCTAAATAATACGTTCAAGAGTTCAGAAGAGTGGCTGGTTGACTCGGGCAGTGGCTGGAACGTTCACTAATCAACTATTTCAAGCAAGGACTGAACCATGATTTACTCCAATCCTGCATTTATTGGGGCATTCCCAACCAGCTACGAGAGTGGTACAATCTGGCAGTGACTCTAGACATCGAATTGGCCCTAGAAAGTTAATCTAAACCATGACATCTTCAAGACAAGCATCTTTTTGGCCAACATTCCCAAGCCACAGTGGTCACCAGTGCTCCCCAAGCATCTACCAGAGGCCCCATCAAATGCTACTGATGCGATCAAGTGGGTCACCATGCTGTGGAATGCCCAGCTCCTATCCCCCCAGGCCCAAAGCACACCTGCTGCCACTTCTAAACCATGTAGAGCTCCATGGGGAGGGAGGGAGGGAGGGAGGGAAAGAAAGAAATCCAATTGGGCCCATCAGGATCCAGTCATGGAGGTCTCCTCTCCTACCAAGGTGAGGAGAAAGCCCCGCCTGAGTGACAACAAGCACCGGTGTCTTACGAGACTGATGAGGATGATGAGGATGACCCCATTGTAAGTTCACCCATCCCACCTTTCGCTATTCCCACCAAGATTATATTATGAAAGACGGGCTCAGATGGATTTGGACATTTTAATAGATTGAGGTTACACCAGATGCTTAATTAACTTGCCAACTGTCCTTAAGTTGGGAATTCACACCAAATTACTGCCCATAGCCATGAAATTTGAACAAGTGGATGGGTCGCTTATTGGTGATTCCCCAGCAACACACTTAACAGAGCCGTTGTGTCTGGAAATGGGACAACACCAGGAGATTATTCGTTTGTAGTGGTTCCCAAGATGAAAGAAACAGTGATACTAGGATTGGCTTGGATGGACAAATGGCACCCCAATATTTGTTGGGAGAATGGTGTGTGAACTTTGAGATTAGCCACAGGACTTCTCCCATCAATGGAATCTAGTGAGATCAAGAGGGCTGCTGCCATTGGAGCCCACAGGGAGCCTATTGAGACGTTAAAAGCTGCTGTGGAACAGCTACTGGGGATCCATCTTATCCCCAGTGATTATCGTGATTTGGTGGGGGCTTTTTGGGAGAAGAAATGCGACATCCTCCAGCCTCATCGGACTACCGACTGCACAATTGAAATACTGCCAGGAGCCAAGCTTCCAAAACCCAAAATGTACTCGATGACTCCTAGAGACTTAATTAAGGAATTAAGGGACTTTATTGACAAGAATCTGGCCAGAGGGCTCATCCAGCCTGCAAAATCACGTGTGGCTGCCCTGGTGTTGTTTAAAGAAAAGAAGGATGGGTCTTTGAGGCTCTGTGTGGATTTTAAAGGGTTAAAATCAGCGTAGAAAACATGTACCCCCTTCCCCTGATGAAAGATATGTTAGCCCACCTGGGTAAAGGAAAATTTTTCATGAAATTGGACTTGAGGGGAGCCTGCTACCGAGTGCAAATTAGGGAGGGGGATGAGTGGAAGACAGCTTTCAACTGCCCCTTAAAGAGTTTCCAATTTAAAGTAATGACTTTCAGGCTCCAAGGAGCAACTGATCAATCAAGTGCTGCATGACCACCTATACAAAGGGGGTTTGGTTTACCTTGACAATATCCTCATCTATACTGAGACCATGGAGGAGCACATCAAGTTGGTTTGAGAGGTGCTTAAGAAACTGTTAAAAGCTAGCTTCTATGTCAAACTTGCTAAATGCAAGTTCCATCAAATGCACCTCAACTATTTAGGTTACCGGATCTCAAACGAGGGGGTGGAAATAGACCCTGCAAAAGTCAAAGCCATGCTAGAGTGGCAGCCTCCATGAACCCGCAAGCAACTTCAGCGCTTTTGGGGGGTTTGCGAATTTCTATTGGCAGTTCTTCCCCTCTTTTGCAAATATCGCCCTGCCTATTACCGAAGTGTTAAAAACCAGAAAAAAAGAGGGGAGGAAACCCCAATCATGTCAGCCTTTACAATGGACTATGTCACTATGCAGTGCCAAGCAGCATTTGAGCAGTTAAAAAGATTATTTGCAGCAGAACCAGTGCTTAAGCATCCTGATCCTGAGGAACCTTTCATCATCCAAGCTGATGCTAGTGATGTTGCTGTAGATGTAGCTCCCCTGCAAAAAAAAAACCCCTCAGTGGGGGAGGTCTGCAGCCCTGTATCTACACTTTGCATAAGCTTTCAGAGACAGAGAGAAGGTGGGCAGTCTGGGAAAAGGAGGCTTTTGTGGTAAGGTGGGCATTATTAAATTTGTGCCATTTCTTGGAAGGGAGTAATGTGCCTTTCAAAGTACGGACTGATCATAAAAATCTAAAGGCACTGAGGACCCCTTGTAAATTATCTCTCAAGCAGGTTATATGGGCACAGTACTTCAACTGTTTTAATTTCACTCTCAAATACATCCCTGGGGGGAAGAACTTTCTGTCTAGGATGTTCCAATATAAAAGCCGCCATGAGGAGGTTGTTAATTCCATCATTCCTCTGCCCCAGTCAACCTCTCAGGTAAGTATGAGAGGTCAAACATGCAGTAGATCTGACAAACCTGATAGTCCATTGACATGAAAGCTCAAAGAGGAGCTAAAGACAGACTCTTGGTTCAACGACAATAGATCACTATCGACCTAGCGAAATGGCCTGGCCTAGAAGGGCTCTAAATTGTACTTTTCGGCCTCCCTCAGAATTCAAGCCATCCAGCATAGCCATGATACAAAGCCAGCTGGTCACTTTGGGTTTTTGAAGACTTTGCATTTGGTGCAGTGAGAAGAAAGACAGAAGAAAGACATTGAAAGTTATGTACAAAGCTGTTTCTACCTGTGCCACTATGAAAAAGCATCCCGGCAAACCTCCTGGTCTGTTACAACAAGTGGTAGATCCTTCCCAACCTTGGGACGAAATAGCCATGGACTTCATTGTAGAATTGCCTGAGAGCGAGGAGACCACTGTTGTGTTTTTTCTTATCAAGCAAACAATAGGTTAAATTCAAAACAGTAATGTGATTACAAGAATTAGAAGGTATCAGACATGCTATATATACCATATATCTCCATAGTACAATATTTGGCTTACAGTGTGTCTTAATTCATTATGATCATGGCATTACTAATTTATAAGGTCATTATAAACTTTAAGGTCTTCTCCCAGGTAATTTGCTCAGATGTGACCTTGGTACCCATAGTGTTTATTGTGGGAACATCCTTGCAATGTTTGGCCAACTTCAGCTTCCCCTCAGCAGAAACAGACTTGAATTTCCACTTCATTGGAATGTGCATGAATTATGGGATCATCATTGTCAAGTATGAGGTCATGTCACACACTATGGAAGGAATTTCAGTGGATTACAGAGTATTGTCATGCAGCCTTAATGACATAGATGTCCATGAAAAACATCCCAAATCATACCACTGTCTACAGTCCTTCACAATGAGCATGTATTGCAAAAATTACATAAAGCCTCATAGAGATCATAGATAATGATGGCTAAGAGGAAGAATTCAGTTCCTGTCATAGACACCAGGAAGTAGAGTTGTAACAGCCAGAAAAAGAACTGCATTCTGAGGGGAGATTTTCTGGCATTTCAAATAAAAAGGTTTACTGAAAATGGGAAAAGTTTAGGCAACAATAACAGATGGCCACATTTTCATTACAAAGCCAACTCTCTGACCTTGCCACTCCCTGTTTGAGATGCCTGTATGGTTCCTCATATTTTTGTCATATGAACAAGAAAATGCTTAGCTAATCTTGATAACATTTCATTTATTCATTTATTTGGAAAATGTACATAGCTACCCATCTCAACCAATAAATGAATAGCTAACACAATATAAAACCTAAAGCCAACACTAATTTAAAAAAATTGGGGCTCCCTACAACATAATAAGGGACACGGTGGCTCAGAGGGTTAGGATGCTGAGCTTGTCGATCAGAAGGTCGGCAGTTTGGCGGGTCAAATCCCGAGGGCTGCGTAACAGAGTGAGCGCCTGTTACTCGTCCCAGCTTCTGCCAACCTAGCAGTTCAAAAGCACGCAAAAATGCAAGTAGAAAAATAGGGACCACTACGGTGGGAAGGTAACAGCGTTCCATGCGCCTTTGGTGTCTAGTCATGCCGGCCACATGACCACGGAGACGTCCTCGGACAAGCGCTGGCTCTTCGGCTTTGAAACGGAGATGAGCACCGGCCACTAGAGTCAGAAACGACTAGCACGCATGTGCGGGGGAACCTTTACCTTTACCTTTTACAACATAATACAAAAACCTCATGTGAGGATCTACTAAGATCCTGCCCCTGAGGATGAGGGAAGAACCAGGTTTTCAAGGCTTTCAGGAGGACCAAGAATTTCTACCCCCTGATTCAAGCTGTCCTCTGGTATTCTTTTACCAAATCCCCAGGATGAGTCCTTGGGCTTCTGCCATGAGACTCGTTAGAGAAAAAGTTCTCTCTTCTCTCTGGAGTTTTGAATCCTCTAGGATCCAGGGGCTCTTTACCATCTTTGAGGTGGATTTATGTAAGCAGCTTCCATTAATATCAACCATTTGTTTTCTAGAGGAAAGACTATATGAAGATTCTTCTATGGTAGAGGAATCTTCAGAATCTTACATTGCCAGCAAATATTACAGAATTTCAGGCTTTCCTTAAGAAGACTCCCACCTCCCTAAAAATAATCAGAAAAGGATCAACAAAGTAAGATCAATATTTCATAGTGTGGATCCTCATGTTAGGCAACTTCATGAGAAGATGTTTTATTTTCAAAGGATATCCAGTGGAATATTAAGAGAGTTTCATTGTCAGCTTTTCACTTATGCTTTAACACTTATGTCTTTTGAGTGGCCTTTTATGACCTTTGTGGGAGTAGAATTACTCATCTGCCAGTTTCTACCATAATGTCTTAACCGCTAGTATTTTTGATTTCCTAAGAGCAATATTATTGCAAAGTTTCAGATATAGAAAGGATACGTTTCAGAGGAAGTGTGTAAAAATATTACTTATTCTTACTGAATTTCATTTTTGATAGAATCTCTAAAGTAGTAACAAGAAACTCTTTGATGGCACACCAACCAATTAAAAAATAACACACACAGACTTGAGGGACCAAACAGAGAGCTTGAAGATTGTTCAGATCTGAGAAAAGATCCTAAAATGGTTGTTTGATTCACTAAGATGATATAATCACAAATAAATTCATAAGACATTAAATTAACATTGCAGGCTTCCTTTCCTATTTCCAAAGATTTAATCCATATTACTACTTCTGAGTAATAGAAAGGAAGCTGGATATAGGTATCTAGTTTGAGAAAACAATATAATTTTAAGAATTATTTAGAAGAAGGTTTTAATTCTTTATTTAATGTTCCCTTTCTGTTTTCAGGCTATTATGTACACAATACCATGAAAGAGTGGTCTGGTGGCTTAGTGGTGAAGACTTTCGACTCCAACCTGGAAAATTGAGAGTTCAATCCTTGGTAGTGGCTGATGTTTTTCTCCTAGGGTGCAAAGAAAAAAAAATCTGTTGCAAACTCTGTATGGCTTCAGGAAGGGCATCAGGTCAATAAACGCTGATTTCCATCCAATCGTCCTGGCTCTACTCTGAATTAAGGGATTACAGGATCATTAAAAAGGAAGTTATGTGTATGAGACCATGAAAAAAGACAACCACTCCTGTTTGACTGAGTTTCTCCTGCTTGGCTTCTCAGATTTCAAGTCTGTGGAAAATCTTCTGTTTTGTCTGGTTCTAATATTCTACTTCATGGCCTTGATGGGCAACAGTCTGGTTTTGATCCTCACCATTGCCAGTCCCACCCTTCACACCCCAATGTACTTCTTCCTCTGGAACTTGTCCTTTTTGGAAATTGGCTACACCTCCTCCATCAGCCCAAAGATGCTAATGAATTTGTTATCAGAGAACCAGACTATATCCTTTTGGGGCTGTGGATGTCAAATGTGTTTCTTTCTTCTCTTCAGTGTCACTGAGTGTTGTCTTCTTTGTGCTATGGCGTACGACCGTTATGTTGCCATTTGCAAGCCCTTGCAATACCCTTGTATCATGAACTACAAGAAATGTGCTAAACTAGCTGTCATCTCATGGGTTTTTGGAATTTCCGTGTGCTTAGGGGAATCTATTTCAATATTCACCCTTACCTTTTGTGGGTCAAACAGAATCAGTCACTTCTTCTGTGATCTTATGCCTGTTCTGAAACTGACTTCCATTAATACTTACAAAAATGAAGTGGCCAATGCCACCCTAACTGTGATATTTGGTCTGGTTCCCCTTTTGCTTATCCTATTTTCCTACATCCTTATCATCTCCACTATTCTCACAATGCCAGTGGCCACGAACAGGCGCAAAGCATTTTCCACTTGTTCCTCACATCTCATTGTTTTTTTTTGTTTTTTTTATTGAAAAGTTTTAAGGTACAATTTTCCTTTAAAAATCCCCCCTTCCCCCTCCCTCCTCCCTCCCCCCCTCCCCCCCTCCCCCCCCCGACTTCCCAAAGCTAAATACAAGGTATATATATAAAAAGCAATCATAAACAATCATATACTAACAACTATAAACTCTAAAATCCAACACTCTCTAGCTTATATAGGATAAAACAAGCCTTAATAATATTGAATATATATAAAAAGAAACTAAAATAAGAAAAGAGAAAAAAAAACACGAAAGAAGACTTATTCAAATGCTACATAAAATTTCTTAACCCTATACTTGTTCTGGATAAACTCAATCCATTTTCTCCATTCCATAATATAGCGTTCTTGCGAGTGATCTTTCAAATAGGCCGAAATCTTCGCCATCTCTGCCAGGTCAGAAACCTTTAAAGTCCACTCTTCTATAGTCGGCAGTTCCTCTTTCTTCCAATATTGGCCTATCAAAAGTCTTGCTGCCGTAATTAAGTTCAACATCAACTTGATGTCCACAACTGTAGCGTCTGCAATTATTCCCAACAAAAAAAGTTGCGGACAAAACTTTATCCTCTGTTTAAAAATCTTCTGCATATTCCACCAGACTTTTATCCAAAAAGCCTTAACCTTCTTACATGTCCACCATATGTGAAAATATGTTGCATCTTCATCTCCACACCTCCAACATTTAGGCTGATAATTCGGATACATACTTGCAAGCTTTTTAGGATCTAAATGCCATCTATAAAACATTTTGTAAAAGTTCTCCCTTAGATTTTGAGCTTGAGTAAATTTTACGTTCCTCACCCAAATCTTTTCCCAGGTGTCCATTGTGATAACTTCCTGGATATTTTGGGCCCATTTTATCATACAATCCTTAACAAGCTCTGTTTCTGAGTCAATCTCTATCAATGCAAGATATATCCGTTTGATATGTGCTGGTCCCTGATTTCTGATTTGCTTTATCAAATTTTCATCAGTCATTGTAAATCCATTTTTCTGGTCTTCTTTCCACCTGGCCCGTAACTGAGTATATTGAAACCAATTTTGAACCACCTTCTCTTCTCGCAAGAGGCTATATGATTTCAAACACCAAACATTCCTTTCCAAGCTAAGAATCTCCTTGTACGTGGTCACATCATGTTTGAAGCCAGCATGTATATTTTCTATTGCGTGTTTTGGAATTGCCCACAACGGTATCTTACAACTTAACTTATGTCTATACTTCTTCCAAACTCTCAGCAATGCCTGTCTTAAAATATGCACCCTAAACACGTTGTCTACCTTCTTATCATACAACAAATATGCATGCCAGCCAAACAACAAATCATGGCCCTCAAGATTTAATAACCTCCCTTGCGTCAAATTAATCCAATCACTTATTCCTGCTAATGCAGCAGCTTCATAATATAATTTAAAATTAGGCAATTTAAGGCCACCTCTCTCACGAGTATCCTGCATAATCTTAAGTTTAACTCGTGGCTTTTTCCCTGCCCACACAAATTTATTGATACCTCGCTGCCATTCCTCCAAATTAGAATCTTTCTTAAGAATCGGTATCATTTGAAATAAAAATAAAAATTTAGGCAGGACATTCATTTTTACTGCTGCAATCCGTCCCAACAAAGACAATTGCAATTTTTCCCAACTCTCCAATTCTTTTTGAATTTTCCCCCATAGTTTTTCATAATTATTCTTATATAGCTTTGTATTAGAGGGCAACAAAATCACCCCCAAATATTTAACCCTTTTAACAATCTCAAATCCAGTTAATCCTTCTAAGAGAGCCTTTTGCGAAACTGTCATATTTCTGGTCAAAATTTTGGTTTTCTGTGTATTAACTTTAAATCCAGAAACCTTCCCATATTGTGTTATTATCTCCATCAGGTCCACAACAGAGTTCTCTGGCTGGGTCACTGTAACAACCAGATCGTCTGCGAATGCTCTCAATCTGTAGTCCTGATCTCCAATTTGTATCCCCTTAATTTTTCCCGAATTCCGAATTTTAACCAATAATATCTCTAATGTTAACACAAATAACAAGGGCGATAACGGACACCCTTGCCTTGTGCCCTTCTCAATATTACATGCTTCTGTCAAGCTGTTATTAACTATAATTCGGGCAGTTTGTTTTTGATATAATGCCCTAATCGGTTGTAAAAATTTTTCCCCAAAATCCATTTTATCTAAAACTTTCAACAAAAATTTCCAATTCAATTGATCAAAAGCTTTTTCAGCATCTAAAAAAATTAGCGCCGCAGCGATCTGGTTGTTCCTTTCCAAAAACTCTAACACATCAACTATATGCCTCACATTATTTTTCATTTGCCTACCACTAATAAACCCCGTTTGATCCCCATGAATCACCTGTTGCAGAACCCTCATCAGTCTATTAGCCAAAACCTTAGCAAATATCTTGTAATCTGTATTTAAAAGCGATATCGGTCTATAGTTTTTAACTTGAGTAGCATCTTGGTCTTCCTTCGGAATCAAAGAAATAAAAGCTGTTCTCCAAGACGGTGGCACCTTTCCCCCCCTCTGGATTGTCTGGAACAGTTCCTTTAACGGTTTTATCATCTCTAGTTGTAAATTTTTGTAATAGGCCGCAGTCAAGCCATCCGTACCTGGTGCTTTATCCACCTTCAATTCCTTAATTGCTGTAAAAATTTCTTCTTCTGTAATCAGTTGATTAATCCCCTCTTTTTGTACTTGTGTAAGAACCGGGATGCTAGCATTCTCCAAATATATATCAATATCTTTTTCATTAATTTCCTCTTTAGCATATAATTTCGAATAGAAATCCACAAAGGCATCCTTAATAAGATTCTGTTGGAACACAACCCTTCCTTTATACTCAATCTTATCTATATTAGAAGCCCTTTGTTTTTTCCTCAATCTATAAGCTAACCATCTGCCTGGTTTATTAGCGTTGCAAAAGGTATTATGCCTAGCAAACCGCAGATTGGTCGCCACTTGATCAGCCATTAATTTATCAAATTGTCCTCTTAACAGTCTAATAGCCTCCTTGGTCTTCACATCCTCTGAGTTCAAAATCAAAGCCTTTTCTTTTTCCTTTATTTCATTCTCCAGTTCTTTCCTTCTAGTTTCCACTGCACGTCTATGTTTATTATTCATATATATCAACACCCCTCTCATATAGGCCTTGCTAGCATCCCAAACCATATCCATAGAGGTACCCTTATTCATGTTAGTCTCAAAAAAATCCTTCATCCGCTGTTTGCATTCTTCCACATTTCTCTGATTTCTAAACAGATTCTCATTTACGCGCCACGAGCGCCTATCTCTTTTCTCCTTATCAATCTCTAACCAAACTGGACTGTGATCAGAGATAGTTCTTGCACAAATCTTCACCTTTTTGGTCCTCAAAAAGAAATCATTAGTCAGCAAAATAAAATCAATCCTCGAAAAAGATTGATGTCTATCAGAATAAAAAGTATAATCCTTCTCCTGCAAATGTCTCTCACGCCAAATATCTCGCAATTCCAGGTCATCCTTCATTTCAAAAAAAGATTTAGGCAATCTAGCATGACTTGGAATGCGCTTGAAAACTCCAGCCTTGTCCAGCTGTACATCCAAAACACCATTCCAGTCCCCCATAAAAATAAAAGATTTATAATCCAACTGGGTAAGCTTTGTGTGTAGTAAACTAAAAAAGTCAGCTTGTTGTTGATTAGGTGCATATAATCCAACTAAAAGCGTCTTTTTACCTTCTACCAGCAGCTCAATCATAACATATCTTCCATGCTTGTCTGCTTCAATTAAGTCTGCTGTTAAGGCACTTTTAACATAAACAACCACTCCATTTTTCTTATTCTCTGCAGAAGCAACAAATTGCGTACCCAACCTCGAGTTCGATAAATACTTTTGATCCAAAACTCTAATATGCGTTTCTTGCAAACATATAACATGTATCTTAAATTGTTTTAAATATTGAAAAACTTTCTTCCTCTTCTGTGGTGAATTTAGTCCATTAACATTCCAGGTTAAGAATTTAGTTGCCATGCATATCCTCCCAAAGCTCTTGGAGCACAGCTTTGATAGGACTATCTTCTTTAGGCCGTGCTCCTCCCACTGCTTGGCTATGAGTACGTTGTGAAGATTCTGAAGACTTTTGCTGGTCTTGTTCTTTTATTTTCTTTGCTCGTTTTAAAGCAGCACGCGTTACCCTTTGCTCTCTAGGATCGTCCAAAGAAGTTATAGCTTGATCTCCTCCAGCACCATTATCCTCTGTTGCATCCTCTTGATGTTCTCCTTCTCCAGATCCCTTTGCAGCTTCCAGAAGTGTTGATGGGGTTGCTTTTAAAACATTATTGTAGAAATCACGCGCTTGCTTCACAGTAATCAGCCGATACCTTTTACCTTCATGCATCACCATCAGCCCGTCTGGAATCTCCCATCTAAACCTTATATCTCGTTGCTTGAGCTCTTGCACAAGAAATGTAAAGTCCTTCCTTCTCCTTAAAATATTTGGAGGGATTTCTTTTAAAACCAAAACTTCTTGATCAGCAATCACAACTTTAGCATCATAGGCAGCTTGTATAACTTCATCTCTGATTTCTCTTTTTGCAAAGTAAACATCTCATTGTTGTTTTAATTTTCTTTGGAACCATCATTGTTACCTACATTCATCCCAATTCAGCATCTTCTGAGGATGATAACAGGATCCTTGCCCTGCTCTACACGGTAGTGACCCCAAGCTTGAACCCCATCATTTACAGCTTGAGGAATGAAGAAATAAAAGCTGCTTTTAATATATTAGTAGCAAGGAAATGGGTCTCCTTTAGGTAATAATTTGATGTACTGTAATAATCCAATAATTGATATGATCCCATTATATCAATCAATTTCATCTCTTTGACAAATCACCATTAATCATAATTAATTACTTTAAGTCATAATGTCTTACTTTAAGTCACTGTTACCCTGTTTTTTTCTTATAAAGCAAATTATGCATTGAACTCAGATGGAGAATATGATATCTACAAGAACAATACTATGTATATATGTTTATAGAATCCCATTATTATAGCATCTTTTTCATATCTCGTTTTAATTTGCAAATATGGCAACCATGATAGATCAATACTTTGTTCTTGTAAATCTTGTCGGTCTTTCAATTTTCCTTCATTGTCCAAGATATTTTTATAGGTCACAACTTCATCGTAATTAATTAAATTTGGGTAAGCAAAAACTTACATTGTTGAAAGCCATCCAGGTATTTTGATGTAAATTTTTACTTTTATTTTTCCCCCATTCTGAAAGAAGTGTATTTCTTATAAAGTGGTTTTGAAAGTATCTATGTATTTTATTATGTATTTTATTCTTCCCATACCACAAAACGGCATGCCAATTTGTAGGTCATGCCCCTATAGCTCCTTCCGACGCGACCTAAAAACATATCTGTTTGAGCAATCCGGTCTGGTCTGACGGGTTCTGTTGTAATTATTGTTTTAAGGTAACTATCTTCTGCATTTGGGCAAAATTAGGGTTTAATTTGTTTTCAATATCTGTATTTGTGCATTCTGATATTTATGTCACTGTTCACCGCCCTGAGTCCTTAGGGAGAAGGGTGGTATACAAATCAAATAAATAAATAAATAATAGCTTTTTTGTCTCTAAGCATTATCCATTCTTTAAGCCATGTTAAAATAGTTGCTTGGTAATATAACATCCAGTCCAGCAGTCCAAATCCTCCACTTTCTTTTGCTTCTTATAGCATTTTCAGTCTAATTCTAGCTTTTTCCCCCTTGACAGATAAATTTCAGTATTGTTATATTTAGTTCATCAAAAAAAAGCCTTACAGGAATCATTTGAAATAAAAAGAGTATTTTTGGTAAGATATTCATTTTCACTGCTGCTATTCTCCCCAGCGTTGAAATTTGTAAGTTTTTCCACTTTTCAAGATCCAGTTTTATTTGTTTTAGCAGTCTAACATTGTTATCCTCTTTTATTGTTACACATCTTTCTGTTAGATAAATTCCCAAATATTTAACTTTTTTTAACTATTTGAAGATTTGTTTTTTTTGCTAGTTGATTTTTTTGTTTTTATGTTAAATTCTTAAGTATTTTCTCTGTTTATTTTCAACCCTGCCACTTCTCCAAATTTTTCTATTTTATCCATAGGTTTAGTGCTTGTTTCCAGTGGATCTTCCAATATGAAAACCAAGTCATCTGCAAATGCTTGTAGTTTATATTTTTCATCCTTTATCTCCAGTCCTTTAATTTCTATATCTTGTCTGATGTTTCTATTCAATACTTCCAGTGTTAGTATAAATAATAATGGAGATAATGGGCATCCCTGTCTTGTGTCTTTTTAATGTTAACGTTTTATGTAAAATCTCCATTTACAATTATTTTGGCTGTTTGTTTACAATAAATTGTTTTAATTAAATTTATAAAGTTTTCTCCAAAATCCATTTCTGCTAGTTGTTGGAACATGAATTGCCAGTTTAGATTGTCAAACACTTTCTGTGCATCAAGAAATATTAATTTTAGCAAGAAGAAGACTATCAAATGATTAATTAACGTATTGCTTAATATAATTAACTATTATCTATTATTTTTTGTTAAACACATGAACCCAGACATTATATATATATTATAATATACTGTATATATTCATTAAGTGACACGATGGCTCAGTGGGTTAGGACGCTGAGCTTGTTGATCAGAAGATTGGCAGTTTGGCGGGTCGAATCCCAAGTGCCGCATAGCAGAGTGAGCGCCTGTTACTCATCCCAACTTCTGCCAACCTAGCAGTTCAAAAGCACGTAAAAATGCAAGTAGAAAAATAGGGACCACTACAGTGGGAAGGTAGCAGCATTCTGTGCGCCTTTGGCGTCTAGTCATGCCGGCCACATGACCACGGAGATGTCTTCGGACAAGCACTGGCTCTTCGGCTTTGAAACGGAGATGAGCACCGGCCCCTAGAGTTGGAAACGACTAGCACGCATGTGCGGGGGAAACTTTACCTTTATATATTCATTGTACAATGTTTACTTATGGGGAATCTTAACTCATTATGATCACAGAATTACTAATTTATAAGCTCATTATAAATTTCAAGGTCTTCTCCCAGGTAATAGCTGCTTCCTGATAATCTGATCCCGTTATAGTATCTCCAGCAATTCAGACATTGTTCATTTTACATTTTTGCAGATCAAGGGAATCAAACATTTTTATTTATTAGTAGCTTCTCCTTGCAGAACAGCCATCCTACCTGAAATGTGTGTCCCTCTTCCTTGCTCAGATGTGATCTTGACACCCTTGGTGTTTATTATGGTAGCTGGTAGCATCCCTGCATTTTACTGACTATGTTCAGCATATCCTCAGCAGAAATATAAAAGATCTTCTCAGTCTTGACTTATCATTCATTGGAATGAGCATGAATTATGGGGTCATCATTGTCATGTGTGAAGTATCTCCTAGAAATCTACTCCCCCAGAAAGCAGTACTGTTTCCATAAACACTCTCCATGAAGCAGTATTTTCTGCGTACACTATATAGAATGTATGTTATGTGTATAATCTTCCTTAAGATGAAAATCTTAAAATCCTCAAGATGTCACACACTATAGAAAGAATTTCAGTGAATTACAAATATCATGCGGCCTCGACTGGTGACCCCCAGGGGGAGAGCGTTCTCGGTGGGCGCACCAGTCCTTTGGAACCGCTTACCAGCTGAACTACATATGGCCCCAGACCTTCGCTCCTTCCGCCGTGATCTAAAAACTTATCTATTCGAACAAGCTGGCCTGGTCTGATGGGTTTGGGGTTTTAACATTGTTTTTAACTAACTTACTACATTGGGCACAAACATTTAACTTTAAATCTTGTATTCTGTATTCTTATTTTTATTGCCCTGTACACCGCCCTGAGTCCCTTGGGAGAAGGGCGGTATATAAATCAAATAAATAAATAAATAAATAAATAAATAAATAAATAAATAAATACCCATGAAAAATATGTATCAGTGCAACTGTCCCTTCCCTCAGTCTTTCACAATGAGTGTGTATGGCAAAGAATTGCATAAAGCCACATAGATATCCTAGATAATGATGGTTAAGAGGAAGAGTTCATTTTCTGCCAAAAATACTAGGAAGTAGAGTTATAACAACCAGAAAAAGAAATAGAATTGTACTCTGTCGTGAAATTCTCCAGCATTTCAAATTACAAAAAAATTGTATTGAAAATGGGAGAAGCTTTAGGCAACGATAAGAGAAGGCTGTATGTGCACTACAAGAGCTAAATGTTCATGAATCATACTGTTTCATTTATTTTTGACAAAAGGTTTCTGATCTTCAATCTGTCTTGCTCTCTGTCCAGATGTTGCCAGTATCCATAGCCAGCAGGACTACCTAGACATTGCAGAGCAAATTGAATTGAATTGAATTGAATACTTTATTTGACCAAGTGTGTTTAGACACACAAGGAATTTGCCTCCAGTACAGAAACTCTCAGTGAACATGCAAAGCAAAATAATAATAATAATAATAATAATAATAATAATAATAATAATAATAATAATAATAATAATAATAATAATAATAATAATGGAGCAAAGAAGATAATAATAAGCAGTGCTTTTTTTGTAAAAGAAAAAGGTGCCGGAACTCACACATGTCATACAACCCGCCTTGCCTACCCTACAAGGTTCCATCCAAAAAAGGTGCCGGAACTCCGTTCTGAGCGTTCTATGAGAAAAAAAGCCCTGATAATAAGAATAAATAATGACATTATAGCCATACTACATGGGTAAATATAGGTAAAGGTTCCCCCGCACATGCGTGCTAGTCGTTTCCGATTCTAGGGGCCGGTGCTCATCTCCGTTTCAAAGCCGAACAGCCAGCGCTTGTCCGAGGACGTCTCCGTGGTCATGTGACCGGCATGACTAGACGCCAAAGGCACACGGAGCGCTGTTACCTTCCCACCGTAGTGGTCCCTATTTTTCTACTTGCATTTTTACGTGCTTTCGAACTGCTAGGTTGGCAGAAGCTGGGACGAGTAACAGGTGCTCACTCTGCTACGCGGCACTCGGGATTTGACCCGCCAAACTGCCGACCTTCTGATCAACAAGCTCAGCGTCCTAACCCACTGAGCCACCGCATAGATATTAATATTGTGAGAATTAGGTGTTTAGAAGAGTGATGGCACAAGGGAAAAAAACCTGTCCCTGTGTCTAGTTGCTTTGGCACACAATGCCCTATCACACCATCCTGAGGAGAGGAATTGAAACAGTTCATGTCCAGGATGTGAGGAGTCTGCAGTTATCTTTTCAGCCCTTTAAGAGCTTCTGGGGTATACAAGTCAAGAATATACAGTATGCTGTAGATCTCCTTCATGGATGATGACTGGAGACATATAAGAACATCAATTGGCAGAATGCATAATTTTATTATGTGGAGCATCCCCTGCTGTTTGAGACTGAAATCATGTTAACATCAGACAATATGGAGGTGATATGAATGGAATAAATTGCCATTATTATAGCCAAGGAGTAGGAGACATATTAAAAGTACTCATAGCTCACAGATTTTCCATGTGATCATCATGATAGATAGTGTGTTCAGGGACAATATAAATTATCCCACTAATTGCCATTGCCTTTTGGACTACCGAAAGGGACGCAGTGGCTCAGTGGGTTAGGACACTGAGCTTGTCGATCAGAAGGTCGGCAGTTTGGCAGGTCGAATCCCGAGTTCCGCGTAACAGAGTGAGCACCTGTTACTCGTCCCAGCTTCTGCCAACCTAGCAGTTCGAAAGCACGTAAAAATGCAAGTAGAAAAATAGGGACCACTACGGTGGGAAGGTAACAGCGTTCCGTATGCCTTTGGCATCTAGTCATGCCGGCCACATGACCATGGAAATGTCCTCGGACAAGTGCTGGCTCTTTGGCTTTGAAACGGAGATGAGCACCGGCCCCTAGAGTTGGAAACGACTAGCACGTATGTGCAGGGGAAACTTTATCTTTTACCTTTGGACTACCATAACTATAAGACTGAAATGGCCAGAGAGTCCTGGAAATAGAAACCAAAATAGCTAGCATCTTAAGGCACTGGGTTTCCTACCACTTCTAAACAATGTTTCCCCATGATCCAGTTTATTCTCTGGTATTCATTAACCAAATCCCCAGGATGAATCCTCAGGCTTCTGTCAGGAGATCTTGTTAGAGAAAAAAGTCCTCTTGTCTCTCCAGTATTTCTGGTCCTCTAGGAATCAAGTGATTTTATAGGCTCCTTCACAGTCTTTGTTGTTGGCTGATCCAGAATGTCTGCATATAAGAAATATATTTTTTTTCTAGATAAAGGGATGCATGAAGATTCACTTACTGTATGGCAAGCCAGTTTCCAAGACCTTCAATTATTAGTGCATATTAGTGCATATCATGTTTTTCATGAGAAGCAATATTCCATCTTTCTCACAATATCAGAAAACAATTCCAAAGTAAGGTCAATATGTTCCTTAGCATCATGTTTGGGGATTGGTTCTTCCTGTTGTACATCTCTATGAAATGTTTTATTGATCTAATTTATTACTAATAGTGTAAGATAGTGTATTAGTCATTTAGATTTCAAGCGGAGTTAGGCTAATTCATTCTTAAAAATCACTTAATTAATGACTTAGTTTTTCATTTAATGGTCTTCTTTGTTCTCAGGTTTCAGTCATGAAGAAAGAGAATAGGACTTGCTTAACTGAGGTTGTCCTACTTGGCTTTTCAGATTTCCAGACTATGCGAGAACTCCTGTTTTGCCTGGTTCTAATATTCTACCTCATGGCTTTGATGGGAAACAGCTTCATTTTGATCCTCACCATTTTCAATCGTCCCCTTCATACCCCAATGTACTTCTTCCTTTGGAACTTGTCCTTTTTGGAAATTGGCTACACCTCCACCATCAGCCCAAAGATGCTACTAAATTTGTTATCAGAGAACCAGAATATATCCTTTTGGGGCTGTGAATGTCAAATGAGTTTCGTCATTCTCTTTGGTATTACTGAGTGTTGTCTTCTTTGTGTTATGGCATATGACCGTTATGTTGCCATTTGTAAACCCTTGCAATACTCATATATCATAAACCTCAGGAAATGTGCTAAGCTTGCTGCTGCATCATGGGCCATTGGTGTTTCTGTCTGTCTGGGGCATTCAATTTCAATCTTCACCCTTCCCTTTTGTGGGTCAAATAGAATCAGCCATTTCTTCTGTGACATTATGCCTGTTCTGAGACTGGCTTCCACCAATACTTACAGAAATGAGGTGGCCATTGTCACAATAACAGTTCTAATTATTCTGGTACCTCTTTTGCTCATCCTTCTTTCCTACATCCTCATAATTTCCACTATTCTCACAATGCCACTGGCCAAAAACAGACGCAAAGCATTTTCCACTTGTTCCTCGCATCTCACCGTGGTCTGCATTTTCTACGGAACTTGCATTGTTACCTACATTCGTCCCAACTCAGAATATTCCATGGACAGTAGCAGATTCCTTGCCCTATTCTACACAGTGGTGACCCCAAGCCTGAACCCCATAATTTACAGCTTGAGGAATAAAGAGATAAAAGCTGCTTTCATGAAATCTATAGCAAGGAAACAGATTTTCTCAATAGGATAATTGAAGTAGATCCATAGGCTTGATGTCTTCAACACAATGTAGTTGTCATGCACAAATTTATGTGGGAGAATGGACGCCAGGGGATACTAGAGGCATATTTCACCCTTTATAGAAGAATGACCCAGAAGTGTGACAGATTTATTTAAAACAAGGAGAGAACCCTGAAAGGTAACCTAAGTCCATTATTCTGGTACAAAGGAAGGAGATAAAAGATGCTTTCAAGAAATCAGTAGCAATCATAGTGTGACTATGAAGCAGTGGGGAAGACTCCTAAAATAGTTGGAGGTTTTTGAAAAAAAAAGAAGGCAATATTCCACGAACACAATTTCTGTATTGTTGTTGTTGTTAGCTGCGAAGTCATGTCCAACTCATTGCAACCCTATGGACAACGTTCCTCCAGGCCTTCCTGTCCTCATGTCCTGTATAGGGAGTTACAATCTTTTGCTTTTCCAGACCTCTGCTTACCTTGTGTTATCTTCTCCTTCTCCAATTCGTTGGTCTTCTTAAAGTTTTATAACAGAATAACAGAGTTGAAAAGGACATTGGAGGTCTTCTAGTCTAACCCCCAACTCGAGCCGGAGACC
Organism: Vipera berus; assembly: GCF_964194415.1. Classification (NCBI taxonomy): domain Eukaryota; kingdom Metazoa; phylum Chordata; class Lepidosauria; order Squamata; family Viperidae; genus Vipera; species Vipera berus. The sequence goes on along the minus strand of NC_138205.1, from coordinate 13,105,550 downwards.
CCATACCATTTCAGACAAATGGCTGTCAAATCTCTTCATAAAAACCTGCAGTGATGGAGCATCTAATGCCTGAGTTGATAATTAGTTACTCTGGAAAAGAGTAAAAGTATCTCTTTTGTAGAAAGGATTGTTGTGTAATTTGAAACCATATAGCTGTGCCAATGCTTTATTTTCTTTGAGAAGATGTATTTGGCTTTAGGAGCTTCTAACTTGAACTGTAGAAAGATTTACAGCTTTCACACAAAGGGAGGTAAAAGAGTATCAGACAGTACATATACAACTGAGCACTGATTTCAGAGACGGTGCCACCTAGGAACTGTAGTCTATTTTTGTTTTTGTTTTGTTAAATATTCCCTGATATATTAGTCTTATTATAATTGCAACTAACTAACTAAACTAATTCTGTTCTTATTAAAAGGTTCTGTAATCCATTTGGGCATTGATATGATATCAGTGTTTTGTTATCCTTATTGAAATATTTCTTATTCTCATTCTTCACAGACAAACCTATTGAATCTCTGATTTAATATCTACAGATGGTGTAGTTATAACTCGGGTGGCCTAATAACTATGCAAGGAGGTTGCCAGTTATGTTTCCTCTTCTACCACTGGATGCAGAAATCCAGATCATCCTCTGGATATTCCCCAAATGACATTCCAGAACCGACCTCAGCCATAGTGGTATTGACTGACAAATTATATGAGAACTGTAAACTTTTAACATAAAAATAGTCCCTTATATATTGAGGTATGTTCATTTCAGAGAAGTAATCTTTATGGTGCTCTGAATAAATGCTGTTTCTGTTTTCATTAAAGATTTACTAATGATAATGGGAAGGAGAATTGCTAGATTTTTGTATAGAATAGAACAGAACAGAATAGAATAGAATAAAGCTGGAAGGGACCCTAGAGGTCTTCTAGTCCAGCTCCCTGCTCAATCAGGAGAACCTATACCATTTCAGACAAGTGATTGTCTAGTCTCTTCTTAAAAATCTCCAGTGATGGAGCACCCACGATTTTTGAAGCCAAACTGTTCCACTGGTTAATGGTCCTCACTGTTAGGAAGTTTCTCCTTAATTCCAGGTTGCTTCTCTCCTCGATTAGTTTTCATCCACTGTTTCTTGTCTTGTGTTCTGGTGCTTTGGAGAATAATTTGACCCCTTAATTTTTGTGGCAGCCGCTCAAATACTGGAAAACTGCTATCATCTCACTCCTATTTCTTCTTTTCTTTAGACTAGCCAAACCCAAGTCCTGCAGCTGTTCTCCGTATGTTTTGGTCTCCAAGCCTTTAAATCATCTTAGTTCCTCTTCTCTGATTTTTTTCCAAAGTCTCAAACAAAGTTATGAAAAACAAAGTTTTTTTTAACCATTTAGTTCTCTGGAGAGAACAGCAGATAATTCCTGAAATTTTGCTTTGATGGAAATAGATGGTGGTGACCCCAAGTTTAAATCCCATCATTTACAGCTTGAGGAATAAAGAGATAAAAACTGCTCTCATGAAATCTATAGCAAGGAAACAGATGTTCTTTACTGAATAAATGTATTATATCCACAGATTTGTTCTCTTCAACATACCTATGCTATCAACATACCTATGAGGAATAATGGATATATTAGTGGCATGTTTTACCCTTTACAGCAGAATGATCCAGACAGATTTATTTAAAACAAGGAGAGAGCCCTGGAAGTTAACCTTAGTTCTTTATTCTGATAGAATTCAGATAAAGGTTAGCTGTCCATTTATTGAAAAGGAAAGCTGCTAGCCTGCTCAGAAAGTCTAAAGAAAAGGGTGGAAAAAGGAAGGAGATAAAAGATGCTTTCAAGAAGTCAGTACAGTCAGGGTGTGAGAATGAAACAATGGGGAGTCAGTTGGGAATTTGAAAATCAAGAAGGTAATATTCTATGAACACAATTTCTGTGTAGGGAGTTACAATCTTTTGCTTTCCCAGACCTCTGCACACCTCGTGCTATCTTCTTCTTCTCCAAGTTTACCAACATTCCTTGGTCTTTGCAAAGTTTTATACCAGAATAACAGAGTTTGAAGGGACTTTGAAGGTCTTCTAGTCCAATTCCCAGCTCAGGCAGAAGACCTCATACCATTTCAAAAAGTGGTTGTCCAATCTCTTCTTAAAAACCTCTAGTGGTGGAGCACCCAGTGCCTGAGCTGATAGAAAGTTAGAAAGGATAGTTGTGTTATTTGAAACCATAAAATTGTGCCAGTGCTTTTTTTTCTGGGAAGATGTATTTGGCTTAGTAGCTTCTAACTTGAGGTGTAGAAACAGGCATGTGAGATTTACTACTTTCATGGAAAGGGAAATAAAGGAATATCAGACAGTATTATTTATTCAAGTATATATACAACTGAGCACTGAATTCAGAGATGGTACCACATAGGAACTTTAGACTAATTTTGATTTTTTAAAAAATATTCCTGCATATATCTCTCTTATTAGAATGGTAACAACAATAAATTAACTCTCTTCTTTCTTATTAAAAGTCCTTGTATCCATTTATCATTTTTATGAGATCAATGTTTTGTTATCCAGTATTGAAATATTTTTTATTCTCATTCTTCACTGAAAAACCTATTGAATCCCTGATTTAACATCCGCAGACGGAGTAGTTATAACTTGAATGACATAACAACTATGCAAGGAAGTAGCTACTTAGATCTCCCCTTCTGCCACTGGATGCAGAAATCCAGAATTTCCTCTGGATATTCTCCAAATATTATTTCAGTTTCAACAAGAGGGTTGACAAAGTATATAAAAAAGGTAAAAACAACATAAAAACAGTCCCTTATCAATATGTGTGCTGGGAATCTGGGCTAGATGGAGCAATTGGTAAATTTCAGTATCAGTAAAATCATTAATAAATGATACTCTCATCTAGATTCTGTGTGAACTATCCAATTTCTACTAAGTTGATAAAACTACTATTATAGGAATAGTAATATGCACTTTTAAAACTATCAAAGCCAGGACTGTTTTGTTTATCATTTCAATTTTTACATCTGCCCAATCATATGAGAAAGGGACGCGGTGGCTCAGTGGGTTAGGACGCTGAGCTTGTCGATCGGAAGGTCGGCAGTTTGGCGGGTCGAATCCCGAGTGCCGCGTAACAGAGTGAGCGCCTGTTACTCGTCCCAGCTTCTGCCAACCTAGCAGTTCGAAAGCACGTAAAAATGCAAGTAGAAAAATAGGGACCACTACGGTGGGAAGGTAACAGCGTTCCGTGCGCCTTTGGCGTCTAGTCATGCCGGCCACATGACCACGGAGATGTCCTCGGACAAGCGCTGGCTCTTCGGCTTTGAAACGGAGATGAGCACCGGCCCCTAGAGTCGGAAACGACTAGCACGCATGTGCGGGGGAACCTTTACCTTTTAAGGGACGCGGTGGCTCAGTGGGTTAGGACGCTGAGCTTGTCGATCGGAAGGTCGGCAGTTTGGCGGGTCGAATCCCGAGTGCCGCGTAGCAGAGTGAGCGCCTGTTACTCGTCCCAGCTTCTGCCAACCTAGCAGTTCGAAAGCATGTAAAAATGCAAGTAGAAAAATAGGGACCACTGCGGTGGGAAGGTAACAGCGTTCCGTGCGCCTTTGGCGTCTAGTCATGCCGGCCACATGACCACGGAGACGTCCTCGGACAAGCGCTGGCTCTTCGGCTTTGAAACGGAGATGAGCACCGGCCCCTAGAGTCGGAAACGACTAGCACACATGTGCGGGGGAACCTTTACCTTTACTTTTTAATCATATGAGATACTAGGTGAATCACCAGAGTTGACCCAACAATGTAAATATTTAATTATGAACAAATTATACTTTTTGAGATCCACATCAGGTGGTATGGCAGAAATGGGAAAAGAATTGAAATAAAATTGAACTTTCTGGAGCTCAAGGAAGAGGAAAGGTATTAAAATCAACCCAAAGATTTTCCATGCAGTTGTTGATTCCATGGCAAGAAGTTTAGGCACAATATTTATAATGCCATTGTAGTCATCTTTTGAACTAAATTCCCTATAAAGGTAGGTCAACTCAGCTGTAGGGAATGCTTTTCCTTAGACTTTCCTGAGACTTTATTAGAGAAAAAGTCATCTAGTCTCTCTGGAATTTTGGAACCTCTAGGAGTCCAGGGACTTCTCCAGACTTGTTAATTCAGCTCCTCTAAACAGCCTCCAGTATATCATTTTTTTTCCTGAGGAAGGAATGTACAAAGACTCATCTAAGGAAGGAGAATTTTCAAGACCTTGAATTACCAATGAATATTACAGCAAGAAGAAATATTCCAGCTCTATAAAAAACCACCTGAAAAACATTCACAAAGTAAGATTGATATCTCATAATTTACCAAGGTCAGATTTAGTGGGATGGTTCCTGCAGATATGCAACTTCATGAAAGGGAGTTTTATTTTTGAATGATAGTCTGAGGAATACTCAGAGAATTTTATTGTCAGCAATATAGTTAGAACAAGTTTTTAATTCAAGGAAATACAATAAAAATTGAGTTCATTCTTTTAATGGCCAGAATCTCTGAATTAAATAAACAAAGATGTGTCATCTTGAAATCAAGTCTGTGCCCTAAACTCAAGAGGCCCATATTTAAATTCTGAGCACTGAAAATTCTGACAAATCAGTTTTAAAAAATGTGAGAATGATTGCGTATTTCATGAAAGTGGTATAATTACAAAAATATGTAGGACACTAAATTAAAATTTTCCAATTTTCAAGAACTTGATCCAATTTACCACTTTTGAGTAAATGTGATGGATGTAGGATATAAGTATGTAGTATGAAAAGGCTATTAATTGTTAATAACTGCTAAAATCGATTCATCAAATAGGTGCCATCAAGTCAGTGTTGACTGTAAATTGTCTGCATGATGATCTGTCTCTAATCTGGTCCTTCAGGTTTTCTAAGGATGCATCTATTGCCACTGCAACGTAGTCCGTATAACTTGCTGGTTGTTTTCCTCTTCTCTTTCCTTCCACCTTTCTCAGCAATAAAGTTTTTCCAGAAACCTAGCTTTTTTCATAATATGTCCAAAGTAAAGAAACACTGATAACATTGGCAAAAAACTTCGGACATTCTATAGACTTGTAAGACTGGCAGAAACTATGGGATAGTAATATCAGATTGACTAAAGCAGTCTCATATAAGGAAAACTTGTATAAAATGTTTTATACATGGCATATGACACCAGTAAGATTAGCAAAAATGTTTAAAAACACTTTGAATAATTGTTGGAAATGTAAACAAAGACCAGGTACTTACTATCATATCTGGTGGACATGCCCTAAAGCAAAAAAGTTTTGGGTTAAGATATTTATATATGGTTGGAAAAGATGACTAAAAGACAGATAGAATTTAAGCCAGAATTGTTTTTGTTAGGAATATTAGGATCTAATTATAAGAAGGAGAATGAATATTTAATATTGCATGTATTGACAGCAGTGAGAATAGCATTTGCCCAATACTGGAAAAATGAAAACTTACCAACTGAAGAGGTTTTAATTAAGTAAATCTTAGAATGTGCAGAAATGGATAGACTGACATTAGAGATTCAGTTTATTATAGAACATGGGATAATTTTTACCAATGGTTAGGAAAACGAACTAGTGAGAAATGAATGTGATATGTTATTTGGAATATATATTAGTAAGAAGGACTATTGATTAACTGATACTGTTTTTGATTATTGTTTATTACATTCTCTACAGTTATTTATTACTATACTAACTATTGTTAATTGAACATATGTACCCAGACAATAGCCTGTTTGCTAAAGAATGAAAGTTTTATTGGGGAACAACCACAATGTTGATCCCAACCCTGTCCTAATCCCAATCCCAAACCCAATCCTGATCCCAACCCCACCCTAAACCCTAATCCCTAACCCGATCCTATTTATCCCTAACCCTAAAAAATTCAACAAAATCCTTCAAAGTAAAATAATTTGAGTCTGATGATTTGTGTCTTAAGTGATAACTCTGGCTTGACTTGTTTATTAGGTCCACTTGTTTATTTTCTTGGCAGTCCATGATAGACTCAGGCATATTCTCCAAAAACCAATGTTCAGAGACTTTAATACTCTTTCCATTCTTATTTTTCAAAGCTGAAATTGCTAAGAGATGAATGTAGTTTTTAATGTTACATTCTTCTTGTTTTCTTAGATTTCAACCTGGACGATACTATGAAGAAAGGCAACCAGTCCTGTTTGACTGAGATGATCTTGATAGGTTTCTCAGATTTCCAGACAATACAAGAGCTTTTATTTTGCCTGGTTCTAATATTCTACTTCATAGCCTTGATGGGCAACAGTCTTGTTTTGATCCTCACCATTGTCAGCCCCACACTCCATACCCCAATGTATTTCTTCCTCTGGAACTTGTCCTTTTTGGAAATTGGCTACACCTCTTCCATCAGCCCAAAGATGCTAGTGGACTTATTATCAGAGAACCAGACTATATCCTTTTGGGGCTGTGGCTGTCAAATGTACTTCTTTGTTCTTTTTAGTGTCACTGAATGTTGTCTTCTTTGTGTCATGGCCTATGATCGCTACGTTGCCATTTGCAAACCTTTGCAATACCCATTTATCATGAACTACAGAGAATGTGTTAAATTTGTTGCTGCATCATGGGTCTTTGGGATTTTGATGGGTTTGGGGCAATCTGTTTCAATATTCACCCTTCCTTTCTGTGGGTTGAATAGAATCAGCCATTTCTTCTGTGATATTATGCCTGTTTTAAGACTGACTTCCACCAATACTTACAAAAATGAAGTGGCTAATGCCATACTAACCATGGTGTTTGCCCTGGTACCCCTTCTGTTTATCCTTTTTTCCTACATTCTCATCATCTCTACTATTCTCATGATTCCAGTGGCCAAGAATAGGCAGAAAGCATTTTCCACTTGTTCCTCACATCTCACTGTTGTTCTCCTGTACTATGGAACAATCACTGCTGCCTACATTCATCCCAACTCAGCAAATTATCAGGACAATAACAGGTTTCTTGCCCTGCTCTACACAGTAGTGACCCCCAGCTTGAATCCCATCATTTATAGCTTGAGGAACAAAGAATTAAAAGCTGCTTTCCAGAAATCAGTAGCAAAGTTATGGGCTTCCTTAGGTAAAAATCCACTTATATCAGTTGGTTTCATCTCTTCATATGGTGGCTGTTCTTGTGCACGTGTTTATGGGTAGAAGCAACTCTAGAAAATAACAGTAGGGAATGTCAACTTTAGAAGAACACAGAGATGGGGCTAGATTTATTCAAAAAAGGGGAGACCCATGATAGGAAACCTCAATTTATTATTTTGATTGGCAAGTTCCTTACAAGGAAGGCTGTCACTGTCATAGCAAGGTCAGGTTCAGATGAGGAGACTGACAATTAGCATCCAGTTCCAGAGTTGCTGCCTGAGCAGCTGCAGACAGAGATGGGGCCATTCAGTAGCCAGCAGGCACAGCTGCTGCTAGTCTCTGAAAATGAGGATTCATCACTTCCCAAAGCAAGGACTCATAGAGGAGAGTGAAAGCATTTTTAAGGCTCCATGCAAGAAAGGAACCTTCCCCTTCCAAAGGAGAAACATTGGGGTTGCTTCCATTTAAGAACAGCAAGGTCCAGCGTCTCTGTTGGCAACAACTGTTTGTTTACCCAGATTCTGTACTGTATGCCTTGTCTCCCAACTTGAAACCTCAGGACTTTGACTCTAGACCAGGAATGGCTTTTGAACCTTCTGCATTTGGATCCTTGGACTTTGTTTGACCAGTCTTGTGCCTCCTGTTTTGGATTAGAACCCACCTAAGTTAAACTTACTTGACTTTTGGTGACTCTGCTGTGAGCATGCATGTTGTTGAACTCATGTTTTCTTTGCCACTTGCTTATTTACTTCACAAAGTTAACATCCCTGGTGTTAAGACTAGGGCACATCCTCGCCAACAACCCAGATAAGCAGGAATTAACACTTGACAAACAATCAAGTAGAAAACAATGCCCTGATCAAGGAACTATTATGGAAAAAAACATATCTCCTCCAACACTGGCAGGGGAAGCTACTGTGTATAAATAGGGAATAAACCTCCCATTCACCAGCTTTTGTGATGTTACCTAGTTGGGTAATAAAACATCTGCAAGCAATACCCAAAGCCAGAGAGCACCAAGGACTCCAAGCTATCTACATTCTCTTCTATTGAAGCTGGTGAACAGTTAGGCCCTTTTCACTTTCTTGTTCCAAAGGATGTAGATCAGGGGTGTCAAACTGCCAGCCCGTGGGCGGGTTGCGTCATCGGTAAGCCACGCCTACCCTATTAACGGCAATGGCCAAAAAGCTCCAATACGTTGCGCGACGTCATGTGACATTGCGAGTTTGACATGTCTGATGTAGATCAGATGGTTAAACATGGGAATAATAATTCCACACAACATGCTCATCTGCTTGTTATTTACTGGATGATAGCTGATATAAGGCATCATGCATTCCTAAATGATCTAGGAAATCAAGGTAATTAGAAAAAACTGCCACACTAAGTATACCTATTCTTACAAGATAAAACACACCCCTCCCATGGGACTCTACCAACATACTTCCCTAAGGAGTGAGGGAAAACCCAGGAATTTAGGAAGGCCAATGGTGTCATTGACCATCAAAGTGAGGCTGTTCCATAGGACACACTCACTGCGCAGAAGATATGCCTTCTGTATCCCATAAAGAGCCTTGGTGGAGCAGTGGGCTAATGCCTCCTTAAGTAACACCAGCTGCCTGCAATTAGTGCAGGTTCGAGTCCCACCAGGCTCAAGGTTGACTCAGCCTTCCATCCTTCCGAGGTAGGTCAAATGAGGACCCAGATTGTTGGGGGCAATTAAGCTGACTTTGTAATAATGCCGCTTGGGTGTGTGTGTGTGAAAGCCCTAATAAGCAGGCATATGCATAGGATGAAGGCTGCTGCTAAGCTTGTAAGCCGCCCTGAGTCTTCGGAGAAGGGCGGGATATAAATGGGATTAAAATAAAAAAAATAAATAAAAATAAAGTATCATGGCTACACAGAAGGGACTCATAGTATGCCTGTCCTGCTGGATCTGGTGGGACCAGCACAAACTACTGGAGACATTTGGTCTTATAAGTAACTTATCTCTGTGCCATGCAGGGATTAAAAGGTGATAATCAGCATTTGAACTGCACCTGAAGCCTTCTGAGCCAGACTGGTTCACACAGTAATGGTTTTATGTGGATGTTCCTTAATGGACCAGAAAATTGCACAAAGTTTTTCTGAACTGATTTATTTATTTATTTATTTATTTATTTATTTATTTATTTATTTATTTATTTATTTATTTATTTATTTATTTATTTATTTTATTGCATTTATATACCGCCCTTTCCCTGAGGACTCAGGGCGGTTTACAGGGAGTTAAAAATCAGATCCATACAAAAGTTAAAACCCAATTTAAAAAATATTAAATCAACCCTGTACTATTAAAAATCCCAATTAAAATGAATGTCTCCTCAGCCTGGGCCCGAGAGCTCAAAGAGCCAGGTCTTCAGGCCCCGGCGGAATGATCGGAGGTCGGGAGCAGTCCTCAGCTCCACCGGCAGCTGGTTCCAGAGGGCAGGCGCTCCCACTGAGAAGGCCCTATCCCTGGGTGTCACCCGCCGGCAATCTCTTACCGGCGGGACCCTGAGCAGACCCTCCCTGTGGGAGCGTACTGGGCGAAGGGCGTTTGATGCCAGCAGCAGGTGTTCCCTCAAATACCCCGGACCCAGGCCATGTAGGGCTTTATAGGTGATAACCAGCACCTTGAATTTCACCCGGAGGGCAACCGGAAGCCAATGCAGCTCGCGGAGTAGAGGTGTTACATGGGAGTATCGGGAGACCCCCATTACAACTCGCGCGGCCGCATTCTGCACCAGTTGAAGCCTCCGAGTGGTTTTCAAGGGCAGCCCCATGTAGAGAGTGTTACAGTAGTCCAAACGGGAGGTCACAAGCGCATGAGTAACTGTGCGTAGGGCGTCTCGGTCCAGATAGGGACGCAACTGGCGCACCAGGCGAACCTGTGCAAAAGCCCCCCTGGTCACGGCTCCTATGTGGTCTTCAAAATTGAGCCGTGAATCCAGGAGGACGCCCAGGTTGCGAGCTCTATCAACGGGGGGTAACACCTCACCCCCCATCGTTAGAGGTGGAATAACTTGGTTAACCCGAGATGCCGATATGCACAGCCACTCAGTCTTGGCGAGATTGAGACGAAGCCTGTTTCTCCCCATCCAGACCTGAACCGCCTCCAGGCACCGGGACATCACGGAGAGGGCATCACTGGGTTGGTTCGGGGTGGAAAGAAAAAGTTGGGTATCATCAGCGTACTGGTGATACCCCACCCCGAAGCCACGAATGATCTCGCCCAGCGGCTTCATATAGATGTTGAACAGGAGAGGCGAGAGAACCGACCCCTGAGGGACTCCACAAATGAGAGGCCTCGAGGCGGATCTCTGCCCTCCCATCAACACCGACTGCGAGCGGCCCTGGAGGTAGGAGGAGAACCACCGTAGAACAGTGCCTCCCACTCCCAACCCCCTGAGACGCTGCAGCAGGATACCATGGTCGATGGTATTGAAAGCTGCTGAGAGATCTAATAGGACCAGGACAGAGGAGCAACCCCTGTCCCTTGCCCTCCAGAGATCATTCACCAGCGCGATCAATGCCGTCTCTGTGCTGTGTCCGGGCCTGAAACCCGATTGGTACGGGTCCAGATAATCAGTTTCCTCCAGGAACAGAGGGAGCTGATGTGCCACCACACTCTCAACAACCTTCGCCAAAAAGCGAAGGTTGGAGACTGGACGATAGTTGTCTAAAGCAGCCGGGTCCAAAGCAGGCTTCTTGAGAAGGGGTCTCACCACCGCCTCCTTCAAGGTGGCAGGGAAGACACCCTCCTTCAAAGAAGCAATTATTACTGCATGGAACCAGCCTCGTGTTCCCTCCCGAGCCGCATAAGCTAGCTGTCAAAACCTCGTCTCCACCGGGAATAACAGGCACTCAGGCCGAACCACTGGTGGGGCCTCTGCCAATTCCCCCACCTCAAGGGGCACAGCAACCCCAGCTGGTTCCTCCCCTCCTGCCACGGGCACACCGCCCTGGGTCCCCTCAGCCATGGTGGCAGGCAAAAACCAGAGCCCAGCGAAAGGAGCGCTGTGCTGTTTGAACGCTGACTTACTGTCAAAACCTCGTCTCCGCCGGGAATAACAGGCACTCAGGAAAAACCACGACGAAGCACGGATGACTGCAGAGAGCGCCTTTAATATCAGGATCTCCAAGCATTAATAAAGTCAGCGTTGGGAACCACTCGTCCCAACGCTTCTTTTAAATGTAACTACTAATTGAGTACTAGCCCCACCCGTCAGCCCCACCCGTCAGCCCCACCCTCCCCCACGCAGACCAGCATCTGCCTGAACCACGTAAAACCCCACCCCTCTATCCTGCCGCCCCATGCCCTGCTTCCGCCTCTGGCGCCGAAGTCCATACTGAGCGCAGGAAGGCGTAAGTCCAACATCCCCCTCTCTCACCCCCTGGATTCTCTAACGTGCTCCCCTCCACCAACCCGGTGTTCCGGCTCACACCCGTTTCAGGCCACCGCACAGCTGTTAAGGCTGGCGCGGCTTCCCCATGTGTGACGAGACCCGCTGTTAGCTGCTCAACAACCGTTCGGGCAGGGGCAGGTCCTTTGCCCTGCGCTGCCGGCTGCCGATCAGCTGTGCGAGCAAGCGCGGCCTCGGTGTTGACGCCCGGGATCTTCGTCGGCCACCGAGCAGCTGATCGAGACGTTGCGGCTCCAGCGTGGGCGCCCGGGGCTTCCTTCGGCCGCGAATCAGCTGTTGGGCGCGGCTGCCATACGGGCCCAGCGTGGGCGCCCGGGATCCTCATCGGCCGCTGAGCAGCTGTCGGGCGCGGCTGCGGCTGTGGCTGCGGGCTGCGGGCGGCGACCGGAACCCCCTCCCGGTGAGCATGTCGAGCCCGAAGGGCTCGACAGTTGGCGCCTCCTACCAAGGCTCCTCCTGGAAGGCAAGACGTAGAAGTCAAACAAGCATCAAGGAGAGCAGCGGTTTCCCCTCTACCCTCCCCCGAGGGTTTACCAGGATGTCTCCGGTGGAACGCCTTAACTAGTCTAGGGGCCTGAACATTCGATTCCGCCACCCAGGATGCCTCAGTAATCGGATACCCTTTCCAGAGCACTAGGTATTGCAGTCGCCCTCTCCGCCTCCTGGAGTCTAGAATCTCCTGAATCTCATATTGTCCATCACTCACAGGCCCCGGCCCTACTGGCTCCCCCCGGACAGGAACAGGGGCTGGTTTTAGCAAGCTGCCGTGAAACACTGGATGCACCTTGCCCAGAAATTTCGGCAGCCGGAGGTGCACCGTGACCGGGTTGATGATGTGGGTGACCTGAAAGGGGCCTATATATTTAGGGCCGAGCTTCTTGCTAGGTATTTGTAACCTCAAGTATTTTGTAGATAAGTACACCCAGTCCCCAACCCCTGGAGTATAAAACGGTTGGCGCTTCTTATCTGCTTGGGCCTTTACGATACTGGCTTGCTTGTTCAGGGCCTTCTTGGTTGCTGCCCATGCCTTTCTGACTTGTAGCATCCACTCCTGGGGCTGACAAGGGGAAGCCGATCCCTGGTCGCACTCGGGAACAGGAGGGAAGTCGTAGCCAGACACCACTGTGTACGGCGGGAGACCAGTACTACTGTGCACAGCGTTGTTGTGGGCGATTTCTGCAAACACCAATAGGTCAGCCCAGTCTGCCTGCTGGTACGAGACATAACTGCGTAGGTATTGCTCTACTGCCGCGTTAGCCCGTTCAGCAGCACCGTTCGTGCAGGGATGATACCCCGAGCTTAATCCCTGTGATGACCCGACGAACTGGAGGAATTCACGCCAAAACCTGGCGGTAAACTGTACTCCTCGGTCCGAGATAACACGTCTAGGTGCCCCGTGTAAGCGGTACACGTGGGTAATAAAGAGCCAGGCCAGACGCCGGGCCGAGGGCAAGCCCCTCAACGGAACAAAATGGGCCTGTTTAGAAAACAGGTCAACTATGGTCCAGATAACAGTGTACCCTCGGCTCTCCGGTAGGTCTACGATGAAATCCATCCCGATGTCCTGCCATGGCCGGCTGGGGTCCGCCACTGTCTGTAAAAGCCCCGCTGGCTTCCCGGGCTGGGGTTTGGCCATAGCACACGTGCGGCAACGCTGAACATAATCTTTGACCTGCCGCCTCATCCCGGGCCACCAGAACTGACGTCTAGCAAGGTGCAGGGTTTTCAGGAACCCGAGGTGTCCGGCCTGCTTGGAATCATGACACCTATAAAGTACGGTCTCCCGCAGGGTTTGCGGCATGTACATCTTACTCCCATACCAGGCCAGGTCGTCTCGCCGGGTCAGGAGCCGCGGGTGCAGCTGTAGCCAGTCATCTCCCACCAGAGCCTTTTTTAGCCACTGTACAAGGTCATCCACAACCTTGTTCTGTACAGCCCGTACCATCTCTGGGCCGAGAGGAGGGATAAGAGCTTGCACCACCTCCTCCTGCTGGTTATCATACTGCGGGAGCCGCGAGAGGGCATCCGCCAGGAAATTCTTCCCCCCTGGGACGTATTTCAGGGTAAACCTGAACCGCCTGAAATACAGAGCCCACCGCACATGCTTAGGGGCCAACTTACGTGGGGATTGTAGGGCTTCTAAGTTCCTATGGTCCATCCATACTTCGAAGGGCTTCTCTGCCCCCTCTAGGAGATGCCGCCACGTCTCCAATGCCCACCGAACGGCGTAGGCCTCCTTTTCCCAGATGGCCCAGGCGCGTTCGGTGGTCGATAGCTTTTTGGACGCATAAGCACAAGGTTGCAATGCGCCTTTACTGTTGTGTTGCAATAGGACAGCTCCGACCGCCACGTCGCTAGCATCTGCTTGTACAACATATGGCGCTGCTGGGTCGGGATGCAAAAGTATGGGCTCTCGGGTGAACAAACCCTTCAAGGTCTCGAAGGCCCGTTGACATTCTATGGTCCACGTTACACGCAACCCTGGCCGTGGTTTCACCGCTAATTTCTTGGTTTTTAGTAAGTCTGTTAATGGAAGAGCTACAGCAGCAAAAGATGGTATGAATTGGCGGTAAAAATTGGCAAACCCCAGGAAGCTCTGTAGCTGTCGTCTGGTCCCCGGGGCTTACCACTGCAATATAGCCTCCACTTTCTTTGGATCCATAGCAATCCCGGCCGCTGAGACCCGATAGCCCAAGTAGTACAGTCGGGATGCGTGAAATTCACATTTTGATAATTTCACATACAACCGTGCCTCTAGGAGTTTCCGCAGAACCTGGCGCACAAGGGCAACGTGCTGGTCCATTGTCTCCATGTATATAAGGATGTCGTCAAGATACACGAGCACCCCCCTGTATAAATGTTCATGCAAAACTTGATTTATTAGTTGCATGAACACGGCGGGGGCCCCCTGGAGTCCGAATGGCATTACACGAAATTGGTAGCTGCCCAATGGGCAGTTAAACGCCGTTTTCCACTCGTCTCCTCTCTTGATACGCACCCGATAATAGGCTTCGCGTAAGTCCAAGCGGGTAAACACCCTCCCCTTAGCCAGGTGGGACAACATGTCTTTCATCAAGGGCAGTGGATACAAATGTTCAACACACACTGCGTTGACCCCCCGGTAGTCCACACAAAGACGCAGCCCCCCATCTTTCTTCTCCCTAAAAAGAACTGGTGCTGCCATCCGCGAGCGAGCTGGTTGTATAAACCCCCGTGCAAGATTCTTGTCGATGTAATTCCGGAGTTCTGTCATCTCCCGCGGGGTCATGGCATACATCCAGGGCTTAGGAAGTTTGACCCCCGGCTCCAGCTCAATTGCGCAGTCTGTTGGTCGATGGGGAGGCAGGAGATCACATTCTTGCTCACTGAAAACCTCGAGGAATTCGGTGTACTCTGGCGGCACGTGTACTTCTGCCCCAGCCCTGCAACTCTCCTCCGGCTTCCCTGGTGGGCCAGTCGTGCCTGGCTGTTCATGATCAGGGGGCTGTGGCCCAATCCCTAAACGCAGGTGTCGACAACCCCCCTCCCACCAAATGGTTGGCCCCCACCTGTCTAGCCACGTTAACCCCAGAATCACCTCCTCCGTCATGGAGGGCACCACGATGAACCGCAACCATTCCCAGTGCTCCCCCATATCCAGCCGCACGAGTTCTGTGACATGGGTGATAGGCACCCCCCCCCCAGAAGAGACCCATCCACCTGCTGGAAACGTATTGGATTCCTCAGCCGTACCACCCCAACACCCAGTTTGGCCACCACCTTCCGGCTAATGAGACACCTCGTGCTACCTGAATCAATTAAAGCCTTAAACTCCATCACCTCCCCTGTGGCGGGGTTTGTTAACATAACCAGGACTGAAAATGGGCTAACCGGGGCACTTACCATGGGGTCCTCCTCTGGCCTATCACCATGCTCGTAATACTCCACGTTCACATCGATGGCGCTGTCCCCCTCCATCTGGCCGCTTCCCCCTGGTGTTGACTCCACAGCCTGCCGAGAAGCCCGGGAACGCTCTGCAAAGCGCCCGGGGGTTGTGCTCCTTGCTGGGATTGCTGCTGCAACCACCCGGGATGCAGGTATAGGGCAGGCGGCCACGCGGTGCCCTGGCTGATCGCACCTGAAGCAACGCAGAACGGACCGTGGTGGCTGGATGGCAGGACCCAGCGACGATGGTGGCGGCTTCTGCACTTGGCCATGCGATCTTGGCGGGACCTGACGGGAGTCTCCTACGGGCCGCACATGCCGTTGACAAACCCGTAAGGCCACATCCAGCTCGACCGCGACCCGCAGCCACTCTTGGAGCCTAGGAGGGATCCCCCGGACGATACAAGCTCGTAGGAGATAATCGTCCAGTCCGGCCCGGAAATGGTGAACCAGCATCCTCTCTGGCCAGGAACTGAGCCTGCTGGCCACTTCACGAAAGTCCTGCACATAGGCTGTAACTGGACGGCCGTTCTGCCGCAAGCCAACGATCTCAGCCTCCGCTCGGTGCGTGCGCGTCACATCCTCGAATCGTGTACGCAGAGCTTCGAGGAGAAGGCCCACGTCCCCCAGTTCACGGGCACGGTCACCGTAGAGGTTCGCCACCCAGGCTGCTGCCTCCCCTTGTAAGGCCGTTGTGACAGCCATCACCATTCCCCACTGGGAAGTATACAAAGGACCGTACTGGTCCAGATGGTGGATGGCTTGTCCGAGGAACAGGGCCAAACGATCGGGGTTGCCGTCAAAGGTCACAGGCAGCAGTGGTGGGCCCCAAACTGCAGGCCCTCCCCAAGGACCCGCCGGGCCTCCCAGCCTCTGTGCAACCCCTGGTTGTTGCCACCCCAGCACCCCTGCTGGTACAGTACCCCCCGGCCTTTTTCCACCAGGTCCTGCGGGGCCCAAGTCAGGAGCAGCCGCCGGTCCCGGCGGTGGAAGGCCTGGGACCTGCGGGGTACCAGGGGCCTGCGGGGCCCGGAAGCGGGGACTCGCCAAACGGAACCGGGTTTGACTCCTACGCTCTGGGTTGGTCCTGGTTTGTGTCCATCTACCGGTCTCCAGGTTGGCATCAGTAGGGGTCCACGGCCGGGGTTCTCCAAAATGGTCCCTCAGGACGTCCATAGTATAACTGCCAGGAGCCGTGGTGTAGCTTCACTCCTCTCCGCCCTCATCGGTGGCACGACGCTCTCTCCACTCCCAGAGGGACCCCTTCCCTCTAGATGGTTGATTTTGTCCAGCCACTGGCTGGCTCAAGACAGGGCTGAGCCACCATTCCCCAGGCTTCTCCTGGACAGCCGGTTCTGAAGCCTCAGCTCCCTTTGGTGCTGGTCCAAGGTCCCGGACCTTAGGCCGAACCACTGGTGGGGCCTCTGCCAATTCCCCCACCTCAAGGGGCACAGCAACCCCAGCTGGTTCCTCCCCTCCTGCCACGGGCACACCGCCCTGGGTCCCCTCAGCCATGGTGGCAGGCAAAAACCAGAGCCCAGCGAAAGGAGCGCTGTGCTGTTTGAACGCTGACTTACTGTCAAAACCTCGTCTCCGCCGGGAATAACAGGCACTCAGGAAAAACCACGACGAAGCACGGATGACTGCAGAGAGCACCTTTAATATCAGGATCTCCAAGCATTAATAAAGTCAGCGTTGGGAACCACTCGTCCCAACGCTTCTTTTAAATGTAACTACTAATTGAGTACTAGCCCCACCCGTCAGCCCCACCCGTCAGCCCCACCCTCCCCCACGCAGACCAGCATCTGCCTGAACCACGTAAAACCCCACCCCTCTATCCTGCCGCCCCATGCCCTGCTTCCGCCTCTGGCGCCGAAGTCCATACTGAGCGCAGGAAGGCGTAAGTCCAACATCCCCCTCTCTCACCCCCTGGATTCTCTAACGTGCTCCCCTCCACCAACCCGGTGTTCCGGCTCACACCCGTTTCAGGCCACCGCACAGCTGTTAAGGCTGGCGCGGCTTCCCCATGTGTGACGAGACCCGCTGTTAGCTGCTCAACAACCGTTCGGGCAGGGGCAGGTCCTTTGCCCCGCGCTGCCGGCCGCCGATCAGCTGTGCGAGCAAGCGCGGCCTCAGTGTTGACGCCCGGGATCTTCGTCGGCCGCCGAGCAGCTGATCGAGACGCGGCTCCAGCGTGGGCGCCCGGGGCTTCCTTCGGCCGCGAATCAGCTGTTGGGCGCGGCTGCCATACGGGCCCAGTGTGGGCGCCTGGGATCCTCATCGGCCGCTGAGCAGCTGTCGGGCACGGCTGCGGCTGTGGCTGCGGGCTGCGGGCGGCGACCGGAACCCCCTCCCGGTGAGCATGTCGAGCCAGAAGGGCTCGACACTAGCCAGGAGGGGCACGGATCCAACAAACAGGTGGTGGTGCTCAGTCTCCCCATGATCCTGTCCACATCATCAGGGGAAACAGGGTCGAACTCAGTCCAGATAACGTGCTCAAGACCGCCTGATTCCTCCACATCAGACTCTGCCCAGTCAGAGTCCAGGCCGGTCCGGATCCGAGCGATTTTGTCCGTCAGATGATGACTAAACTCCTCGGCTCGTCCCTGCAAGGGATCCTCTCTCACCTCCTGATTAAGGAGGGAGCGAGTCACCCTAAACAGGGCGGCCGGGCGATTATCTGCGGACGCGACAAGGGCGGCAAAGTAGTTAGACTTCGCCGTCCTTATCGCTGCAAGATAAGACCTTATAAAGGTTCTTAACTGCAATCGGTCGGATTCGGATCGGCTGGATCTCCAACCGCTCTCTAGACCTCGTCTCCGACGCTTCATCTCCCGGAGCTCCACAGAGAACCATGGGGCCCAACGGGATCTGCACCGGGTCAGAGGTCGCACGAGTACAACACAGTCAAGTGCCCTGGTGGCAGCCGTTTCCCAGGCCTCCACCAGAGCATCGACTGGGCTGTGGGTAAGGGTGATAGGTATAGGCCCAAGTGCCCTCTGGAACCGATCCGGGTCCATTAGGCGCCTGGGGCGAAACCACCTGGTCGGTTCCGCCACCCAGCGGCGGGGTGTGGCATGACGGAAAACCAGCCTCAGGAGGTGGTGATCTGACCATGACAGAGGGGTGATGGACGGGGAACCCCCTCCCAGGTCATCCAACCACTGTCCAGACAGGAATACCAGGTCGAGAGTATGATCCCCCACATGAGTCGGGCCCTCAATAACCTGGGTCAGGCCCATGGTTGTCATGGAAGCCATGAACTCCTGAGCTAACTCCGACGACCCTCCCAGTGACGGCAGGTTGAAGTCACCCAGGACTATAAGCCTGGGGAACTCCACCGCCAACTCTGAGAGGGTGTCAAGCAGCTCAGGCAGGGCTGTTGCCACACAGCTGGGCGCCAGGTATGTAAGCAACAAGCCCAACTGAACCCGAGGACCACATCTCAAGAGGAGGGATTCACTCCCGGCCATCTGGACAATGGTGGCCTCCCGGGGACACAAAGTCTCCCGAATAACCACTGCCACCCCACCACCCCTGCCCTGAGCCCGTGGCTGGTGCAGCACCCGGAAACCTGGCGGGCATAACTCGGTGAGAGGCACCCCTCCCTCCGAACCCAACCAAGTTTCCGTGATGCACGCTAGATCCGCACCTTCCTCCTCGATCAGTTCATGGATGAGGGGAGCTTTGTTAACTACGGATCTAGCGTTAAAATAGACCAGCCTGAGCTCAGGGGACTGATCACCCTCATCCCCGGGTAAGAGGGTGCTAACCGGAGGGTCAGAGCGCGCCACTGCTCGGAGATAGCGGGGGCGCGATCCCAGATGTTGATATGGCCCTCCGCGCAAACACCTGCTGCCATTCCCTATCGCCGTGGGGATTTGAAGCCCCACCCCCCCATTCCCAGAACCAGCAGCCACCTCCCCCGACCCCGTCCCGTCAGGACCTCTAACAGGACCAGACTGAGTGCCGGTTAAAGATTCCCTCCCCACCCCCCCTCCCTCCCCCTCCCTAACCTTTTAAAATAACCGGCTAAAAATTTTATCAGGGGCCTCTTAGCACGTCTTAACTCGAGGCCCCTATCTAAGCCCAGCCACCTCTTGGAGTCCCAGAGCTTGGGCTCGTCATTAAGGGGAGTATGGAAACAGGCGACAGGTCGCGCCCATGAGGCAGGGACCCCCCTAAGGGCATACAAGTCCGCTTCGGAGTAACGGTAAACCATACAGCGCTAGGATAGTCTCTTAGGGCAGATGTTATAAATATGTCCAAAGAATCGCTCAATGATGGTATATAGCTGGAAAAAGAAGTCCAGTAGGCATATCTCTTAGTCCGCAAGGCCATCTCAGCTCTCACCTGAGATGGTAATCCAAGGGACAACCTCAGTCGTCCTCTCACTCCGGCTGAGGAGTCCAATCTGGAGCAGAGAGAGAAAGGGGGGTCCTGAGCCAAGCCCACCCCAGCTGGTCTCTCACACCAGTGAGGTGGTCGCTGACCAGTCCAAAACCATCCTCCCACCACGGTCAGGTCCCAGCCACACTGGACTGTCAATAGGGGGATCTTAATTCCCATCAGGCATGGAGCTAGCCATAATGCCTGCCTGTCAACAGAGAAAGTAAAGAACAGACAGGCCAGGCCTCCGTCGATCCTCGCATCGCCGGCCAACGCCGCCAGTCTGGGGGGGGAGGACAGAAGCATTCTCTCCCCAACGCCCGTCCGCCAGTCCAAGCGATCTTCCATACGCCAACATGTCCGTCGAGGCCGATGATCAGGCCCGCAGTCCGCAGCCACCATCCGGGAGGAGAAGAGGGCTCCGCGCCGCCGAAAACGGCGCCAGCCAATTGATGGCCAAAGATAGGTCTCCAGCCGGTGGGATCGTCGCCGCTGCCCCTCCGACAAGCAGAGGGTGTCCACGGCGAGCAGGCAGAGAAGGGAAGGCAGGGCAGGGCGTCCCGGACTTCACGGCGCTGTAGCAGTGCTCGGCGTTGTAGCGGAGCTCAGCAGGTCAGCAGGCCGGCAGTTCTCAACACCGCTAGTTCGGAGGGGGGGTGCTCAGCGCCGCGAAAAAGAGCGCCCAGCAGCTGTTTTTAGATCCCCCAACCCCCGGAGTCGCCTCAGCATACCGTAGGCCTCCCTGAGCTAGTTCCTTTGGCTCGGCGTTATAGCGGAGCTCAGCAGGTCGGCAGGCCGGCAGTTCTCAACGCCGCTAGATTCGGGGGGGGGGGGCTCAGCGCCACGAAAATACAGCGCCCAGCAGCTGTTTTTAGATCCCCCAGCCCCCGGAGTCGCCTCAGCATACCATGGGCCTCCCTGAGCTAGTTCCTTTGGAGCCCTTAAAGAGCGCCCGAAGCTTAGGTTGCGGCCGTCGCCATCTTGGGAAAAAAAAAGCTTCTGAAGGTTTTCTGAAAGGCAGCCACATGTAGTAGTCCAGGGGTCTTCAAACCTGGCCGTTTTATGACTTGTGGACTTCAAATCCCAGAATTCCTCAGCCAGGCATGCTGGCTGAGGAATTCTGGGAGTTGAAGTCCACAAGTTGTAAAAGGACCAGGTTTGAAGACCCCTGAAGTAGTCCCTTCAAGAAGCGACTAAGGCATGAGTACTAATGAGCAATGGCTCCTAATTCAACAATGGCCAGTAGTGGTACACAAGATGGATTTATACACAAGTTGTCCTGGCCATGGCTGCTACTTGCCATCTCTTCTTTAGGCAGAATCCCTGAATCCTATAAGTCACAGTCATGTCATCTCTCTGAAAATACTCATCTTGTAGGACTAACTGATTTTAAAAGCAAACAGCAAGTTGTCAACATATAGCAAAAGATCTTGATCAATAACATTCTTTGAGATAAGATTGAATTAAGTCTCTTCTACAATGCTTTCATATGCAGCATTCTATATCCAAAGAATGCTGAAAAATCTCCATTGTTTTTAATTTGGTCAACAGGCATCATTTATTTGAACATTACTGTAAACAATAAAAATAAGTAACCACCGTGTGCTACACATTATTTCTACATGCTTGGTTGGTCAGATCTTTCCCTTATAGTCTTTTGTCTAAAAGTCATTTTTAAAATGTTTCTTTGGTTAGGAAATGGGAGTTTTATTTGCAGAGCTTTATTACTGTTTACTTCCATGTTGTTCTTTGAAGGAAGGGTGGAATGGATAATTTCTGAAATTCTGCTGTAGTGGGTAGATGATAAAGAATATTCGTCCCTTGATTATTGCAAAGAAGCAGTGGGCCCCACTTGTTATTGTTAAAAACAGATGAAAAGCTGATTAAAAAACTCTATAGATTCCTGCTTAATTTAAAGATGGAGGAAGAACAAGTCAAAGAAACATTGATAACATGGGCAAAAAATGTTGGACATAGTCAGTGCTTTTTTTGTAAAAGAAAAAGGTGCCGGAACTCACACATGTCATACAACCCGCCTTGCCTACTCTACAAGGTTCCATCCAAAAAAGGTGCCGGAACTCCGTTCTGAGCGTTCTATGAGAAAAAAAGCCCTGGACATACTGTAGAGTTTGAAGAATGGGAAAAAATATAGGACAGAAATATTAGATTAAGTAAAGCTGTATCATATAAAGAAAATTTGTATAAAATGTTTTATAGATGGCACATGACACTAGTGAGATTAGCAAAAATGTTTAAAAATACTTCAAATATTTGTTGGAAATGCAATCAAAGACCAGGTACTTATTATCATACCTGGTCCTAAAGCTAAGAGGTTCTGGCTTAAGATACAATTATGGTTGGAGAAGATGATTAAAAAACAAATAGAATTTAAACCAAAATTGTTTTTGTTAGGAATGATAGGTCTCAACTATGATAAGGAGAGCGGATATATAATATTACTTGTACTAACAGCAGCGAGAATTATGTATGCCCAATATTGGAAAAATGAAAATTTACCGAATGAAGAAGTAGTAATTAAGAAAATATTAGATTGTGCAGAAATGGATAGATTAAATTTAGAGATTAAAGAGAAAGAGCATTCAGTTTATTATAGAACTTGGAATAAATTTTATCAATGGCTAGATAAAAGCATTAGAGGGAAAGGAATGTGATATGTAATTTTGACTTTATTTTAGTAAGAAAAATACTATGGATTGAAAACTTAACATTGTTTATGATAACTTACTATAACTATTATTGTTATCAATCATTAGTTTTATTATTCTTATTCATATATATCTTTATTTTTATTTATTTTTATTTTATTTTAATTCCATTTATATCCCGCCCTTCTCCGAAGACTCAGGGCAGCTTACAAGCTTAGCAGTAGCCTTCATTCTATGTATATGCCTGCTTATTAGGGCTTTCACACACCCTCAAGCGGCATTATTACAAAGTCAGCTTATTGCCCCCAACAATCTGGGTCCTCATTTTACCTACCTCGGAAGGATGGAAGGCTGAGTCAACCTTGAGCCTGGTGGGACGCGAACCTGCACTAATTGCAGGCAGCTGGTGTTACTTAAGGAGGCATTAGCCCACTGCTCCACCAAGGCTCTTTTTACTCTTTACCCAGACAATATGCTGTTTGCCAAATATTCAATGTTATTGGGGGAAACCCCAACCCTCACCCCAACCTTCCCTGTACCCTAACCCTAATCCCCACCCTTTCACTCCCTTTCCCAACCCTATAAAAACCAATACATTTTTTTAAAAAAAGAATAGCTTTTTAAATTTAGATGACTTCATATTATCAATAAATGCTTTTTTTTGCCAAGATCCTCTTTCAACTTCTGCTATCTTAAAAAGAGCTGTTCATGCACTTTCAAGGTTACAAAAGCCATGACTGATTGACAGAGGTTCAAGATCTGTGACAGGGCAATTCTGGGTGACTCACCAGGGTTAAAATCAACACTATGAATAATTGAAGTAGGAAGAACAAACCACACATTTTAAGATTCCCATTGTGAAGAAATATGAATGGAGTTGAAAATATATGGTGTTTCTGTAGGAAACAGGATGAGACAAATTAAAAATGATGCTCTGCCCGAAGATTTTCTATGTGGTTTTTGATCCCCGTGGTGGGACAATATAAATTATGCCACTGGTAAGTTTTATTTTTTTGGGAATACAATTTCTGTATGACCAGCCACATGGCAAATGATCAGGTAACTGTAAACCAAAATATCCAGCTGAATATCTATGGAGATTCTCAGTCATCCAGGTCATAGTTATCCTAAAGAGGCCTTTTTATGAGGCAACTGGACTTCCTTGTTTTTCTTTGAAGATGTTTCGTTTCTCATTCAAGAAGCTTCTTCAGCTCTGACTGGATGGTGAGGAATGGAGCTTCCATTCCTCACCATCCAGTCAGAACTGAAGAAGCTTATTGGATGAGAAGCAAAACAAAGAAAAACAAGAAAGTCCAGTTGCCTTGTGAAAAGCAACTTTAGGACAAAACATCCAGCATTTGAGGCCACAGGGTTTCATTATTCTGCTGTAAGATGTTCCCCAAGATCCACGTTGTCCTCTGGTAATTCATTTACCAAATCCCCAGGAAGTCTCCTTGTACTTCTGTTCTGAAACCTTGTTAAAGAAAAAGTCCTCCAGTTTCTCTGGGATTTCAGATCTTCTAGAAATCCACATAAATATCTCTCTTCTGTTCAATCCTGTCTGATTCTTTGACTCTGTCTGGACAGGTTTCTGCTGTTTTCTTGGCAAGGTTTTTCAGAAGCAGTTTGCCATAAGATTAATACTTCATATTTTATCAAAGATTGTGTTTGGTGGTTTGATTCCTTATATGGAGCATGCTCAAGATAAGAAATTTTGCTTTTAAATGAGTGAAATATTGCAAGAGTTTTATTCTCAACTGTTTGCTCATGCATTGTCATTTAATACTTTTGAACCTGGGAAAGATGATGACTGATATTTCTGCACATTTTGATGCTCAGTCTAGATAGAAAAAAAGCAGTCTTTATCTAACAGGAATGGCTGATCACTGATGATAACATGTACCCAGTGATCACATGGGTACAAATTGCATTTGATGGAAAATGAAGCTGATTTTGATCTAAATCAGTTTTCTCCAATACTCCATCTACTCCAGGATTCAGCATTTCCAGCCAGAATCTCCATAAACAGTCTAAAATTTGGACTGAAACCAACCAACCAACAAAAGAAAATGTAAAAGGGTGGCACCTTCAATTAAATAACTAAAAGAAGATCAGTTGAAAAGTCTTAAGATTGACAATTTTGACAAATCACTTCTGAGAAAGGAGCCTAGAATGATCCAATCTAGGTTGGTCCAAGATCCTAGAATTGTTTAGATGACTCATTAGGATGAATTCATCGTAGCCAAAATAGACATGGTGCTAAATTAAAACTGTAGTTTCCCTTTTATGTAGGACACCATCCAAGTTATTATTTCTGAGGAAACAAAGTAAAGGAAGGAAGGAGACTAAAGGAAGCAATGTATAGGTCTCTAATGTGAGAAACACATTTGATTGTTAGCGACTGTAAAGAATAATTGTTGAATTCATTATTTAATATTCTTCTTGTTTTTAGCCTTTGATCTGGATGACACCATGAAAAAAGGCAACCAGTCTTGTCTCACCGAGATTATCCTTCTAGGCTTCTCAGATTTCCAGTCTATGCGAGAACTTCTTTTCTGCCTGGTCCTAATGTTCTATTTTATGGCCTTGGTAGGCAACAGTTTCATCTTGCTCCTCATCTTTCTCAGTCCTACCCTTCACACGCCCATGTACTTCTTCCTCTGGAACTTGTCCTTTTTGGAAATTGGCTACACTTCCTCCATCAGCCCAAAGATGCTAGTGAACTTATTATCAAAGAAGCAAACTATATCCTTTTGGGGCTGTGGCTGTCAAATGTGTTTTTTCCTTCTCTTCGGTGTCACTGAGTGTTGTCTTCTTTGTGTCATGGCGTATGACCGCTATGTAGCCATTTGCAAACCCTTGCAGTACCCATATATCATGAACTACAGGGAATGTGCTAAGCTTGCTGCTGTGTCATGGGCCATTGGTATATCTTTGGGTTTGGGGCATTCAATTTCAATCTTCACCCTTCCCTTCTGTGGATCAAATAGAATCAGCCATTTCTTTTGTGATCTTATGCCTGTTCTGAGACTGGCTTCCACCAATACCTACAAAAATGAGGTGGCCATTGCCATTTTAACTGTGGTAGTTGACCTGACACCTTTTTTGCTCATTCTTGTTTCTTACATCCTCATTATCTTTACTATTCTCAGAATGCCAGTGGCTAAGAATAGGCGCAAAGCATTTTCCACTTGTTCCTCACATCTCACTGTTGTCTTCATTTTCTACGGAACTGTCATTTTTACTTACATTCGTCCAAATTCAGAATATTCTGTGGACACTAACAGATTTCTTGCCCTGCTCTACACAGTAGTGACCCCAAGCTTGAACCCCATCATTTATAGCTTGAGGAACAAAGAGATAAAAGTTGCTTTCATGAAATTAGTAATCAAGAAAACAGTCTTCATGAGGTAATAATCAAATTGTATCGGTTAGTTTTGTCACTTCATGAGATTACATTTTTGTCACATGTATGTATGGGTAGAATAAAGCTTAGGAGATACCAGAGCTGTGTAATAACTATGTAATAACATGGAGCTGGGAACAGAGTTACTCAAAACAAGAAGAGAACCCTGACTGGAAATGCAACTTGATTATTCTGGTGGTGTGTAAGTAAAGGATTCACTGGCTATTTCCTTACAAGGAATGCTGCTAGACAGCTTGAAAAATGTAGAGGAAAAAAGGGTGAGAGGAAGAAGGAGGTAGTGTTTAGGGCAGAAGGACCAAGGTAGGCAACAAGAAGCTTGAGATCATACAGGCTCATTGCAAGAACAATGTCAACATCCTTTCCTATTGAGGAACTGATAACTCTTTGTCCATTACAAGTGTATTTTTAAATATATATATATTTATTATTTATTTATTTTATTTATTATTGGGACTTATGTGCCGCCCTATCTCCCGAAGGACTTGGACCAGTTATATTAAAGTCCACTCTGAGAAGATAATGTTAAGATTAATATAGTGAAAGTATCTATAGGTATCAGTCTATTTCCTACCCAAAATAAAAAAAAATGAATGGGAATTAAGAAATTTCAGAATTCAATGTGTAAATGTGATTTTGTAGCTGTTGTGGAAATCATGAGTGCTTTTTAGCAGATGAGCTTGCTTTTTACACTGGCAGTCATTTAACAATAGATTATGTCTGAGTATATAAAACTTCTCTAAAATATTTACAGAGAGGAGAAATTGTGCCTATGCTTGTAACTTTAAAATGGAGGACTAAACCACATTCCTCTACCATAGGTGGTTTTAAACCCTTACCGCTTTGTAATGTATGGCATCAGCTAAGCAACATATTCCAATCTTTCAATACCTTTTTCAGGAAAATGATATAATACAAATGTCTCTACAGGTAGTCCTTGACTTCCAACCATTTGTTTACTGACCATTCGAAGTTACAACAGTATTGAAAAAAGTGACATGGCTGTTTTTCACATGTATAACTGTTGCAGCATCCCCATGGTCATGTGATCAAAATTCTCAACAACTGGCATGTATTTATGACGATTGCAGTGTCCTGGGATTATGTAATCTTCTGACAAGCAGTCAATGGTGAAATCAGATTCACTCCATAATCATGTTACTAACTTAATGGAAATTTTGGACTCAGCTGTTGCTGAATATCAAGGACCACTTGTATGAACAAACTGGGATATTCATAAAACAGTTATGAGGGGAATGAATATGCCAGATGAGTGGAATAAAAAAAGAAAGAATTATAAATTATAAATTTGCTACATTTGCAATTAGGAATTTATTAATGGAATACAATAGAATCGCCACATACGTATAAGCAATCAGAGAAGAAAAAGAAAAGAATTTGATGCCTTAGAGAATCAAATCTCAGTTTGATTACACTTTTTAAAGCAGAAATTTATGAGTTGAATGACAAAAATTAAAGGGAATAAAAAGTAATAAGCTTTCTGTCCCACCACCCATTTTGCTACTGACCTGTGTCATGCAGGGAGCAAGCGCACCTCACATAGAAGGATTTTATCTGGGCATCCCATTGTGTACTGAAAATTTACACTGAGTCCCACATTGTGGGCCAGACAGAACTTTTTTGTCATGGTTCCGACTGATGAACCCAACCAAGCAAACACCTTTGAGACATTCCGATCTCTTAATGTAAAACTTTATTGTGTATATCATTTCGGCATGTATGAAAGCAAAACCAGCTGTAGCAAATGCCAGCCCAAACCCTTAGAATTAAACGAATAGAATTCCCCC
This sequence comes from Vipera berus, assembly GCF_964194415.1. Taxonomy (NCBI): domain Eukaryota; kingdom Metazoa; phylum Chordata; class Lepidosauria; order Squamata; family Viperidae; genus Vipera; species Vipera berus. The sequence goes on along the minus strand of NC_138205.1, from coordinate 13,077,761 downwards.
TCCCATCGATGAACAGGTCACATTGCCCAATTAGGTGCAATTATATTGTTATGAGAAAATGTCTCTGAGTCGGGTCAGGCACTTGGTGAATCATCCTTGATTCTCACGGTCTGCCTTCTTTATCTCTGTAGCCTGTATTCCATTTCCTCATCCTCCCCCCAAGTTCATTGGCAAGCTAAGAAACAATAATTGTTGCACCAGCAAAGCGAACTTCAAGATTGACACTTTTCAAGGGCAGCCGCATATAGACTCCATTGTGGTACTCCAGCTGGGAAGAGAGTAAAGCTTGGGTGATCATGGACAGTGCCTCCTAAACCAGCAATGACTGCAAATAGTGTACAATACAGGTAGTCCTCGACTTACAACAGTTCATTTAGTGACAGTTCAAAGTTAGAATGGAACCGAAAATTGTGACTTATGACCGTTTTTCACAGATATGAGCTTTGCAGAACCCCCATGATCATGTGATCAAATTCCAGATGCTTTGCAACTGGTTCACATTTATGACCTTTGCTGTGTCCCAAGGTCATGTGATCCCCTTTTGCGACCTTCTGACAAGCAAAGTCAATGGGGAAGCCAGATTCACTTAACAGCAATGTTACTAACTTATCAACTGCTGTGATTCACTTAACAACTCTGGCAAGAAAGGTTGTAAAATGGGGTAAAACTTACTTAACAAATGTCTCACTTAACAGCTGAAATTTTGGGCTCAATTGTAATCGTACGTCGAGTACTACCACTACAGATTTATGTCATGGATTTTCAAAGTAAATATTAAGGTGTCAACAGACAGCACAGGATCTTGATCAATAATTTCCTTTGAGATAAGATTGAATTAAACATATTCTGTGATACAGTAATATTTACCAACTGAGTTTCCCAGGAATACTGGAAATGTTCCATTCTTTGTAACTCAATCAGTATTTATAATTTATCTGAATCATGACCCAAAATCTAATCATTGAGTGCCATAAGTTATGTAAACAGGTGGGGGTTTAGTTGCATTGAGTGTTGAGCAATGAGTTCCATTTTGCCCTCATAGATGTTTGTCTAAAAAGCCATTTTTAAAAATGATTTTACAAAATTGGAGATTTTTTTATTGTCATTTTAGAATCTACTGAATCACCTACTTCTCTGAAGGGTGGAACACATAATCCATGAAATTATGCTGTGACAGCATTTAGCAATGGCACTTAGACTTCACAGTGCTTTACAGCCCTCTCTAAGCAGTTTACAAAGTCAGCCTATTGCCCCCAACAATCTGGGTCCTCATTTTACCGACATCGGAAGGATGGAAGGCTGAGTCAACCTGAGTGATGGACAGATGGATAAAAGTATTTATCTTCTGACTATTGAAAAGGCAGAATAGGTTCCATCTGCAATAAATGGGATGATAACAGATTTTTTTTTTACCCTGAATCAGCTCCCTTGAAGTTTTATTCCTCCTGACGTGTTAGAAGATATCATCTGCAAGAGACTTTGGCCAGGAGCATATGAGCCAGGAAGATATGCTATAGTTCTCCTTCATAGTAGGGACTCTGAAACAGGCTGCTCGCTCTCCCTCTGGAGACCTGGTCTCATCCAGTCAGGAACGTCCTTGTCAATGTTTATAAAGATCATTATGATGCTTCTTTTAATTAATACTTTCAGGGCAGAAGATATCATACAGGGAGAAGGTACAAAAACTATCCATATGGTGTTGTAACAACAACTTGCACCTGAACATCGGCAAGATGAAACAGATGGTGCTAGACTTCCGGAGGAAAAAGGAGGAACCCGCCCCACTTTACATCGAGGAGGACTGTGTGGAGAGAGTTTCCTCCTTTAAATTTCTGGGAGTCTATCTCTGCAAAGATCTTACCTGGAAAGTTAATACAACCCAGGTGGCCAGAAAGGCCCAACAGAGACTTCACTTTCTCAGGGACTTGTGGAAGAACAGGGTAGAAAAACAGCTAATGACCCTCTTTTACTGGTCTACTATAGAGACCGTCCTCTCGTATTGTATTGTGGTTTGGTATGCTGGTCTGACAGCCACGGATAGGAAAGCATTACAGAGGGTGATGAGTACAGCACAAGACATTGTGGGCTGTTCCCTGACACCACTGGATGACATCGCCAGGGCTCGTTGCCTTGGAAGAGTGAGGAAGATTCTCAGGGATGTCTCACACCCTGGACGGTATCTCTTTACTCTCCTACCATCCGGTAGGAGATATAGGAATATAGAACAGCTTTTATCCATGGGCTGTTAGGCTTTTGAACGGGATATAATTTTATAAACCTTATGTATGATTGACTTGCAAGGCCGGTGTGTTGTGCAATTAGCTCACATGGTGTAGTAAGATGGAGAGTTTGTGTCACTGTAAGTTGGGGGTGGGGGCACGAAGGGAGGCTCAGCCAATCTCAATGTATACATGGTTGTACTTTGACAATAAAGGTTCATTCAATCAGTCTTCTTTTACGACATGAGCCATATAAAGTCTTGGCTGGGTGAGGCCACTTTTCAAATTTAGATGCATGCATAACATTAATAAACACTTCCTATGCTGAGATTCTCTCTGAAACACTTGATATGTATTAACATGATAAGTCTGCTATTATGAGAACAGCAGTTCATGCATTCCCAAGTGCAAAAGTCAAGACTGATGGTTAAAATGAATGCCAGCTCCTCATTTACAATTTTGGTAACACACTATTGTTAAAACCAGCAAGATGGAACAGTTTAATTTATGAAGGATGAAACACGGCATTTGAGATTCAAAAATAGTGTATCAATGAGTATGGGAGAAATATGAATGGAACTAAATTAATAGGCATACTGTATCTGTAGTTCTGGGAAGAAGGTGAGACAGTAGTGTTTTGTGCAAATAGCTTCTATGTGGTTATTCATGTCTATGGCAGGAAATATAGCAACAATATTAATTATGCCACTCAAGGCATTATCCTTTGGACTTGTGTTGGCTCTTGGTGATTATCAGGACATGTCCCTGCACTTTTCTTGGTAAGTTTTCTGAAACAAGCTGCCATTGTCTATTTCTTACACCTGAGAGAGAGCAGCTGGTCCAAGGTTACCCATCTTACATCATACCTAAGATGGGACAAGAATTCACAGTCTCTCCATATCTACAGTAGACTGATGCCTTAACTACTACACCAAACTGACATTCCAGTTCATATAAGCCAGGGTCTTCCAACTTGGCCCTTTTATGACTTGTGGACTTCAACTCCCAAAATTCCTCAGCCAGGCACACTGGCTGAGGAATTCTGGGAGTTTATTTATTTTATTTATTTATTTTTATTACATTTATATCCCGCCCTTCTCTGAAGACTCAGGGCGGCTTACAAGCTTAGCAGTAGCCTTCATTCTATGTATATGCCTGCTTGTTAGGGCTTTCACACACACCCCAAGCGGCATTATTACAAAGTCAGCTTATTGCCCCCAACAATCTGGGTCCTCATTTTACCTACCTCGGAAGGATGGAAGGCTGAGTCAACCTTGAGCCTGGTGGGATGCGAACCTGCACTAATTGCAGGCAGCTGGTGTTACTTAAGGAGGCATTAGCCCACTGCTCCACCAAGGCTCTAGTTGAAGTCCACAAGTCATAAAAGGGCCAAGTTGGAAGACCCCTGATATAAGCAAACATGGCAAACAGAACCATTGAAATTGGACATAAAACTATCCAGTGTCTGAGGCCAAAGGATTTATTAACTCTGCTGAAAGGAATGATTTTACCCAGGTTTAGATTGCCCTCTGGTATTCTTTTACCAAATCCCCAGGATGAATCCTTGGGCTTCTCTCATGGGACATTGTTAGAGAAAAAGTTCCCCAGTCTCCCTGGAGTTTGGGATCCTCTTGGAATCTAGTGGCTCTTTCAGAGTCATTGATGTCAGTCGATGTATGTAGCCTAAAGTATCAAATATTTTTTTTCCAGAGGACAGATTGCATAAAGACTTAGGTATGACAGACAAATCTTCAAAGCCTCAAATTGCCACTAAATACTACAGCATTCTGAATTCTCTTTAAGAAGAAATATCTCATCTATTTGAAATCATCAGAAAAACATTCACAAAGTAAGATCAAATCTCATAATTTACCAAAGGTCAGGTTTGGTAGTTTGATTCCTGATACTATGCATATTGAAGACAGAGAATTTAATTTTTAAATGATGCTAAGTAGAATGCTATGAGAGTTTTAGCTTAAAATTTTTTGCCCATGCATTAGCATTTAATTCTTTTGAACCAGAGAGAGATGATGCCTGAAATTTCTGCAGATTTTTATGTTCCTGTCTAGATGGAAAAGGACATTCTTTATATAACATGAATGGATTACAATGGGTGATAAATGATTAAAACTAATTGTGTTTAATGGGAAATTGAGCTGGCTTTATCATAAATTGGTTTCCTTGGAATTGCAATCTTCCAGGTACCTGAGGATTTTACAATTGCTAGTCATAATCTCAAAGCAGGTTCAGTTCTGAAAATATCCATAAATGAGTTGTCAGAAAAGGTTCCTTGAATGGTTGACTAGCATGATATAATCAAATGCAAAGTGGATATGAAATAAATTTAAAAACAGAATTTAATTGCAGTTGTCCTCAATTCTAAAGATTTGATCCAATTTGCTCCTTACGAATAAAAATGAAGGAAACAAGAGACAGGTTTTTAGTGTGAGAATCCTATTGAATTGTTAAGAATAATTCTTTAATTCTTTATTAACAGTCTTCTTTTGTTCCCAGGTTTTAACATGAATGATACCATGAAAAAACACAACCAGTCCTGTCTCACCGAAATTGTCCTGTTGGGCTTCTCAGATTTCCAGACTTGGCAGGAACTTCTGTTTTCCCTCATTCTCATATTCTACCTCATAGCCTTGATGGGCAATGGTTTGGTTTTACTCCTCACCATTGTCAGTCCCACACTTCACACCCCAATGTACTTCTTCCTCTGGAACTTGTCCTTTTTGGAAATTGGCTACACCTCCTCCATCAGCCCAAAGATGTTAGTGAACTTATTATCAGAGAAGCAGACTATATCCTTTTGGGGCTGTGGATGTCAAATGTATTTCTTCCTTCTCTTTGGTGTCACTGAGTGTTGTCTTCTTTGTGTCATGGCATATGACCGCTATGTTGCCATTTGCAAACCCTTGCAGTACCCATATATCATGAACCTCAGGGAATGTGCTATGCTTGCTGCTGTGTCATGGGCCACTGGTGTTTTTGTAAGCTTGGGGTACTCAGTTTTAATCTTTACCTTTCCCTTCTGTAGGTCAAATCAAATTAGCCATTTCTTCTGTGACCTTATGCCTGTTCTGAGGCTGGCCTCCACCTATACCTACAAAAATGAGGTGACCATTTCTACATTGACAGTGGTAGCTGACGTGATACTCTTTTTGCTAATCCTCTATTCCTACATCCTCATCATCTCCACTATTCTCATGATGCCACTGGCCAAGGACAGGCGTAAAGCATTCTCCACTTGTTCCTCACATCTCACGGTTGTCTTCATTTTCTACGGAACTATTATTTTTACTTACCTTCGTCCCAACTCAGCCTATTCTGTAGAAAATAACAGGATGTTTGCGCTGCTTTACACGGTAGTGACCCCAAGCTTGAACCCCATCATTTACAGCTTGAGGAATAAAGAGATAAAAGCTGCTTTCATGAAATCATTACAAAAGAAACAGACCTTCTAAGGTAACAATTGAATTGTATCAATTAGTTTTATCAGGTTACAGTTGTCCCACATATATTTGTAGAGAAAACCTTAGAAGCTACCACTGCAGGTGTTCCTCTTAAGTCTGGACTAACACAGAGCTTGGAATAGATTTCCTTAAATGAAAGTGAACTGTAATGGATTATTCTGGCAGTATATAAGTAAAGGATTACAAGGAAGGCTGCCAGGTTGTTCAGAGAAATGTAGAGAAAAAGGGCTCAGGTGGGGGTTGAGAAGAAGGACATAGGGCAGAAGGATCAAGATGAGATGCTAGAAGGTAGCATACAGGTTCATTGATCAGCTGCATGCAGAACCCATTGTTGTGGTTCAACTGGGAAGGGTCTAAAGCCTAAGTTATCATAAGCTTGCTTCCCAAATCAGCAATAATGGTGCACAGAGTACATTATACTGGCTGTAGAATTTTAAAAGCACGCATCATGGTGCTGACAGATAGTCAAGGAACTCAACCAATAACTTTCTTCCTTGGAGATAAAAACAAATTAAGCATCTTCTATGGTACAAGAATCTTCACTCATTATCTTTCCCAGGAATGTTGCAAAATTTCCATTGTTTGTAACTCATTCAGCATTTTTAATTTATTTCAACTATCTGAAACCTTATTGAAAAAATATGCCATACTCTATGTAAATGGGTTAGTTAGTTAGCTGAAGACCTGGCTCTTCGAGCTCTCTGGCCCAGGCTGAGGATTAATCTTATTTTAACTGGGGTTTTATTTATGCAGGGACAAATATAATTTTTTTAAAATTTGTTGTTAACTTTTGTATTTTGGTTTTTTAATCACCCTGTAAACCGCCCTGAGTCCTTCGGGAAAGGGCGGTATATAAATGTGATAAAAGAAAGATAATAGTTCAATTTTACCCTTTTCTCTAGAAAATCTTCTGCAGATTTTTAGTGTTGCTTTAGAAGCTACTGAGTCACCAAGTTCTCTAAAAGGCAGAACACATAATTCCTGAAATTCTACTGTGTTTGGTAGATGGATAAGAATATTTTCCCCCTGATTATTAAAAAGAAGCAATGTGCTTCAATTATGATGAATGAGATGACAGCAGGTTCTTCCCCCAATCAACGTCTTTGAAATTCTTGTCCTCCTGATGTGTTAGAACAGACATGTCAAACACAAGGCCTGGGGGCCGGATCCAGCCCGCGAAGTGATTTCATGCGGCCCGCGAAGCCATCCTGGAAACAGTGAGGGAATGGCCCCCACTGCCTTGGCCCTGGCCCAGAGACCCTCCTCCTGCCAGAGACCCCCAGATCTGTCCCACTCCTGCCCAGGCCCCCATAGGCACCCTTGATGCGAACGATGTAGAGCTGACCACGCCCACCCAGTAGGCCATACGCACTCTAACCACGCCCACCCAGTAGGCCATGCCCACCCAAGCCACACCCACCCGGCCCCCTGAGGGCAACCGCAATGCTGATGCGGCCCTCAATGAAATTGAGTTTGACACCCCTGTGTTAGAAGAAACCATTGTCAAGATGATTCAGCTTGCATGGGACATATGAGCCAAGAGCATATTCCATGGTTCTCTTTATTCTTAGGGAGTCCAAAATAATAATGCCTCTTCCCTCTGGATATACCTTATCCCATTCAGTCAGGATGGTCCTGTCATCTCATAATTCAAGATCATTAAATGTTTCTTTTCTATAGTGCTTTCAGGACAAAAGATAACAGGTGTCTGAAGACTACTGTCCATTGTTGTCTCATTTTCAGCTGACTGGAAGGTTTTGGTGTTTGTGAACAGGATTGATTAATGATGAACAATGGGAAATACATTCATGGATATTTCTGATAATCTTGTTTTGTGATATAAGCTACCTGGAACCTTGGCTAGATGAGGGCTCTTGTTAAATTTAGAGGAGTGTACAATATCAATTAGTGCTTCTTATGCCAGGATCCTTTCTCAGCCACCTGCCATGTAATAACATGATAAATCAGTTCTCACTGTGACAGCAGTTCATCCACTTTCAAAATTACAAAGCCAAGACTGATTAATACAGGTAATGCTCGACTTACAACATTTCATTTAATGACCATTCAAAGTTACAACAGCAGTGAAAAAAGTGACATATGACTGTTTTTCACACTTACAACCATTGCAGCATCCCCATGGTCACATGATCAAAAGCCAGATGCTTGGTACCTGACTCATATTTATGACGGTTGCAGTGTCCTGTGGTTACCTGATAACCTTTTGTGACCTTCTGACAAGCAAAATCAATGGGGAAGCCAGATTCACTAAACAGCCATGTTACTAACTTAACAAGTGCAGTTATTCACTGTGGCAAGAAAGGTTGTAAAATGGGGCAAAATTCACTTAACAACTGTCTCTCTTAGCAACAGAAATTTTGGGCTCATGGCAGGCGCCTCACGCTCTTCCCTCTTGAGGCAGCATCCCTGAGGACTTCTTAGGAGCCGGGGAGCGATGCTGCCTCAAGAGGGAAGAGCGTCAGGCGGGAGCTGGCAGGGCAGTCCTGCACACGCGCACACTCCCCGGCTGCTAAGGAGCACTCCTTAGCAGCCAGGGAGTGCGCGCGTGTGCAGGACTGCCCTGCCGGCTCCCGCCCGACGCCGGATGGCTCAGCCGATGCTGCCTCAAGAGGGAAGAGCGTGAGGCGCCTGCCATGGCTCCCCGAGGACTCCTTAGGAGCCGGGGAGCACGCGCGTGCGCAGGACTGCCCTGCCGGCTCCCGCCAGACGCCAGCCTGCCCTGCTTCCTCCACAGTGAGAGGGGAGGGCATGCCTTCCCGGGCTTGCTGATTTTCCGGCGTATAAGACGAAAAATCTTGAAAATCATCTCAAAAGTTGGGGGGTCGTCTTATATGCCCAGTCGTCTTATACGCTGGAAAATACGGTACTCAGTTTTAATCTTTACCTTTCCCTTCTGTGGGTCAAATCAAATTAGCCATTTTTTCTTTGATCTTATGCCTGTTCTGAGGCTGGCCTCTACGTATACGCACAAAAATGAGGTGGTCATTTCTACATTAACAGCACTAAGTAACCTGATACTCTTTTTGCTAATCCTCTATTCCTACATCCTCATCATCTCCACTATTCTCTTGATGCCAGTAGCCAAGAATAGGCACAAAGCATTTCCCACTTGTTCCTCACATCTCACGGTTGTCTGCATTTTCTATGGAACTATCATTTTTTACTTACCTTCGTCCCAACTCAGCAGATTCTCCGGACAGTAACAGGATATTTGCCCTGCTGTACACAGTAGTGACCCGAAGCTTGAACCGCATCATCTACAGCTTGAGGAATAAAGAGATAAAAGGTGCCTTCATGAAATCAATAAGAAAGAAATAGTCTTCCTAAGGTAATAATTGAATTGTATCAATTGGTTTCATCAGGTTACAGTTCTCCCACATATATTTGTAGAGAAAACCTTAGAAGCTACCACTGCAGGTGTTCCTCTTAAGTCTGGAGTAACACAGAGCTTGGAAGAGATTTCCTTAAATGAAAGTGAACTGTAATGGATTATTCTGGCAGTATATAAGTAAAGGATTACAAGGAAGGTTACAGTTGTCCAACAGATATTCATAGAATAAACCTTAGAAAATACCAGAGCAAGTGTTCCTCTCAACTCTGGAATAACACAGAGCTGGGAATTGATTTGCTTAAAACAAGGAGAACTGAAGTTGATTATTCTGGTGATATGTAAGTAAAGTAAAGAATTCACTGGCCATTTTCTTACAATGAAGGCTGCCAGACAGTTCAGAGCAATGTAGAGAGGGGAAGAAGAAGGAGGTGGTATGAAGGTCAGAAGAAACAAGGTGAGATGCAAGAGACCATGTATGTTCTCTGATCAGCCATTATTAGAATTCATTGCAGTTGTCCAACTGAGAAATGACTAAAGCAGGTGATCATGAGCACTGCCTACCAAACCAACAATGACTGCAAATGTTGTACAAGATACATTTATGCAAAGAGGTTCTTGGCTGTGGATTTTAAAAGCAAAGAGCACAGTATCAACAGACAGTAAAGGACATCAATCAATACATTTCTTGGAGATACAAATTAATTAAACATCTTTTATGGTACAAGAGGTTTCACCCATTGATTTTCTCAGGAATCCTGCAAAATTTCTATTGCTTGTAACTCAGTCAGTATTTATCATTTATTTCAACATTGTCTGAAACCTTATTCAAAAAGTAGCCCCTGTATGACACACATGTAAGCAGTTGATGTTTAGTTCTATTTAATCTTCATAAAGCCCTAAATGGCATGGGTCTGGGTTACTTACGGGAGCACCTGCGGCCGGCATCAACTTCCCTTCGTCGAGTGCGCTCCCACAGAGAGGGCCTCCTTAGGGTGCTGTCGGTCAAAGAGTGTCGACTGGCGGCCCCCAGGGGGAGGGCGTTCTCTGTGGGCGCACCAGACCTGTGGAACCGTTTACCGGTGGAGCTCCGGATGGCTCCCGACCTTCGCTTCTTCCGGCGTGATCTTAAAACCCACCTTTTTGAACAAGCCGGCCTGACCTGATGGGATGGGGTTGGGTTTTATAAATTGGCCTTAACTTTTAATCTGTACTAATTTATTACGGGCATCACTGTTTTTTTTTTTTTTTTTTTTTTATTGAAAAGTTTTAAAAATACAGTTTTCCTTTAAAAAACCCCCTTCCCCCTCCCTACCTCCCCTCCCTACCTCCCCCCTTCCCCCCCCTCCCCCCCTCCCTCCTCCCCCCCACCTCCCCCTAACCCCCCTCTCCCCCCCGGACTTCCCAGAGCTAAATACAAGGTATATATATATAAAAAGGCAATCATAAACAACCATATACTAACAACTATAAATTCTAAAATCCATCACTCTCTAACTTATATAGGATCAAACAAAACTTAGCATTATTAAATATATATAGAAGACAAAATAAAAAAAGAAAAAAGAAAACGAAAGAAGACTTATTCAAATGCTAGATAAAACTTCTTGACCCTATACTTATTCTGGGCATCACTGTTTAATTACTTTTTAATAATTTTTAATTTTTGTATCTTGTTTTTATTATGTATTGCCCTGTTCACCGTCCTGAGTCCTTCGGGAGAAGGGCGGTATACAAATTAAATAAATAAATAAATAAATAAATAAATAAATAAATAAATATAGGCTTTACTTGCATCCCAAACCATTTCAATAGGAGTACCCATATACATATTTGTATTAAAAAATTCTGTCATCTGTTTTTTACATTCATCCACATTCTCTTGATATCTAAACAAATTTTCATTTATTCTCCAAGATCTTCTATCTTTCCTCTCCTTATCTAATTCCAACCATACTGGACTATGATCTGATAAAGTTCTTGGACATATCTTAATCTTCTTAACCCTAAAAAAAAATCATTAGTAGTTAATACAAAGTCAATCCTAGAAAAGGATTGATGTCGATCAGAAAAAAAGGTAAAATCTTTTTCTTCCAGATTTCGTTCTCTCCAAACATCTCTCAATTCCAAATCATCTTTCATCTCAAAAAAAGGATTTAGGCAATCTGGCATGATTTGGAGTACTTTTAAAAAGACCTTTTTTGTCTTTCTGTGCGTCCAGGACTCCATTCCAATCTCCCATCAAAATACATGATTTATAATCCCATTGAATTATTTTATTATGTAAAAATTTATAAAATTCTCCTTCTTGTTGATTAGGTGCATATAGTCCAACTAAAAGTATTTTCTTGCCTTCTATTAAAAGTTCAATTATAACATATCTTCCTTGTTTATCAGCTTCAATTAAATTGGCTGTTAAATTCTTCTTTACATAAATAACTATTCCATTTTTCTTATCTGAAGCAGACGCACTAAACTGTACACCCAGTCTGGAATTTATCAAATATTTTTGGTCTGATACACGAATATGCGTTTCCTGTAAGCACACAACATCATTTTAAAATTGTTTCAAATACTGAAATACTTTCCTTCTCTTTTGCGGGGAGTTTAATCCATTAACATTCCAGGTTAGAAACTTTGTCACCATCTTTTGCGACCTGAAGCTTTCGGAGCGCATCTTGCAAAACCACAAGCACCTGCCTCTTCAGTCTCGCTCCTCCCACTGCTTCACTATAAGTAGACTCTTGAGATATAATTGTGGATTTCTGTTCTTCTTGTTCTTGTCTTATTCGTCTGGTTGCAGCCCGCGTCATTCTTTGTTCCTTAACCTCTTCTAACGATGCCTGGGGCTGCACAGTTTCCAAAGTTTGCTGAAGTTCTTTAACCATCCACGAGATGACTTCTTCATCTCCCTGTGTACTCTCCATTTGTATCTGTCGCCCTCCGTCTTCCTTCCTTCCTTTAAATTCTGGGGATGGCAGAGAACCTGCTTTCAATATATTAGAATAAAAATCTCGTGCCTTCAAAACTGTGTTGAGACAGTATCTCGTACCTGAATAATTCACCACCAAGCCTATTGGTACCTCCCATCTGAATTGAAGCTGACGTTTCTTTAATTCATCTGCCAAAAAAGTAAATTCTTTCCTTCTCCTTAAAATTCTTGGTGGAATTTCTTTCAAAATTAAAACATCTTGATCAGCAACTTTAAATCTATTGTGATAAAAAGCTTGGATAATCACATTTCTGATCGATCTCTTTGTAAAATAAACAACCACATCTCTAGGTAGTTTTCTTTGCCTGGCAATCCAAGAGTTAACACGAAATATTTTATCTATATCCCTTATAATTTCTTCCGCTTGACAGCCCAAAACCGGTTCCAGGGCTTCTGCCAGTAACACTTTCAAGTTTTCCTTTGGATCCTCTTTCAATCCTCTTATCCTCAAAGCAAACTCCATATCTCTATATTGTATCATAACCACCTTGTCCTCAGTCTTATCTATTTTATTCTCAGCTTCTGACATTTTAGCATCCAATCTCAAATTATTTTGATTCACCTCTTCCACACATTCATCCAAACACTCAATACAAACTGCCAGCCCCTGAAAGGCCAGTAAAATGTCCTCTCATATTACATTATTCTTCTCATTGATAAGTTCAGATATTTGCTGAGATTGATTTTTTAAGTAAAGGTAAAGGTAAAGGTTCCCCCGCACATGTGTGCTAGTCGTTTCCAACTCTAGGGGCCGGTGCTCATCTCCGTTTCAAAGCCGAAGAGCCAGCGCTTGTCCGAGGACGTCTCCGTGGTCATGTGGCCGGCATGACTAGACGCCAAAGGCGCACGGAACGCTGTTACCTTCCCACCGTAGTGGTCCCTATTTTTCTACTTGCATTTTTACGTGCTTTCGAACTAGCATCTTGTAAATCTTTTAATGTTAATGCAGGTGCAGGTACCACAGGGGGTGGCATCAGTGCCTGTAATGAAGAATGTTGAACTGGTGATGCACCAGTACTTCTAGGAGCAGAAGCTTTAGCTGATTTAGAGGCCATTTTAACACCCAATTAATCTTCGTTGTGCACTTTCACTTTTCCACTCAGCTTGCAACTTTGTTTCTCCCCTATTAAATGTACAAGTCCTTAAGTTCACTTTTAAACCAATTTCAAATATTTTGCGCAGAGTGACTTTAAAAAAACTAATTTCTTCCTTCTCAGTCTTTATATTTTATAATATATTCCTTGTCCTTTTGTCCTTTTATTTTTCACTAACAATTCACTCCTGCACCATCTTTCTTCCTTTCTTTTAGTATAAACCGGAGTTAAAGATCATATACTTGCTGTTTCAAAATTCTCCTGCACAGCTCTGCCTGCATCCAAGTAATCCAAAATACAATGTTCATTGCAGGGATGGTTGTAGCGTCTTGCTCTGTTCCAAAGCCTTGGAGCAGAGGAGTCCCCGAGTCCGGAGCTAATTCAGGATGCGGGGGGGGGGGCCTCTCACCCTTCAACCCCCAGAATAACAATTCTAGGGGTCTAAGGGAGCTCTACCCCTACCTGAATGCTCCCCTCCCCTCTTTTCCCAAGGGGTGTGTGTTCCAAACCGCTAAACAGCTGATTGTCGCTGTTTTCGCAGTTCAACGGAGAGCAACGGGGCTGACGGTCGAAACGGCCGCCATCGACGGAGGCGTGCCACCCGGAAGTCTACTCTGGGCCTTTTCATGGACAGCTTCTTATGGTAGAAGTGGATAGCGACTCAAAATGGCTGGAAGTAGTTCCAGTCCCTAATATGACTACTGCTAGGACCATCCAGGTGCTGAGAAAACTCTTTGCAACACATGGGTTGCCTGATGTTTTGGTTTCTGATAATGGGGCTCAATTCACTGCTGCTGAGTTTCAGGCTTTTCTCAGAGCTAACCTCATCAGACATGCTACATCTGCACCATTTCACCCCTCTTTGAATGGACAAACTGAATGCATGGTGAGGACAATGAAGGAGGCGCTCAAGCGCATCATCACAGGTGACTGGCATTATAGACTGGCAGATTTCTTGCCCTGTCAACACTCTACACCCTGCACAGCTACAGGTAAAAGTACTGCTGAGCTTTGTTGGGGAAGGCGCTTAATTACTAAACTGGACAGGTTGCATCCAGACAGAGTGGCATCCAAAGCCTCTAAACCAAAACCCCCAAGGGGGCTGCAAATAGGTGATTGGGTTTGGCCAGAAACTATGGGCTTGGAAACTTGTGGGTTCCTGGTGAGGTGATCAAAGAATCTGGACCCCTATCTTATAAAGTGGGATTGGAGGGAGGGTGACTGGTCAGAAGACACATTGACCAACTTAGGAAAAGGTTTCCAGAATGGTCACTAAGTGAGGACTATGGCACAAGTCCCTCCCGAAGTCCTCAAACTGGTGCCCAAGCCAGCCCACACCAGAACCACCAGGGTTTTCCTTTCTCAGTGGAACTTGATTCCGAGGAGGAACAAGGCAGCTCAGAAGTGCAACATGGGACCCCTGACCAGGCAAACCAGCTGAACCTCAGCAACTGCTGAGATTCAGAGGGCAGGCACTATGACAGAAAAGGCATGTCTCGTAGTCCCTGCCAGCTGACTTACTTTGGCTGAGGGGAGTGATGATGCCAATCCTGCTGGACCAGATTGGACAGATAGAAACAAGTGGGAGAAGACAGTCCCTCAGACAGGCACATGTCTCCACCCACTCCATCATGGGTCTCCCACCACAGCTGACCCATTGTGGGCATTTATCATCAGCTGGCCCTCTGCCAGCGCTTCTCCCCCACCAATAGTTTGCTGGCACTCCTCTAATGCACTCTTCTCCTGGGAAATTTGCCAAAGGATACTTGTTCCCAGCCAATCCACAGCATGGGACCACACATCCCTGTTCTTTCTTCCCATTGGATGCAGTCCCTTTTCGGCTTGGTTTTCTGAAGTGGAAACTGGAAAGGTAGTATGTAGTATGGCTGTATTACTTTTATCCTTCTCTTCTGTTCCACTACTTTCTCTATTGGTATCACTTCTATGATTAGTATCCTTTGTTATTATGATTGAAATTATTTGTTGTTTTGCATGTACACTGAGTGCTTCTACACCAGAGAAAAATTTCTTTTGTATCTAATCACACTTAACCAATAAATTTTTCTATTTATGTTCTTTTTTAAATAATATTTTATTAATTTTCCAATTTTCCTTTTAAGTATTTAAAAAGCAACATGATGACTGGGTATAGAAATTAAATTATTATTATTATTATTATTATTATTATTATTATTATTATTATTATTATTATTATTATTATTATTATTATTATTATTATTAGTTCGATAACAATATCTTTAGTACAAATCTCAAGTTACAACATCAGATATTTCTTCTCTTTTTCCCTTAACATTTACTGTCTTATATTCAAGCTAGTACAGTTCTTATTATATCAGCTCAGTAAAAACATCACTATTACATTTATCAATAAATGTTTAGCTTATACATATCTTAATTACATTCAATCTACATAAACAATCCATATCCTGTTATTAATTTTTACCCAATTCTTAGTTTCTCATCAATATTCCAATTTAACCTTTGATATTTATAATTTTCAGGCTTTAGGTAACCAAGTTTTCCCTTGTCTCAATTCATAACAAAATATAATATCCAAAATACATATTTTATCTATTTGAATGTAATCTTGTTCTATTTCCTAAGAGTTATCTATTTCCCACCATATTAAATCATCTACTTAATAATACAATATCCCCTTTAATAAATCAAAACCATTATGTATATTACTTGGGTTAATCAATAATCAAACATATTCATAATAATTAATTTTCTTTTTTCTTTTAGGTCTATTTTTTAAACATTAAACAGATAGTCCTTATTTTCGACTAATTTCCAAGTATTTTATATCTAATGACCAGAATTCTCCTTATGTCAACTTGTCCCTTTAACCCTCTAATTAATAATATGAAATCCCCTCTAATAAGTCAAAACCCCAATTTTCTTTAACTTTATTCTGGCTTTCTTCCTTTGCCAACTACGCTTCCATATTAGTGCTTTTAGATTGTCAACTAGATCTCCCTCTATTATTATATATGTTATTTGAAATAAAGGAGAGCATTTAATTGTCATCTTTTTTTAGAAGAACTAGCCCATTTGTATTTGTTGTCTCCCTGTTATTTCAATTCCCCATGCTTGCCCTGATATTTTTGTCTTCCATTCAATCTGTTCTTCTTTCTCAAATTTCTTCTAATTTATATAGAAAGTCATTTCCATTTTCAGTGTTGTCACTTCCTTTTCTGGATTTCCCATTGTTGGTCAATTGAGTCCTCTGTCTTAATATTGTCCTACTTCTTCTGTTTTCTTCTGCATTGTTTTTTATTTGGTTGTAGTCAAAGTTTGGGTTTGTGTATCTAAGCTGGCGTCTTGATCTTTTATGTTAGGTCTTATTTTATCACAAGCTGAAAGAATGGTTTCATGTATTGCTTTCAACATGGAAAGGATCTTTTCCTGGTCTTTATCCATCTCTTTCACATGTTTATAAATAGTCTTTCTAATAGAAGTTGTTTGTCAAGCAAGACTTTATAGTCCAAGGTATTTCAACATCTCATATAGTGACCAATATTCCTCAAATAAAGAGAAAGCAATTTCCCACATATAACTCTGAGAGTCAGTAAAGGTTTACATTCACAGTTCAAGTAGGCCAGTTATTATCTTACAGCTAAGTCTCTCACAGGTGGTGCCAAGGTCAGAAAAGTCTTATCTAAAGTCTGGGCTTCAAGCCAAGACTCTTTTATAAAATAACAAGTTGTAATAACAAACTTCACCTCAAGATTCCATTTAAGGTTTTTTAACTCCCAAATTTTTTTTAATCCTTTTTCCAATTCTGTTTCTTTTTGTAGATAAAAACAAGAGTCTTCAAGAAAAATAGGAAAATTTTTGGTCCCCAAGTTTCAGGAACATATACCGGTAAATCCAATTAGATTAAAGTTGTTCTTTTAATGCTTTAATTGTCCTGGGTAGTCAGATGCCGCTATTTTTAGAGGGTGAGATAGAATTCCCTTCCCTTTCTCCTGACAGGGAGAAAGATACTTCAGGCAGCTTTTACAGAAAGAGAAAGTACTTAGGGTAAAGAGAAGGTCAGATCTCACCCAGTTTCATCTGCATTGCTTTTGAACTGCTTGGTGCTGAGTTTGATTTCGGCTGTCTGCAGCCTTGTGACGGGCCATATTACTATGGCTGGTCTTTCCTCTGACAGTTTGGAAGGCTGTCCCAGATCGAGCTGAAGGGCTGCTGTTCTTGAATAGTGTTTTCAAAAGCTACATTTATACTGATTCTGTTGTGATTCAGGGTCAGCCTGTGGGTTCGGCAGTTGGGTCGGATGACTCAGATGAGGGGGAGGAGGGGGGTGTTGAAGAACTTGCTGATGATGGCTTTGAGGCTCCGCAGAGCCCCCAGCCAGGCCCCTCCCACCTGGTGGAGACCCAGCTGTGTGAGCCTGACAGTGTGGATGAAGATGACCCACAGCTGGCCCTGTTCAAGGACGCCCAACGCAGGAGGCAGTCAAGTAGGAGTAAACAGAGGAAGGCAATGGGGCTTCTCGGAAAGAGGGAGAGAGAAGCCACGCCCTGAACTCTTTATAAAGGACTTGTGTGGGGAGGGCTGGTTTGCTGAAAGCAACCGCTCAGATAGTGTTTCAAAGCTCCGGTATCTTGGTTCGTGTTTTGTTTGTTTTTGTAATAAATTTGGCAGACGTATTCCAGCCTCTTGCCGTCTGTAAAGGGGTTGCCTTTTCTGCAAGGCCGGTACCAGGCTGGTACAGAACAGTTTGCTTTCAGCCTCCCACCCCTTACTAATATTATGGAGCAGCTATGTGCTGAGAATGCCCAGCTCACCCAGCAACTCACTTTGCTGGCAGCTCAGGTGGCTCAACTGCAAGCTCAGGTTCATGCTGCACCCCCACCATCACCCCCACCCAGGAGAAAATGCCAAGTTGCAATGCCGGATAAATTTACAGGCACTCCAGAACTGTTTCCTGCTTTCCTGGGACAATGCCAGCTCTTTATCAGCGTGAGAGCAGCTGATTTCCCCACTGACCGGGATAAGGTGGGGTTTGTGTTAAGCCTTCTTTCGGGTGATGCAGCTCATTGGGGCACGCCTCTGCTGGCTCAACCAAGCCCATTGTTGGACAACTTTGTGGGGTTTTGTGATCATATGCGTATGATGTATGAGGACCCTATTAAGACGCAGACTGCTACTCGACGTCTGAAAGCTCTGAGGCAGGGTCAACGCCCCCTACAGGGCTATATCAGCGATTTCCGGCTGCTTAGCCAGGATTCCGCCTGGAATGAGGCTGCGCTCGTGGATGCCTTCCAGGATGGATTGTCAAAGGAGATGCTGGATGAGCTGGCCCGTGTGGATATTTCCTCAGACCTGAATGGGCTGGTCCATCTCTGCCTGCAGATCGATGCTCGGTTGCAGCAGCGAAGGAGTCGCCGTGCCACCCCACAGACCCCTGCAGCCCCTGTTGTGCGTGAGCCCCCAGTTCAAAGGGAGGAGCCAATGGAGCTGGGTGCCGCCAGGTCTCGTCTATCGGTGACTGAAATGAACAGACAATGATCGGGGGGGGGGTTGTGTTTTTACTGTGCATTTGGCTGCTTTTTGCCCAAAGAAGCGACAGCGGGCATCAGTGACCGAGCCTGCCCCGAGAAAGTCTCCTACTTTTCTGTCGGGAAATGCCCCGAGCCCGATCTAGACGGTGTGATAGATCGGGCGTCCCACAACAACACTGAGCGACGTCTTTCCGATGCTGCCTGTGGACCTCCACGGCATTTGATTTTGGAGGCACGTCTGATCCTTCCTGGCAAGCCAGAGGGGATTCCAGTCCATGTCTTAATTGACTCTGGGGCCACCACAAATTTTATGGACTCAGCATTTGTAGCCAAATGGGCTGTTCCCCAGTGCCCGGTGGATCCGCCCATGTTAGTGGAGACTATCGATGGTCGAGTGCTCCTGTCTGGGCCAATTACGGCCGCCACGCAACCATTATGTATGGCCATCAGTTCCCATGTGGAGGCCATCCAGTTCTATATCACCTCAGATCTGCATTTCCCCGTGGTCTTGGGACTGGCGTGGCTCCGGGCGCATGACCCACAGATCTATTGGTCACAGAACCTGGTCACCTTCCCAAGCTTGCAGTGCGTGGACCACTCCCGCCATATCTGTGCCGGCCAGGTGGAGGGTTCCCCAGGGGTTTCCTTGCCTCCCGAACTGTCCGACTTTGCTGATGTGTTCAGCGAGATAGAGGCGGATCAATTACCCCCGCACAGGCCCTATGACTGCCCCATTGATTTAGTCCCTGATGCGCCTCTCCCAGTGGGGCGTTTGTACTCCATGTCGGACCCCGAGTTGGCTGCATTGCGGGACTTTCTGGAGAAGAATTTGGCTCGCGGTTTCATCCGGCCCTCGTCCTCGCCAGTGTCTGCACCCGTGCTCTTCGTCAAAAAGAAGTCGGGCGAATTGCGGCTTTGCTGCGATTATCGGAAACTCAACGCCATCACGGTGCGCAACCGTTACCCGCTGCCCCTCATCCCCGAACTCTTGGACCGACTCCGGGAGGCTAAGATCTTCACGAAACTGGACCTGCGTGGAGCTTACAACCTCGTCAGGGTTCGGCCGGGTGATGAGTGGAAGACGGCATTTGGTACTCGCTATGGACATTTTGAGTACACGGTGATGCCATTTGGCCTGACCAACGCCCACGCCGTGTTTCAGCATTTCATGAATGACATTTTCCGGGATTTGTTGGATCAGTTTGTCGTGATCTACTTGGATGACATCCTGATCTACTCCCCGTCGCGTGAGGTGCACCATCAGCATCTCCATCAGGTCCTGCAGCGACTCCGAGAACATCGGCTGTTTGACAAGTTGGAGAAGTGCCAGTTCTACCGGGTGACCATCGATTTCCTGGGTCACCGCATTTCTCCTGAGGGCATCGCCATGGAGCCGAGTAAGGTTGAATCTTTGCAGAGTTGGCAACCCCCGCGTCGCGTGAAGGATGTTCAGCGTCTTCTTGGGTTCGCCAACTATTACCGAACTTTCATCCCTGGGTTTGTTACCTTGACAGCCCCCCTCACCCGGCTCCTGCAGAAGAAGACTCGGTTCCAGTGGAACGCTCCAGAACAACGGGCTTTCCAGACTTTGAAGGAAGCCTTCATGAAGGAGCCCATCTTGAAGCATCCTGACCCGCAACGGCCGTTTGTCGTGGAGGCGGATGCCTCCAACATTGCCATTGGGGTGGTGTTACTCCAGGCAACGACGCCCAGCAGTACCCTCTTCCCTTGCGCGTACCATTCACGAAAACTGAACCCTTCGGAGCACAATTATACAATCTGGGAGAAGGAGCTGCTGGCCATCAAAGCGGCGTTCGAGGCCTGGAGGCATCATCTGGAGGGAGCGCGGCATCAAATCGAGGTCCGGACGGACCATAAGAATTTGGAAAGCCTGCAGACCGCTCGGAATTTGAACCAACGCCAGATCCGGTGGTCTCTTTTCTTTGCGAGGTTTGACTTCTGGGTTCGGTACATACCTAGCGGGCACAATCAAAGAGCGGATGCTCTGTCCAGGAAGCCCGAATATTCCCGAGTGGAAGACAAGCTTCTGCCTAGGACAGTGATCCCCGTCGAGTCTTTTGCTGCGGTGCAGGAGCCGGTTGATATACGGGCTCGGATCCGGGAGGCACAGCAGCAGGAGGTGTGGGTGGCTCAGCGGAAGGAGGAGGTGGGGCCAGATTCTCCTTGGACAGTCACGGATGGACTCTTGTATTATCGTGACCGGCTCTACGTTCCGGGAGGGCCACTCAGGGGACTCATCCTTAGCCAGTGTCACGATAACCCGGCGGCGGGGCATTTTGGTCTGTTCAAGACCCTGAACCTGGTTTCCCGTACTTTCTGGTGGCCCCGAGTCCGACACGACGTCCAGTCCTATGTTACCTCCTGCATCCCATGCAGGCAGGCCAAGTCAGTGACAGGGGCCCCGCCTGGATTACTGCAGCCCTTGCCGACACCCAAAAGACCCTGGGGGGCTGTGTCCATGGACTTTCTGATGGATTTACCCCCATCCTCTGGTTTTACGACAGTGTATGTGGTGGTGGACATGCTGACCAAGATGGCGCACTTCATCCCCTGTCGCGGCTTACCGTCAGCCCGCGCCACTAGTCGTATGTTCATTCAGCAGGTGTTTCGGCTGCATGGTCTCCTTGATAGAGTCGTCTCTGATAGGGGGCCCCAGTTTACAGCTCGCTTCTGGCAGGAGTTGATGCATGCGTTGGATATCAAGATTTGCCTCTCGTCTGCGCATCATCCTCAAACTGACGGGGGAACCGAGAAGGTCATCGGTATCCTGGAACAATATCTGCGCTGCTACATCAATCTGCAGCAAAACAATTGGGTGGACTATCTGGCCATAGCTGAGTTTGCATTTAACAATTCGCAGCACACCTCCACACAGATGACACCGTTCTTGGCCAATGTGGGATATCACCCCCGGTTTTTTCCCCTTTCTCCCGTGGACTCACCGGAGCCGGCAGCGAACGAGTTCATGGCAGAGTTACAGGCGATCCATCGATTGGTGTGACATCAGTTAGAGAAGGCCAAGGCCGATTACAAAAGGTTTGCTGATCGGTCAAGATGGGATACGCCTCCACTATCGGTGGGAGATCGGGTCTGGTTGTCCACCAGGAACCTACCGTCAACACGGCCGGTGAGAAAGTTAGATCACCGATATTTAGGACCGTTCCCAGTCGAGGCTGTCATCAATCCGGTCGCCTATCGCTTAACTCTGCCACGTTCCCTGCGCGTGCACCCAGTCTTTCATCGGTCTCTGTTGGTCCCCGAGCAACCGGCCTGTCCACTCCGCCGAGCGGAACCTCCCCCATCAGGAACTCGTGATGGAGGCAGCACCCCCGAGTACGAGGTCGCCAGCATCAGGGATTCCCGTTGGCTGAAAGGTAGTTTCCAGTACCTGATTGAATGGAAAGGTTACGGACCAGAGGACTTCACCTGGGAAGACGCGACCGCCGTTCATGCCCCGGCGTTGGTGACCGCTTTTCATGAACAATTTCCATCTCAACCGCATCCGGATCGGCAGACCCGGGGGAAGGGCCCTGCAGTGCGGGATAGTGTTGTGATTCAGGGTCAGCCTGTGGGTTCGGCAGTTGGGTCGGATGACTCAGATGAGGGGGAGGAGGGGGGTGTTGAAGAACTTGCTGATGATGGCTTTGAGGCTCCACAGAGCCCCCAGCCAGGCCCCTCCCACCTGGTGGAGACCCAGCTGTGTGAGCCTGACAGCGTGGATGAAGATGACCCACAGCTGGCCCTGTTCAAGGACGCCCGACGCAGGAGGCAGTCAAGTAGGAGTAAACAGAGGAAGGCAATGGGGCTTCTCGGAAGGAGGGAGAGAGAAGCCACGCCCTGAACTCTTTATAAAGGACTTGTGTGGGGAGGGCTGGTTTGCTGAAAGCAACCGCTCAGATAGTGTTTCAAAGCTCCGGTATCTTGGTTCGTGTTTTGTTTGTTTTTGTAATAAATTAGGCAGACGTATTCCAGCCTCTTGCCGTCTGTAAAGGGGTTGCCTTTTCTGCAAGGCCGGTAGCAGGCTGGTACAGAACAGATTCATACTTTTAAATGACTTTTTGTAGAATTCAATACCAATTTTTCTTTTTCTTTTCTTTTTTTTGTATATATTTTATTGGTATTTTTTAACATAACATAAATCATTCAGTAATTTGTAAACAGTATGTTGTCTGGATAACATTTATAAGATAATCTTTAACAATTGATTTGTATAAACTATATACTATATGTTAATTTCATTTGATTTCCCCTTTCCCCAAACTATCTTTCTTTGCAAAACATTAGATTAAGACAATTCTCATTATTTTGATAAAAAACAATTAAGTATATAGTTTTTCCAATAATCCTATTTGTTATTTTAATTGCCTTATTGTAAATCCTGTTACCATGCTTATTTCAGCTTATTTCTCCCTCCAAATTCTAAATATTCTTACTAGTGACACTACATTTATCTTGGTGGATTTAATTCTATTTTTTCCATATAAGCCTTCTCATACTTTTATATTTCTTAATCAATAACTAAAAAAGTAGAAAGAGAAAAGAAAAGAGGAGAGAGACAAAAAAGAGGAAAAAAAGAAGAAAGAAAAAAGACAAAAGACAAAAGCACTGAGATACAAAAATATATGACTTAAAATATGTATTCCTCCTAAATTAATATATATTTATTACCTCAATTTTTTTTATTCTTTTTGACCATAGCTGAGAATGTATTTAATCTATTTACTTTAAGCATTCCATTCAGTAGATCTAATCATCTAATCAGGGCTTTTTTTCTCATAGAATGCTCAGAACAGAGTTCTGGTACCTTTTTTGGTTGGAACCTTGTAGGGTAGGCAAGGCATGTTGTATAACATGTGTGAGTTCCGGCATCTTTGTCTTTTACAAAAAAAGCACTGCATCTAATCCTTTAACTCTCATTCAAAACACATTTTTTTTTGCTTTTCTTATTGTCACATTTAAATAACTAAAACGTTTACTTTGTTTAAATCATTTCAACTTTTTTTTTTACAGAAAGGAAAAAGAAAAAAATATTGTATTAATTAAAAAATATTCATCCCTCTAAGAGTAATATATTCCAAAGTTTTTCCATTTCTTTAGCCATATTCAAACAAATGTTTCTTATTGTATTAGTTAACAAAAAAAATCATCTCTCTAAGAGTAATATATTCCAAAGTTTTTCTATTTTTAGCCATATTATAACAAATGTTTCTTTTTAAAGTATTCTCTCTGATAGGTCCCATCATCTATTATAATCTTTTTTCTCTGGCCATTGCCTTTCTTAATCATTATGTTTTGCTGCATTTCCCTGTAAAGTATTTTTTCTCATTCTTTTCCTTTTTTTCAAAGTTGCTTGGATGTGTTGAAATATTTCCCATTTGAATTAAATCATGATTTTTTTATTTTATACGGTT
Source organism: Vipera berus (assembly GCF_964194415.1). NCBI lineage: Eukaryota > Metazoa > Chordata > Lepidosauria > Squamata > Viperidae > Vipera > Vipera berus. The sequence goes on along the minus strand of NC_138205.1, from coordinate 13,053,665 downwards.
CCATCTTTAAGTCTCTATCCTCAGAATTATGTTCAGTCATCTCTACTGTATTTTCCTGGGAAATTTCTTGGAGTGAAATTAAGTTGGAGATAAGTTGATTCATACTCTCAAGGTTGTTCTGTATTTCTTTGTGGTTTAAAATCATTGTCCTTTGAAATTGTTGCTGCTTATCATACGTTTCCTTTTGTAAAGTATTCATTGCTTCAGATTTGTTACTCTCACTTTGTTTACACAGCTGCATTTTTTAAGAACTTTGAGGGTCAGAGAAAAAAAAAATCCTCACCCACCAGTAGTGTTTGCTCATTTTTCAGGTCTTTCTAGTCTTTTTCTCTCTCTCTAAAGGGTAAGTTTTGCCTCTTCTGGTAACCAAAAGGAGGGAGTAAAATCCCCCTCCTTCCCCCCCCCCCCCGAGATCTCTTATTTTTGGAACTTTCTTCTTCAGGAAAATAGGTAGGATAGAGAAAATCAATAATCTTATCCAGATTCAAGCAAGCTGTTTAAAATCCGCTTAGTTTAAAAGCTTATGACTTCTGTTGTTTTCGGCTATGACTGGACATGGAGTTAGCCAGCCTTTTCTTCTGTTGGTTTCTGGGAGGCTTCTTATGAGAAGGAAACATTTATAGATGATAAGAAAAGAAGCTCAATGAATGCTTTGATAATAATTTGGAAAAAGGTATGGACTTAATCATTGTTTGGCATGCTACCAAATAAAATGATAAAAATAGGCAAAGCATCAAGTCCAAATGGTCTTTTTAATATTATGAATGTTTTGGAGACCAACTTCTACAGTCACTGAAAGATATAATGAATTCCATATAGCAGGGATCTAGGATAACCCTGTTTTAGAAAGAAGCCAATATTGTCTTATGGACAAAAGAAAATCAAGTTATTAGTTCGATGAAAAATTATAGGCTGCTGTTGCTCACTTCCCACTTGGAAGATTGAGAGTTCAACCCTAGGCAGTGACAGATGTTTCTCTATCAGATTGTGAAGAGAAAATATCTACTTCCACATTGGCATCAGGAAGGGCATCTGGGCAGTAAATGTTAAGCTCCATCTAGTCACTCCAACCTCACCCCGATAAAAGGGGTTACAGGGTTGTACAAAGAAAAAAATAAATGTGGACCATGAATTGAGATTTGAATGGCATACCCATATGTGATACACTAAAATAAAATAAATATAGATTTCAAGAATCATTTTGTTAGGAATGCCATCCTAAGAATTTGAAATAAATGTAAAATAAGGCTCATTCCTAAAATATCTCTTTGGTTGTCGCTACAGGAACCTTTTTTTAGAAAAGAAAGGATGGTGAAGCCAATTTAGTGAATCTCTGGTAAAATAATCTTTTATTCAAAGTAAACTTAATTTTAAGACAAAAGACTTGGAGTACTTTGGATAAGAAAAGTTATAGTTTACAAAAAATGAATTTGAAATTTCACTGTATGCTGATGATGAAAACATTATTTCAAAGGTTTATAAAATGTTGTTGAAATTGAATCTGGAAAATGAATATGTTAAATTCAAGGGGTCAAAAAGTGGTTATAATGTAATGCTTGAGCCATGGGAATATATGTGGATTAAAATTTACATTGAATTTATTCTGAAAGAAACTTTTATAAAATGATGCATCATTGGTACATAATACTTGGGAAACTGTCAACGATGTATAAAGATGTTTCAAATGTTTGTTGAAAATGTAACAATAAAAATGGAATTCCTTATCATCTTTGGTGGACTTGTGTTAAAGCAAAGAAATATTGGGACCAGATCTTTGTTTTAATTCACACGATTCCTAAAACAAATACAGTGGTGCCATGAAACTCAACTGCTTTGAAACTCATTGAATTTGGTACTCTACACATTTTGATGTGAAAATCTTGCCTCAGTACTCATTGAGCTAAAAGTTGTTGGTGTCAGCTGCTTTGTGACTCACTATATTATTCCAAATTTGTTTGTTACTCATTGTTTGGTATTCACTGGAACCAATTAAGGATAAGTACCAAGGTACCACTGTATAAAATTGAAACCAGAAGATTTTCTTTTAGAACAGGTATGTCAAACTCACGATGTCATGTGACATTGCACAACATAGCAGAGCTTTTTCACCATTGCCAGCAATGGGGTGGGTGTGGTTTTGGGATGAAATATCCAGCTCGTGGGCCTAAAGTTTGACACCACTGTTTTAGAACTATTGGATGTAGAATTTAAAAAAAAAAAGGAAGTTTATTACATATGTTGACAGCAGCAAGAATCCTATATGGGCAAAAATGGAAAGGCTTGTTAGTTTCCACAGTGGAAGAATGAGGGAAGAGAAGCATCTCATTGCGACTTCCGGTGGCTCCGCGGCGACGGAGACAGCCTTCCCGGGCTGCCCGCGGCTCAGCTGAGTGTTTTTTTCGCCCGAAACAGCGCCGATCAGCTGTTCGGGCGAATTTGAAGCCCCCTCCTCGGGAGAAGAGGAGGGGGTGAGGCCCCAGGTAGGGGTAGAGTTCTCCGGGGCCGCCCGAGCTTGGAGCTTGGGCGGCTGAAGGATTGAACTCCCCCGAAGCCTGGGTTGCTCCCAGCTGGCCGGCGTCTCTGCTCCGGATTTCTTGGAGCAGAGCCAGGCGTCTGCGACCACCCCTGCCTGAAGAGAGGACTATGGATTAAAAGGAGCAGGCAGAGCGGTACAAGAGGGAAAGGTGAAGAGGATTATTTTATTTTACTCTAGAGCTTGATGGACTTTTTAAACTAAGTGAAAGTGCGTCACAATTGAAAGTAAAAGATGGCGGCTAAACCTCCCCCTAAAACTCTTCGGAGTGGTGGATCTTCTCCGGTGCAACAATCATTATTACAGGCGTTGCACCCTCCTGATGTATTGACACCGAAGGACTTACGAGATGCTTTGGATAAACTTCTGGAATCAATTAATCAATCAATGGGTGATAAATTTGCACAGATGGAGGAGAAATTGGAGAAACTGGAGGAGAGAATAGAAGAGAGGATGGAACAGAAGCTCAGCGTGATGAAGGTAGACATTTTGTCTTCAGTGCATAAAGTGGCGGAATGTGTGGATGATTTGGATGAAAAAGTGGATGATTTGACTCAAAAGAATGCTATATTAGAAGCAAAAGTACGGGAGAATGAAGATTTAAGAGATAAAATGGAAAGGGAATTAAGTCTTGCTCAATATTACCAGATGCAGTTTGCTGTTAGAATCAGAGGCTTAAAAGAGAATATTAAGGAAGATTTAAAGCAGCTGATTTCTGAGGCTCTCGAAGTGGTATTGAATCAGCCAGCATCTGAAATAAGAGGAGCTATGGATAAAGTGTTCCGTGTGAATTCATGGATTGCTAGACAGAGAAAGCTGCCTAGAGATGTGGTGGTCTACTTTGCAAAAAGAGAAATTAGAGATGAAGTTATACAAGCTGCCTATGATGCTAAAGTTGTGATTGCTGATCAAGAAGTCTTGGTTTTAAAAGAAATTCCTCCAAAGATTTTAAGGAAAAGGAAAGACTTCACATTTCTTGTGCAAGAGCTTAAGCAATGAGATATAAGGTTCAGATGGGAGATTCCAGATGGGCTGATGGTGATGTATGAAGGCAAAAGGTACCGGCTGATTACTGTGAAGCAAGCGCGTGATTTCTATAATAACGTTTTAAAAGCAACCTCATTAACACTTCTGGAAGCTGCAAAGGGATCTGGAGAGGGAGAACATCAAGAGGTTGAAGTAGAGGAAAACGGTGCTGGAGGAGATCAAGCTATAGCTTCTTTGGATGATCCTAGAGAGCAAAGGGTAACGCGTGCTGCTTTAAAACGAGCAAAGAAAATAAAAGAACAAGACCAGCAAAAGTCTTCGGAATCTTCACAATGTACTCATAGCCAAGCAGTGGGAGGAGCACGGCCTAAAGAAGATAGTCCTATCAAAGCAGTGCTTCAAGAGCTTTGGGAGGATATGCATGGCAACTAAATTTTTGACTTGGAACGTTAATGGACTAAATTCACCACAGAAGAGAAAGAAAGTTTTTCAATATTTAAAACAATTCAAGATAGATGTTATATGTTTGCAAGAAACGCATATTAGGGCTACGGACCAAAAGCTTTTATTGAACTCAAGACTGGGTACGCACTTTGTTGCCTCTGCAATGAATAAGAAAAATGGAGTGGTTGTTTATATTAAAAGTGCCATAACAGCGGACTTAATTGAAGCAGACAAGCATGGAAGATATGTACTGATAGACTTGTTGCTAGAAGGCAAAAAGACGCTCTTAGTTGGACTGTACGCCCCTAATCAACAACAACAACAGGCTGACTTTTTTAGTTTACTTCATACAAAGCTTACCCAGTTGGATTATAAATCTTTTATTTTTATGGGGGACTGGAATGGTGTTTTGGATGTACAGATGGATAAGGCTGGAGCTTTTAAGCACATTCCAAGTCATGCTAGACTGCCTAAATCTTTTTTTGAAATGAAGGATGACTTGGAACTGCGAGATATTTGGCGTGAGAGACACTTGCAGGAAAAGGATTATACTTTTTATTCTGATAGACATCAATCTTTTTCGAGGATTGATTTTATTTTGGTGACTAATGACTTTTTTTTTGAGGACTAAAAAGGTGAAGATTTGTGCAAGAGCTATCTCTGATCATAGTCCAGTTTGGTTAGAGATTGATAAGGAGAAAAGAGACAGGCGCTCGTGGCGCGTAAATGAGAATTTGTTTAGAAATCAGAGAAATGTGGAAGAATGTAAACAGCGGATGAAGGATTTTTTTGAAACTAATATGAACAAAGGTACCTCTATGGATATGGTGTGGGATGCTAGCAAGGCCTACATGAGAGGGGTGTTGATATATATGAATAATAAACATAGACGTGCTGTGGAAGCTAGGAGGAAAGAACTGGAGAATGAAATAAAGGAAAAAGAAAAGGCTTTGATTTTGAACTCAAAGGATGTGAAAACTAAGGAGGCTATTAAATTGTTAAGAGGACAATTTGATAAATTAATGGCTGACCAAGTGGCAACCAATTTGCGGTTTGCCAGGCATAATACTTTTTGCAACGCTAATAAACCAGGAAGATGGTTAGCTTATAGATTGAGGAAAAAACAAAGGGCTTCTAATATAGACAAGATTGAGCATAAAGGAAGGGTTGTGTTTCAACAGGACCTTATCAAGGACGCTTTTGTGGATTTTTATTCTAAATTATATGCTAAGGAGAAAATTAATGAAAAAGACATTGATATATATTTGGAAAATGCTAGCATCCCGGTTCTTACGCAAGTACAAAAAGAAGGGATTAATCAATTGATTACAGAAGAGGAAATTGTTACAGCAATTAAGGAATTGAAGGTGGATAAAGCACCAGGTACGGATGGTTTGACTGTGGCCTATTACAAAAATCTACAAATAGAGATGATAAAACCGTTAAAGGAACTGTTCCAGACAATCCAGAGGGGGGGAAAGGTGCCACCGTCTTGGAGAACAGCTTTTATTTCCTTGATTCCGAAGGTAGACCAAGATGCTACTCAAGTTAAAAATTATAGACCGATATCGCTTTTAAATACAGATTACAAGATATTTGCTAAGGTTTTGGCTAATAGATTGATGAGGGTTCTGCAACAGGTGATTCATGGGGACCAAACGGGGTTTATTAGTGGTAGGCAAATGAAAAATAATGTGAGGCATATAGTTGATGTGTTAGAGTTTTTGGAAAGGAACAACCAGATTTCTGCGGCGCTAATTTTCTTAGATGCTGAAAAAGCTTTTGATCAATTGAATTGGCAATTTTTGTTGAAAGTTTTAGACAAAATAGATTTTGGGGAAAATTTTTTGCAACCGATTAGGGCATTATATCAAAAACAAACTGCCCGAATTATAGTTAATAATAGCTTGACAGAAGCATGTAATATTGAGAAGGGCACAAGGCAAGGCTGTCCATTATCGCCCTTGTTATTTGTGTTAACATTAGAGATATTATTGGTTAAAATACGGAATTCGGAAAAAATTAAGGGGATACAAATTAGAGATCAGGATTATAGATTGAGAGCATTCGCAGATGATCTGGTTGTTACAGTGACCCAGCCAGAGAACTCTGTTGTGGACCTGATGGAGATAATAACACAATATGGGAAGGTTTCTGGATTTAAAGTTAATACACAGAAAACCAAAATTTTGGTCAGAAATATGACAGTTTCGCAAAAGGCTCTTTTAGAAGGACTAACTGGATTTGAGATTGCTAAAAGGGTTAAATATTTGGGGGTGTTTTTGTCGCCCTCTAATACAAAGTTATATAAAAATAATTATGAAAAACTATGGGGGAAAATTCAAAAAGAATTGGAGAATTGGGAAAAATTGCAATTGTCTTTGTTGGGACGGATTGCAGCAGTGAAAATGAATGTCCTGCCTAAATTTTTATTTCTATTTCAAATGATACCGATTCTTAAGAAAGATTCTAATTTGGAGGAATGGCAGCGAGGTATCAATAAATTTGTGTGGGCAGGGAAAAAGCCACGAGTTAAACTTAAGATTATGCAGGATACTCGTGAGAGAGGCGGGCTTAAAATGCCCAATCTTAAACTATATTATGAAGCTGCTGCATTAGTAGGAATAAGTGATTGGATTAATTTGACACAGAAGAGATTATTAAATCTTGAGGGCCATGATTTGTTGTTTGGCTGGCATGCATATTTGTTGTATGACAAGAAGGTAGATAATGTGTTTAGAGTGCATATTTTAAGACAGGCATTGCTGAGAGTTTGGAAGAAGTACAGACATAAGCTAGATTGCAAGATACCACTGTGGGCAATTCCAAAACACGCAATAGAAAATATACATGCTGGTTTTAAACATGATGTGACTACGTACAAGGAGATCCTAAGTTTGGAAAGAAATGTATGGTGTTTGAAATCATATAGTCTCTTGCGAGAAGAGAAGGTTGTTCAAAACTGGTTCCAATATACTCAGTTACGGGCCAGGTGGAAAGAAGATCAGAAAAATGGTTTTACAATGACTGATGAAAATTTGATAAAGCAAATTAGAAATCAGGGACCGGCACATATTAAACGGATATATCTTGCATTGATAGAGATTGATTCAGAAACAGAACTTGTTAAGGATTGTATGATAAAATGGGCCCAAAACATCCAGGAAGTTATTACAATGGATACGTGGGAAAAGATTTGGGTGAGGAATGTAAAATTTACACAAGCTCAAAATTTAAGAGAAAACTTTTACAAAATGTTTTATAGATGGCATTTAGATCCCAAAAAGCTTGCAAGTATGTATCCAAATTATCAGCCTAAATGTTGGAGGTGCGGTGATGAAGATGCAACATATTTTCATATATGGTGGACATGTAAAAAGGTTAAGGCCTTTTGGATAAAAGTTTGGTGGAACATGCAGAAGATTTTTAAACAGAGGATAAAGTTTTGTCCGCAACTTTTTTTGTTGGGAATAATTACAGATGCTACAGTTGTGGACACTAAGTTGATGTTGAATTTAATTACGGCAGCAAGACTCTTGATAGGTCAGTATTGGAAGAAAGAGGAATTGCCGTCTATAGAAGAGTGGACTTTAAAGGTTTCCGACCTGGCAGAGATGGCGAAGATTTCGGCCTATCTGAAAGATCACTCGCAAGAACGCTATATTATGGAATGGAGAAAATGGATTGAGTTTATCCAGAATAAGTATAGGGTTAAGAAGTTTTATGTAGCATTTGAATAAGTCTTCTTTCTTTTTTCTTCTTTTTTTCTTTTAGTTTTTTTTATATATATATTTAATATTACTAAGCTTTGTTTTATCCTATATAAGCTAGAGAGTGATGGATTTTAGAGTTTATAGTTGTTAGTATATGATTGTTTATGATTGGTTTTTTTTATATATACCTTGTATTTAGCTCTGGGAAGTCGGGGGGGGAGGGGGGAGGGGGGAGAGGTAGGGGGGGAGGGTGAAGGGAGGGGGAGGGGGTTTTTTAAAGAAAAATTGTATGTTAAAACTTTTCAATAAAAAAAAAGAGAAGCATCTCATTGCTTATTTATTTACTTAATTTATAACAGCCAGTGTGGTCTAGTGCACAGGTCTCCAAACTTGGCCCTTTTATGACTTGTGGACTTCAACTCCCAGAATTCCTCAGTCAGTGTGCCTGGCTGAGAAATTCTGGGAGTTGAAGTCCACAAGTCATAAAAGGGCCATGTTTGAAAACCCCTGGTCTAACGGTTAAGGCATCAGGCTAGAAATCAGAAGACCATGAGTTCTAGTCCAGACTTAGCTGTTAAAGCCAGCTGGATGATCTTGGGCAAGTTGCTCTTTATCAACCTGTCACATCACAGGGTTGCAGGGAAAATAGGAGGATGAAGGTATGTTGTATATGTTTCCCCCTTGAGTTGTTTATGATAAAAGTTATAAATATATGGTACAAATAAATAAATGCCACCTAAGTCAAACAAAGTGACTTTGGGTGGTATACAGTACAGAGTTTATGCTGAGATCATTTTCTTTGTCAACAGGGATTTGATGCCCTACAACTGCCATAATGATAGTGATTAATGGAAGAAAATTGTGAGAGGTAGAATATTGATGACTGCAAAGCCAGTTCAGCTCAGACAAGTTGTGCTTACTGCATAAAAGCCCTGCCAAAAGGGTGTTTTTTTTACATCACTCTTTGATCTGCATTTGACCACAGCACAATTATGCACTTTTATTGCCTGAATTCTTGATCAAGGTGCTGGGTGCTTGTTGATCATGGTGGTAAGATTGGGATGGGGCTTATCTCAAGAGCTCCTGGCTCTTTTTCTAATCTTCCTGCTTGTAAAGCTTAATCATTCCTTCAGAAAAAAATTCAACCTAAAAGATCCTTATCAGGGAAAAGTTTCCACCCATCCTTCAGATCCTTCAGATGAAATTATAATTGGAGAATTTGTATCCATGACACTTGCTAATTATACGGAAAAGACGTTTAGGGAACCAATTTCTTCATCAGCAGTATCTTAGTAAGTAATTCTTCATTTTTATCTAAGGTGTCTCTGACCCCAAAGCATTCTTTCCTTAAAAAACCTTCAGTGGTTTTTCATTCTTGGAAGATTCTGTTTGGGTCTGATGGTCATTCTTACTTTCCCCACCTAAGTGACTATTTCTAAGTAATGATAGATCTCTTATTCTGTCTTCTAATTTTCTCCATGTTTTGACATTTTAGATGTGAAGCACACTTATACCAGAGATTGAGTTGGGGGGTAGGTTTCAGCTATTAATTTTTGACTAAAAATATATACTGAACTGTGTGTGAAGATGGATTTGCTAAGAGCCCTAATAGTTCTCTCTGTACAATTTAGACCTCCTGGTAGACAATAGGGAATAAATAAGATTTAAAAAAATGTTAATTCTAAGATACTGTTTCATTTGCAGGGTACAGTAACTTGGGCAAGTTGAATGAGAGTAATTAGGAATTCTTACATCCCTAATTCCTTTCAAGACTTCTCATTAGAAACCCTGACAAAGTATGTCTATGGCAATATGATATTTAATAATGTACTTTGGATGAGTAAAGAGAGAAGCAATTTTGGATATCCAAAGTATACATCCAAAATTTTGTATATCCTTATATACCTTACCAGGAAGATTAGATCCTCTCTGTCCCTTTGTCTGTCTCCCCTATCTCTCTGATTTAAGAGAATAGTTTCTTTATGACATCTGTAACTTGTATGAATCACACCATTGAGATATATAATAAAGTACAAAAGAAAAGAGTATTAATTTTGAAAAAGAAACTTAAAATATATAGACAGATATACTGAATGTGCATTAATGACAGAAGGAAGAAACTTATTCAGTTTGCTTTAAGGGAATATCTGAACCATTTATTTCAGAAAGAATTTCCCATCATATAGAGAACAATATTTAGTCAAGCTCTATGGGCAAGCAATGATAAGCTGTATGTCACTTAACTATTAGCCCTGAAGATCTAACATTCAAAATTCTCTTGGCAGTCTAATCCCTAAAAACTACCAGCATGTCCTCGCTTTTCTTTTTGCCATTAAAGAAATCAATAATAATCCTGATCTGTTGCCCAACAACACATTGGGGTCCCAGATTTATGACAATGCTTACAATTCATGGAGAACCACTTGGACCACTTTTGATCTTCTCTTTCTAAGACAAGGGGATCCACTCAATTATTACTGTAACACTGAAGAGGAAGTCATGGCCAACATTGGGGGACTCACCTCTGAAAATTCTATCCACATGGCCAACATTTTAAGTACTTACAAGATTCCTCAGGTAAATTTTTGGAAATAAGTATATAGAAGGGAAAGGAGAATAACTGTTAAGTCTCAGTGGTAAAGGTAAATTCTTCTATTGTTTGAAATGTCATTTTACATCTGTGGTGATTTCTACTTGAGGACCTAGCTTGCTGCAAGCTTAAAATGTAAACTAGAGAAATCAAATTTCTTTCACATCCTTTTCACAAGTTTCAAATTAAATACACTGATTGATTGATTATCTGACTATGTGCCATCAAGCTGATGTTGATTCTTAGTGACCACATAAATATGAAAGCTACTTAACTGGTATTTCTCAACTTCAAAAGGACCACCCATGGGCAATGTGAGTCCATCTACCCACCAAACAATACAGTAAAGTGGATTTTTAAGAATATCCAGTAAATTTGTATCTAATATTAGGAGCCATTTAAAAAGTGTGTATACAAAATTGAATGCTTTTCTGTGTCTTAAAATGTTTTTCCCCAGTTAAGTTATGGCTCCTCTGACCCCATGTTAAGAGACAAAATTGGTTTTCCTTCTTTCTACCGTATGATTCCCAATGAAGCTTTGCAATACATGGGGATAGTTCAACTTCTGAAATATTTTGGATGGAACTGGGTTAGTCTAATTGTTTCAGACGATGAAAGTGGTGAAAACTTTCTTCGAACTCTGAGACCGAAGCTTCTACAAAATAATATTTGCATAGCTGGGATACAGATGATCCCAATTGTGTCACTATATTTATTAAGAGAGGTACTTGAGAAAAAAATCTTTCAAATGCAATCTGTTATGTCCCAAAGTAAAATCAATGTGTTCCTTGTATATGGAAATGGTCAGTCTCTGGAGGGATTACAGTTGGTTTTATACTCAATGGAATTTGGCCGTAAGAAGCCTCTGGAGAAGGTGTGGATCACAACGTGTGAATGGGATTTCACTGCTCGGAATGCTGCCGGACGATTTAGCAAAAAATCCTTCAATGGAACCCTATCATTCTCACTCCATACCAAAGTTGTGTCAGGATTTCAGAATTTTCTTGAGAAAATAAATCCTCTGAAGTCTACATTTTATTTCCTGTCTCAATTCTGGACATCAACATTCTTGTGCTCACTCAATGTCCATGCAGCTTATGGAGAGAACATGAAGAATTGCACTGGGGAAGAGAAGCTGGATAGCCTTCCTGATTTTATCTTTGAGATGGGGATGTCTGGTTGGAGTTACAGCATCTACAATGCTGTTTATCTTGTGGCACATTCTCTCCATGCTTTGTATTCCTGGAGGAACAAACAGAGGGGAAGCAGAAATCAAGGCCAATGGAATCTCCAAAAAGTTCCTCCCTGGCAGGTACTCACAAGTAAATTGGTCAATTCATTAAAACCAAAACAATTTAGAAAACCAAAATAGAACTAAAACAAAAGTATACATGATATAACAAGAGAGGTAAACTAGTAAACACAATAAGCTTTTGAAACTGCAAAGAAAAGCAAGTGAATGTTTTTAGAAGAATGTTGAGAGAATGGAGATACCTTATACAAATATTTAAAGTGAATTAGAAATTGAGAGTCCAGATGCACCAATGAGATACTGATTGAAGATTGATGCTAAATTTAACACCGTGGGGAAAATGGATAATTTAATCCATCCTGGTTTGGCTCCTTCTCAAACCAGATATTTAATCCCACTATCAGAAGAGGAATAAACAATAAGGACTCACTCCTTCTCCCAAATGAGTAAAAAGGCCTAAATTGCTTCTAGCTGGAGTGCTCCAGAAAAGGTGTTAGTTAGTTAGGATTTAGGTAGAAATAAAAAAGTGATAAACTGACTATAGCCTAATTTCTTTGAAAGAAAATTTTTATCCACGTCAATCAAACATGGGAGAAATGAGTCTGGGAAATGAATTTGAGTGGCAGACTTGTAGTTTCTCAGGTAAAAGGAAAAAATCCTTTCTGTTATCTTACATAGTTTAGAGGCAATGGAATAATAATAATAATAATAATAATAATAATAATAATAATAATAATAATAATAATAATAATAATAATACTAATAATAATAATAATAATAATAATAATAATAATAATAATAATAATAATAATAATAATAATAATAATAATAATAAGTTGGAAGGGACCTTGGAGGTCATCTAGTCCAACCCCCTGCTCAGGCAGGAAACCCTATACCATTTCAGGCAAATGGCTGTCCAGTCTCTTCTTAAAAACCTCCAGTGTTGGAGCATTCACCACCTCTGGAGGCAGGTTGTTCCACTGGTTAATTGTTCTAACTGTCAGGAAGTTTCTCCTTAGTTCTAGGTTGCTTCTCTCCTTGACTAGTTTCCATCCGTTGCTTCTTGTCCTGCTTTCAGGTGCTTTGGAGAATAGCTTGACTCCCTCTTCTTTGTGGCAGCCCCTGAGATATTGGAACACTGCTGTCATGTCACCCCTCACTCTTCTCTTCATTAAACTACACATACCCAATTCCAGCAACCGTTCCCTATATGTTTTAGCCTCCAGCCCCCTAATCATCTTTGTTGCTCTTCTCTGTACCCTTTCTAGAGTCTCAACATCTTTTTTACATCGTGGTGACCAAAACTGGATGCAGTATTCCAGGTGTGGCCTTACCAAAGCATTGTAAAGTGGTATTAGTACTTCACTTGATCTTGATTCTATCCCTCTGTTAATGCAGCCTAGCATTGTGTTGGCTTTTTTGGCAGCTGCAGCACACTGCTGGCTCATATTGAAGTGATTGTCTACTAGGACTCCGAGATCCCTCTCACAGTTACTACTATTGAGCAAGGTACCACCTATACTATACCTGTGCATTTGATTTTTCCTGCCTAAATGTAGAACCTTACTTTTTTCACCATTGAATTTCATTTTGTTAGATAATGCCCAGTGTTCGAATCTGTCCAGATCCTTCTGTATCTTAAGCCTATCTTCTGGAGTATTGGCTATTCCTGCCAGCTTGGTGTCGTCTGCAAATTTGATGAGTTCCCCATCTATCCCCTCATCCAAATTGTTAATGAAGATATTGAAGAGCACTGGGCCCAGAACAGAGCCCTGGGGCACCCCACTACACACTTCCTTCCATGTAGATGCAGTTCCATTGAGGACCACACGCTGAGTATGGCCTGTCAGCCAGCTACGAATCCATCTGGTGGTGATGCTATCTAACCCACATTTTTCTATCTTATCAAGTAGTAGGTTGTGATCTACTTTATCAAATGCCTTATTGAAGTCCAAGTAAATTATATCTACAGCATTCCTCTGGTCCACTAATTTTGTCACTTGGTCAAAGAATGTAATAAGATTTGTCTGGCATGATCTGTTTTTTTGGACAAACCCATGTTGACTTTTAGTGATGACTTTGTTTGCATCAAGGTGTTCGCTGATTTGTTGTTTGATTATCTTTTCCAGAATCTTCCCAGGTATTGAGGTCAGGCTGATAGGTCTGTAGTTTCCTGGATCTATTTTTCCCCTTTTTTGAAGATGGGAACTACATCAGCTCTCTTCCATTCCTCTGGTAGTTCCCCAGTGCTCCAGGATCTATGAAAAATATAGCTCAGTGGTTCTGAGATCATGTCTGCCAGTTCCTTGAGAACTTTGGGGTATAATCCATCTGGTCCTGGTGATTTGAACTCGTCTAGGCTGGACAGGTGTTCACTTACCATTTTTTTGCCTATCTTAACTTGCGTTTCTATTCTTTTTTTTATGGCACTAGTTTGGGTAGGTTGGACTGTTTTTTCCCTTTGTGTAAAGACAGATGCAAAAAAACGAGTTAAATAGTTCTGCTTTCTCCCTATTGCTTGTCACCTTCTTGCCACTTTCCCCCACTAATGGACCAATCATTTCCTTAATTTTTTTCTTGTTTTTTATATGTTGAAAGAAGCATTTTTTTGTTATTTTTGACTTTGGTCGCAAGCCTTAGTTCATTTTGAGCCTTAGCTTTCCTCACTTCATCTTTGCAGGCACGGGCTATTTGCTGATATTCTGACTTAGTTATGGGCCCCTCTTTCCAATTCATATACTTGTCCTTTTTATCTTTCAATTGATCAGAGAGTTCTTTATGCAGCCATGCTGGTTTCTTTTGAGAGCTGTTATTTTTCTTCTTTGTTGGTATTGTACTAGACTGGGCCTTTATTATCTCACTTTTCAAAATTTCCCAAGCTTCTTGAGTTGTTTTCCCCTTTAGGATTCTCATCCATGGAATTCTTCCCATGGTCTCTCTAAGTTTATTGAAATTAGCTCTTTTAAAGTCCAAGACTCTAGTTTGGCTGTGTTCTATTGCTTGTGCCTCCAGAATGTTGAATTCCAATATTGCATGATCACTTCCTCCCAAGGTTCCTGTGGCTTCAACACCTTCTATCATTTCATCTCTGTTAGTGAGAATTAAATCCAATATGGCTAATCCCCGAAGTTCCCTTCTCTACTTTTTGGGAGAGAAATTGTCTGCTAGGTTTGAGAGGAATCTGTTTGATCTTCCACTTGGTGCAGAGTTTGTCTCCCAGTTGATATCAGGGTAATTAAAGTCCCCCATTACTATTGTGATGTGCTTCTTACATACCTTAGTTAGCTGACTAGCAAAAAGTTCATCTATTTCCTCTGCTTGGTTGGGCGGCCTATAGTATACGCTTATGGCAATGTCATTTCCCCCCCCTTTTATATTGACCCGAATGCATTCAAGTTTACAGTTTTTGTCATTGTTGTGCTCTATTTGTGTAGAGATAAAGTTATTTCTTATATATAGAGCAACTCCACCTCCTCTTTTGTTTAGTCTGTTTCTTTTAAATAGTTTAAATCCCTCTAGCTGTGTGTTCCATTTGTAGGTTTCGTCCCACCATGTTTCCGTAATGGCAACAATATCATATCTGCCCTCATTTACCTGAATTTCTAGTTCACCCTGCTTACTGTTCATACTCTGTGCATTAGTGTATAGACATTTGAGTCCTTTATGACTGACCCTGTGTTTACTTGCTGCATAACTTGTGTGGTGCCTGGCTTCCCCTATTTTCTTAGATTGCTGGGGACAGTGATATTCTGTATCAATTAACTCACTATCCCCATTATTTAGTTTAAATGTTCCTCCAAAAAAGCTGTGATTTTATTGCCAAGTAACTCAGTCCCTTTCTTGCATGGATGCAGACCATCTCTTTTATACATTTTTTCATTGGACCAGCTACAGACATTGTGACTAATATAACCAAAGCCTTCTCCTTTACACCACTCCTTTAGCCACATATTAAATTCTGCTATATGCTGGCCTTTTCCAATTTGCTCCTTATACACTGGTAAAACCTCTGAAAAAGTAAGCCTACAGCCTATTCTGCTAAGTTCCTGCCCCAAGCTCTGGAAATCATTCTGCACAGAGAGTACATCTTTTTGGGACAGATCATTAGTGCCAAGATGTACAATTGCCTCCACATCACAGTCCTTGCTGGCATTCTTGATTATTTTAGAAATACGCTTCTTGTCCCTACTGGCAGTAGCACCTGGAAGACACTTGACCTCTTTCAAAACCTCTGTGTCCTTTCCTAATTTTTTTAAAAATTGCATTTATATCCCGCCCTTCTCCGAAGACTCAGGGCGGCTTACAAGCTTAGCAGTAGCCTTCATTCTATGTATATGCCTGCTTATTAGGGCTTTCACACACACCCCAGCGGCATTATTACAAAGTCAGCTTAATTGCCCCCAACAATCTGGGTCCTCATTTTACCTACCTCGCCAACCAGAAGGTGGCTTCTCTTTTTGGATGCCTTTCTGTTCTTGCATGACTGGTGTGTAATACCAGATTTACACTTCTCCCTGTTGAAAACAAGTTTTTCATCTTGGACCACGATCCCCTGCTTATTTGAGTTATTATCACAGATACCTTTACCTGTCTCCTTAATGTCCCTATTAAGGTCAGAAAGGGCACTGTATCTGTTGTGCAGGGACACAGCGAAAGCTTTGGGTTTATGGTTCAGAGATCTCACCCTGCCAGATCCCACGTTTGTCCACACTGCCCTTCTCCTGCAGGATCTTTGTGGTAGAGGGGCCTGATATCACGGAGGCTCAATAGGGTAGAAGGGCTGAACTGGACACCTAATTTCTGCCTGAAGAGCAAAGATTACAGACCCTAGATAAATAATCTGTCCTTGTAGACGAATGATTTGTTTACAGATATGAGTCCCTGGTTTCAGATTCAGATGAAAAATATTGCTGTTATGGTTAACCATCCATGTTCTGGTTGGATAAAACCTTTTCAATTCTTGATGTACTTCGAAAACACTAATTTTCTATGCTGCATCAAATATCAATTTAAATGTCATATCACTAATGTTCCAAGTGACCGTTACTTTTTGTTAGAGCAGTAACCTATTTCTCCTTCCCTCTAGCTTAATTCATTTTTGAGACAAATCCACTTTAACAATAACGTTGGAGATGAAATATTTCTCGATGAAGATAGGGACTTAGCGATAGGCTATGACCTCATCAATTTGGTGGCATTTCCCAATGACTCTTTCCAGAGAGTCCAAGTTGGAAGAATCGATCCCAGTTTTCAACTTGGAAAAGAATTTATTATTAATGCAAGTGCCATTATGTGGAATCCCACATTTCATCAGGTTGGAACTATTATATTTTCTTCAGCTTAATATCAGTATCATTTGAGTGGTATTTAACACACACAATCTGGAGAATGACAAGGAAATTTGTTGAGAGAGCTGAATTTAGAAAATTTAGGGATCGGTTACAAACAGTGAGGGTCAGGTCTGCTTTGTCCACCCACCTGAAGCTTTGCACCGGCATGCCACAGGGCTGTGTGCTTAGCCCCTACCTGTACTCTTTATACACTTATGATTGTGTATCATCTGACCCATCCACTGCGATAATCAAGTTCACAGATGATACAACTGTGGTGGGTCTTATTACAGATGGGGATGAGACAGCATATAGGGCAGAGGTACAAAAACTATCCATAAGGTGTAGGAACAACAACTTGCACCTAAACTTTGGCAAGACGAAAGAGATGGTGTTAGACTTCCAGAGAAAAAAGGAGGAACCTGCCCCACTTTACATTGGAGAGGACTGTGTGGAGAGAGTTTCCTCCTTTAAATTTCTGGGAGTCTACCTCTGTGAAGATCTGACCTGGAAAGTTAACACAACCCAGGTGGCTAGAAAGGCCCAACAGAGGCTTCACTTTCTTAGGGTCTTGCGGAAGAACAGGGTAGAACAATGGCTAATTACCGTCTTTTACCAGTCTACTATAGAGAGCGTCCTCTCGTATGGTATTGTGGTTTGGTATGCTGGTCTGACAGCCGCGGACAGGAAAGTCTTACAGAGGGTAGTGAGCACAGCACAAGACATTGTGGGCTGTCCCCTGAGACCACTGGATGACATTGCCAGGGCTCGTTGCCTTGGAAGAGTGAGGAAGATTCTCAGGGATGACTCACACCCTGGACGGTATCTCTTTACTTTCCTACCATCCGGTAGGAGATATAGGAGTATAGCCAGCCCTACCAACAGGTTGAAAAATAGCTTTTATCCGTGGGCTGTTAGGCTTTTAAATAGGATATAATCTCTGTGAATTTATGCAGAATTGACTTGGGAGGCCGGCGTGTGGTGTAGTTGGTTCACATGGTGTGGTAGGATGGAGGGTTTGTTGTCACTGTGTGTTGGGGGGAGAGTGCATGGGGGGAGGCTCAGCTAATCTCAATGTACACATGTTGTGCTTTGACAATAAAGGTTTATTATTATTTAACACACACAATCTGGAAAATGACAAGGAAATTGGTTGAGAGAGCTGAATTTAGAAAATATATTGGGGAAAAAGAAAAATTTGGTGAGGATGGCTAAAAAGATCATTGGCAGTTCCCTCTCCTCCATCCAGGACATACCACAGAAGCATTGCTTAAGCAGGGTCCGTAAGATTATCTGGGACAATACACATCCTCTTGACAACCTGTTTTCCTTGTTACCTTCAGAACATCCATATTCAGCTATAGTTTGATTCCATACAGCATTAACCTTGGGAACTCTCAAGCTTCTTCCTTCCGTTATATATTCAAGATGGACAGTATTTAATATTTATTTGTTAGGTATATGTAGGGGTGTGAGTCTATACACATGTGTATAGAGTATGGTTAGGTGTGTGTCATGTATGGCTTCCACTTTGAGAGCGGGCAATTATATTTCATTTTTGATTTGTGCCGTTGTGCCCACAGTAACAAAATGACAAAAAGGTTATCTTATCTTAAAATGCAGATAGAGTTACCAACATCAGACAGTTGTGATATTATGAATCTTTCTAAGATATTAATAACTTGTTTCATAATTTCTAAAATCTATCTGTTCCAAATGTACATAATTTAGAATTACATACCGAGGAGGAGAAAACTATTTCTTGTTCTACAGACTCTTTTTTTCTGGACAATCTTAACAGATGGTGCCAAAATCTACCTGTGTTGAGAGCTGCCATCCCGGACAGAGCAAACTAATTCAGCAGGGGAAACAAATCTGTTGTTATGATTGCATTCAGTGTCCTTCAGGAAGGATCTCAACACAAATGGGTAAACATCTATCTAGGAAAACATCCAGAAATTTTCTATTTTGTGCTTGTGGAATATCTTTCTCCCTTCCATACATCTAATGACTTTATTGTGATTTATGTTCTTCAGTAGTGTATTCAAAGGCTATTTTTGTATTGATTTGTGCTTTTAAATCAGGGGCCCCAACGCCCAAGTTGTGGCTCATTCAGAACTGGGCCATGCAAGTGGCATGCAAGCATGTGTGTGAACTTGTGATGCTCTATTTGTGTGAGCTTCGTGCACTTGCTTCATGCAAATGGAGCTGTGTGCGCTCACCCATTGCTTGCACAAAACTATTCCCCCTCCCCCCCACTGCTGGTGCTGTTACCAGTCCAGAAAGCTAAAAAGATTGGGGACCATCATTTTAAAAGACTTTTGTAGAGCTCAGTACTAATGTTCCTACGTCAGATAATATATAAAGAGCAGGAATTATGAAAAATATTAGTACAAAGTTCAAATACTGAATTTATGCTTGTGATCTTCAGATGCAGATGAATGTGAGTCTTGCCAAGAAGAACAGTATCCTAACACAAGTCAGCAAGAATGCATTCCCAAAGTAATGACTTACCTGTCCTATAAAGATGGCCTGGGAACAGCTCTGACATCTTTGGCTCTTTTTCTTTCTCTGATCACACTTATTGTGATGGCGATCTTCAGGTTACACTCGAACACTCCCATTGTGAAAGCCAACAATTGGAACATCACATGTATCCTGCTTACCTTTCTGTTGCTATGTTTTCTCTGCTCCCTCTTCTTCATAGGAAGGCCTAGCAAGGGAACCTGCCTTTTAAGACAGGCTGTGTTTGGTATCACCTTCTCTGTTGCTGTTTCCTGTGTCCTGGCCAAAACGATCACTGTGGTTCTGGCTTTTGTGGCTACAAAACCAGGGAACAAGATGAGGAAATGGATGGGAAAGAGGCTAGCAATCTTGGTCATTGTGCCTTGTTCTTTGATTCAGATTGCCATCTGTGTTGTTTGGTTGGTGAATAAGCCCCCTTTTCCAGAATTAGAGAAGAATTCCCAAGTGGGTGAGATCTTAGTGAAGTGCAATGAAGGCTCAGAGATGATGTTTTACATTGTGTTGGGCTACATGGGTCTTCTGGCCATTGTGAGCTTCACAGTGGCTTTCTTTGCCAGGAAACTGCCTGACAGTTTCAATGAAGCCAAGTTCATCACTTTCAGCATGTTGGTGTTTTGCAGTGTTTGGATTTCCTTCATCCCCACTTACATGAGCACCAAGGGCAAATTTATGGTAGCTGTGGAGATTTTCTCTATATTAGCCTCTGCTTTTGGTTTATTGAGTTGTATTTTCCTTCCCAAGTGCTACATCATTATATTGCACCCTGAGTTAAATAAGAAGGAACAAATGGTAAGAAAAAAGGAATGATTAATATTGTATGAGAAGGAGTTAGAAGCAGCAGTTGAAAAATAGAATTAGTTGGTTACCAGTGTGAAACATTGAAAACAACTCTCCCTTAAAAATTCCAAGAAGACATCACTTCACGTATTAGTTGCAAAGTTCATAATTGTTAAATGTCAGTTGTTTGGTTTTGCTAAGTAAAAAAAGTGTTGAAAATTTAAATATTTTTCTCTTTATATAAAGAGAACAAAGAAAGAAAGAAAGAGAGAAAGAAAAAAGTTGCAGAAAGAAAGTAACAAGGCATTAAAAAGAATTTAAAAAATTAGAATTTGTTTCCAATTTCACTGCACAACAAAGATTTTGCTGATCACTTTTAGCTGTAACCTGTAGACTTTTGGCTGTCAATCACGAAAGTAACTTATGTTTTAATCTAGTGTACTTTTTAATAAAAATCTTGTTTTCTACAATTTATTCTTATATACATTTTAGTAATTTTCATTTGTGTTATAGGATGCTTTATATAGCTCATGCACATCCAGGTATGCACTCAGAGTATATTGCTTACAATTTGTGGAAATGGTACAGTTTTTGCACACCTAGGCATGTTTAGGCTGCCAGAAAGTCTATAAAAGCAGCACACATATACAGACGCTACTCATTTTGTTGATATCAGATGCCCTGTGAGAGTAGAAATGTTGTGAAAGATGTCCTGTTGATCTTAGAGGAACTCAATGCCTTTTGATGTCCCAGTGATATGGTGAGAACAGAATGATGATGTGACAGATTGTTACTTCTGACTGACAGGTGTCGCTGGTTTCTCTGCTAAAAATACAAAATCAGTTAGATAGCCCAATCGGTTTCAGCCATGTCACCACTGCTACAATCTGCCAGTTCTGAAGCCACATGAGAAATGGAGTTTAAATGAAAAAGATGAAGATGCTGCAATGTATCAAATAGGCATGGACAGTGACAATGATCCATATTTTCAAATGTATGGTGAGCCGCATCTTACAATAGTCAGAATTAGACAACCAGGTCAGAGACTTGAGTTTGTCAAAATCAAAATCAAAAGATTTCAAGATTGTAAGGATGGTGTTGGCTATTACAGGTGGGGTGGCCAATCTAATTCAGGTAGCCCCAATTTGGTCAAGAAAACATGTTCCTCTTCCATAATATCTTTGAAACACACGGAATCTATAGAGGCAGTGTTAAAATTAACTCTTGGGTCCCTTGTTCAAAAATATCCTTCAGTCTGTTGAATGTAAAATATTTTGTTCCATTCTGTTTTAATAAGTCAAACGTAAGTCCTTTAATTAATTTAAGTTCCTTCTGGTTCACTGTAATGTCCAACCTTCAAATTTTCAACCTATCATTTTTTTTACAATTCAAAACAAAAATATTTTTCCAATTGGAATGGTTCTTATAATTAATTTTAAAATCTTATTTCAAATGCAGTACATATGGATCTTTAGTCTGTTTGTAAATTTTCAACAACAGTGCTCTAATCGCCCTTTTGTTGTTTATTCCAAAATAATGTTAACATCCTGAAACTTGTATTTAAAATGTCTTTCACTTATGATTGAAGGAAACTCAGCCAGTGCTACCAAACCTGCTGATCTAAAGATTCCAAATAATTAAATCCAATTAAGAAACAGTTTTGAAGGGGATTAAAGTAGTGTCCTTTCTAAGGTGCCACAATGCTAGAGCAAAATGGCTATCCTTTCATCTCTCAGAGCTCTAAATACAGCAGAGATTGGTATCTTGCAATCTCCTTGTGAGGAGGAGCTGTATAGAGCAGAGGTCCCCAACCTTCTGGGTACTGGGTACCCGTTACATGGAAAGAGGTTTTTCTGTGGACCCAGAGGGTGCGTGGTTTTGTGTGCTGCATCTTGTAAATGGGGCTTTGCTTGTTTGTGCAGCTTAGTTGCTGGCATGCTGTGGCCCGGTACTGGACCACAGACTGGGGGTTGGGGACCCCTGATATAGAGCACTTGTGGGTGATCTGAAGTCCTCTCATTGACACGACTGCACTAAATAATAATAATAATAATAATAATAATAATAATAATAATAATAATAATAATAATAATAATAATAATAATAATAATAATAATAATAATAATAAATAAGTTGGAAGGGACCTTGGAGGTCATCTAGTCCAACCCCCTGCTCAGGCAGGAAACCTTATACCATTTCAGGCAAATGGCTGTCCAGTCTCTTCTTAAAAACCTCCAGTGTTGGAGCATTCACCACCTCTGGAGGCAGGTTGTTCCACTGGTTAATTGTTCTAACTGTCAGGAAGTTTCTCCTTAGTTCTAGGTTGCTTCTCTCCTTGACTAGTTTCCATCCATTGCTTCTTGTCCTGCTTTCAGGTGCTTTGGAGAATAGCTTGACTCCCCCTTCTTTGTGGTAGCCCCTGAGATATTGGAACACTGCTATCATGTCACCCCTCACTCTTCTCTTTGTTAAACTACACATACCCAATTCCAGCTACCGTTCCCTATATGTTTTAGCCTCCAGCCCCCTAATCATCTTTGTTGCTCTTCTCTGTACCCTTTCTAGAGTCTCTGCTAAGTCATGTGGTCGCACATAGAGACGGACACTCAACCGGGTAGTAACTTCTTTATTGGGGCCAGGAACAAGGCTGGGGAAAAGGGGTTACCTGGCGTCTCTTTATACCTGCCCAGGTGAATGCCATCCAATGGATTCAAACCTGGGCTTCCTGCCAGTGCAGGTGACCAATAGATTTAAACCCTGGCTTCCTGCCAGAGCTGATCATGCCTCGGGCTGTCAGGCTCTTGTTCGCAAGCAGGCTTTCCCGCCAAAAGCGGTTATAGCCTGGAGCTGTCCAGCCCTGTGCTGTGCTGACATCCTGTGTATGCTTTTAGTCGCTACACTACACCTCTTCCCTCATAGTGAGGGGTTATGCCCTCTCTCCAACTATATACAACTTATTAACTATATACAATTGTTACCTTCAATTAGTTCCTTGACATTTTCACTACCTCCCCCCTTAGTCTGAGAGAAAGCTTGGAGCCTTGTGGGTCCTGCTTGACCGTCTTAGGACTGTTCCAACTGGTGGTGGTGTGCTTTCACCTGTTCCCCCTGGTTGCTGTGGAAGTGCTGGATTGTTGTTTGTTTGTGTGCGTGTGTGTTGTTCCCGGGGCTTGTGTAATGCTGGGATTTGGTTGGCCACTTTGATAGTATTGTTGAGCCCTTCCTTCGTTGGGGTTTGGAGTTTCCCTGTTTCTACTGCTGGTTTCCTGCCTGGCGTCGGGTTGCCCTTGTGATCCTCTGGTAGCATTGCTAGGTGCTTGTGTTGATGCTTCCTCCTCCTCTTCATCGGATCCCAGTGTGTCCTCAAAAACCCTTTCAGGAGCCCTTTTCCTTTTTTTCTTTTTTTTATTGAAAAGTTTTAAAATACAATTTTCCTTTAAGAATCCCCCCTTCCCCCTCCCTCCTCCCCCCCCCTCCCCCCTCCCCCCTCCCCCCCCCGACTTCCCAGAGCTAAATACAAGGTATATATATAAAAAGCAATCATAAACAATCATATACTAACAACTATAAACTCTAAAATCCATCACTCTCTAGCTTATAAAGGATAAAACAAGCCTTAATAATATTGAATATATATAAAAAGAAACTAAGATAAGAAAAGAAAAAAACAAAACGAAAGAAGACTTATTCAAATGCTACATAAAACTTCTTAACCCTATACTTGTTCTGGATAAACTCTATCCATTTTGTCCATTCCATAATATAGCGTTCTTGCGAATGATCTTTCAAATAGGCCGAAATCTTCGCCATCTCTGCCAGGTCTGAAACCTTTAAAGTCCACTCTTCTATGGTCGGCAGTTCCTCTTTCTTCCAATATTGGCCTATCAAAAGTCTTGCCGCCGTGATTAAGTTCAACATCAACTTAGTGTCCACAACTGTAGCGTCTGCAATTATTCCCAACAAAAAAAGTTGCGGACAAAACTTTATCCTCTGTTTAAAAATCTTCTGCATATTCCACCAGACTTTTATCCAAAAAGCCTTAACCTTCTTACATGTCCACCATATATGAAAATATGTTGCATCTTCATCACCACACCTCCAACATTTAGGCTGATAATTCGGATACATACTTGCAAGCTTTTTAGGATCTAAATGCCATCTATAAAACATTTTGTAAAAGTTCTCTCTTAGATTTTGAGCTTGAGTAAATTTCACGTTCCTCACCCAAATCTTTTCCCACGTGTCCATTGTGATAACTTCCTGGATGTTTTGGGCCCATTTTATCATACAATCCTTAACAAGCTCTGTTTCTGAGTCAATCTCTATCAATGCAAGATATATCCGTTTGATATGTGCTGGTCCCTGATTTCTAATTTGCTTTATCAAATTTTCATCAGTCATTGTAAATCCATTTTTCTGGTCTTCTTTCTGCCTGGCCCGTAACTGAGTATATTGAAACCAATTTTGAACAACCTTCTCTTCTCGCAAGAGGCTATATGATTTCAAACACCAAACATTTCTTTCCAAACTAAGGATCTCCTTGTACGTAGTCACATCATGTTTGAAGCCAGCATGTATATTTTCTATTGTGTGTTTTGGAATTGCCCACAATGGTATCTTGCAACTTAACTTATGTCTATACTTCTTCCAAACTCTCAACAATGCCTGCCTTAAAATATGCACCCTAAACACGTTATCTACCTTCTTATCATACAACAAATATGCATGCCAGCCAAACAACAAATCATGGCCCTCAAGATTTAATAACCTCCCTTGCGTCAAATTAATCCAGTCACTTATTCCTACTAATGCAGCAGCTTCATAATATAATTTAAAATTAGGCAATTTAAGGCCACCTCTCTCACGAGTATCCTGCATAATCTTAAGTTTAACTCGTGGCTTTTTCCCTGCCCACACAAATTTATTGATACCTCGCTGCCATTCCTCCAGATTAGAATCTTTCTTAAGAATCGGTATCATTTGAAACAGAAATAAAAATTTAGGCAGGACATTCATTTTTACTGCTGCAATCCGTCCCAACAAAGACAATTGCAATTTTTCCCAACTCTCCAATTCTTTTTGAATTTTCCCCCATAGCTTTTCATAATTATTTTTATATAGCTTTGTATTAGAGGGCGACAAAATCACCCCCAGATATTTAACCCTTTTAACAATCTCAAATCCAGTTAATCCTTCTAAGAGGGCCTTTTGCGGTGATGTCATATTTTTGGCCAAAATTTTTGTTTTTTGTAAGCCCTTTTCCTTAGCTG
Source organism: Vipera berus (assembly GCF_964194415.1). Lineage (NCBI taxonomy): Eukaryota > Metazoa > Chordata > Lepidosauria > Squamata > Viperidae > Vipera > Vipera berus. The sequence continues at coordinate 13,028,243 of NC_138205.1, read as the reverse complement.
GTCTAGGTGCCTCTTCCACAGGAGTCCCCCCTCCCCCCTTACCTTGTAGGACAGGGGCCCTGTTTGGGCTAGTATTTCCCCTGGCACCCATGGGTGACCTGAGCTATAGTTTCTCATCCAGATTGAATCCCCAGTGCTAAAAGCTTTCCTGGTGTTTGGGGGTCTGACGTCTGCTGCTACTCTGTTGGGGTGAAGCCTGTCCAGTGTCGTTATCAGACGTCTACCCCATCTGAGTTCAGCTGGGCTTTTCCCAGTTGCAGAGCAGGGTGTTGAGTGTTGATGAAGAAGGAAGGTGGCCAGCCGTTGCTTCCATTCCCCCTGAACAATGCGTTTGAGGGCGTCCTTGGTCGTGCGCATGAATCTTTCTGCCAACCCGTTACTGGCCGGGTGGAAGGGGGCTGAGGTGGCATGCCTAATCCCCAAGGTCCTCAGGAACACCTGAAAATCCAATGAAGTAAATTGCGTTCTGTTATCTGACACAATTACATCTGGAAGACCATGGGTTGCAAACAGCCCCCTTAATGCCTGAATGGTTCCTGCTGAGGTCATATTGCCTATGGGCACCACCTCCAGCCATCTAGAATGGCTATCTACCACTACTAGGAATGTGTGTCCCTGGAAAGGCCCCGCATAGTCTATGTGCACCCTGGACCATGGGGTGTGTGTTTCCTCCCACTTGTGTACTGGTGCATGTGGTTGTTCGGGCCATGACCTCTGGCACGTGTAGCACCCTGCAACTAACCCTTCTATTTCCTTGTCCAGCCCCGGCCACCACAGGTAGCTCCTCGCCAGAGCCTTCATCCTTACCACTCCTGGGTGCCCCTCGTGCAGTGACTGAAGGACTCTTTCCCTTAGCCCTTTGGGTATAATGACTCTGCTTCCCCACAACAGACACCCCTTGTGTGTTGATAGTTCATGTCTTCTGGAAAAGTATGCAATGAACTCTTGCCCTGGTGATTTGTCCTGCCACCCACTGCTCACCCACGATTGCACCCTGCTCAGGATTTTGTCCTTGGGGGTCTCTGTGGTCATGCCCTTAGCATTGAGGGGGCATTCAGGCAGCTCCTGTATTGCCAGTATTTGGGCAGCAGGAGCGGGGTCAGGCTCAGTGTCCCTTAAGGGAAGTCTGCTGAGGCCATCTGCGTGCCCCATCTCTTTGCCTGGCCTGTGTACCAACTTGCATACGTATGCTGACAGAAAAATGGACCAACGTAACATCCTGGGTGACAGAATTTGTGGTGTCCATTTTTCAGTTGTGAACAATCCTAACAGTGGCTTATGGTCCGTGTATATTAGGAAGTCCCTACCATACAGGTAATCATGGAACTTCTTTACTCCTGCGACCACTGCTAGTGCCTCCTTATCAATCTGTGCGTAATTCCTCTCTGCAGCTGACAATGTCCTGGAGTAGTATGCGATGGGGGCTTGAGTCCCATCCTCCTCTACATGGCTGAGGACTGCCCCAATCCCATAAGGGGATGCATCACACGCAATACAGATTGGCTTGTTTTCCCTGAAGTGTGTGACTGTAGCATTGCCTGCTAACAGGGTTTTCAGAGCGTTGAATGCGTTCGTGTGTGTGGTAGACCAGACCCAGGGTGATTGCTTGTCAAGCAGCCTGTGTAAAGGCTCCGCTATGGTTGCTTTGTGGGGCAGGAAGGTGTGGTAAAAGTTAAGCAGGCCCAGGAAAGCCTGCAACTCTGATTTATTCTGTGGAATTGGGGCTTCTTTGATTGCCCTGACCTTTGATGCTGATGGGTGGATGCCTTGAGCATCAATCCTGAACCCTAGGAACTCTGTTTCAGTCACCCCAATCTTCCACTTGTCCCTCTTGAGTTTCAGTCCTGCAGCCCTAAACCTTTCTAACACAGCTTTCAGACGGTCTGCCAAAACGTCCTCGGAGCTACCTGCAATTAGGATGTCATCAAAGTATGGGCAAACCCCAGGTATCCCCTTGAGAGTCTTTTCCATAACCTCTTGAAAAATCCCAGGAGCTACGCTTACCCCGAACTGCAGCCGGTCTACCCAGAACGCCCCCTTATGTGTGACTATCGTTTGTGCTCTAGCAGCCTCCGGGTCGACCGGTAGTTTCTGATAAGCTTGGGCAAGATCCAGCTTGGCAAACACTGACCCGCCTTGCAGGGACGCGAGGATGCTGCTAACGGCGGGGACCGGATAGGAATGTGCGCTCAGGGCTCGGTTGATTGTCCCCTTTATAGTCGGCGCAAATACGGACCTCACCATTTTCCTTGAGTGGCGTCACGATGCGAGTCTCCCATTCTGCGCCATTGACTGGAGTTAACACCCCCTGGTCTATCAGCTTGTCCAGTTCCCGCTCTATTTTGTGCTTTAAAGCAAACGGGACTCTTCTAGCCTTCATTCTGATGGGCTGGACCTGGGGGTTTAATTTAAACGAAATTGGGGGGCCTGTGTACCTCTCTAACTGCTCATCAAACACATCTGCAAAATCTTTGCAGACAGATTCAAGTGAATGGCGGCTCCGCGTCTGGTGAATCCCGGTGATTCTGATGCCCAGTGCTTTGAACCACCCTAACCCCACGAGGCTGGTTCGTTGCCCTTCCATGACCAATACACTTAATTTTCCCGAGAACGCCCTGTACTGTACCATCAGTGACACCTCCCCCCGAACGTTTATCGGCATATTTTGAAAGTCAGAGAGGGTCAGTCTGGATGACCTCAAGGGAACCCGCTGGCCACTCCACTCGCAAATCTCGTTAAACATTCTGGCGGAGATGATCGACATGGCTGACCCCAAGTCCAGTTCCATCGTGCAGGGGATCCCTTGTAGTTTCACCCTTAATTTTTATTTTTGGAGTGAGTGTCTGAGGGCCCCCTGATGAACAAACAGCCTCCTGTCCCTCTGTGTGGCTGACTGTCTGTCGCTGCAACCTCTCCCGGGTACCTGTGGCAGACTGGAACTCTGCTTTAACTTTGTGCAGGTTGTCCCGTTGTTTGCTCCTGCAGACCGACACGATATGTCTGGCCTTTCCACATGCCTGACACTTCACTGTTTTGAAGCGGCAGGTAGACCGGGGGTGTTGCCCTCTGCAACTCGCGCAGCGGGTAGATCGGGAGCCATTTGTGCTGCAGCCGGAACACTGGGTTGACCGGGGTTGTCTGCAGCCGCCGTGCTGGGTAGACCGGGGTTTGCAGCCACAATGCTGGGTAGACCAGGGCCGGTTCACACTGTAACCGGAGGGTTGGGTAGACCGGGGGCCGTTTGCCCCGCACCTGCACTCCTGCTACCTCAGGTCTGCCACGGCCGGTCTTGGCTCCCTCACGTTGCCTTGGGTGGTGGTGAAGGGACGAGGGGTTCGGTTGATGGCATCCACTTCAGATGCTGGCTCTTCTGCTCCGCTGCAGCTGCTCATATGGTTGATGGCTCCGCTTTCCCTCGCGTCGGACTCCTCGGCCACGTCCCAGGCTAGGAACTCCTCTTGAACGTCCCTCAGGGTTAGCTTCTGTTTTGCGAACATCTTCTGCTGCAGCGTCCGATCCCACAACCCATAGACGATACAGTCCCGTAGCCTGATTTCTAGATTCTCAAAATTGCAGAGGCAGGCTACCTGCCTTAGAGCGGCCATGTATTTTTTTTATTGAAAAGTTTTACAGTACATTTTATTTATAAGAAAACAAAACAAAACCCCTCCCAATCCCCTCCCCTCTTCCCAACCCTCCCCAACACCTCCCTCCCTCCCCCTCCCCCCTCCCCGACTTCCCAGAGCTAAATACAAGGTATAAAAGTAGAAACAATCATAATCTAACATATGCAAACAACAATAAACTATTAAATCTATCGCACTTTAACTCTTATAAAACGACTACAAGCAATATAAATATCACACCAGTACTTATTCAAATGCTAAATGAAACTTTTTAGTCCCATATTTATTCTGGATGTAATCAATCCATTTTTTCCACTCCACAATATATCTCTGTTGCGAATGGTCTTTCAAATACGCTGAGATCTTTGCCATTTCCGCCAGGTTGGAAACTTTTAAAGTCCATTCTTCTATAGTCGGCAGTTCTTCCTTCTTCCAATATTGCCCTACTAAAAGTCTTGCTGCCGTAATTAAATTCAACATCAACTTAGTGTCCACAACAGTAGTGTCAGTGATAATACCCAGTAAAAACAATTGCGGACAAAACTTTATCCTTTTCTTAAATATCTTCTGCATATTCCACCAAATTTTCATCCAAAATGCTTTAACCTTCTTACAGGTCCACCATATATGAAAATACGTTGCATCTTCACCACCACAGCTCCAACATTTAGGCTGGCAGTTCGGATACATACTTGCTAATTTTTTAGGATCTAAATGCCACCTATAAAACATTTTATAAAAATTCTCTCTTAAATTTTGAGCTTGCGTAAATTTTACATTTCTCACCCAAATCTTTTCCCAAGTATCCATTGTAATAACTTCTTGAAAATTCTGAGCCCACTTTATCATACAATCTTTAACAAGTTCTGTCTCTGAATCAATTTCTATCAGTGCAAGATATATCCATTTGATATGTGCTTGACCTTGATTTCTAATTTGCTTTACCAAATTTTCATCAATCATTGAGAAACCAATTTTTTCATCTTCTGTCCACCTGGCCTGTAATTGCCCATACTGAAACCAAGTTTGAACAATCTTTCCTTCTTGTAAGAAATTATACGGCTTCAAATGCCATACATTCCTTTCCAAACTTAAAATTTCCTTATATGTAGTCACAATATGTTTAAACCCAACACTTATATTTTCTATTGCGTGTTTCGGTATTGCCCATAAAGGTATCTTATAATTTAACTTATATCTATACGTTTTCCAAACTCGCAACAGAGCATGTCTTAAAATATGCACCTTGAACACATTATCCACCTTCTTATCATACAATAGGTATGCATGCCAACCGAATAGCAAATCATGACCTTCAAGATTTAATAATCTCACTTGTGTTAGATTAATCCAATCACTTATCGCTGACAAAGCAGCAGCTTCATAATATAGTTTAAAATTAGGCATTTTATTTATTTATTTATTTATTTATTTTATTTTATTTATATACCGCCCTTCTCCCGAAGGACTCAGGGCGGTGAACAGGGCAAGCATAAAAAAATACAGAGTTACAAAAGTTAAAAAAGGATTAAATATATGCCCACTAAAAACAGTAAATACAAATATTAAAATAACAATAAAAAACCCCCACCCATCCCCCATCAGGCCAGGCCGGCTTGTTCAAATAAGAATGTCTTTAGATCGCGACGGAAGGAGCGAAGATCGGGCGCCATCCGGAGCTCAACCGGTAACTGATTCCATAGCTCCGGGGCGCCCACAGAGAAGGATCTCCCCCTGGGGGCCACCAATCGACATTCTCTGATTGGTGGCACCCTGAGGAGGCCCTCTCTGTGGGAACGCAAAGGGCGAAGGGAAGTTGATGCCGGCAGCAGGTGTTCCCTAAGGTACTCCGGACCCATGCCATGTAGGGCCTTAAACACCATTACTAGTACCTTGAATCTCACCCGGAAGACAACTCACGGAGCAGAGGTGTGACATGGGAGTATCGGGAGACTCCCAACACAACTCTCGCGGCTGCATTCTGTACCAGTTGGAGCCTCCGAGTGGTTCTCAAGGGCAGCCCCATGTAGAGAGCGTTGCAGTAGTCTAGACGAGAGGTCACGAGCGCATGAGTGACCGTGCATAAGTCATCCCGGCCTAGATAGGGCCGCAACTGGCGCACCAGGCGAACCTGGGCGAAGGCCCCCCTAGTCACAGCCGCTATGTGGTCTTCCAAAGTGAGCCGTGAATCTAGGAGGACTCCCAAGTTGCGAGCCCTATCTACGGGGGGGTAATAGTTCACCCCCCATGGAGAGAGATGGAATATCCGGAATAACCCGGGACGCAGGTATGCAAAGCCACTCAGTCTTGTCGGGGTTGAGTTGAAGTCTGTTCCTCCCCATCCAGACCCGAACCGCCTCCAGGCAACGGGACATCACGTTGAGGGCATCACTGGGGTGGTTTGGGGTCGAAATGAAAAGCTGGGTATCATCAGCGTACTGATGATACCCAACTCCAAAGCCACGAATGATCTCACCCAGCAGTTTTATATAGATGTTGAACAGGAGAGGCGAGAGGACCGACCCCTGAGGAACTCCACAAACGAGAGACCTCGAGGTCGACCTCTGCCCCCCTGTCAACACCGACTGCGAACGTCCCAGGAGATAGGAGGAGAACCACTGCAAAACCGTGCCTCCCACTCCCAATCCCCTGAGACGCCGCAGCAAGATACCATGGTCGATGGTATCGAAAGCCGCCGAGAGGTCTAATAGGACTAGGACAGAGGAATATCCCCTGTCCCGAGCCCTCCAGAGATCATTCACCAGCGCGACCAATGCCGTCTCCGTGCTGTACCCGGGCCTGAAACCCGATTGGTACGGGTCTAGATAATCCGCTTCATCCAGGACCAGAGGGAGCTGATGCACCACCACACTCTCAACAACCTTCGCAAGAAAGCGAAGGTTGGAGACTGGACGAAAGTTGTTCAACACAGCTGGGTCCAAGGCAGGCTTCTTGAGGAGAGGCCTCACCACCGCCTCTTTCAAGACGGCAGGGAAACTACCCTCACTCAAAGAAGCAGATATAACTGCCTGGAACCAGCTACGTGTCCTCTCCCGGGCTGCATAAACCAGCCAGGAAGAGCACGGGTCCAATAAACATGTGGTGGAGCTCAGCCTCCTCATAATCCTGTCCACTTCCTCCGGAGTCACAGAATCAAACTCCTCCCAGGTAATATCGACAAGACCGCCCGTGTCCTGATCGTCAGACTCTGCCCAGTCACAGTCCAGACCGGTCCGAATCCGAGCGATTTTGTCTGACAGATGTTGGTTAAACTCCTCGGCACGACCCTGCAAGGGTTCCTCCCTCACCTCTTGATTAAGGAGGGAGCGAGTCACCCTAAACAGGGCGGCCGGGCGATTATCTGCGGACGCGATAAGGGTAGCAAAGTGATTAGACCTCGCCACCCTTATCGCAGCGAGATAAGACTTAATATAGGCTCTTAGTCGCAATCGGTCGGATTCGGATCGGCTGGATCTCCAACCGCTCTCTAGGCCCCGTCTCCGATGCTTCATCTCCCGGAGCTCCGCGGAAAACCATGGAGCTCGACGGGATCTGCATCGGGTCAGGGGCTGCAAGGGTACAACTCGGTCAAGAGCCTCCGTGGCTGCCCTTTCCCAGGCTTCCACTAAGGCATCCGCCGAGTTGTGAGCGAAGGAGGCAGGTGGGGACTCCAGCGCTGCCTGGAACCTCTCAGGGTCCATTAAGCGTCTGGGGCGGTACCATCTAATTGGTTCCAAACGCCCACGGTGGGGAGTGGCAAAACGGAAGACCAGCTGTAGGAGATGATGATCGGTCCATGACAGGGGCGTAACAATTGGGGAGCCACCACCAAGATCATCTAACCACCGTCCAGATAAAAAAATCAGGTCAAGGGTGTGGCCTCCCACATGAGTCGGTCCCGAAATTACCTGCGTCAGGTCCATGGCCGTCATGGAAGCCATGAACTCCCGAGCTAACTCAGATGATCCTCCCAGGGATGGTAGATTTTAAGACCACCTCTCTCACGCGTATCCTGCATAATCTTAAATTTAACTCGTGGCCTTTTCCCTGCCCAAACAAATTTATTAATACCCTTTTGCCATTCCTCCAAGTTTGAATCCTTTTTAAGAATATGTATCATTTGAAATAAAAATAGAAATTTCGGCAAAACATTCATTTTCACTGCTGCAATTCTTCCCAATAGAGACAATTGTATTTTTTTCCAACTATCCAATTCTTTTTGAACTTTTCCCCATAGCTTTTCATAGTTATTTTTATATAGCTTTGCATTTGAGGGTGACAAATATACCCCCAAATATTTAACCCTTTTGACAATTTCAAATCCCATTAATCCTTCTAAAGCAGCCTTTTGTGATACTGTCATATTCTTAGACAACATTTTAGTTTTTTGTATGTTAACCTTAAATCCAGAAACTTTCCCATATTGCATTATTATCTCCATCAATTCTACAACAGAATTTTCTGGCTGGGTCACCGTAACAACCAGATCATCTGCAAACGCCCTCAGTCTATAATCCTGATCTCTTATTTGAATTCCCTTAATTTTTTCCGAATCCCGTATTTTAATCAGTAATATCTCCAATGTTAAAACAAATAGTAAAGGTGACAACGGGCACCCCTGCCTTGTGCCCTTTTCAATGTTACATACTTCGGACAGACTATTATTTACCATTATACGGGCTGTTTGCTTTTGATATAGTGTCCTAATTGGTTGTAAAAAATTATCCCCAAAATTCATTTTATCTAATACTTTCAACAAAAATTGCCAATCCAATTGATCAAAAGCTTTTTCAGCATCCAAAAAGATCAACGCTGCAGGGATCTGGTTGTTTCTTTCAAGAAATTCCAACAAATCAACTATATGCCTCACGTTGTTCTTCATCTGTCTACTACTTATAAACCCAGTTTGATCACCATGAATTACTTGTTGGAGTACCCTCATTAATCTGTTAGCTAAAACCTTAGCAAATATCTTGTAGTCCGTGTTCAAAAGTGATATTGGTCTATAATTTTTTGCTTGAGTGACATCCTGATCTTCCTTCGGTATCAAAGAAATAAAAGAAGTTTTCCAAGACGGAGGCAACCCTAGAGCGGCCATGTATTGTTTAGCGGACTCACCCGGTCGTTGGTCCTGTTTTTCGAAATGATATCTCCACGCGATCTCGGACGTTTCTGGTCTGAAGTGTTCGGTCAGCTTCGCCAGCAGTTCATTGTACCCGATGGCATTGACGTCGTCGGGTAAGCAGAGTCCAACCACCAGCTGCTATATCTCCATCCTGCAGCTGCAGAGCAGCGCCGCTGCTCTCTGCCGGTCATCCTTAACCCCGTTCGCCCTTAGGTAGTACTCGAGCTGTCCCACGAAGGCTTCCCACTCTTTGGGACGATTACTCTTAAAAAGGGGATACTGACCCAGCTGTGCCATTCCGCTCTCTCGGGTCATCCTGCATCCTGATTCGGTGCTGCCAATGGGGTCTCGTCCGTGGCTAGCGATGTCCAGGGCAGGATCCCACCTTCATTGCCAGTGTTAAGTCGCGTGGTCGCACATAGAGATGGACACTCAACTGGGTAGTAACTTTTTTATTGGGGTCAGGAACAAGGCTGGGGAAAAGGGGTTACCTGGCTTCTCTTTATACCTGCCCAGGTGAATGCCATCCAATGGATTCAAAGCTGGGCTTCCCGCCAGTGCAGGTGACCAATAGATTTAAACCCTGGCTTCCCGCCAGAGCTGATCATGCCTCGGGCTGTCAGGCTTTTGTTCGCAAGCTGGCTTTCCTGCCAAAAGCGGTTATAGCCTGGAGCTGTCCAGCCCCCTGCTGTGCTGACATCCTGTGTATGCTTTTAGTCGCATACACTACAGTCTCGACATCTTTTTTACATCGTGGTGACCAAAACTGGATGCAGTATTCCAGGTGTGGCCTTAACAAAGCATTGTAAAGTGCTATTAGTACTTCACTTGATCTTGATTCTATCTCTCTGTTAATGCAGCCTAGCACTGTGTTGGCTTTTTTGGCAGCTGCAGCACACTGCTGGCTCATATTGAAGTGATTGTCTACTAGGACTCCGAGATCCCTCTCACAGTTACTACTGTTGAGCAAGGTACCACCTATACTATACCTGTGCATTTGATTTTTCCTTCCTAAATGTAGAACCTTACTTTTTTCACCATTGAATTTCATTTTGTTAGATAGTGCCCAGTGTTCGAGTCTATCCAGATCCTTCTGTATCTTAAGCCTATCTTCTGGAGTATTGGCTATTCCTGCCAGCTTGGTGTAGTCTGCAAATTTGATGAGTTCCCCATCTATCCCCTCATCCAAATAATTAATGAAGATATTGAAGAGCACTGGGCCCAGAACAGAGTCCTGGGGCACCCCACTACACACTACTTTCCATGTAGATGCGGTTCCATTGAGGACCACACGCTGAGTACGGCCTGTCAGCCAGCTATGAATCCATCTGGTGGTGATGCTATCTAACCCACATTTTTCTATCTTATCAAGTCGTAGGTTGTGATCTACTTTATCAAATGCCTTACTGAAGTCCAAGTAAATTATACCTACAGCATTCCTCTGGTCCACTAATTTTGTCACTTGGGCAAAGAATGTAATAAGATTTGTCTGGCATGATCTGTTTTTGACAAACCCATGTTAACTTTTAGTGATGACTTTGTTTGCATCAAGGTGTTCGCTGATTTGTTGTTTGATTATCTTTTCCAGAATCTTCCAAGGTATTAAGGTCAGGCTGATAGGTCTGTAGTTTCCTGGATCTATTTTTCCCCCTTTTTTGAAGATGGGAACTACATCAGCTCTCTTCCAGTCCTCTGGTAGTTCCCCAGTGCTCCAGGATCTATGAAAAATATAGTTCAGTGGTTCTGAGATCACGTCTGCCAGTTCCTTGAGAACTTTGGGGTGTAATCCATCTGGTCCTGGTGATTTGAACTCGTCTAGGCTGGACAGGTGTTCACTTACAATTTTTTTGCCTATCTTAACTTGCGTTTCTATTCTGTTTTTTATGGCACTGGTTTTGGTAGGTTGGACTGTTTTTTCCCTTTGTGTAAAGACAGATGCAAAAAAACGAGTTAAATAGTTCTGCTTTCTCCCTATTGCTTGTCACCTTCTTGCCACTTTCCCCCACTAATGGACCAATCATTTCCTTAACTTTTTTCTTGTTTTTTATATGTTGAAAGAAGCATTTTTTGTTATTTTTGACTTTGGTCGCAAGCCTTAGTTCATTTTGAGCCTTAGCTTTCCTCACTTCATCTTTGCAGGCACGGGCTATTTGCTGATATTCTGACTTAGTTATGGGCCCCTCTTTCCAATTCTTATACTTGTCCTTTTTATCTTTCAATTTATCAGAGAGTTCTTTATGCAGCCATGCTGGTTTCTTTTGAGAGCTGTTATTTTTCTTCTTTGTTGGTATTAGGTTTTAGGTTTTATTTAGTTTTTATTTAATTTGTATACCGCCCTTCTCCCTAGGGACTCAGGGCGGTTCACAGGGCATATATAAATAACAATACAAAAGTTAAAAAAGATTAAACCAATGCCCAGTTAAAAAAACAATAATACAATACTAAGAACAACAATTTAAAACCCATATTCCCCCATCAGGCCAGACAAGCTAATTCAAATAAGTGGGTCTTCAGGCCGCGACGGAAGGTTCGGAGGTCTGATGACATCCGGAGCTCCACCAGCAGTTGATTCCATAATGCCGGGGCGCCCACAGAGAAGGCCCTCCCCCTGGGGGCCACCAGTCGGCATACCCTGACCGGAGGCACCCTGAGGAGGCCCTCTCTGTGGGAACGCACAGTACTAGACTGGGCCTTTATTATCTCACTTTTCAAAATTTCCCAAGCTTCTTGAGTTGTTTTCCCCTTTAGGATTCTCATCTATGGAATTCTTCCCAAGGTCTCTCTAAGTTTATTGAAATTAGCTCTTTTAAAGTCCAAGACTCTAGTTTGGCTGTGTTCTATTGCTTGTGCCTCCAGAATGTTGAATTCCAATATTGCATGATCACTTCCCCCCAAGGTTCCTGTGGCTTCAACACCTTCTATCATTTCATCTCTATTTGTGAGAATTAAATCCAATATGGCTAATCCCCTAGTTCCCTTCTCTACTTTTTGGGAGAGAAAGTTGTCTGCTAGGTTTGAGAGGAATCTGTTTGATCTTCCACTTGGTGCAGAGTTTGTCTCACAGTTGATATCAGGGTAATTAAAGTCCCCCATTACTATTGTGATGTGCTTCTTACATACCTTAGTTAGCTGACTAGCAAAAAGTTCATCTATTTCCTCTGCTTGGTTGTGCAGCCTATAGTATACACCTATGGCAATGTCATTTTTCCCCCTTTTATATTGACCCAAATGCATTCAAGTTTACAGTTTTCGTTATTGTTGTGCTCTATTTCTGTAGAGATAAAGTTATTTCTTATATAGAGAGCAACTCCACCTCCTCTTTTGTTTAGTCTGTTTCTTTTAAATAGTTTAAATCCCTCTAGCTGTGTGTTCCATTTGTAGGTTTCGTCCCACCAAGTTTCTGTAATGGCAACAATATCATATCTGCCCTCATGTACCTGAATTTCTAGTTCATCCTGCTTACTGTTCATACTCTGTGCATTAGTGTATAGACATTTGAGTCCTTTATGACTGACCCTGTGTTTACTTGCTGCATAACTTGTGTGGTGCCTGGCTTCCCCTATTTTCTTAGATTGCTGGGGACAGTGATATTCTGTATCAATTAACTCACTATCCCCATTATTTAGTTTAAATGTTCCTCCAAAAAAGCTGTGATTTTATTGCCAAGTAACTCAGTCCCTTTCTTGCATGGATGCAGACCATCTCTTTTATACATTTTTTCATTGGACCAGCTACAGACATCGTGACTAATATAACCAAAGCCTTCTCCTTTACACCACTCCTTTAGCCACATATTAAATTCTGCTATACGCTGGCCTTTTCCATTTTGCTCCTTATACACTGGTGAAACCTCTGAAAAAGTAAGCCTACAGCCTATTCTGCTAAGTTCCTGCCCCAAGCTCTGGAAATCATTCTGCACAGAGAGTACATCTTTTTGGGACAGATCATTAGTGCCAAGATGTACAATTGCCTCCACATCACAGTCCTTGCTGGCATTCTTGATTATTTTAGAAATACGCTTCTTGTCCCTACTGGGGAGTTATTATCACAGATACCTTTACCTGTCTCCTTAATGTCCTTATTAAGGTCAGAAAGGGCACTGTATCTGTTGTGCAGGGACACAGCGAAAGCTGTGGGTTTATGGTTCACAGATCTCACCCTGCCAGATCCCACGGTTGTCCACACTGCCCTTCTCCTACAGGATCTTTGTGGTAGAGGGGGCTGATAGCACAGAGGGTCAATAGGGTAGAAGGGCTGAACTGGACACCTAATTTCTGCCTGAAGAACACAGATTACAGACCCTAGATAAATAATCTGTCCTTGTAGACTAGTGATTTGTTTACAGATAGGACACTTTCCAAGTTTGAAAAGGGTACTGCGAAAGACAGCTGCAAAACAAGTGTTGCACTGAACTAAGCCAGACATGCTGAGTTACAACGAATCTCAGATGCACTTGCCCTGAATGTACCGCTGCTGTTTTTTATATTTAGTTATATAATTCCGCTAGATTTTTGGTGCAGCCCTTCCAAAACTTACAGAATGTAGCACTTCCCAGCAGCTCTGAAAGTTGAAATTCTGCTGAAAAGCGATGGAGATCCAATCAGGGCCCCAAATGCAGTTCAAATACAATGCAAACCAGTCAGGGCTCTAGCTACTTTTTTGCTGCATCCCTTCCAAAACCTACAGCATGTAGCACTTCCCAGCAGCTCTTAAAGTTGAAATTCTTGCTGGTTCTTCATTCAAGGAAAACCCCAGATAATCCCAATTAAACTAAAGAAGAGAAACATCCCTCATTTCCTCAACAGATCAGTGGAGGGCAACCTTAAGAAGGATGTAAGAATGGAAGAAACCACATTACTTCTCAGTCAATCAATCACTACATCTCCCTGTGAATTTCCTGGTCCTGTGGCTGTATCCAAAGCATGGCTTTTTCCAGGGATCGAAATTACCCCTTTACACCAATAGGGACCTGCCTCCTTTGTCAAATAGTTGCCAGCAAAATAGACTCTTAGGATTTCCCACCTTGACATCTCCCAAAGCTTATAAAAATATTGTTCTCCTTTTTTACTAGTTTTCCATGACCTAGGGAGGCAATATTCTTATTTATTTATTTATTTATTTATTTATTTATTTATTTATTTATTTATTTATTTATTTATTTATTTATTTATTTATTTATTTATTATTGGGCTTTATATGCCGCCCTATCTCCCGAAGGACTCAGGGCGGCTAACAACAATAACATACAATAATACAGAAGTTAAAATTAAAATTAAAATTACAATTAAAGGCCCATGTAGAATAAATTAAAATTAAAATAAATTAAAATTTGAGTTAAAATAAAAAAAATAATTAAAATCCCTGTCAGTCCAGGTCAGCCAGGCATAAAAGGAGTGTTTTGAGGCCATGGCGAAAGGACTGGAGATCTGGGGCCATCTGAAGCTCAGGGGGGAGCTGGTTCCATAGGGTTGGTGCTCCCACAGAGAAGGCTCTCCCCATGGGGGTCGCCAGCCGACATTGTCTAGCCGACGGTACCCTGAGGAGGCCTTCTCTGTGTGAGCGTACTGGGCAATGGGATGTCGTTCCCGGCAGCAGATGGTCCTGCAAGTATCCCGGGCCTAAGCCATGTAGAGCTTTAAAGGTAAGTACCAGCACCTTAAATCTCACCCGGAGGACAACCGGTAACCAATGCAGCTCACGCAGGAGGGGTGTAATATGGGAGTATCGGGGTGCTCCCATCACTACCTGCGTGGCCGCACTCTGAACCAGCTGAAGCCTCCGGGTGGTCTTTAAGTGCAGCCCCATGTAGAGAGCATTGCAGTAATCTATACAGGAGGTAACGAGTGCATGGGTGACTGTACGTAAGGCATCTCGGTTCAGAAAGGGGCGCAACTGGCGCACCAGGCGAACCTGGGCAAATGCCCCCCTAGCCATCACTCCAATATGATCTTCAAAATTGAGTCTTGAATCCAGGAGGACGCCTAGATTGCGTGCTCTATCAACGGGAGGTAACATCTCTCCTCCTATCACCAAAGATGGAACCTCTTGGACTAAACGAGATGCCGGTACATAAAGCCACTCAGTCTTGGCCGGGTTGAGGCGGAGCCTGTTCTTTCCCATCCAAATCTGTACCGCTTCCAGGCAACGGGACATCACATCGAGGGCATCACTGGGTTGGTTCGGGGTGCAGATGAAAAGCTGGGTAACATCAGCATATTGATGATACCTCACCCCGAAGCCACGGATGATCTCACCCAGCGGCTTCATATAGATGTTGAACAGGAGAGGTGAGAGTACCGACCCCTGAGGCACCCCACAGCTAAGGGGCCTAGGGGTTGACCTCTGCCCCCCTGCCAACACCGTCTGTGAACGGCCCGAGAGGTAGGAGGAGAACCACCACAAAATGGTGCCTCCCACTCCCAACCCCTCAAGACGACGCAGCAAGATACCGTGGTCGATGGTATCAAAAGCTGCTGAGAGATCTAATAGGACCAGGACAGAGGAATAACCCCTATCTCGGGCCCACCAGAGATCATTCACCAGCGCGACCAATGCCGTCTCTGTGCTATACCCGGGCCTGAAACCTGATTGGTACGGATCCAGATACTCAGTTTCCTCCAGGACCAAAGGGAGCTGCTGTGCCACCATGGTCTCAACAACCTTCGCAAGAAAGCGAAGGTTGGAGACAGGATGAAAGTTATTTAAAATAGCTGGATCCAATGCAGGTTTCTTGAGGAGGGGCCTTACCACCGCCTCTTTCAAGGCGGCAGGGAAGTACCCTTCACTCAGTGAGGCATTAATAACTGCTAGAAGCCAGCCTCGTGTAACCTCCCGAAACGCATAGACCAGCCAGGAGGGACACGGGTCCAACAGACATGTGGCAGCACTTAATTTCCCCATGATCCTGTCCACTTCATCCGGAGTCACAGGATCAAACTCTTCCCAAATGTTCTCGGCCAAATCCATTGATTTCCTCTCGTCAGATACTGCCCAGTCAGAGTCCAGACCAGCCCGAATCTGAGCAATTTTGTCCACCAGATATTTACTTATTTTATCTTATTTATTTTATCCATCAAACTTCAAAATAAAAAAAAATCCAGAGAGACAAATTGGTTCTTTCCTGTATGCCATAGTGTTGAGTGTCTGTTGCCTGTATGGCTAAGGTCTCCTTTTTTGAGAAGGAGATGGCTGGGGTTACCTGTGTCTTGGAGGCCTCTGCATGCAATCATCTGGTGTGCTATTTGTACTTACTGCTGGTTTGAGATGCAATTCTCATGATCTGTTGGACTATTGCAATGGGCTCTTTATGGAACTGCATTTGAAAAGCATCCAGGAGCTGTTGCCAGATCACAATGCACAAGTGTTTGCAATTTCAAGTGCAGCAGAGTCACTATTATGTGATTTTCCATAAGCCTCTGATCCTGGTTTGTTATTTTTAAAATGTTACATGATACAGAGTAATATATGGGATTTTCTGAGCCAGTTTGGTCTAATGGTTAAGGCACCAGGCTAGTAAACAGGAGACCAAGAGTTCAAGTCCTTTCTTAGCCACGAAAGTCAACTGGGTGACTTTGGCCAGTCACTTTATTTTTAACCTAACATCTCACACAATATGTTGTTATGGAGAAAATAGGAGGAAAAAATGTGTTGTATATGTTCATCACTTTCGGTTGTTTTTAAAAATAATAAAGGCATGCTATAAAATAAATAGATAAAATAAATATATAAATACAAAAGTGTAAGCAACAAACAACCCCCTACGTCAGGGTGCCAAACTATCGGCCCGCTGGCCGGTTGCATCATACAGAGGCCGCACCCACCCCAGGTCCAGCAATGCGAAAAATAAGTCACGATACGTTGCAACATGTCATGTGACACGGCGAGTTTAACACCCGTACCCTATGCAATAAACGTACGCAAAATATAAATATGAAGTATTTAATATAAAATGGTGACTCAGCATCAAAGGTACATAATACTTGGGAAACTGTCAATGATGTATAAAGCTGTTTGAAAAGTTTGTTGAAAATGTAACAATAAAAATGGCATTCCTTATCATCTTGGTGAACTTGTGCTAAAGCAAAGAAATATTGGCACCAGATCTTTGTCTTAATTCACACAATTCCTAAAACAAATACAGTGGTACCATGAAATTCAACCACTCTGAAACTCATTGAATTTGGTACTCAACACATTTTGATGTGAAAATCTTGTCTCAGTACTCATTGAGCTAAAACGTGTTGGTGTCAGTTGCTTTGTGACTCACTATATTATTCCAAATTTGTTTGGTACTCATTGTTTGCTATTAACAATGAATCCAATATGAGCAAAAATGGAAAGGCTTGTTAATTCCCCCCAGTGGAAGAATGAGAGAAGAGAAGCATCTTATTGCTGATTTATTTACTTACTCAATTTATAAGTGCCAGTATGGTCTAGTGCAGGGGTCTTCAAACTTGGCTCTTTTATGCTTGGCTGAGAAATTCTGGGAGTTGAAGTCCACAAGTCATATAAGGGCCATGTTTGAAAACCCCTGGTCTAACGGTTAAGGCATCAGGTTAGAAATCAGAAGACCATGAGTTCTAGTCCAGACATAGCCGTTAAAGCCAACTGGATGATCTTGGGCAAGTTGCTCTCTATCAACCTGTCACCTCACAGGGTTGCTGTTGTAGGGAAAATAGGAGGATGAAGGTATGTTGTATACATTTGCCCCTTTGGTACAGATAAATAAATGTCACCTAACTCAAACAAAGTAACTTTGGGTGGTATACAATACAGAGTTTATGCTGAGATCATTTTCTTTGTCAACAGGGATTTGATGCCCTACAACTGCCATAATGATAGTGATTAATGGAAGAAAATTGTGAGAGGTAGAATATTGATGACTGCAAAGCCAGTTCAGCTCGGACAAGTTGTGCTTACAGCATAAAAGCCCTGCCAAAAGGGTGTTTATTTTACATCACTCTTTGATCTGCATTTGACCACAGCACAATTATTCACTTTTATTGCCTGAATTCTTGATCAAGGTGCTGGGTGCTTGTTGATCATGGTGATAAAATTGGGATGGGGCTTATCTCAAGAGCTCCTGGCTCTTTTTCTAATCTTCCTGCTTGTAAAGCTCAACCATTCCTTCAGAAAAAAATTGAACCTAAAAGATCCTTATCAGGGAAAAGTTTCCACCCATCCTTCAGACCCTTCAGATGAAATTATAATTGGAGAATTTGTATCCATGACACTTGGTAATTATAAGGAAAAGAAGTTTAGGGAACCAATTTCTTCATCAGCAGAAGCTTAGTAAGTAATTCTTCATTTTTATCTAAGGTGTCTCTGATCCCTTTAGCATTCTTTCCTTAAAAAACCATCAGTGATTTTTCATTCTTGGAAGATTCTGTTTGGGTCTGATGGTCATTCTTACTTTCCCCACCTAGGTGACTATTTCTAAGTAATGATAGAAATCTTATTCTGTCTTATAATTTTCTCCATGTTTTGACATTTTATATGCCAAGCACACTTATAGCAGAAATTGAGTGGGGGGGCATGATTCAGCTATTAACTTTTGACTGAAAACATATAGATAGCCTACTGAACTGTGTGTGAAGATGGATTTGGTAAGAGCCCCAATAGTTCTCTCTGTACAATTTAGACCTCCTGGTAGACAATAGGGAATAAATAATAAGATTTAAAAGATGTTAATTCTAAGATACTGTTTCATTTGCAGGCCATAGTAACTTGGGCAAGTTGAATGAGAGTAATTGCAAATTCTTACATCCCTAATTCCTTTCAACAATTCTCATTAGAAACCCTGACAAACTATGTCTATGGCAATATTATATTTACAGTAGTAATGTACTTTGGATGAGTAAAGAGAGAAGCAATTTTGTATATCCAAAGTATACATCCAAAATGTTGTATATCCTTATATACTTTACCAGGAAGATTAGATCCTCTCTGTCCCTCTGTCTGTCTCCCCTATCTCTCTGATTTAAGAGTATAGTTTCTTTATGACATCTGTAACTTGTATGAATCACACCAATAAGATATATAATAAAGTACAAAAGAAAAGAGTATTAATTTTAAAAAAGAAACTTAAAATATATAGACAGATATATAGTATGTGCATTAATGACAGAAGGAAGAAACTTATTTAATTTGCTTTAAGGGAATATCTGAACCATTTATTTCAGAAAGAATTTCCCATCATATAGAGAACAATATTCAGTCGAGCTCTATGGGCAAGCAAAGATCTAAGCTGTAAGTCACTTAATTATTAGCCCTTAAGATCTAACATTCAAAATTCTCTTCGCAGTATAATCCCTAAAAACTACCAGCATGTCCTTGCTTTTCTTTTTGCCATTAAAGAAATCAATAATAATCCTGATCTGTTGCCGAACAACACATTGGGGTCCCAGATTTATGACAATGCTTACAATTCATGGAGAACCACTTGGACCACTTTTGATCTTCTCTTTCTAAGACAAGGGGATCCACTCAATTATTACTGTAACACTGAAGAGGAAATCATGGCCAACATTGGGGGACTCACCTCTGAAAATTCTATCCACATGGCCAACATCTTAAGTACTTACAAGATTCCTCAGGTAAATGTTTGGAAAGAGGTATATAGAAGGAAAAGGAGAATAACTGTTAAGTTGCAGTGGTAAAGGTAAATTCTTCTATTGTTTGAACTGTCATTTTACATCTATGGTGATTTCTACTTGAGGACATGGCTTGGTGGAAGCTTGAAATGTAAACTAGAGAAATCCAATTTCTTTCACATGCTTTTCACGAGTTTCAAATTAAATACACTGATTGATTGATTGATTATCTATGTGCCATCAAGTTGATGTTGATTCTTAGTGACCACATAAATATGAAAGCTACTTAACTGGTATTTCTCAACTTCAAAAGGACCACCCATGGGCAATGTAAGTGAGTCCATCTACCCACCAAACAATATATTAAAGTGGATTTTTAAGAATGTCATTTAAAAAGAGTGCATACAAAATTAAATGCTTTTCTGTGATTTAAAATGTTTTTCCCCAGTTAAGTTATGGCTCCTCTGACCCCATTTTACGAGACAAAATTGGTTTTCCTTCTTTCTACCGTATGATTCCCAATGAAGCTTTGCAATACATGGGGATAGTTCAACTTTTGAAATATTTTGGATGGAACTGGATTAGTCTAATTGTTTCAGACGATGAAAGTGGTGAAAACTTTCTTCGAACTCTGAGACCGAAGCTTCTACAAAATAATATTTGCATAGCTGGGATACAGATGATCCCAATCATGTCAATGTATTTATTAAGAGAGGTACTTGAGAAAAAAATCTTTCAAATGCAATCTGTTATGTCCCAAAGTAAAATCAATGTGTTCCTTGTATATGGAAATGGTCAGTCTCTGGAGGGATTACAGATGGTTTTATACTCAATGGAATTTGGCCGTAAGAAGCCTCTGGAGAAGGTGTGGATCACAACGTGTGAATGGGATTTCACTGCTCAGAACCCTGCCAGACGATTTAGCAAAAAATCTTTCAATGGAACCCTATCATTGTCACTCCACACCAAAGTTGTGCCAGGATTTCAGAATTTTCTTGAGAAAATAAATCCTCTGAAATCTACATTGTATTTCCTGTCTGAATTCTGGACATCAACATTCTTCTGCTCACTCAATGTTTATGTAGTTTATGGACAGAAAATGAAGAATTGCACTGGGGAAGAGAAGCTGGATAGCCTTCCTGATTTTATATTTGAGATGGGGATGTCTGGTTGGAGTTATAGCATCTACAATGCTGTTTATCTTGTGGCACATTCTCTCCATGCTTTGTATTCCTGGAGGAACAAAGAGAGGGGAAGCAGAAATCGAGGCCAATGGAATCTCCAAAAAGTTCCTCCCTGGCAGGTACTCACAAGTAAATTGGTCAATTCATTAAAACCAAAATAATTTAGAAAACCAAAATAGAACTAAAACAAAAGTATACATGATGTAACAACAGAGGTAAACTAGTAAACACAATAAGCTTTTGAAACTGCAAAGAAAAGCAAGTGAATGTTTTTAGAAGAATGGAGATACCTTATACAAATATTTAATGTAAATTAGAAATTGAGAGTCCAGATGCACCAATGAGATACTGATTTAAAATTGATGCTAAATTTAACACCATGGGAAAATGGATAATTTAATGCATTCTGGAATGGCTCCTTCTCAGATATCTAATCCCACTATCAGAAGAGGAATAAACAGTAAGGATTCACTACTTCTCCCAAATGAGTAAAAAGGCCTAAATTGCTTATAGCTGTAGTGCTGCAGAAAATGTGTAAGTTAGTTATAATTTAGGTAGAAATAAAAAAATGGTGAACTGACTATAGCCTAATTTCTTTGATAAAAATTTATCCACGTCATTCAAAAATGGGAGAAGTGAGTCTCTGGAAACTTGTAGTTTCTCAGGTAAAAGGAAAAAATCCTTTCTGTCATCTTACGTAGTTTAGAGGCAATGGAATGAGTCCCTGGTTTCAGATTCAGATGAAAAATATTGCTGTTATGGTTAACCATCCATGTTCTGGTTGGTTAAAAGCTTTTCAATTCTTGATGTACTTTGAAAATACTAATTTTCAGTAGTGCATAAAACCTCAATTTAAATGTCATATCACTAATGTTCCAAGTGACCGTTACTTTTTGTTAGAGCAGTAACCTATTTCTCCTTCCCTCTAGCTTAATTCATTTTTGAGACAAATCCACTTTAACAATAACGTTGGAGATGAAATATTTCTCGATGAAGATAGGGACTTAGCGATAGGCTATGACCTCATCAATTTGGTGACATTTCCCAACGAATCTTTCCAGAGAGTCCACGTTGGAAGAATCGATCCCAGTTTACAACTTGATAAACAATTCATCATTAATGCAAGTGCCATTATGTGGAATCCCACATTTCATCAGGTTGGAACTATTATATTTTCTTAAGTTTAATATCAGTATCATTTGAGTGGTATTTAACACACACAATCTGGAGAATGACAAGGAAATTTGTTGAGAAAGCTGAATTCAGAAAATATATTGGGGGGGAAAATGCAGGAAGAGTTACCAACATCGGACAGTTGTGATATTAGGAATCTTTCTGAGATATTAATCACCTGATTGATAATTTCTAAAATTTATCTGTTCCAAACGTATGTAATTCAGAATTACATATAGATGAGGAGAAAACTATTTCTTGTTCTACAAAATCTTTTTTTCTGGACAATATTAACAGATGGTGCCAAAATCTACCTGTGTTGAGAGCTGCCATCCTGGACAGAGCAAACTAATTCAGCAGGGGAAACAAATCTGTTGTTACGATTGCATTCAGTGTCCTTCAGGGAGGATCTCAACACAAATGGGTAAGTGTAGAATTCAGATCTATGTAGGAAAACATCCAGAAATTTTCTATTTTGTGCTTATGGAATATCTTTCTTCCTTCCATACATCTAATGACTTTATCATGAAATATATTCCTCAGTACTCTATCCAAGGTTTTTTTTTTTACATTGATTTGTGCTTTTAAATCAGGGGCCCCAACCCCCAAGTTGTGGCTCATTCAGAACTGGGCCGTGGGAGTATATATTACAGCTTCTAATGCGAAATTATATAAGAATAATTATGAGATGTTATGGTTAAAAGTACAAAAGGATTTAAATAATTGGAAAAAATTACAATTATCTTTGTTGGGGAAAATTGCAGCTGTTAAAATGAATTTTTACCAAAGTTTCTCTTTTTGTTTCAAATGATACCTATTTTGAAAAAAGATGCTAATTTGGATGAATGGCAGAAGGGTATTAATAAATTTATCTGGGCGGGGAAAAAAACAAGAGTTAAACTTAAGATTTTACAAGACGCACAGGAAAGAGGAGGACTTAAGGTGCCTAATTTGAAATTATACTATGATGCGGTGGTTTTAACACTGGTTAGTGATTGCCTTAATTTAACAAATAAAAGAATACTTTATCTTGAGGGATGGGACTTACTATATGGGTGGCATGCATATTTAATATATAACAAAAACGTTGACAAGGCATTTAAATCTCATATTTTAAGAAGTGCTTTATTGCGTGTCTGGAAAAAGTATTATTATAAGTTGAATTATAAAATACCAATTTGGGGGATTCCTGGACACACGATAGAGGGTGTATCTATGGGTGTGAATTTGGATACGATTTCTTATAAGGAATTACTTAGATTGGTAGAGAATGATTGGCAATTAAGGTCGTTAGCTGAGTTAAAACAAGAAAATATTGTACAGTCTTGGTTCCAGTATACTCAATTGCAAGTTAGGTGGAAGTTAGATCAGAAGGTTGGTATTACATTAATGGATGAAAATTTGGTAAAACAGATTAAAGATCAAAATTGAGCGCATATAAAGAGAATTTATAATGCTTTTATAGAATTGGATTCGGAAATGGATTGCATGGTAAAGTGGGCTCAAAATATTCAAGAACCGATCCCATTGGATATATGGGAGGTAATTTGGGTTAGAAATGTAAAATTTACCCAGGCCCAAAATTTAAGAGAAAATTTTTATAAAATGTTTTATAGATGGCATCTGGATCCTAAAAAGTTGTCTTGTATGTATCCTAATTTACAGCCCAAATGTTGGAGATGTGGTAGTTTGGATGCTACTTATATTCATATTTGGTGGACTTGTAGAAATATAAAAGCTTTTTGGATTAAACTTTGGTGGAACATTCAAAAGATTTTCAAGAGAAAGATAAAGTTTACTCCACAACTATTTTTATTGGGTGTTATCACAGATTGTGATACTAAAGAAATTAATTTGATGTTGAACTTGATAACAGCTGCAAGGTTATTGGTAGGGCAATATTGGAAGAAGGATTGCTTGCCTACTATAGAGGAATGGATGCTTAAAGTGTCAAATTTAGCAGAAATGGCTAACATTTCTGCTTATTTGAAGGATCATTCGCAAGAAAGATACATTTCAGTCTGGAGAAGATGGATAGATTATATTCAGAATAAATATGGGACTAAAAAGTTCCATTTAGCTTATGAGTAAATTTTAGATTGTTATAGTTTATTATATTGGAAATTTTTCTTTTTTTATTATTAGCTCTAATTGTATGGTATTATTATTATTTTTAGTATTAGTATTGTTTAATAACTTGGATACTTTTATCTTACTTGCATTTATGTTATAGGGAAGTTAAAGCACATTATGAACTTGGTTATTTATATAGTTGGTTAATGTTAGTTAGATTATGATTATTATATTTGTAACCCTGTACTCAGCTCTGGGAAGTGGGGGAGGGGGTGTTTAAAGGTGGGATGGGGAGGGGATAATATTGTAATCTTTATAAAACTTTTCAATTAAAAAAAAAGAACTGGGCCATGCAAGTGACATGCAAGCATGTTTGTGAACATGTGATGCTCCATTTGTGTGAGCTTCGTGCACTTGCTTCATGCAAATGGAGCTGTGTGCACTCACCCATTGCTTGCACAAAACTATTCCCCCTCCCCCCCACTGCTGGTGCTGTTACCAGTCCAGAAAGCTAAAAAGATTGGGGACCATCATTTTAAAAGACTTTTGTAGAGCTCAGTACTAACGTTCCTACGTCAGATAATATATAAAGAGCAGGAATTATGAAAAATATTAGTACAAAGTTCAAATACTGAATTTATGCTTGTGATCTTCAGATGCAGATGAATGTGAGTCTTGCCAAGAAGAACAGTATCCTAACACAAGTCAGCAAAAATGCATTCCCAAAGTAATGACTTACCTGTCCTATAAAGATGGCCTGGGGACAGCTCTGACATCTTTGGCACTTTTTCTTTCTCTGACCACATTTACTGTGATGGCGATCTTCAGGTTACACTCGAACACTCCCATTGTGAAAGCCAACAATTGGAGCATCACATGTATCCTGCTTACCTTTTTGCTGCTATGTTTTCTCTGCTCCCTCCTCTTCATAGGAAGGCCTAGCAAGGGAACCTGCCTTTTAAGACAGGCTGTGTTTGGTATCACCTTCTCTGTTGCTGTTTCCTGTGTACTGGCCAAAACGATCACTGTGGTTCTGGCTTTTGTGGCTACAAAACCAGGGAACAAGATGAGGAAATGGATGGGAAAGAGGCTAGCAATCTTGGTCATTGTGCCTTGTTCTTTGATTCAGATTGCCATCTGTGCTGTTTGGTTGGTGAACAAGCCCCCTTTTCCAGAATTAGAGAAGCATTCCCAAGTGGGTGAGATCTTAGTGCAATGCAATGAAGGCTCAGAGATGATGTTTTACATTGTGTTGGGCTATATGGGTCTTCTGGCCATTGTGAGCTTCACAGTGGCTTTCTTTGCCAGGAAACTGCCTGACAGTTTCAATGAAGCCAAGTTCATCACTTTCAGCATGTTGGTGTTTTGCAGTGTTTGGATTTCCTTCATCCCCACTTACATGAGCACCAAGGGCAAATTTATGGTAGCTGTGGAGATTTTCTCTATATTAGCCTCTGCCTTTGGTTTATTGAGTTGTATTTTCTTTCCCAAGTGCTACATCATTGTATTGCAGCCTGAATTAAATAAGAAGGAACAAATGGTAAGAAAAAAGGAATGATTAATAGTGCATGAGAAGGAGATACAAGCAGCACTTGAGAAATAGAATTAGCTGGTTACCAGTGTGAAACAGTGAAACAGTGAAAACAACTCTCCCTGAAAAATTCCAAGATATCACCTCATGTATTAGTTGCAAAGTTCATAATTGTTGAATGTTGTGTGGTTTTGTTAAGTAAAAAAAACTGTTGAAAATTTAAATATTTTTCTCTTTATATAAAGAGAACAAGGAAAGAATGAGAGAGAAAGAGAAAAGGTGCAGAAAGAAAGTAACAAGCATTAAAATGAATTTAAAAAATTAGAATTTGTTTCCAATTTCAATGCACAACAAAGATTTTGCTGATCACTTTTAGCTGTAACATATATAGATGCTACTCATTTCGTTGATATCAGATGCCCTGTATTTTGATGTGATTGTTTCAAGGCCTAGCATTGTATATGTACATATAATTTACACAACTAGTAAACCTGTTACAGACTTGGAGTAGGACAATTGGTGACAGTAAAACGTCTCCCGAATGTTGAAACAGCCATGACACATACTGCTACATTTGTGTGAGTACATGGTTAAGCCTCAAAAATGTGCCATGACTGGATATGTTAAGAAAGGGTAGGAACTGTTCTTTGGTTGATCAGGACAAAGCCTGGACTCCTCATATTTGTTGTGAAAAATGTTCTGTTGATCTTAGAGCCTAGCAAAGAGGAACTCAATCCCTTTTGATGTCCCAGTAATATGGTGGGAACAGAATGATGATGTGACAGATTGTTACTTCTGACTGACAGGTATCTCTGGTTTCTCTGATAAAAATACAAAATTAGTTAAATAGCCCAGTTGGTTTCAGCCATGTCACCACTGCCACAATCTGCCAGTTCTGAACCCACCTGAGAAATGGAGTTTAAATGAAAAAGATGAAGATGCTGCAATGTATCAAATAGGCATGGACAGTGACAATGATCCATACTTTCAACTGTGTATGTATGGTGAGCCTCATCTTATTTTAGTCAGAATTAGACAACCAGGTCAGAGACTTGGGTTTCTCAAAATCAAAATCAAAAGATTTCAAGATTGTAAGGATGGTGTTGGCTATTACAGGTGGGGTGGCCAATCTAATTCAGGTAGCCCCAATTTGGTCAAGAAAACTTTTACTTTTACTTTACTTTTATTAAATTTGTATACCGCCCTTCTCCCGAAGGACTCCTCTTCCATAATATCTTTGAAACACAATCAATCTACCGTATAGAGGCAGACAGTGTTAAAATTAAATCTTGGGTCCTTGTTCAAAAATATCCTTCAGTCTGTTGAATGTAAAATATTTTGTTCCATTCTCTCTTAATAAGTCAAACGTAAGTATTATTGTCCTTTAATTGTAATCTTTAGTTCCTTCTGGTTAGCTCTAACTCTCAAACTCTCAACCTATCATTTTTTTTACAATTCAAAACAAAAATATTTTTCTAATTGGTATGGTTCTTATAATTAATTTCAAAATCTTATTTCAAATACAGTTCATATGAATCTTTACTCTGTTTGTAAATTTTCAACAATAGTGCTCTAATTGCCCTTTTGCTGTTTATTCCAAAATAATGTTAACATCCTTAAATGTGTATTTAAAATGTCTTTCACTAATAATTGAAGGAAACTCAGCCAGTGATGTCAACGATGTATAAAGATGTTTAAAATGTTTGTTGAAAATGTAACAATAAAAATGGCATTCCTTATCATCTTGGTGAACTTGCGCTAAAGGAAAGAAATATTAGCACCAGATCTTTGTCTTAATTCACACAATTCCTAAAACAAATACAGTGGAACCATGAAACTCAACTGCTTTGAAAGTCATTGAATTTGGTACTCAACACATTTTGATGTGAAAATCTTGTCTCAGTACTCATTGAGCTAAAACGTGTTGGTGTCAGTTGCTTTGTGACTCACTATATTATTCCAAATTTGTTTGGTACTCATTGTTTGCTATTAACTGGAACCAATTAAGGATAGGTTTCCCAGGTACCAATGTATGAAACTGAAACCAGAAGATTTTCTTTTAGAAATATTGGATGAAGAATTTGGGGAAAAAATTGGAAATTTATTACATATGTTGGCAGCAGCAAGAATCCTATATGAGCAAAAATGGAAAGGCTTGTTAATTCCCTCCAGTGGAAGAATGAGAGAAGAGAAACATCTTATTGCTGATTTATTTACTTACTCAATTTATAAGGGCCAGTATGTTCTAGTGCAGGGGTCTTCAAACTTGGCTCTTTTATGACTTGTGGACTTCAGCTCCCAGAATTCCTCAGTCAGTGTGCTTGGCTGAGAAATTCTGGGAGTTGAAGTCCACAAGACATAGAAAAGCCATGTTTGAAGAGCCCTGGTGTAATGGTTAAGGCATCAGGTTAGAAATCAGAAGACCATGGGTTCTAGTCCAGACATAGCCGTTAAAGCCAGCTTGGGCAAGTTGCTGTCTATCAACCTGTCACCTCACAGGGTTGCTGTTGTAGGGAAAATAGGAGGATGAAGGTATGTTGTATATGTTTCCCCCTTGAGTTGTTTATGATAAAAGTTATAAATATATGGTACAAATAAATAAATGTCACCTAACTCAAACAAAGTGACAATTACGTGCATGCCCAAGATGGCGGACGTGCTCGGCTGAGCTCCGCGAGCTCCAGCTGCTAGGCATCCCTTGGGAGCCCCTCACAAGCCCTGAGGCCTTCTGAGATGGGGTTTGGGGGTTTGTGGTAAGTGGCAGAGAGGCAACGAGGAGGCTGACGAAGCCGGCAGTGACCTGTTTGGACTCCTGTTCTTTGAGCTACCCGGCTGCTGGCCCTGCTGTCCTCCGGCTGTTTTCTCTCGCTGTTCACCTTTTCCGGACTGTCCGTGGCTGCTCGTGTCCGGTGTCGGCGTTTCCTTCTGTTTCGGGCTGTCTGGGCCGCTTTGGCGTTCTCGGGCTGGCTCTGGTCGGCGAGGAGGACGCCCGTCAGCGAGGAGGATGCCCGTGAGTCTGTCCGGGTGGCGACGATGATGGCGGCGACGGCGTGGGCGTCGGCTTCGGCGCTGGTTGCGGCCTGTGCGGTGGTTTTTTCGGGCCGCGCTCGGCGGCGGCGGCGGCGGCCCGAGTCTGGTAGTGACGGCGATGGCGGCATGCTCTGGATGCTCTTGGTGTTTAACAGCTGACGGGATGCTTCTGGGGCCTGCTTTCGGGCCGCTTCCGTCGTCACCGGCGTTTCTGGGACTGTTGCCCCGTTTACGGGGGCCGGCTGCTGGCTTTGGTGCTTTTTGGGCTTTTGTCCCCTCTCGCTGGCAGTGGGACTCCCATGTTGCCCCAGGCCGCCTTGGGCCGCTTTTGGCGGCGGTGTCACCCTCGGGCCATTTTGGCGGCGGAGAGGGCGACTATTATTCATCTCGGCGGCGATGGTGGTCTCTATCCTTGCTTCGGGCTGCCTTCTGCGGCGACGGCGTCTTCAGGCCGTTTTGGCGGCGAAGAAGGCGACCGTGGGTCATCTTAATGGAGCAAGAACGACAGGGGGTTCCTGCACCGCCTTTGGACTGCTTCTGCAGCGACGACGGCGACTTAGACCATCCTTACTATCCTGGCCTGCCTATCCTTTTGCCTTGGACATTTATACTTATCATCTTCCTGCCTACCCCCCCCTCCCCTTGGATTTTGGACACACCTGGGTACCGGCCACGGTGGGAGAGTGGCTTGACTTTTCCATCTGCAGCCCCATAGAGGTGGGAGCTCTATGGGGTTTGCCTACCCAGAGGATATCTGGTCCACCCCCAGGAACAGAGTTGCAACCCGTCGTGAGAGGGCGGGGGGCGGCCTGTCTCTGGGGGCACCCAACTGAGTGGCAGTGAATTTGGGTGGGGATCCAGATATCTGTCTCTATGTTTCGATCCTCCCATGGACATAACTAATGGGATGCCTATCCTGGACTTGCTAGACCCATGCGACAATACACCAACACGGACTTGTACGCCCTCAGGGGTGCCCCCCTCTCCTGGGTGCGACCCGCCTCCTTAAACACACTCAACCTCGATGACGGGCCCGAGTTTTGGGACCCGGAGAGATGGCTGGGCAGGGGCAGGGGCCGTCAACACAAATTTAATAAGAGGCCTCTGATTACTTTTTTATCTAAATTTTTTACGGGGTTAGGGAGAGGGGTGGGAGATAGGGGTTGTCTGGCTATGGGGGGTGGCCAATCAACCATGGCTCAGGCCAGACTTGGGTCTGACCGCGCGGGGGGAGAACGGGGTGTGGTTGTCTCCGGGGCTCATGAGCGGGTTGTGGGATTACCGATTCCCACGACGGGGAATGGCAGCAGGTGGATAGACAGAGGGCCGTATCGTTACCAGGAGGGCCGTCTCCGCTATTTGCAAGCGGTGAGGTGCTCCGACCCTCTGCCTCTTCCCCGAGGTTCCGGGAGCGAGGATGTGCAGCCTCCTGAGCTCCGGCTGGTGTACCTGAATGCCAGGTCCATGGTTAACAAAGCTCCCCTCGTTAGGGATTTAGTTGAGGGTGAGCACGCGGACCTGGCTTACATCACGGAGACTTGGTTGGGCCCAGAGGGTGGGGTCCCTTTGGTTGACCTCTGCCCACCAGGCTTCCGGGTGCTACATCGGCCACGAGCTCATGGTAGGGGTGGGGGTGTGGCGGTGACTATTAGGGAGACCTTATGTCCACGGGAGACCACCGTTCCTCAGATAGTCGGGTGTGAGTCTCTCTTTGTGAGATTTGGTTCTGGGGCGCAGTTGGGCTTGCTGCTAGTGTACATTTCGCCTAGTCGCGCAGTGGCAGCCCTGCCCGAGCTGCTCGATATCCTCTCGGGGTTGGTGGTTGAGTTTCCCAAACTTATAGTTTTGGGAGACTTCAATCTACCATCCCTGGGAGGCTCATCTGAGCTAGTTCGGGAGTTCATGGCTTCCATGACGGCCATGGACCTGACGCAAGTAATTTCTGAACCAACTCATGAGGGAGGCCACACCCTTGACCTGATTTTTTATCTGGACGGTGGTTGGATGATCTTGGTGAGGGCTCTCCATTTATTATGCTCCTGTCATGGACCGATCATCACCTCCTGCGGCTGGTCTTCCGTTTTGCCACCCCCCGCCATGGGGGTACGGAGCCAATTAGATGGTACCGCCCCAGACGCTTAATGGATCCTGATAGATTCCAAGCGGCGCTGGGGTCCCCACCTGCCTCCATTGCTCACAACTCGGCGGATGCCTTAGTGGAAGCCTGGGGAAGGGCAGCCACTGAGGCACTTGACCGGGTTGTACCCTTGCGGCCCCTGACCCGGTGCAGATCCCAACAAGCTCCATGGTTCTCTGCGGAGCTCCGGGAGATGAAGTGTCGGAAACGGGACCTAGAGAGCTGCTGGAGGTCTAGCCGATCTGAATCCGACCGGTTGCGGTTAAGAACCCATATTAGGTCTTATCTCGCAGCGATGAGGGTAGCGAGGTGTAATTACTTCTCTACCCTCATCGCGTCCGCAGATAATCGCCCGGCCACCCTGTTTAGGGTGACTCGCTCCCTTCTTAATCAGGAGGTGAGGGAGGATCCCTTGCAGGGTCATGCCGAGGAATTTAGTCAACATCTGTCGGATAAAATCGCTCAGAATTGGACCGGTTTGGACTCCAGCTGGGCAGAGTCTGGCGATCAGGACACAGGCGGTCTTGTCAATGTTATCTGGGAGGAGTTTGATTCTGTGACCCCTGATGAAGTGGACAGGATTATGGGGAGGCTGAGCTCCACCACATGTTTATTGGATCCGTGCCCTTCCTGGCTGGTTTATGCAGCTAGGGAGAGGACACGAGGCTGGCTCCAGGCGGTTATATCTGCTTCTTTGAGTGAGGGTTATTTCCCCACCGTCTTGAAGGAGGCGGGGTGGTGAGACCTCTCCTCAAGAAGCCTGCCTTGGACCCAGCTGTATTGAACAACTTTCGTCCAGTCTCCAACCTTCGCTTTCTTGCGAAGGTTGTTGAGAGTGTGGTGGCGCATCAGCTCCCTCTGGTCCTGGATGAAGCGGATTATCTGGACCCTTACCAATCGGGTTTCAGGCCCGGGTACAGCACGGAGACGGCATTGGTCGCTCTGGTGAATGATCTCTGGAGGGCTCGGGACAGGGGATATTCCTCTGTCCTAGTCCTATTAGACCTCTCGGCGGCTTTCGATACCATCGACCATGGTATCTTGCTGTGGCGTCTCAGGGGATTGGGAGTGGGAGGCACAGTTCTTCAGTGGTTCTCCTCCTATCTCCTGGGACGCTCGCAGTCGGTGTTGGCAGGGGGGCAGAGATCGGCCCCTAGGTCTCTCGTTTGTGGAGTTCCTCAGGGGTCAGTTCTCTTGCCTCTCCTGTTCAACATCTACATGAAACCGCTGGGTGAGATCATTCGTGGTTTTGGAGTTGGGTATCATCAATATGCCGATGATACCCAACTTTTCATTTCGACCCCAAACCACCCCAGTGATGCCCTCGCTGTGATGTCCCGCTGCCTGGAGGCGGTTCGGGTCTGGATTGGGAGGAACAGACTTCAACTCAACCCTGACAAGACTGAGTGGCTGTACATTCCGGCATCCCGGGACATTCAAAATGTTCCATCGCTTTCTATGGGGGGTGAGCTCTTACCCCCCGTGGATAGGGCTCGCAACTTGGGAGTCCTCCTAGATTCATGACTTACCCTTGAAGACCATATAGTAGCCGTGACTAGGGGGGCTTTCGCCCAGGTTCGCCTGGTGCACCAGTTGCGGCCCTATCTGGACTGGGATGCCCTGTGTACGGTCACTCATGCACTCGTGACCTCTCGCCTAGACTATTGTAATGCTCTCTACATGGGGCTTCCCTTGAAGACCACTCGGAGGCTCCAACTGGTACAGAATGCGGCTGCGAGAGTTGTCTTGGGAGTTTCCCGGTACTCCCATGTTACACCTTTGCTCCGCGAGCTGCATTGGTTACCAGTTGTCTTCCGGGTGAGGTTCAAGGTCTTGGTTATGATCTTTAAGTCCTTACATGGCATGGGTCCGGGATACCTCGAGGACCACCTGCTGCCGGCGTCAACTCCCCTCCGCCCTGTGCGTGCCCACAGAGAGGACCTCCTCAGGGTGCCTCCGGTCAGGGAATGTCGACTGGTGGCCCCCAGGGGGAGGGCCTTCTCTGTGGGTGCCCCGGCACTATGGAACCAACTGCCGGTTGAGCTCCGGATGGCATCGGACCTCCGATCCTTCCGTCGCAGGTTGAAGACCCACTTGTTTGAGTTAGCTGGTCTGGCCTGAAGGGGAATATGGGTTTTTAATTGGTTTTATTATTTTACTATTGCTGTATTTTAATTGGGCATGGTTTAATTCTCTTTTAATTTTTGTACAGTTATTTATATATGCCCTGTGAACCGCCCTGAGTCCCTAGGGAGAAGGGCGGTATAGAAATCCAATAAATGAAATGAAATGAAATGAAATGAAATGACTTTGGGTGGTATACAGTACAGAGTTTATACTGAGATCATTTTCTTTGTCAACAGGGATTTGATGCCCTACAACTGCCATAATGATAGTGATTAATGGAAGAAAATTGTGAGAGGTAGAATATTGATGACTGCAAAGCCAGTTCAGCTCGGACAAGTTGTGCTTACTGCATAAAAGCCCTGCCAAAAGGTTGTTTTTTTTACATCACTCTTTGATCTGCATTTGACCACAGCACAATTATTCACTTTTATTGCCTGAATTCTTGATCAAGGTGCTGGGTACTTGTTGATCATGGTGGTAAGATTGGGATGGGGCTTATCTCAAGAGTTTCTGGCTCTTGTTCTAATCTTCCTGCTTGTAAAGCTCAATCATTCCTTCAGAAAAAAATTCAACCTAAAAGATGCTTATCAGGGAAAAGATTCCACCCATCCTTCAGAAACTTCAGATGAAATTATAATTGGAGAATTTGTATCCATGACACTTGCTAATTATATGGAAAAGAAGTTTAGGGAGCCAATTTCTTCATCAGCAGTATCTTAGTAAGTAATTCTTCATTTTTATCTAAGGTGTCTCTGACCCCAAAGCATTCTTTCCTTAAAAAACCTTCAGTGGTTTTTCATTCTTGGAAGATTCTGTTTGGGTCTGATGGTCATTCTTACTTTCCCCCCCTAAGTGACTATTTCTAAGTAATGACAGATCTCTTATTCTGTCTTCTAATTTTCTCCATGTTTTGACATTTTAGATGTGAAGCACACTTATAGCAGAAATTGAATTGAAACATATAGATAGCCTACTGAACTGTGTGTGAAGATGGATTTGCTAAGAGCCCTAATAGTTCTCTCTGTACAATTTAGACCCCCTGGTAGACAATAGGGAATAAATAAGATTTAAAAAATGTTAATTCTAAGATATTGTTTCATTTGCAGGGTACAGTACCTTGGGCAAGTTGAATGAGAGTAATTAGGAATTCTTAGATCCCTAATTCCTTTCAAGACTTCTCATTAGAAACCCTGACAAAGTATGTCTATGGCAATATTGTATTTAATAATGTACTTTGGATGAGTAAAGAGAGAAGCAATTTTGTATATCCAAAGTATAGATCCAAAATGTTGTATATCCTTATATACCTTAAGTGGAAGATTAGATCCTCTCTGTCCCTCTCTCTGTCTCCCCCATCTCTCTGATTTAAGAGTATAGTTTCTTTATGACATCTGTAACTTGTATGAATCACACCATTAAGATATATAATAAAATACAAAAGAAAAGAGTATTAATTTTAAAAAAGAAACTTAAAATATATAGACAGGTATATAGTATGTGCATTAATGACAGAAGGAAGAAACTTTTTCACTTTGCTTTAAGGGAATATCTGAACCATTTATTTTAGAAAGAGTTTTTCATTATATAGAGAACAATATTCAGTCGAGCTCTATGGGCAAGCAAAGATCTAAGCTGTAAGTCACTTAATTATTAGCCCTTAAGATCTAACATTCAAAATTCTCTTCGCAGTCTAATCCCTAAAAACTACCAGCATGTCCTTGCTTTTCTTTTTGCCATTAAAGAAATCAATAATAATCCTGATCTGTTGCCCAACAACACATTGGGGTCCCAGATTTATGACAATGCTTACAATTCATGGAGAACCACTTGGACCACTTTTGATCTTCTCTTTCTAAGACAAGGGGATCCACTCAATTATTACTGTAACACTGAAAAGGAAGTCATGGCCAACATTGGGGGACTCACCTCTGAAAATTCTATCTACATGGCCAACATCTTAAGTACTTACAAGATTCCTCAGGTAAATTTTTGGAAATAGGTATATAGAAGGGAAAGGAGAATAACTGTTAAGTCTCCATGGTAAAGGTAAATTCTTCTATTGTTTGAAATGTCATTTTACATCTTTGGTGATTTCTACTTGAGGACCTGGCTTGCTGCAAGCTTGAAATGTAAACTAGAGAAATCAAATTTCTTTCACATCCTTTTCACGAGTTTGAAATTAAATACACTGATTGATCGATTGATTATCTGACTATGTGCCATCAAGCTGATGTTGATTCTTAGTGACCACATAAATATGAAAGCTACTTAACTGGTATTTCTCAACTTCAAAAGGACCACCCATGGGCAATGTGAGTCCATCTACCCACCAAACAATACAGTAAAGTGGATTTTTAAGAATATCCAGTAAATTTGTATCTAATATTAGGAGCCATTTAAAAAGTGTGTATACAAAATTGAATGCTTTTCTGTGTCTTAAAATGTTTTTCCCCAG
Organism: Vipera berus; assembly: GCF_964194415.1. Classification (NCBI taxonomy): domain Eukaryota; kingdom Metazoa; phylum Chordata; class Lepidosauria; order Squamata; family Viperidae; genus Vipera; species Vipera berus. Next base: position 12,993,190 of record NC_138205.1, on the reverse strand, counting down.
TTAAGTTATGGCTCCTCTGACCCCATGTTAAGAGACAAAATTGGTTTTCCTTCTTTCTACCGTATGATTCCCAATGAAGCTTTGCAATACATGGGGATAGTTCAACTTCTGAAATATTTTGGATGGAACTGGGTTAGTCTAATTGTTTCAGATGATGAAAGTGGTGAAAACTTTCTTCGAACTCTGAGACCCAAGCTTCTACAAAATAATATTTGCATAGCTGGGATACAGATGATCCCAATTATGTCACTATATTTATTAAGAGAGGTACTTGAGAAAAAAATCTTTCAAATGCAATCTGTTATGTCCCAAAGTAAAATCAATGTGTTCCTTGTATATGGAAATGGTCAGTCTCTGGAGGGATTACAGATGGTCTTGTACTCAATGGAAACTGGCCATAAAAAGCCTCTGGAGAAGGTGTGGATCACAACGTGTGAATGGGATTTCACTGCTCAGAACCCTGCCAGACGATTTAGCAAAAAATCCTTCAATGGAACCCTATCATTCTCACTCCACACCAAAGTTGTGCCAGGATTTCAGAATTTTCTTGAGAAAATAAATCCTCTGAAGTCTACATTTTATTTCCTGTCTCAATTCTGGACATCAACATTCGTCTGCTCACTCAATGTCCATGCACCTTATGGACAGAAAATGCATAATTGCACAGGTGAAGAGAAGCTGGATAGCCTTCCTGATTTTATCTTTGAAATGGGGATGTCAGGTTGGAGTTATAGCATCTACAATGCTGTTTATCTTGTGGCACATTCTCTCCATGCTTTGTATTCCTGGAGGAACAAACAGAGGGGAAGCAGAAATCAAGGCCAATGGAATCTCCCAAAAGTTCCTCCCTGGCAGGTACTCACAAGTAAATTGGTCAATTCATTAAAACCAAAACAATTTAGAAAACCAAAATAGAACTAAAACAAAAGTATACATGATATAACAAGAGAGGTAAACTAGTAAACACAACCAGCTTTTGAAACTGCAAAGAAAAGCAAGTGAATGGTTTTAGAAGAATGTTGGAGAATGGAGATACCTTATACAAATATTTAAAGTGAATTAGAAATTGAGAGTCCAGATGCACCAATGAGATACTGATTGAAGATTGATGCTAAATTTAACACCGTGGGGAAAATGGATAATTTAATCCATCCTGGTTTGGCTCCTTCTCAAACCAGATATTTAATCCCACTATCAGAAGAGGAATAAACAATAAGGACTCACTCCTTCTCCCAAATGAGTAAAAAGGCCTAAATTGCTTCTAGCTGGAGTGCTCCAGAAAAGGTGTTAGTTAGTTAGGATTTAGGTAGAAATAAAAAAGTGATAAACTGTCTATAGCCTAATTTCTTTGAAAGAAAATTTTTCTCCACGTCAATCAAACATAGGAGAAGTGAGTCTCTGGGAAATGAATTTGAGTGGCTGACTTGTAGTTTCTCAGGTAAAAGGAAAAAATCCTTTCTGTTATCTTACATAGTTTAGAGGCAATGGAATAATAATAATAATAATAATAATAATAATAATAATAATAATAATAATAATAATAATAATAATAATAATAATAATAATAATAATAATAATAATAATAATAATAATAAGTTGGAAGGGACCTTGGAGGTCATCTAGTCCAACCCCCTGCTCAGGCAGGAAACCTTATACCATTTCAGGCAAATGGCTGTCCAGTCTCTTCTTAAAAACCTCCAGTGTTGGAGCATTCACCACCTCTGGAGGCAGGTTGTTCCACTGGTTAATTGTTCTAACCGTCAGGAAGTTTCTCCTTAGTTCTAGGTTGCTTCTCTATTTGACTAGTTTACATCTGTTGCTTCTTGTCCTGCTTTCAGGTGCTTTGGAGAATAGCTTGACTCCCTCTTCTTTGTGGCAGCCCCTGAGATATTGGAACACTGCTATCATGTCACCCCTCACCCTTCTCTTCATTAAACTACACATACCCAATTCCAGCAACCGTTCCCTATATGTTTTAGCCTCCAGCCCCCTAATCATCTTTGTTGCTCTTCTCCGTACCCTTTCTAGAGTCTCGACATCTTTTTTACATTGTGGTGACCAAAACTGGATGCAGTATTCCAGGTGTGGCCTTACCAAAGCATTGTAAAGTGGTATTAGTACTTCACTTGATCTTGATTCTATCCCTCTGTTAATGCAGCCTAGCACTGTGTTGGCTTTTTTTGCAGCTGCAGCACACTGCTGGCTCATATTGAAGTGATTGTCTACTAGGACTCCGAGATCCCTCTCGCAGTTACTACTATTGAGTAAGGTACCACCTATACTATACCTGTGCATTTGATTTTTCCTGCCTAAATGTAGAACCTTACTTTTTTCACCATTGAATTTCATTTTGTTAGATAGTGCCCAGTGTTCGAGTCTGTCCAGATCCTTCTGTATCTTAAGCCTATCTTCTGGAGTATTGGCTATTCCTGCCAGCTTGGTGTAGTCTGCAAATTTGATGAGTTCCCCATCTATCCCCTCATCCAAATAATTAATGAAGATATTGAAGAGCACTGGGCCCAGAACAGAGTCCTGGGGCACCCCACTACACACTACTTTCCATGTAGATGCGGTTCCATTGAGGACCACACGCTGAGTACGGCCTGTCAGCCAGCTATGAATCCATCTGGTGGTGATGCTATCTAACCCACATTTTTCTATCTTATCAAGTCGTAGGTTGTGATCTACTTTATCAAATGCCTTACTGAAGTCCAAGTAAATTATACCTACAGCATTCCTCTGGTCCACTAATTTTGTCACTTGGGCAAAGAATGTAATAAGATTTGTCTGGCATGATCTGTTTTTGACAAACCCATGTTAACTTTTAGTGATGACTTTGTTTGCATCAAGGTGTTCGCTGATTTGTTGTTTGATTATCTTTTCCAGAATCTTCCCAGGTATTGAGGTCAGGCTGATAGGTCTGTAGTTTCCTGGATCTATTTTTCCCCTTTTTTGAAGATGGGAACTACATCAGCTCTCTTCCATTCCTCTGGTAGTTCCCCAGTGCTCCAGGATCTATGAAAAATATAGCTCAGTGGTTCTGAGATCACGTCTGCCAGTTCCTTGAGAACTTTGTGGTATAATCCATCTGGTCCTGGTGATTTGAACTCGTCTAGGCTGGACAGGTGTTCACTTACCATTTTTTTGCCTATCTTAACTTGCGTTTCTATTCTTTTTTTTATGGCACTGGTTTTGGTAGGTTGGACTGTTTTTTCCCTTTGTGTAAAGACAGATGCAAAAAAACGAGTTAAATAGTTCTGCTTTCTCCCTATTGCTTGTCACCTTCTTGCCACTTTCCCCCACAAATGGACCAATCATTTCCTTAATTTTTTTCTTGTTTTTTATATGTTGAAAGAAGCATTTTTTTGTTATTTTTGACTTTGGTCGCAAGCCTTAGTTCATTTTGAGCCTTAGCTTTCCTCACTTCATCTTTGCAGGCACGGGCTATTTGCTGATATTCTGACTTAGTTATGGGCCCCTCTTTCCAATTCTTATACTTGTCCTTTTTATCTTTCAATTGATCAGAGAGTTCTTTATGCAGCCATGCTGGTTTCTTTTGAGAGCTGTTATTTTTCTTCTTTGTTGGTATTGTACTAGACTGGGCCTTTATTATCTCACTTTTCAAAATTTCCCAAGCTTCTTGAGTTGTTTTCCCCTTTAGGATTCTCATCCATGGAATTCTTCCCATGGTCTCTCTAAGTTTATTGAAATTAGCTCTTTTAAAGTCCAAGACTCTAGTTTGGCTGTGTTCTATTGCTTGTGCCTCCAGAATGTTGAATTCCAATATTGCATGATCACTTCCCCCCAAGGTTCCTGTGGCTTCAATACCTGCTATCATTTCATCTCTGTTTGTGAGAATTAAATCCAATATGGCTAATCCCCTAGTTCCCTTCTCTACTTTTTGGGAGAGAAAGTTGTCTGCTAGGTTTGACAGGAATCTGTTTGATCTTCCACTTGGTGCAGAGTTTGTCTCCCAGTTGATATCAGGGTAATTAAAGTCCCCTATTACTATTGTGATGTGCTTTTTACATACCTTAGTTAGCTGACTAGCAAAAAGTTCATCTATTTCCTCTGCTTGGTTGGGCGGCCTATAGTATACACCTATGGCAATGTCATTTCCCCCCCCTTTTATATTGACCCAAATGCATTCAAGTTTACAGTTTTCATCATTGTTGTGCTCTATTTCTGTAGAGATAAAGTTATTTCTTATATATAGAGCAACTCCACCTCCTCTTTTGTGTAGTCTGTTTCTTTTAAATAGTTTAAATCCCTCTAGCTGTGTGTTCCATTTGTAGGTTTCGTCCCACCATGTTTCCGTAATGGCAACAATATCATATCTGCCCTCATTTACCTGAATTTCTAGTTCACCCTGCTTACTGTTCATACTCTGTGCATTAGTGTATAGACATTTGAGTCCTTTATGACTGACCCTGTGTTTACTTGCTGCATAACTTGTGTGGTGCCTGGCTCCCCCTATTTTCTTAGATTGCCGGGGACAGTGATGTTCTGTATCAATTAACTCACTATCCCCATTATTTAGTTTAAATGTTCCTCCAAAAAAGCTGTGATTTTATTGCCAAGTAACTCAGTCGTTTTCTTGGATGGATGCAGACCATCTCTTTTATACATTTTTTCATTGGACCAGTTACAGACATCATGACTAATATAACCAAAGGCTTCTCCTTTACACCATTCCTTTACCCACATATTAAATTCTGCTATACGCTGGCCTTTTCCAATTTGCTCCTTATACACTGGTAAAACCTCTGAAAAAGTAAGCCTACAGCCTATTCTTCTAAGTTCCTGCCCCGAGCTCTGGAAATCATTCTGCACAGAGAGTACATCTTTCTGGGACAGATCATTAGTGCCAAGATGTACAATTGCCTCCACATCACAGTCCTTGCTGGCATTCTTGATTATTTTAGAAATACGCTTCTTGTCCCTACTGGTAGTAGCACCTGGAAGACACCTGACCTCTTTCAAAACCTCTGTGTCCTTTCCTAAATTTACATCCGTTATAATTAAATCACCAACCAGAAGGTGGCTTCTCTTTTTGGATGCCTTTCTGTTCTTGCATGACTGGTGTGTAATACCAGATTCACACTTCTCCCTGTCGAAAACAAGTTTTTCATCTTGGACCACGATTCCCTGCTTATTTGAGTTATTATCACAGATACCTTTACCTGTCTCCTTAATGTCCCTTTTAAGGTCAGAAAGGGCACTGTATCTGTTGTGCAGGGACACAGCGAAAGCTTTGGGTTTATGGTTCACAGATCTCACGCTGCCAGATCCCACGGTTGTCCACACTGCCCTTCTCCTGCAGGATCTTTGTGGTAGAGGGGCCTGATATCACAGAGGCTCAATAGGGTAGAAGGGCTGAACTGGACACCTAATTTCTGCCTGAAGAGCAAAGATAACAGACCCTAGATAAATAATCTGTCCTTGTAGACGAATGATTTGTTTACAGATATGAGTCCCTGGTTTCAGATTCATATGAAAAATATTGCTGTTATGGTTAACCATCCATGTTCTGGTTGGATAAAACCTTTTCAATTCTTGATGTACTTCGAAAACACTAATTTTCTATACTGCATCAAATATCAATTTAAATGTCATATCACTAATGTTCCAAGTGACCGTTACTTTTTGTTAGAGCAGTAACCTATTTCTCCTTCCCTCTAGCTTAATTCATTTTTGAGACAAATCCACTTTAACAATAATGTCGGAGATGAAATATTTCTCGATGAATATAGGGACTTAGCGATAGGCTATGACCTCATCAATTTGGTGGCATTTCCCAATGACTCTTTCCAGAGAGTCCAAGTTGGAAGAATCGATCCCAGTTTTCAACTTGGGAAAGAATTCATCATTAATGCAAGTGCCATTATGTGGAATCCCACATTTCATCAGGTTGGAACTATTATATTTTCTTCAGCTTAATATCCGTATCATTTGAGTGGTATTTAACACACACAATCTGGAGAATGACAAGGAAATTTGTTGAGAGAGCTGAATTAGGAAATTTAGGGATCGGTTACAAACAGTGAGGGTCAGGTCTGCTTTGTCCACCCGCCTGAAGCTTTGCACCGGCATGCCAAAGGGCTGTGTGCTTAGCCCCTACCTGTACTCTTTATACACTTATGATTGTGTATCATCTGACCCATCCACTGCGATAATCAAGTTCGCAAATGATACAACTGTGGTGGGTCTTATTACAGGTGGGGATGAGACAGCATATAGGGCAGAGGTAGAAAAACTATCCATATGGTGTAGGAACATCAACTTGCACCTAAACATTGGCAAGACGAAAGAGATGGTGTTAGACTTCCAGAGAAAAAAGGAGGAACCTGCCCCACTTTACATTGGAGAGGAGTGTGTGGAGAGAGTTTCCTCCTTTAAATTTCTGGGAGTCTACCTCTGTGAAGATCTGACCTGGAAAGTTAACACAACCCAGGTGGCTAGGAAGGCCCAAGAGAGGCTTCACTTTTTTAGGGTCTTGCGGAAGAACAGTGTAGAACAATGGCTAATGACCCTCTTTTACTGGTCTACTATAGAGAGCGTCCTCTTGTATGGTATTGTGGTTTGGTATGGTGGTCTGACAGCTGTGCACAGAAAAGTCTTACAGAGGGTAGTGAGCACAGCACAAGACATTGTGGGCTGTCCCCTGAGACCACTGGATGACATCGCCAGGGCTCGTTGCCTTGGAAGAGTGAGGAAGATTCTCAGGGATGACTCACACCCTGGACGGTATCTCTTTACTCTCCTACCATCCGGTAGGAGATATAGGAGTATAGCCAGCCGTACCAACAGGATGAAAAATAGCTTTTATCCGTGGGCTGTTAGGCTTTTAAATAGGATATAATCTCTGTGAATTTATGCAGAATTGACTTGGGAGGCTGGCGTGTGGTTTAGTTGGTTCACATGGTGTGGTAGGATGGAGGGTTTGTTGTCACTGTGTGTTGGGGGGAGAGTGCATGGGGGGAGGCTCAGCTAATCTCAATGTACACATGTTGTACTTTGACAGTAAAGGTTTATTATTATTTAACACACACAATCTGGAGAATGACAAGGAAATTTGCTGAGAGAGCTGAATTTAGAAAATATATTGGGGAAAAAGAAAAATGTGGTGAGGATGGCTGAAAAGATCATTGGCAGTTCCCTCTCCTCCATGCAGGACATACCACAGAAGGGTTGCTTTAGCAGGGTCCGTAAGATTATCTGGGACAATACACATCCTCTTGACAACCTGTTTTCCTTGTTACCTTCAGAACATCCATATTCAGCTATAGTATGATTCCATACAGCATTAACCTTGGGAACTCTCAAGCTTCTTCCTTCCATTATATATTCAAGATGGACAGTATTTAATATTTATTTGTTAGGTATATGTAGGGGTGTGAGTCTATACACATGTGTATAGAGTATGGTTAGGTGTGTGTCATGTATGTGTTCCACTTTGAGAGCGGGCAATTATATTTCATTTTTGATGTGTGCCGTTGTGCCCACAGTAACAAAATGACAAAAAGGTTATCTTATCTTAAAATGCAGATAGAGTTACAAACATCAGACAGTTGTGATATTATGAATCTTTCTAAGATATTAATAACTTGTTTCATAATTTCTAAAATCTATCTGTTCCAAATGTACATAATTTAGAATTACATACCGAGGAGGAGAAAACTATTTCTTGTTCTACAGACTCTTTTTTTCTGGACAATATTAACAGATGGTGCCAAAATCTACGTGTGTTGAGAGCTGCCATCCCGGACAGAGCAAACTAATTCAGCAGGGGAAACAAATCTGTTGTTATGATTGCATTCAGTGTCCTTCAGGGAGGATCTCAACACAAATGGGTAAACATCTATCTAGGAAAACATCCAGAAATTTTCTATTTTGTGCTTGTGGAATATCTTTCTCCCTTCCATAAACCTAATGACTTTATTATCAAATATATTCTTCAGTAGTGTATTCAAAGGCTATTTTTCTATTGATTTGTGCTTTTAAATCAGGGGCCCCAACGCCCAAGTTGTGGCTCATTCAGAACTGGGCCATGCAAGTGGCATGCAAGCATGTGTGTGAACTTGTGATGCTCCATTTGTGTGAGCTTCGTGCACCTGCTTCATGCAAATGGATCTGTGTGCTCACCCATTGCTTGCACAAAACTATTTCCCCTCCCCCCCACTGCTGGTGCTGTTACCAGTCCTGAAAGCTAAAAAGATTGGGGACCATCATTTTAAAAGACTTTTGTAGAGCTCAGTACTAATGTTCCTATGTCAGATAATATATAAAGAGCAGGAATTATGAAAAATATTAGTACAAAGTTCAAATACTGAATTTATGCTTGTGATCTTCAGATGCAGATGAATGTGAGTCTTGCCAAGAAGAACAGTATCCTAATACAAGTCAGCAAGAATGCATTCCCAAAGTAATGACTTACCTGTCCTATAAAGATGGCCTGGGAACAGCTCTGACATCTTTGGCACTTTTTCTTTCTCTGACCACACTTATTGTGATGGTGATCTTCAGGTTACACTCGAACACTCCCATTGTGAAAGCCAACAATTGGAACATCACATGTATCCTGCTTACCTTTCTGCTGCTATGTTTTCTCTGCTCCCTCCTCTTCATAGGAAGGCCTAGCAAGGGAACCTGCCTTTTAAGGCAGGCTGTGTTTGGTATCACCTTCTCTGTTGCTGTTTCCTGTGTCCTGGCCAAAACGATCACTGTGGTTCTGGCTTTTGTGGCTACAAAACCAGGGAACAAGATGAGGAAATGGATGGGAAAGAGGCTAGCAATCTTGGTCATTGTGCCTTGTTCTTTGATTCAGATTGCCATCTGTGCTGTTTGGTTGGTGAACAAGCCCCCTTTTCCAGAATTAGAGAAGAATTCCCAAGTGGGTGAGATCTTAGTGAAGTGCAATGAAGGCTCAGAGATGATGTTTTACATTGTGTTGGGCTACATGGGTCTTCTGGCCATTGTGAGCTTCACAGTGGCTTTCTTTGCCAGGAAACTGCCTGACAGTTTCAATGAAGCCAAGTTCATCACTTTCAGCATGTTGGTCTTTTGCAGTGTTTGGATTTCCTTCATCCCCACTTACATGAGCACCAAGGGCAAATTTATGGTAGCTGTGGAGATTTTCTCTATATTAGCCTCTGCCTTTGGTTTATTGAGTTGTATTTTCTTTCCCAAGTGCTACATCATTGTATTGCAGCCTGAATTAAATAAGAAGGAACAAATGGTAAGAAAAAAGGAATGATTACTAGTGCATGAGAAGGAGATACAAGCAGCACTTGAGAAATAGAAGTAGCTGGTTACCAGTGTGAAACAGTGAAACAGTGAAAACAACTCTCCCTGAAAAATTCCAAGATATCACCTCATGTATTAGTTGCAAAGTTCATAATTGTTGAATGTTGTGTGGTTTTGTTAAGTAAAAAAAACTGTTGAAAATTTAAATATTTTTCTCTTTATATAAAGAGAACAAGGAAAGAATGAGAGAGAAAGAGAATAGGTGCAGAAAGAAAGTAACAAGGCATTAAAATGAATTTAAAAAATTAGAATTTGTTTCCAATTTCACTGCACAACAAAGATTTTGCTGATCACTTTTAGCTGTAACATATATAGATGGTACTCATTTCATTGATATCAGATGCCCTGTATTTTGATGTGATTGTTTCAAGGCCTAGCATTGTATATGTACATATAATTTACACAACTAGTAAACCTGTTACAGACTTGGAGTAGGACAATTGGTGACAGTAAAACGTCTCCCGAATGTTGAAAAATCCATGACACATACTGCTACATTTGTGTGAGTACATGATTAAGCCTCAAAAACGTGCCATGACTGGATATGTTAAGAAAGGGTAGGAACTGTTCTTTGGTTGATCAGGACAAAGCCTGGACTCCTCATATTTGTTGTGAAAAATGTTCTGTTGATCTTAGAGCCTAGCAAAGAGGAACTCAATCCCTTTTGATGTCCCAGTAATATGGTGGGAACAGAATGATGATGTGACAGATTGTTACTTCTGACTGACAGGTGTTGCTGGTTTCTCTGCTAAAAATACAAAATTAGGTAAATAGCCCAGTTGGTTTCAGCCATGTCACCACTGCCACAATCTGCCAGTTCTGAACCCACCTGAGAAATGGAGTTTAAATGAAAAAGATGAAGATGCTGCAATGTATCAAATAGGCATGGACAGTGACAATGATCCATACTTTCAACTGTGTATGTATGGTGAGCCTCATCTTATTTTAGTCAGAATTAGACAACCAGGTCAGAGACTTGGGTTTCTCAAAATCAAAATCAAAAGATTTCAAGATTGTAAGGATGGTGTTGGCTATTACAGGTGGGGTGGCCAATCTAATTCAGGTAGCCCCAATTTGGTCAAGAAAACTTTTACTTTTACTTTACTTTTATTAAATTTGTATACCGCCCTTCTCCCGAAGGACTCCTCTTCCATAATATCTTTGAAACACAATCAATCTACCGTATAGAGGCAGACAGTGTTAAAATTAACTCTTGGGTCCTTGTTCAAAAATATCCTTCAGTCTGTTGAATGTAAAATATTTTGTTCCATTCTCTCTTAATAAGTCAAACGTAAGTATTATTGTCCTTTAATTGTAATCTTTAGTTCCTTCTGGTTAGCTCTAACTCTCAAACTCTCAACCTATCATTTTTTTTACAATTCAAAACAAAAATATTTTTCTAATTGGTATGGTTCTTATAATTAATTTCAAAATCTTATTTCAAATACAGTTCATATGAATCTTTACTCTGTTTGTAAATTTTCAACAATAGTGCTCTAATTGCCCTTTTGCTGTTTATTCCAAAATAATGTTAACATCCTTAAATGTGTATTTAAAATGTCTTTCACTAATAATTGAAGGAAACTCAGCCAGTGATGTCAACGATGTATAAAGATGTTTAAAATGTTTGTTGAAAATGTAACAATAAAAATGGCATTCCTTATCATCTTGGTGAACTTGCGCTAAAGGAAAGAAATATTAGCACCAGATCTTTGTCTTAATTCACACAATTCCTAAAACAAATACAGTGGAACCATGAAATTCAACTGCTTTGAAAGTCATTGAATTTGGTACTCAACACATTTTGATGTGAAAATCTTGTCTCAGTACTCATTGAGCTAAAACGTGTTGGTGTCAGTTGCTTTGTGACTCACTATATTATTCCAAATTTGTTTGGTACTCATTGTTTGCTATTAACTGGAACCAATTAAGGATAGGTTTCCCAGGTACCAATGTATGAAACTGAAACCAGAAGATTTTCTTTTAGAAATATTGGATGAAGAATTTGGGGAAAAAATTGGAAATTTATTACATATGTTGGCAGCAGCAAGAATCCTATATGAGCAAAAATGGAAAGGCTTGTTAATTCCCTCCAGTGGAAGAATGAGAGAAGAGAAACATCTTATTGCTGATTTATTTACTTACTCAATTTATAAGGGCCAGTATGTTCTAGTGCAGGGGTCTTCAAACTTGGCTCTTTTATGACTTGTGGACTTCAGCTCCCAGAATTCCTCAGTCAGTGTGCTTGGCTGAGAAATTCTGGGAGTTGAAGTCCACAAGACATAGAAAAGCCATGTTTGAAGAGCCCTGGTGTAATGGTTAAGGCATCAGGTTAGAAATCAGAAGACCATGGGTTCTAGTCCAGACATAGCCGTTAAAGCCAGCTTGGGCAAGTTGCTGTCTATCAACCTGTCACCTCACAGGGTTGCTGTTGTAGGGAAAATAGGAGGATGAAGGTATGTTGTATATGTTTCCCCCTTGAGTTGTTTATGATAAAAGTTATAAATATATGGTACAAATAAATAAATGTCACCTAACTCAAACAAAGTGACAATTACGTGCATGCCCAAGATGGCGGACGTGCTCGGCTGAGCTCCGCGAGCTCCAGCTGCTAGGCATCCCTTGGGAGCCCCTCACAAGCCCTGAGGCCTTCTGAGATGGGGTTTGGGGGTTTGTGGTAAGTGGCAGAGAGGCAACGAGGAGGCTGACGAAGCCGGCAGTGACCTGTTTGGACTCCTGTTCTTTGAGCTACCCGGCTGCTGGCCCTGCTGTCCTCCGGCTGTTTTCTCTCGCTGTTCACCTTTTCCGGACTGTCCGTGGCTGCTCGTGTCCGGTGTCGGCGTTTCCTTCTGTTTCGGGCTGTCTGGGCCGCTTTGGCGTTCTCGGGCTGGCTCTGGTCGGCGAGGAGGACGCCCGTCAGCGAGGAGGATGCCCGTGAGTCTGTCCGGGTGGCGACGATGATGGCGGCGACGGCGTGGGCGTCGGCTTCGGCGCTGGTTGCGGCCTGTGCGGTGGTTTTTTCGGGCCGCGCTCGGCGGCGGCGGCGGCGGCCCGAGTCTGGTAGTGACGGCGATGGCGGCATGCTCTGGATGCTCTTGGTGTTTAACAGCTGACGGGATGCTTCTGGGGCCTGCTTTCGGGCCGCTTCCGTCGTCACCGGCGTTTCTGGGACTGTTGCCCCGTTTACGGGGGCCGGCTGCTGGCTTTGGTGCTTTTTGGGCTTTTGTCCCCTCTCGCTGGCAGTGGGACTCCCATGTTGCCCCAGGCCGCCTTGGGCCGCTTTTGGCGGCGGTGTCACCCTCGGGCCATTTTGGCGGCGGAGAGGGCGACTATTATTCATCTCGGCGGCGATGGTGGTCTCTATCCTTGCTTCGGGCTGCCTTCTGCGGCGACGGCGTCTTCAGGCCGTTTTGGCGGCGAAGAAGGCGACCGTGGGTCATCTTAATGGAGCAAGAACGACAGGGGGTTCCTGCACCGCCTTTGGACTGCTTCTGCAGCGACGACGGCGACTTAGACCATCCTTACTATCCTGGCCTGCCTATCCTTTTGCCTTGGACATTTATACTTATCATCTTCCTGCCTACCCCCCCCTCCCCTTGGATTTTGGACACACCTGGGTACTGGCCACGGTGGGAGAGTGGCTTGACTTTTCCATCTGCAGCCCCATAGAGGTGGGAGCTCTATGGGGTTTGCCTACCCAGAGGATATCTGGTCCACCCCCAGGAACAGAGTTGCAACCCGTCGTGAGAGGGCGGGGGGCGGCCTGTCTCTGGGGGCACCCAACTGAGTGGCAGTGAATTTGGGTGGGGATCCAGATATCTGTCTCTATGTTTCGATCCTCCCATGGACATAACTAATGGGATGCCTATCCTGGACTTGCTAGACCCATGCGACAATACACCAACACGGACTTGTACGCCCTCAGGGGTGCCCCCCTCTCCTGGGTGCGACCCGCCTCCTTAAACACACTCAACCTCGATGACGGGCCCGAGTTTTGGGACCCGGAGAGATGGCTGGGCAGGGGCAGGGGCCGTCAACACAAATTTAATAAGAGGCCTCTGATTACTTTTTTATCTAAATTTTTTACGGGGTTAGGGAGAGGGGTGGGAGATAGGGGTTGTCTGGCTATGGGGGGTGGCCAATCAACCATGGCTCAGGCCAGACTTGGGTCTGACCGCGCGGGGGGAGAACGGGGTGTGGTTGTCTCCGGGGCTCATGAGCGGGTTGTGGGATTACCGATTCCCACGACGGGGAATGGCAGCAGGTGGATAGACAGAGGGCCGTATCGTTACCAGGAGGGCCGTCTCCGCTATTTGCAAGCGGTGAGGTGCTCCGACCCTCTGCCTCTTCCCCGAGGTTCCGGGAGCGAGGATGTGCAGCCTCCTGAGCTCCGGCTGGTGTACCTGAATGCCAGGTCCATGGTTAACAAAGCTCCCCTCGTTAGGGATTTAGTTGAGGGTGAGCACGCGGACCTGGCTTACATCACGGAGACTTGGTTGGGCCCAGAGGGTGGGGTCCCTTTGGTTGACCTCTGCCCACCAGGCTTCCGGGTGCTACATCGGCCACGAGCTCATGGTAGGGGTGGGGGTGTGGCGGTGACTATTAGGGAGACCTTATGTCCACGGGAGACCACCGTTCCTCAGATAGTCGGGTGTGAGTCTCTCTTTGTGAGATTTGGTTCTGGGGCGCAGTTGGGCTTGCTGCTAGTGTACATTTCGCCTAGTCGCGCAGTGGCAGCCCTGCCCGAGCTGCTCGATATCCTCTCGGGGTTGGTGGTTGAGTTTCCCAAACTTATAGTTTTGGGAGACTTCAATCTACCATCCCTGGGAGGCTCATCTGAGCTAGTTCGGGAGTTCATGGCTTCCATGACGGCCATGGACCTGACGCAAGTAATTTCTGAACCAACTCATGAGGGAGGCCACACCCTTGACCTGATTTTTTATCTGGACGGTGGTTGGATGATCTTGGTGAGGGCTCTCCATTTATTATGCTCCTGTCATGGACCGATCATCACCTCCTGCGGCTGGTCTTCCGTTTTGCCACCCCCCGCCATGGGGGTACGGAGCCAATTAGATGGTACCGCCCCAGACGCTTAATGGATCCTGATAGATTCCAAGCGGCGCTGGGGTCCCCACCTGCCTCCATTGCTCACAACTCGGCGGATGCCTTAGTGGAAGCCTGGGGAAGGGCAGCCACTGAGGCACTTGACCGGGTTGTACCCTTGCGGCCCCTGACCCGGTGCAGATCCCAACAAGCTCCATGGTTCTCTGCGGAGCTCCGGGAGATGAAGTGTCGGAAACGGGACCTAGAGAGCTGCTGGAGGTCTAGCCGATCTGAATCCGACCGGTTGCGGTTAAGAACCCATATTAGGTCTTATCTCGCAGCGATGAGGGTAGCGAGGTGTAATTACTTCTCTACCCTCATCGCGTCCGCAGATAATCGCCCGGCCACCCTGTTTAGGGTGACTCGCTCCCTTCTTAATCAGGAGGTGAGGGAGGATCCCTTGCAGGGTCATGCCGAGGAATTTAGTCAACATCTGTCGGATAAAATCGCTCAGAATTGGACCGGTTTGGACTCCAGCTGGGCAGAGTCTGGCGATCAGGACACGGGCGGTCTTGTCAATGTTATCTGGGAGGAGTTTGATTCTGTGACCCCTGATGAAGTGGACAGGATTATGGGGAGGCTGAGCTCCACCACATGTTTATTGGATCCGTGCCCTTCCTGGCTGGTTTATGCAGCTAGGGAGAGGACACGAGGCTGGCTCCAGGCGGTTATATCTGCTTCTTTGAGTGAGGGTTATTTCCCCACCGTCTTGAAGGAGGCGGGGTGGTGAGACCTCTCCTCAAGAAGCCTGCCTTGGACCCAGCTGTATTGAACAACTTTCGTCCAGTCTCCAACCTTCGCTTTCTTGCGAAGGTTGTTGAGAGTGTGGTGGCGCATCAGCTCCCTCTGGTCCTGGATGAAGCGGATTATCTGGACCCTTACCAATCGGGTTTCAGGCCCGGGTACAGCACGGAGACGGCATTGGTCGCTCTGGTGAATGATCTCTGGAGGGCTCGGGACAGGGGATATTCCTCTGTCCTAGTCCTATTAGACCTCTCGGCGGCTTTCGATACCATCGACCATGGTATCTTGCTGTGGCGTCTCAGGGGATTGGGAGTGGGAGGCACAGTTCTTCAGTGGTTCTCCTCCTATCTCCTGGGACGCTCGCAGTCGGTGTTGGCAGGGGGGCAGAGATCGGCCCCTAGGTCTCTCGTTTGTGGAGTTCCTCAGGGGTCAGTTCTCTTGCCTCTCCTGTTCAACATCTACATGAAACCGCTGGGTGAGATCATTCGTGGTTTTGGAGTTGGGTATCATCAATATGCCGATGATACCCAACTTTTCATTTCGACCCCAAACCACCCCAGTGATGCCCTCGCTGTGATGTCCCGCTGCCTGGAGGCGGTTCGGGTCTGGATTGGGAGGAACAGACTTCAACTCAACCCTGACAAGACTGAGTGGCTGTACATTCCGGCATCCCGGGACATTCAAAATGTTCCATCGCTTTCTATGGGGGGTGAGCTCTTACCCCCCGTGGATAGGGCTCGCAACTTGGGAGTCCTCCTAGATTCATGACTTACCCTTGAAGACCATATAGTAGCCGTGACTAGGGGGGCTTTCGCCCAGGTTCGCCTGGTGCACCAGTTGCGGCCCTATCTGGACTGGGATGCCCTGTGTACGGTCACTCATGCACTCGTGACCTCTCGCCTAGACTATTGTAATGCTCTCTACATGGGGCTTCCCTTGAAGACCACTCGGAGGCTCCAACTGGTACAGAATGCGGCTGCGAGAGTTGTCTTGGGAGTTTCCCGGTACTCCCATGTTACACCTTTGCTCCGCGAGCTGCATTGGTTACCAGTTGTCTTCCGGGTGAGGTTCAAGGTCTTGGTTATGATCTTTAAGTCCTTACATGGCATGGGTCCGGGATACCTCGAGGACCACCTGCTGCCGGCGTCAACTCCCCTCCGCCCTGTGCGTGCCCACAGAGAGGACCTCCTCAGGGTGCCTCCGGTCAGGGAATGTCGACTGGTGGCCCCCAGGGGGAGGGCCTTCTCTGTGGGTGCCCCGGCACTATGGAACCAACTGCCGGTTGAGCTCCGGATGGCATCGGACCTCCGATCCTTCCGTCGCAGGTTGAAGACCCACTTGTTTGAGTTAGCTGGTCTGGCCTGAAGGGGAATATGGGTTTTTAATTGGTTTTATTATTTTACTATTGCTGTATTTTAATTGGGCATGGTTTAATTCTCTTTTAATTTTTGTACAGTTATTTATATATGCCCTGTGAACCGCCCTGAGTCCCTAGGGAGAAGGGCGGTATAGAAATCCAATAAATGAAATGAAATGAAATGAAATGAAATGACTTTGGGTGGTATACAGTACAGAGTTTATACTGAGATCATTTTCTTTGTCAACAGGGATTTGATGCCCTACAACTGCCATAATGATAGTGATTAATGGAAGAAAATTGTGAGAGGTAGAATATTGATGACTGCAAAGCCAGTTCAGCTCGGACAAGTTGTGCTTACTGCATAAAAGCCCTGCCAAAAGGTTGTTTTTTTTACATCACTCTTTGATCTGCATTTGACCACAGCACAATTATTCACTTTTATTGCCTGAATTCTTGATCAAGGTGCTGGGTACTTGTTGATCATGGTGGTAAGATTGGGATGGGGCTTATCTCAAGAGTTTCTGGCTCTTGTTCTAATCTTCCTGCTTGTAAAGCTCAATCATTCCTTCAGAAAAAAATTCAACCTAAAAGATGCTTATCAGGGAAAAGATTCCACCCATCCTTCAGAAACTTCAGATGAAATTATAATTGGAGAATTTGTATCCATGACACTTGCTAATTATATGGAAAAGAAGTTTAGGGAGCCAATTTCTTCATCAGCAGTATCTTAGTAAGTAATTCTTCATTTTTATCTAAGGTGTCTCTGACCCCAAAGCATTCTTTCCTTAAAAAACCTTCAGTGGTTTTTCATTCTTGGAAGATTCTGTTTGGGTCTGATGGTCATTCTTACTTTCCCCCCCTAAGTGACTATTTCTAAGTAATGACAGATCTCTTATTCTGTCTTCTAATTTTCTCCATGTTTTGACATTTTAGATGTGAAGCACACTTATAGCAGAAATTGAATTGAAACATATAGATAGCCTACTGAACTGTGTGTGAAGATGGATTTGCTAAGAGCCCTAATAGTTCTCTCTGTACAATTTAGACCCCCTGGTAGACAATAGGGAATAAATAAGATTTAAAAAATGTTAATTCTAAGATATTGTTTCATTTGCAGGGTACAGTACCTTGGGAAAGTTGAATGAGAGTAATTAGGAATTCTTAGATCCCTAATTCCTTTCAAGACTTCTCATTAGAAACCCTGACAAAGTATGTCTATGGCAATATTGTATTTAATAATGTACTTTGGATGAGTAAAGAGAGAAGCAATTTTGTATATCCAAAGTATAGATCCAAAATGTTGTATATCCTTATATACCTTAAGTGGAAGATTAGATCCTCTCTGTCCCTCTCTCTGTCTCCCCCATCTCTCTGATTTAAGAGTATAGTTTCTTTATGACATCTGTAACTTGTATGAATCACACCATTAAGATATATAATAAAATACAAAAGAAAAGAGTATTAATTTTAAAAAAGAAACTTAAAATATATAGACAGGTATATAGTATGTGCATTAATGACAGAAGGAAGAAACTTTTTCACTTTGCTTTAAGGGAATATCTGAACCATTTATTTTAGAAAGAGTTTTTCATTATATAGAGAACAATATTCAGTCGAGCTCTATGGGCAAGCAAAGATCTAAGCTGTAAGTCACTTAATTATTAGCCCTTAAGATCTAACATTCAAAATTCTCTTCGCAGTCTAATCCCTAAAAACTACCAGCATGTCCTTGCTTTTCTTTTTGCCATTAAAGAAATCAATAATAATCCTGATCTGTTGCCCAACAACACATTGGGGTCCCAGATTTATGACAATGCTTACAATTCATGGAGAACCACTTGGACCACTTTTGATCTTCTCTTTCTAAGACAAGGGGATCCACTCAATTATTACTGTAACACTGAAAAGGAAGTCATGGCCAACATTGGGGGACTCACCTCTGAAAATTCTATCTACATGGCCAACATCTTAAGTACTTACAAGATTCCTCAGGTAAATTTTTGGAAATAGGTATATAGAAGGGAAAGGAGAATAACTGTTAAGTCTCCATGGTAAAGGTAAATTCTTCTATTGTTTGAAATGTCATTTTACATCTTTGGTGATTTCTACTTGAGGACCTGGCTTGCTGCAAGCTTGAAATGTAAACTAGAGAAATCAAATTTCTTTCACATCCTTTTCACGAGTTTGAAATTAAATACACTGATTGATCGATTGATTATCTGACTATGTGCCATCAAGCTGATGTTGATTCTTAGTGACCACATAAATATGAAAGCTACTTAACTGGTATTTCTCAACTTCAAAAGGACCACCCATGGGCAATGTGAGTCCATCTACCCACCAAACAATACAGTAAAGTGGATTTTTAAGAATATCCAGTAAATTTGTATCTAATATTAGGAGCCATTTAAAAAGTGTGTATACAAAATTGAATGCTTTTCTGTGTCTTAAAATGTTTTTCCCCAGTTAAGTTATGGCTCCTCTGACCCCATGTTAAGAGACAAAATTGGTTTTCCTTCTTTCTACCGTATGATTCCCAATGAAGCTTTGCAATACATGGGGATAGTTCAACTTCTGAAATATTTTGGATGGAACTGGGTTAGTCTAATTGTTTCAGATGATGAAAGTGGTGAAAACTTTCTTCGAACTCTGAGACCCAAGCTTCTACAAAATAATATTTGCATAGCTGGGATACAGATGATCCCAATTATGTCACTATATTTATTAAGAGAGGTACTTGAGAAAAAAATCTTTCAAATGCAATCTGTTATGTCCCAAAGTAAAATCAATGTGTTCCTTGTATATGGAAATGGTCAGTCTCTGGAGGGATTACAGATGGTCTTGTACTCAATGGAAACTGGCCATAAAAAGCCTCTGGAGAAGGTGTGGATCACAACGTGTGAATGGGATTTCACTGCTCAGAACCCTGCCAGACGATTTAGCAAAAAATCCTTCAATGGAACCCTATCATTCTCACTCCACACCAAAGTTGTGCCAGGATTTCAGAATTTTCTTGAGAAAATAAATCCTCTGAAGTCTACATTTTATTTCCTGTCTCAATTCTGGACATCAACATTCGTCTGCTCACTCAATGTCCATGCACCTTATGGACAGAAAATGCATAATTGCACAGGTGAAGAGAAGCTGGATAGCCTTCCTGATTTTATCTTTGAAATGGGGATGTCAGGTTGGAGTTATAGCATCTACAATGCTGTTTATCTTGTGGCACATTCTCTCCATGCTTTGTATTCCTGGAGGAACAAACAGAGGGGAAGCAGAAATCAAGGCCAATGGAATCTCCCAAAAGTTCCTCCCTGGCAGGTACTCACAAGTAAATTGGTCAATTCATTAAAACCAAAACAATTTAGAAAACCAAAATAGAACTAAAACAAAAGTATACATGATATAACAAGAGAGGTAAACTAGTAAACACAACCAGCTTTTGAAACTGCAAAGAAAAGCAAGTGAATGGTTTTAGAAGAATGTTGGAGAATGGAGATACCTTATACAAATATTTAAAGTGAATTAGAAATTGAGAGTCCAGATGCACCAATGAGATACTGATTGAAGATTGATGCTAAATTTAACACCGTGGGGAAAATGGATAATTTAATCCATCCTGGTTTGGCTCCTTCTCAAACCAGATATTTAATCCCACTATCAGAAGAGGAATAAACAATAAGGACTCACTCCTTCTCCCAAATGAGTAAAAAGGCCTAAATTGCTTCTAGCTGGAGTGCTCCAGAAAAGGTGTTAGTTAGTTAGGATTTAGGTAGAAATAAAAAAGTGATAAACTGTCTATAGCCTAATTTCTTTGAAAGAAAATTTTTCTCCACGTCAATCAAACATAGGAGAAGTGAGTCTCTGGGAAATGAATTTGAGTGGCTGACTTGTAGTTTCTCAGGTAAAAGGAAAAAATCCTTTCTGTTATCTTACATAGTTTAGAGGCAATGGAATGATAATAATAATAATAATAATAATAATAATAATAATAATAATAATAATAATAATAATAATAATAATAATAATAATAATAAGTTGGAAGGGACCTTGGAGGTCATCTAGTCCAACCCCCTGCTCAGGCAGGAAACCTTATACCATTTCAGGCAAATGGCTGTCCAGTCTCTTCTTAAAAACCTCCAGTGTTGGAGCATTCACCACCTCTGGAGGCAGGTTGTTCCACTGGTTAATTGTTCTAACTGTCAGGAAGTTTCTCCTTAGTTCTAGGTTGCTTCTCTATTTGACTAGTTTACATCTGTTGCTTCTTGTCCTGCTTTCAGGTGCTTTGGAGAATAGCTTGACTCCCTCTTCTTTGTGGCAGCCCCTGAGATATTGGAA
The DNA here is from genome assembly GCF_964194415.1 of Vipera berus. Taxonomy (NCBI): domain Eukaryota; kingdom Metazoa; phylum Chordata; class Lepidosauria; order Squamata; family Viperidae; genus Vipera; species Vipera berus. The sequence continues at coordinate 12,972,339 of NC_138205.1, read as the reverse complement.
CACTGCTATCATGTCACCCCTCACCCTTCTCTTCATTAAACTACACATACCCAATTCCAGCAACCGTTCCCTATATGTTTTAGCCTCCAGCCCCCTAATCATCTTTGTTGCTCTTCTCCGTACCCTTTCTAGAGTCTCGACATCTTTTTTACATTGTGGTGACCAAAACTGGATGCAGTATTCCAGGTGTGGCCTTACCAAAGCATTGTAAAGTGGTATTAGTACTTCACTTGATCTTGATTCTATCCCTCTGTTAATGCAGCCTAGCACTGTGTTGGCTTTTTTTGCAGCTGCAGCACACTGCTGGCTCATATTGAAGTGATTGTCTACTAGGACTCCGAGATCCCTCTCGCAGTTACTACTATTGAGTAAGGTACCACCTATACTATACCTGTGCATTTGATTTTTCCTGCCTAAATGTAGAACCTTACTTTTTTCACCATTGAATTTCATTTTGTTAGATAGTGCCCAGTGTTCGAGTCTGTCCAGATCCTTCTGTATCTTAAGCCTATCTTCTGGAGTATTGGCTATTCCTGCCAGCTTGGTGTAGTCTGCAAATTTGATGAGTTCCCCATCTATCCCCTCATCCAAATAATTAATGAAGATATTGAAGAGCACTGGGCCCAGAACAGAGTCCTGGGGCACCCCACTACACACTACTTTCCATGTAGATGCGGTTCCATTGAGGACCACACGCTGAGTACGGCCTGTCAGCCAGCTATGAATCCATCTGGTGGTGATGCTATCTAACCCACATTTTTCTATCTTATCAAGTCGTAGGTTGTGATCTACTTTATCAAATGCCTTACTGAAGTCCAAGTAAATTATACCTACAGCATTCCTCTGGTCCACTAATTTTGTCACTTGGGCAAAGAATGTAATAAGATTTGTCTGGCATGATCTGTTTTTGACAAACCCATGTTAACTTTTAGTGATGACTTTGTTTGCATCAAGGTGTTCGCTGATTTGTTGTTTGATTATCTTTTCCAGAATCTTCCCAGGTATTGAGGTCAGGCTGATAGGTCTGTAGTTTCCTGGATCTATTTTTCCCCTTTTTTGAAGATGGGAACTACATCAGCTCTCTTCCATTCCTCTGGTAGTTCCCCAGTGCTCCAGGATCTATGAAAAATATAGCTCAGTGGTTCTGAGATCACGTCTGCCAGTTCCTTGAGAACTTTGTGGTATAATCCATCTGGTCCTGGTGATTTGAACTCGTCTAGGCTGGACAGGTGTTCACTTACCATTTTTTTGCCTATCTTAACTTGCGTTTCTATTCTTTTTTTTATGGCACTGGTTTTGGTAGGTTGGACTGTTTTTTCCCTTTGTGTAAAGACAGATGCAAAAAAACGAGTTAAATAGTTCTGCTTTCTCCCTATTGCTTGTCACCTTCTTGCCACTTTCCCCCACAAATGGACCAATCATTTCCTTAATTTTTTTCTTGTTTTTTATATGTTGAAAGAAGCATTTTTTTGTTATTTTTGACTTTGGTCGCAAGCCTTAGTTCATTTTGAGCCTTAGCTTTCCTCACTTCATCTTTGCAGGCACGGGCTATTTGCTGATATTCTGACTTAGTTATGGGCCCCTCTTTCCAATTCTTATACTTGTCCTTTTTATCTTTCAATTGATCAGAGAGTTCTTTATGCAGCCATGCTGGTTTCTTTTGAGAGCTGTTATTTTTCTTCTTTGTTGGTATTGTACTAGACTGGGCCTTTATTATCTCACTTTTCAAAATTTCCCAAGCTTCTTGAGTTGTTTTCCCCTTTAGGATTCTCATCCATGGAATTCTTCCCATGGTCTCTCTAAGTTTATTGAAATTAGCTCTTTTAAAGTCCAAGACTCTAGTTTGGCTGTGTTCTATTGCTTGTGCCTCCAGAATGTTGAATTCCAATATTGCATGATCACTTCCCCCCAAGGTTCCTGTGGCTTCAATACCTGCTATCATTTCATCTCTGTTTGTGAGAATTAAATCCAATATGGCTAATCCCCTAGTTCCCTTCTCTACTTTTTGGGAGAGAAAGTTGTCTGCTAGGTTTGACAGGAATCTGTTTGATCTTCCACTTGGTGCAGAGTTTGTCTCCCAGTTGATATCAGGGTAATTAAAGTCCCCTATTACTATTGTGATGTGCTTTTTACATACCTTAGTTAGCTGACTAGCAAAAAGTTCATCTATTTCCTCTGCTTGGTTGGGCGGCCTATAGTATACACCTATGGCAATGTCATTTCCCCCCCCTTTTATATTGACCCAAATGCATTCAAGTTTACAGTTTTCATCATTGTTGTGCTCTATTTCTGTAGAGATAAAGTTATTTCTTATATATAGAGCAACTCCACCTCCTCTTTTGTGTAGTCTGTTTCTTTTAAATAGTTTAAATCCCTCTAGCTGTGTGTTCCATTTGTAGGTTTCGTCCCACCATGTTTCCGTAATGGCAACAATATCATATCTGCCCTCATTTACCTGAATTTCTAGTTCACCCTGCTTACTGTTCATACTCTGTGCATTAGTGTATAGACATTTGAGTCCTTTATGACTGACCCTGTGTTTACTTGCTGCATAACTTGTGTGGTGCCTGGCTCCCCCTATTTTCTTAGATTGCCGGGGACAGTGATGTTCTGTATCAATTAACTCACTATCCCCATTATTTAGTTTAAATGTTCCTCCAAAAAAGCTGTGATTTTATTGCCAAGTAACTCAGTCGTTTTCTTGGATGGATGCAGACCATCTCTTTTATACATTTTTTCATTGGACCAGTTACAGACATCATGACTAATATAACCAAAGGCTTCTCCTTTACACCATTCCTTTACCCACATATTAAATTCTGCTATACGCTGGCCTTTTCCAATTTGCTCCTTATACACTGGTAAAACCTCTGAAAAAGTAAGCCTACAGCCTATTCTTCTAAGTTCCTGCCCCGAGCTCTGGAAATCATTCTGCACAGAGAGTACATCTTTCTGGGACAGATCATTAGTGCCAAGATGTACAATTGCCTCCACATCACAGTCCTTGCTGGCATTCTTGATTATTTTAGAAATACGCTTCTTGTCCCTACTGGTAGTAGCACCTGGAAGACACCTGACCTCTTTCAAAACCTCTGTGTCCTTTCCTAAATTTACATCCGTTATAATTAAATCACCAACCAGAAGGTGGCTTCTCTTTTTGGATGCCTTTCTGTTCTTGCATGACTGGTGTGTAATACCAGATTCACACTTCTCCCTGTCGAAAACAAGTTTTTCATCTTGGACCACGATTCCCTGCTTATTTGAGTTATTATCACAGATACCTTTACCTGTCTCCTTAATGTCCCTTTTAAGGTCAGAAAGGGCACTGTATCTGTTGTGCAGGGACACAGCGAAAGCTTTGGGTTTATGGTTCACAGATCTCACGCTGCCAGATCCCACGGTTGTCCACACTGCCCTTCTCCTGCAGGATCTTTGTGGTAGAGGGGCCTGATATCACAGAGGCTCAATAGGGTAGAAGGGCTGAACTGGACACCTAATTTCTGCCTGAAGAGCAAAGATAACAGACCCTAGATAAATAATCTGTCCTTGTAGACGAATGATTTGTTTACAGATATGAGTCCCTGGTTTCAGATTCATATGAAAAATATTGCTGTTATGGTTAACCATCCATGTTCTGGTTGGATAAAACCTTTTCAATTCTTGATGTACTTCGAAAACACTAATTTTCTATACTGCATCAAATATCAATTTAAATGTCATATCACTAATGTTCCAAGTGACCGTTACTTTTTGTTAGAGCAGTAACCTATTTCTCCTTCCCTCTAGCTTAATTCATTTTTGAGACAAATCCACTTTAACAATAATGTCGGAGATGAAATATTTCTCGATGAATATAGGGACTTAGCGATAGGCTATGACCTCATCAATTTGGTGGCATTTCCCAATGACTCTTTCCAGAGAGTCCAAGTTGGAAGAATCGATCCCAGTTTTCAACTTGGGAAAGAATTCATCATTAATGCAAGTGCCATTATGTGGAATCCCACATTTCATCAGGTTGGAACTATTATATTTTCTTCAGCTTAATATCCGTATCATTTGAGTGGTATTTAACACACACAATCTGGAGAATGACAAGGAAATTTGTTGAGAGAGCTGAATTAGGAAATTTAGGGATCGGTTACAAACAGTGAGGGTCAGGTCTGCTTTGTCCACCCGCCTGAAGCTTTGCACCGGCATGCCAAAGGGCTGTGTGCTTAGCCCCTACCTGTACTCTTTATACACTTATGATTGTGTATCATCTGACCCATCCACTGCGATAATCAAGTTCGCAAATGATACAACTGTGGTGGGTCTTATTACAGGTGGGGATGAGACAGCATATAGGGCGGAGGTAGAAAAACTATCCATATGGTGTAGGAACATCAACTTGCACCTAAACATTGGCAAGACGAAAGAGATGGTGTTAGACTTCCAGAGAAAAAAGGAGGAACCTGCCCCACTTTACATTGGAGAGGAGTGTGTGGAGAGAGTTTCCTCCTTTAAATTTCTGGGAGTCTACCTCTGTGAAGATCTGACCTGGAAAGTTAACACAACCCAGGTGGCTAGGAAGGCCCAAGAGAGGCTTCACTTTTTTAGGGTCTTGCGGAAGAACAGTGTAGAACAATGGCTAATGACCCTCTTTTACTGGTCTACTATAGAGAGCGTCCTCTTGTATGGTATTGTGGTTTGGTATGGTGGTCTGACAGCTGTGCACAGAAAAGTCTTACAGAGGGTAGTGAGCACAGCACAAGACATTGTGGGCTGTCCCCTGAGACCACTGGATGACATCGCCAGGGCTCGTTGCCTTGGAAGAGTGAGGAAGATTCTCAGGGATGACTCACACCCTGGACGGTATCTCTTTACTCTCCTACCATCCGGTAGGAGATATAGGAGTATAGCCAGCCGTACCAACAGGATGAAAAATAGCTTTTATCCGTGGGCTGTTAGGCTTTTAAATAGGATATAATCTCTGTGAATTTATGCAGAATTGACTTGGGAGGCTGGCGTGTGGTTTAGTTGGTTCACATGGTGTGGTAGGATGGAGGGTTTGTTGTCACTGTGTGTTGGGGGGAGAGTGCATGGGGGGAGGCTCAGCTAATCTCAATGTACACATGTTGTACTTTGACAGTAAAGGTTTATTATTATTTAACACACACAATCTGGAGAATGACAAGGAAATTTGCTGAGAGAGCTGAATTTAGAAAATATATTGGGGAAAAAGAAAAATGTGGTGAGGATGGCTGAAAAGATCATTGGCAGTTCCCTCTCCTCCATGCAGGACATACCACAGAAGGGTTGCTTTAGCAGGGTCCGTAAGATTATCTGGGACAATACACATCCTCTTGACAACCTGTTTTCCTTGTTACCTTCAGAACATCCATATTCAGCTATAGTATGATTCCATACAGCATTAACCTTGGGAACTCTCAAGCTTCTTCCTTCCATTATATATTCAAGATGGACAGTATTTAATATTTATTTGTTAGGTATATGTAGGGGTGTGAGTCTATACACATGTGTATAGAGTATGGTTAGGTGTGTGTCATGTATGTGTTCCACTTTGAGAGCGGGCAATTATATTTCATTTTTGATGTGTGCCGTTGTGCCCACAGTAACAAAATGACAAAAAGGTTATCTTATCTTAAAATGCAGATAGAGTTACAAACATCAGACAGTTGTGATATTATGAATCTTTCTAAGATATTAATAACTTGTTTCATAATTTCTAAAATCTATCTGTTCCAAATGTACATAATTTAGAATTACATACCGAGGAGGAGAAAACTATTTCTTGTTCTACAGACTCTTTTTTTCTGGACAATATTAACAGATGGTGCCAAAATCTACGTGTGTTGAGAGCTGCCATCCCGGACAGAGCAAACTAATTCAGCAGGGGAAACAAATCTGTTGTTATGATTGCATTCAGTGTCCTTCAGGGAGGATCTCAACACAAATGGGTAAACATCTATCTAGGAAAACATCCAGAAATTTTCTATTTTGTGCTTGTGGAATATCTTTCTCCCTTCCATAAACCTAATGACTTTATTATCAAATATATTCTTCAGTAGTGTATTCAAAGGCTATTTTTCTATTGATTTGTGCTTTTAAATCAGGGGCCCCAACGCCCAAGTTGTGGCTCATTCAGAACTGGGCCATGCAAGTGGCATGCAAGCATGTGTGTGAACTTGTGATGCTCCATTTGTGTGAGCTTCGTGCACCTGCTTCATGCAAATGGATCTGTGTGCTCACCCATTGCTTGCACAAAACTATTTCCCCTCCCCCCCACTGCTGGTGCTGTTACCAGTCCTGAAAGCTAAAAAGATTGGGGACCATCATTTTAAAAGACTTTTGTAGAGCTCAGTACTAATGTTCCTATGTCAGATAATATATAAAGAGCAGGAATTATGAAAAATATTAGTACAAAGTTCAAATACTGAATTTATGCTTGTGATCTTCAGATGCAGATGAATGTGAGTCTTGCCAAGAAGAACAGTATCCTAATACAAGTCAGCAAGAATGCATTCCCAAAGTAATGACTTACCTGTCCTATAAAGATGGCCTGGGAACAGCTCTGACATCTTTGGCACTTTTTCTTTCTCTGACCACACTTATTGTGATGGTGATCTTCAGGTTACACTCGAACACTCCCATTGTGAAAGCCAACAATTGGAACATCACATGTATCCTGCTTACCTTTCTGCTGCTATGTTTTCTCTGCTCCCTCCTCTTCATAGGAAGGCCTAGCAAGGGAACCTGCCTTTTAAGGCAGGCTGTGTTTGGTATCACCTTCTCTGTTGCTGTTTCCTGTGTCCTGGCCAAAACGATCACTGTGGTTCTGGCTTTTGTGGCTACAAAACCAGGGAACAAGATGAGGAAATGGATGGGAAAGAGGCTAGCAATCTTGGTCATTGTGCCTTGTTCTTTGATTCAGATTGCCATCTGTGCTGTTTGGTTGGTGAACAAGCCCCCTTTTCCAGAATTAGAGAAGAATTCCCAAGTGGGTGAGATCTTAGTGAAGTGCAATGAAGGCTCAGAGATGATGTTTTACATTGTGTTGGGCTACATGGGTCTTCTGGCCATTGTGAGCTTCACAGTGGCTTTCTTTGCCAGGAAACTGCCTGACAGTTTCAATGAAGCCAAGTTCATCACTTTCAGCATGTTGGTCTTTTGCAGTGTTTGGATTTCCTTCATCCCCACTTACATGAGCACCAAGGGCAAATTTATGGTAGCTGTGGAGATTTTCTCTATATTAGCCTCTGCCTTTGGTTTATTGAGTTGTATTTTCTTTCCCAAGTGCTACATCATTGTATTGCAGCCTGAATTAAATAAGAAGGAACAAATGGTAAGAAAAAAGGAATGATTACTAGTGCATGAGAAGGAGATACAAGCAGCACTTGAGAAATAGAAGTAGCTGGTTACCAGTGTGAAACAGTGAAACGGTTAAAACAACTCTCCCTGAAAAATTCCAAGATATCACCTCATGTATTAGTTGCAAAGTTCATAATTGTTGAATGTTGTGTGGTTTTGTTAAGTAAAAAAAACTGTTGAAAATTTAAATATTTTTCTCTTTATATAAAGAGAACAAGGAAAGAATGAGAGAGAAAGAGAATAGGTGCAGAAAGAAAGTAACAAGGCATTAAAATGAATTTAAAAAATTAGAATTTGTTTCCAATTTCACTGCACAACAAAGATTTTGCTGATCACTTTTAGCTGTAACATATATAGATGGTACTCATTTCATTGATATCAGATGCCCTGTATTTTGATGTGATTGTTTCAAGGCCTAGCATTGTATATGTACATATAATTTACACAACTAGTAAACCTGTTACAGACTTGGAGTAGGACAATTGGTGACAGTAAAACGTCTCCCGAATGTTGAAACAGCCATGACACATACTGCTACATTTGTGTGAGTACATGATTAAGCCTCAAAAACGTGCCATGACTGGATATGTTAAGAAAGGGTAGGAACTGTTCTTTGGTTGATCAGGACAAAGCCTGGACTCCTCATATTTGTTGTGAAAAATGTTCTGTTGATCTTAGAGCCTAGCAAAGAGGAACTCAATCCCTTTTGATGTCCCAGTAATATGGTGGGAACAGAATGATGATGTGACAGATTGTTACTTCTGACTGACAGGTGTTGCTGGTTTCTCTGCTAAAAATACAAAATTAGGTAAATAGCCCAGTTGGTTTCAGCCATGTCACCACTGCCACAATCTGCCAGTTCTGAACCCACCTGAGAAATGGAGTTTAAATGAAAAAGATGAAGATGCTGCAATGTATCAAATAGGTATGGACAGTGACAATGATCCATATTTTCAACTGTGTATGTATGGTGAGCCACATCTTATTTTAGTCAGAATTAGACAACCAGGTCAGAGACTTGGGTTTCTCAAAATCAAAATCAAAAGATTTCAAGATTGTAAGGATGGTGTTGGCTATTACAGGTGGGGTGGCCAATCTAATTCAGGTAGCCCCAATTTGGTCAAGAAAACATGTTCCTCTTCCATAATATCTTTGAAACACAATCAATCTATAGAGGCAGACAGTGTTAAAATTAACTCTTGGGTCCTTGTTGAAAAATATCCTTCAGTCTGTTGAATGTAAAATATTTTGTTCCATTCTCTCTTAATAAGTCAAATGTAAGTATTATTGTCCTTTAATTGTAATCTGTAGTTCCTTCTGGTTAGCTCTAATGTCCAACCTTCAAACTCTCAACCTATCATTTTTTTTACAATTCAAAAAAAAAATATTTTTCTAATTGGTATGGTTCTTATAATTAATTTCAAAATCTTATTTCAAATACAGTACATATGAATCTTTACTCTGTAAATTTTCAACAATAGTGCTCTAATTGCCCTTTTGCTGTTTATTCCAAAATAATGTTAACATCCTTAAATGTGTATTTAAAATGTCTTTCACTAATGATTGAAGGAAACTCAGCCAGTGATGTCGATGTATAAAGATGTTTAAAATGTTTGTTGAAAATGTAACAATAAAAATGGTGTTCCTTATCATCTTGGTGAACTTGCGCTAAAGGAAAGAAATATTGGCACCAGATCTTTGTCTTAATTCACACAATTCCTAAAACAAATACAGTGGAACCATGAAATTCAACTGCTTTGAAAGTCATTGAATTTGGTACTCAACACATTTTGATGTGAAAATCTTGTCTCAGTACTCATTGAGCTAAAACGTGTTGGTGTCAGTTGCTTTGTGACTCACTATATTATTCCAAATTTGTTTGGTACTCATTGTTTGCTATTAACTGGAACCAATTAAGGATAGGTTTCCCAGGTACCAATGTATGAAACTGAAACCAGAAGATTTTCTTTTAGAAATATTGGATGAAGAATTTGGGGAAAAAATGGAAATTTATTACATATGTTGGCAGCAGCAAGAACCCCTGACCCGGCGCAGATCCCAGCGAGCTCCATGGTTCTCCGCGGAGCTCCGGGAGATGAAGCGTCGGAAACGGGGCCTAGAGAGCTGCTGGAGGTCCAGCCGATCTGAACCCGACCGATTGCGGTTAAGAACCTACATTAGGTCTTATCTCGCTGCGATGAGGGAGGCGAGGTGTAATTACTTCTCCACCCTCATCGCGTCCGCAGATAATCGCCCGGCCGCCTTGTTTAGGGTGACTCGCTCCCTTCTTAATCAGGAGGTGAGGGAGGATCCCTTGCAGGGTCGTGCCGAGGAGTTTGGTCAACATCTGTCGGATAAAATCGCTCGGATTCGGACCGGTTTGGACTCCAGCTGGGCAGAGTCTGACGATCAGGACACGGGCGGTCTTGTCAATGTTATCTGGGAGGAGTTTGATTCTGTGACCCCTGATGAAGTGGACAGGATTATGGGGAAGCTGAGTTCCACCACATGTTTATTGGACCCGTGCCCTTCTTGGCTGGTTTATGCAGCTAGGGAGAGGACACGAGGCTGGCTCCAGGCGGTTATATCTGCTTCTTTGAGTGAGGGTTGTTTCCCCACCATCTTGAAGGAGGCGGTGGTGAGACCTCTCCTCAAGAAGCCTGCCTTGGACCCAGCTGTATTGAACAACTTTCGTCCAGTCTCCAACCTTCGCTTTCTTGCGAAGGTTGTTGAGAGTGTGGTGGCGCATCAGCTCCCTCTGGTCCTGGATGAAGCGGATTATCTGGACCCTTACCAATCGGGTTTCAGGCCCGGGCACAGCACGGAGACGGCATTGGTCGCTCTGGTGAATGATCTCTGGAGGGCTCGGGATAGGGGGTATTCCTCTGTCCTAGTCCTATTAGACCTCTCGGCGGCTTTCGATACCATCGACCATGGTATCCTGCTGCAGCGTCTCAGGGGATTGGGAGTGGGAGGCACGGTTTTTCAGTGGTTCTCCTCCTATCTCCTGGGATGCTCGCAGTCGGTGTTGGCAGGGGGGCAGAGGTCAACCCCTAGGACTCTCGCTTGTGGAGTTCCTCAGGGGTCGGTCCTCTCGCCTCTCCTGTTCAACATCTATATGAAACCGCTGGGTGAGATCATTCGTGGTTTTGGAGTTGGGTATCATCAATATGCTGATGATACCCAACTTTTTATTTCGACCCCAAACCACCCCAGTGATGCCCTCGCTGTGATGTCCCGTTGCCTGGAGGCGGTTCGGGTCTGGATGGGGAGGAACAGACTTCAACTCAAACCTGACAAGACTGAGTGGCTGTACATTCCGGCTTCCCGAGACACCTGGGATGTTCCACCTCTTTCTATGGGGGGTGAGCTTTTACCCCCTGTGGATAGGGCTCGCAACTTGGGAGTCCTCCTAGATTCACGACTCACTTTGGAGGATCACATAGTGGCCGTGACTAGGGGGGCTTTTGCCCAGGTTCGCCTGGTGCGCCAGTTGCGGCCCTATCTGGACCGGGAGGCCTTGTGTACGGTCACTCATGCGCTCGTGACCTCTCGCCTAGACTACTGTAACGCTCTCTACATGGGACTTCCCTTGAAGACTACTCGGAGGCTCCAACTGGTACAGAATGCGGCCGCGAGAGTTGTCTTGGGAGTTTCCCGGTACTCCCATGTTACACCTTTGCTCCGTGAGCTGCATTGGTTACCAGTTGTCTTCCGGGTAAGGTTCAAGGTTTTGGTTATGATCTTTAAGTCCCTACATGGCATGGGTCCGCGATACCTCGAGGACCACCTGCTGCCGGCGTCGACTCCCCTCCGCCCTGTGTGCGCCCACAGAGAGGGCCTCCTCAGGGTGCCTCCGGTCAGGGAATGTCGACTGGTGGCCCCCAGGGGGAGGGCCTTCTCTGTGGGTGCTCCGGCGTTATGGAACCAACTGCCGGTTGAGCTCCGGATGGCATCAGACCTCCGATCCTTCCGTCGCGGGTTGAAGACCCATTTATTCGAACTAGCGGGTCTGGCCTGATGGGGGTACTTGGGTTTTTTATAGGTTTGTTTTATTATTCTGGTTTTAACTTGGGCATTAATTTAATTATCTTTTAATGTTTGTACTGTTGTTTATATTTATGCCCTGTGAACCGCCCTGAGTCCCTTTGGGAGAAGGGCGGTATAAAAATCTCAATAAATCTTAAATCTTAAATCTTATATGACCAAAAATGGAAAGGCTTGTTAATTCCCTCCAGTGGAAGAATGAGAGAAGAGAAGCATCTTATTGCTGATTTATTTACTTACTCAATTTATAAGGGCCAATATGGTCTAGTGCAGGGGTCTTCAAACTTGGCTCTTTTATGACTTGTGGACTTCAACTCCCAGAATTCCTCAGTCAGTGTGCTTGGCTGAGAAATTCTGGGAGTTGAAGTCCACAAGACATAGAAGAGGCATGTTTGAACAGCGCTGGTGTAATGGTTAAGGCATCAGGTTAGAAATCAGAAGACCATGGGTTCTAGTCCAGACATAGCCGTTAAAGCCAGCTGGATGATCTTGGGCAAGTTGCTCTCTATCAACCTGTGACCTCACAGGGTTGCTGTTATAGGGAAAATAGGAGGATGAAAGTATGTTGTATACATTTCCCCCTTGAGTTGTTTATGATAAAAGTTATAAATATATGGTACAAATAAATAAATGTCACCTAACTCAAACAAAGTAACTTTGGGTGGTATACAGTACAGAGTTTATGCTGAGATCATTTTCTTTGTCAACAGGGATTTGATGCCCTACAACTGCCATAATGATAGTGATTAATGGAAGAAAATTGTGAAAGGTAGAATATCGATGACTGCAAAGCCACTTGAGCTCTGACAAGTTGTGCTTACTGCATAAAAGCCCTGCCAAAAGGTTGTTTTTTTACATCACTCTTTGATCTGCATTTGACCACAGCACAATTATTCACTTTTATTGCCTGAATTTTTGATCAAGGTGCTGGGTATTTGTTGATCATGGTGGTAAGATTGGGATGGGGCTTATCTCAAGAGCTCCTGGCTCTTTTTCTAATCTTCTTGCTTGTAAAGCTCAACCATTCCTTCAGAAAAAAATTGAACCTAAAAGATCCTTATCAGGGAAAAGTTTCCACCCATCCTTCAGACTCTTCAGAAGAAATTATAATTGGAGAATTTGTATCCATGACACTTGGTAGTTATAGGGAACAGAAGTTTAGGGAACATCCAATGTCTTCACCAGGACAAGTTTAGTAAGTAATTCTTCATTTTTATCTAAGGTGTCTCTGACTCCATAACATTCTTTCCTTAAAAAACCTTCAGTGGTTTTTCATTCTTGGAAGATTCTGTTTTGGTCTGATGATCATTCTTACTTTCCCCACCTAAGTAATGATATATTTCTTATTCGGACTTCTAATTTTCTGCATGTTTTGACATTTTATATGTGAAGCACACTTATAGCAGAAATTGAGTTTGGGGGGCATGTTTCAGCTATTAAATTTTGACTGAAAACATATAAATAGCCTACTGAACTGTGTGTGAAGATGGATTTGCTAAGAGCCCCAATAGTTCTCTCTGTACAGTTTAGACCCCCCTGGTAGAAAATAGGGAATAAATAATAAGATTTAAAAATTGTTAATTCTAAGATACTGTTCCATTTGCAGGGTACAGTACCTTGGACAGGTTGAATGAGAGTAATTAGGAATTCTTACATCCCTAATTCCTTTCAAGAATTCTCATTAGAAACCCTGACAAAGTATGTCTATGGCAATGTTATATTTAATAATGTACTTTGGATGAGTAAAGAGAGAAGCAATTTTGTATATCCAAAGTATACATCCAAAATGTTGTATATCCTTATATACCTTAAGTGGAAGATTAGATCCTCTCTGTCCCTCTCTCTGTCTCCCCCATCTCTCTGATTTAAGAGTATAGTTTCTTTATGACATCTGTAACTTGTATGAATCACACCATTGAGATATACAATAAAGTACAAAAGAAAAGAGTATTATTTTTAAAAAAAGAAACTTAAAATATATAGACAGATATATAGTATGAGCATTAATGACAGAAGGAAGAAACCTATTCACTTTGCTTTAAGGGAATATCTGAACCATTTATTTCAGAAAGAATTTCCCATCATATAGAGAACAATATTCAGTTGAGCTCTATGGGCAAGCAAAGATCTAAGCTGTAAGTCACTTAATTATTAGCCCTTAAGATCTAACATTCAAAATTCTCTTGGCAGTCTAATCCCTAAAAACTACCAGCATGTCCTCGCTTTTCTTTTTGCCATTAAAGAAATCAATAATAATCCTGATCTGTTGCCCAACAACACATTGGGGTCCCAAATTTATGACAATGCTTACAATTCATGGAGAACCACTTGGACCACTTTTGATCTTCTCTTTCTAAGACAAGGGGATCCACTCAATTATTACTGTAACACTGAAGAGGAAGTCATGGCCAACATTGGGGGACTCACCTCTGAAAATTCTATCCACATGGCCAACATCTTAAGTACTTACAAGATTCCTCAGGTAAATGTTTGGAAATAGGTATATAGAAGGAAAAGGAGAATAACTGTTAAGTTGCAGTGGTAAAGGTAAATTCTTCTATTGTTTGAAATGTCATTTTACATCTATGGTGATTTCTACATGAGGACCTGGCTTGGTGTAAGCTTGAAATGTAAACTAGAGAAATCAAATTTCTTTCACATCCTTTTCATGAGTTTGAAATTAAATACACTGATTGATTGATTGGTAATCTATGTGCCATCAAGTTGATGTTGATTCTTAGTGACCACATAAATATGAAAGCTACTTAACTGGTATTACTCATCTGCAAAAGGACCACCCATGGGCAATGTAAGTGAGTCCATCTACCCACCAAACAATATATTAAAGTGGATTTTTAAGAATGTCATTTAAAAAGAGTGCATACAAAACTGAATGCTTTTCTGTGATTTAAAATGTTTTTCCCCAGTTAAGTTATGGCTCCTCTGACCCCATGTTAAGAGACAAAATTGGTTTTCCTTCTTTCTACCGTATGATTCCCAATGAAGCTTTTCAATACATGGGGATAGTTCAACTTCTGAAATATTTTGGATGGAATTGGGTTAGTCTAATTGTTTCAAACGATGAAAGTGGTGAAAACTTTCTTCGAACTCTGAGACCCAAGCTTCTACAAAATAATATTTGCATAGCTGGGATACAGATGATCCCAATTGTGTCAGTATTTTTATTAAGAGAGATACTTGAGAAAAAAATCCTTAATATTCAATATGTTATCTCCCAAAGTAAAATCAATGTGTTCCTTGTATATGGAAATGGTCAGTCTCTGGAGGGATTACAGATGGTTTTATACTCCATGGAAACTGGCCATAACAAGCCTCTGGAGAAGGTCTGGATCACAACGTGTGAATGGGATTTAACTGCTCAGAACCCTGCCGGACGATTTAGCAAAAAATCCTTTAATGGAACCCTATCATTCTCACTCCACACCAAAGTTGTGCCAGGATTTCAGACTTTTCTTGAGAAAATAAATCCTCTGAAGTCTACATTTTATTTCCTGTCTGAATTCTGGACATCAACATTCTTCTGCTCTCTCAATGTTTATGTAGTTTATGGACAGAAAATGAAGAATTGCACTGGGGAAGAGAAGCTGGCGAGCCTTCCTGATTTCATCTTTGAAATGGGGATGTCAGGTTGGAGTTATAGCATCTACAATGCTGTTTATCTTGTGGCACATTCTCTCCATGCTTTGTATTCCTGGAGGAACAAACAGAGGGGAAGCAGAAATCAAGGCCAATGGAATCTCCAAAAAGTTCCTCCCTGGCAGGTACTCACAAGTAAATTATTCAATTCATTAAAACCAAAATAATTTAGAAAACCAGAATAGAACTAAAAGAAAAGTATACATGATGTAAAAAGAGAGGTAAACTAGTAAACACAACCAGCTTTTGAAACTGCAAAGAAAAGCAAGTGAATGTTTTTAGAAGAATGTTGAGAGAATGGAGATACCTTATACAAATATTTAAAGTGAATTAGAAATTGAGAGTCCAGATGCACCAATGAGATACTGATTGAAGATTGATGCTAAATTTAAGACCGTGGGGAAAATGGATAATTTAATCCATCCTGGTTTGGCTCCTTCTCAAACCAGATACTTAATCCCACTATCAGAAGAGGAATAAACAATAAGGACTCACTACTTCTCCCAAATGAGTAAAAAGGTCTAAATTGCTTGTAGCTGGAGTGCTCCAGAAAAGGTGTAAGCTAGTTAGGATTTAGGTAGAAATAAAAAAGTGATAAACTGTCTATAGCCTAATTTGTTTGAAAGAAAATTTTTATCCACATCATTCAAAAATGGGAGAAGTGAGTCTTTGGAAAATGAATTTGACTGCCAGACATGTAGTTTCTCAGGTAAAAGGAAAAAATCCTTTCTGTCATCTTACGTAGTTTAGAGGCAATGGAATGAGTCCCTGGTTTCAGATTTAGCTGAAAAATATTGCTGTTATGGTTAACCATCCATGTTCTGGTTGGATAAAACCTTTTCAATTCTTGATGTACTTTGAAAACATTAATTTTCAGTACTGCATCAAATATCAATTTAAATGTCATATCACTGATGTTCCAAGTGACTATTACTTTTTGTTAGAGCACTAACCTATTTCTCCTTCCCTCTAGCTTAATTCATTTTTGAGACAAATCCACTTTAACAATAACGTTGGAGATGAAATATTTCTCGATGAATATAGGGACTTAGCGATAGGCTATGACCTCATCAATTTGGTGACACTGCCCAATGACTCTTTCCAGAGAGTCCAAGTTGGAAGAATCGATCCCAGTTTTCAACTTGGAAAAGAATTCATCATTAATGCAAGTGCCATTATGTGGAATCCCACATTTCATCAGGTTGGAACTATTATATTTTCTTCAGCTTAATATCAGTATCATTTGAGTGGTATTTAACACGCACAATCTGGAGAATGACAAGGAAATTTGTTGAGAGAGCTTAGAAAATATATTGGGGAAAAAGAAAAATGTGGTGAGGATGGCCAAAAAGATCATTGGCAGTTCCCTCCCCTCCATCCAGGAGATACCACAGAAGTGTTGGTTGAGCAGGGTCCGTAAGATTATCTGGGACACTACACATCCTCTTCACAACCTGTTTTCCTTGTTACCTTCAGAACATCCAGATTTAGCTATAGTTTGATTCCATACAGCATTAACCTTGTGAACTCTCAAGCTTCATCCTCCCATTATATATTCAAGATGGACAGTATTTAATATTTTTTGTTAAGTATAGGTAGGGGTGTGAGTCTATACATACAGTATGTGTATATAGTATGGTTAGGTATGTATCATGTATGAGTTACACTTTGAGAGTGGGCAATTAAATTTCATTTTTGATGTGTGCTGTTGTGCCCACAGTAAAAAAATGACAATAAAGGTTATCTTATCTAAAAATGCAGATAGTGTTACCAACATCAGACAGTTGTGATATTAGGAATCTTTCTAAGATATTAATAACCTGTTTCATAAATTCTAAAATCTATCTGTTCCAAATGTACATGATTTATAATTACATAACGAGGAGGAAAAAACTATTTCTTGTTCTACAAAATCTTTTTTTCTGGACAATATTAACAGATGGTGCCAAAATCTACCTGTGTTGAGAGCTGCCATCCTGGACAGAGCAAACTAATTCAGCAGGGGAAACAAATCTGTTGTTATGATTGCATTCAGTGTCCTTCAGGGAGGATCTCAACACAAATGGGTAAACATCTATCTAGGAAAACATCCAGAAATTTTCTATTTTCTTCCTGTGGAATATCTTTCTCCCTTCCATAAACCTAATGACTTTATTATGAAATATATTCTTCAGTAGTGTATTCAAAGGCTATTTTTCTATTGATTTGTGCAAGTGGTGTGCAAGCATGTGTATTAACATGTGAAGCTCCATTTGTGCGAGCTTCGTGCACCTGCTTCATGCAAATGGATCTTTGTGCGCTCACCCATTGCTTGTGCAAAACTATTCCCCCTCCCCCACATTGCTGGCGCTGTTACCAGTCCAGAAAGCTGAAAAGATTTTGCACCATCATTTTAAAAGATTTTTGTGGAGCTCAGTACTTACTTTTTTACATCAGATAATATATAAAGAGCAGGAAGTATGAAAAATATTAGTACAAAGTTCAAATACTGAATTTATGCTTGTGATCTTCAGATGCAGATGAATGTGAGCCTTGCCAAGAAGAACAGTATCCTAACACAAGTCAGCAAGAATGCATTCCCAAAGTAATGACTTACCTGTCCTATAAAGATGGCCTAGGGAAAGCTTTGACATCTTTGGCTCTTTTTCTTTCTCTGATCACACTTATTGTGATGGCGATCTTCAGGTTACACTCGAACACTCCCATTGTGAAAGCCAACAATTGGAACATCACATGTATCCTGCTTACGTTTCTGCTGCTATGTTTTCTCTGCTCCCTCTTCTTCATAGGAAGGCCTAGCAAGGGAACCTGCCTTTTAAGACAGGCTGTGTTTGGTATCACCTTCGCTGTTGCTGTTTCCTGTGTCCTGGCCAAAACGATCACTGTGGTTCTGGCTTTTGTGGCTACAAAACCAGGGAACAAGATAAGGAAATGGATGGGAAAGAGGCTAGCAATCTTGGTCATTGTGCCTTGTTCTTTGATTCAGATTGCCATCTGTGTTGTTTGGTTGGTGAATAAGCCCCCTTTTCCAGAATTAGAGAAGAATTCCCAAGTGGGTGAGATCTTAGTGCAATGCAATGAAGGCTCAGAGATGATGTTTTACATTGTGTTGGGCTACATGGGTCTTCTGGCCATTGTGAGCTTCACAGTGGCTTTCTTTGCCAGGAAACTGCCTGACAGTTTCAATGAAGCCAAGTTCATCACTTTCAGCATGTTGGTGTTTTGCAGTGTTTGGATTTCCTTCATCCCCACTTACATGAGCACCAAGGGCAAATTTATGGTAGCTGTGGAGATTTTCTCTATATTAGCCTCAGCTTTTGGTTTATTGAGTTGTATTTTCCTTCCCAAGTGCTACATCATTATATTCCACGCTGAATTAAATAAGAAGGAACAAATGGTAAGAAAAAAGGAATGATTAATATTGCATGTGAAGGAGTTTCAAGCAGCAGTTGAAAAATAGAATTAGTTGGTTACCAGTGTGAAACATTGAAAACAACTCTCTCTTAAAAATTCCAAGAAGACATCACCTCATGTATTAGTTGCAAAGTTCATAATTGGTGAATGTCAGTTGTGTGGTTTTGCTAAGTAAAAAAATTCTTGAAAATTTAATTTTTTTCTCTTTATATAAAGAGAACAAAGAAACAATGAGAAAGAAAAAGTTGTAGAAAGAAAGTAACAAGGCATTAAAAAGAATTTAAAAAATTAGAATTTGTTTCCAATTTCACTGATCAACAAAGATTTTGCAGATCACGTTTAGCTTTAACCTATAGACTTCGGCTGTCAATCATGAAAGTAACCGATGATTTAATCTAGTGTAGTTTTTAATAAAAATCTTGTTTTCTACAATTTATTCTTACATACTTTTTAGATCCAGTCATTTTCATTTGTGTTATAGGATGCTTTGTGTAGCTCATGCACATCCAGTTATGCATTCAGAGCATATTGCTTACAATTTGTGGAAATGGTACAGTGTTTGCATGCCTAGGCATGTTTAGGCTGCCAGAAAGTATGTAAAAGTAGCACACATATACAAATGCTACTCAGTTTGTTGATATCAGATGCCCTGTACTTTGATGTGATTGTTTCAAGGCCTAGCATTGTATATGTTCATATAATTTACACAAATTGTAAACCTCTTTCAGACTTGGTATAGGACAATTGGTTACAGTAGAAATGTTGTGAAAGATGTCCTGTTGATCTTACAGCCTAGCACAGAGGAACTCAATGCCTTTTGATGTCCCAGTGATATGGTGGGAACAGAATGATGATGTGACAGATTGTTACTTCTGACTGACAGGTGTCGCTGGTTTCTCTGCTAAAAATACAAAATCAGTTAGATAGCCCAATCGGTTTCAGCCATGTCACCACTGCTACAATCTGCCAGTTCTGAAGCCACCTGAGAAATGGAGTTTAAATGAAAAAGATGAAGATGCTACAATGTATCAAATAGGCATGGACAGTGACAATGATCCATATTTTCAACTGTATATGTATGGTGAGCCTCATCTTATAATAGTCAGAATTAGACAACCAGGTCAGAGACTTGGGTTTTTCAAAATCAAAATCAAAAGATTTCAAGATTGTAAGGATGGTGTTGACTCCAGAAGAGGTGGACAGGATTATGGGGAGGCTGAGTTCCACCACTTGTTTACTGGACCCGTGCTCCTCCTTGCTGGTGTATGCAGCTCGGGAGGGGACACGAGGCTGGCTCCAGGCAGTAATAACTACTTCTTTGAGGGAGGGTAGCTTCCCTGCCACCTTGAAGGAGGTGGTGGTTAGGCCCCTCCTCAAGAAGCCTGCCCTGGACCTGGCTATTTTGAACAACTATCATCCGGTTTCCAACCTTTGCTTTCTTGTGAAGGTTGTTGAGAGCGTGGTGGCACATCAGCTCCCTCTGTTCCTGGAGGAAACTGACTATCTGGACCCGTACCAATCAGGTTTTAGGCCCGGGTACAGCACAGAGACGGCATTGGTCGCGCTGGTGAATGATCTCTGGTGGGCTCAGGACAGGGGTTGTTCCTCTGTCGTAGTCCTATTAGACCTCTCAGCGGCTTTTGATACCATCGACCATGGTATCCTACTGCAGTGGGGGGCACTGTTTTACAGTGGTTCTCCTCCTACCTCCTTGGTCATTCACAGTCGGTGTTGGCAGAAGGGCAGAGGTCGGCCTCGAGGCCTCTCGTTTGCGGAGTTCCTCAGGGGTCGGTCCTCTCGTCCCTCCTGTTCAACATCTATATGAAGCCGCTGGGTGAGATCATTCGTGTTTTTGGGGTGGGGTATCATCAGGATGCTGATGATACCCAGCTTTTCATTCCACCTCAAATCAACCCAGTGATGCCCTCAATGTGATGTCCCGTTGCCTGGAGGTGGTTCGGGTCTGGATGGGGTAGAACAGCCTTCGACTTAATCCCGATAAGACCGAGTGGTTGTATATACCGGAATCTCGGGTAATCCAGCCTATTCCATCTTTAACTATGGGGGATGAGGTGTTACCCCCGTAGATAGGGCTCGCAACTTGGGCGTCCTCCTTGACTCACAGCTCAGTTTGTAAGATCACATAGGAGCTGTGACCAGGGGAGCTTTTGCCCAGGTTTGCCTGGTGTGCCAGTTGCGGCCCTATCTGGACCGAGATGCCCTACGTACAGTCACTCATGCGCTCATGACCTCTCGAATAGCCTACTGCAATGCTCTTTACATGGGGCTGCCCTTGAGGACCACTCGGAGGCTCCAGCTGGTGCAGAATGCGGCCACGCGAGTTGTGATGGGAGTCTCCCAATTCTCCCATGTAACACCTCTTCTCCGTGAGCTGCATTGGCTCCCAGTTGCCCTCCGGGTGAGATTTAAGGTGCTGGTGATGACCTACAAAGCCCTAAATGACATGAATCCAGATTATTTACGGGAGCACCTTCTGCTGGCGTCAACTTCCCATCGTCCTGTGCGCTCTCACAGAGAGGGTCTCCTCAGGGTGCCGTCAGTCAGGGAGTGCCAGCTGGTGGCCCCCAGGGGGAGAGCATTCTCTGTGGGCATGCCTGCCCTCTGGAATCAGCTCCCTGTTGAGCTCCGGATGGCTCCCGCCCTTCACTCTTTTTGCCATGACCTGAAAACCTGGTTATTCGAGCTTGCCGGCCTGGACTGAGGGATTGGGATTTTAAATTTTAGAATTTGATTTACTTGGTTTGTGGCTAAATTTAATTTAATTTATTTTTAACTTTATATGCCATGTTTTAATTGCCCTGTACACTGCCCCGAGTCCTTTATTGTCCTTTAATTGTAATCTTTAGTTCCTTCTGGTTCGCTCTAATGTCCAACCTTCAAATTTTCAACCTATCATTTTTTTTACAATTCAAAACAAAAATATTTTTCTAATTGGAATGGTTCTTATAATTAATTTTAAAATCTTATTTCAAATGCAGTACATATGGATCTTTAGTCTGTTTGTAAATTTTCAACAACAGTGATCTAATCGCCCTTTTGCTGTTTATTCCAAAATAATGTTAACATCCTTAAACTTGTATTTAAAATGTCTTTCACTAATGATTGAAGGAAACTCAAGCAGTGCTACCAAACCTGCTGATCTAAAGATTCCAAATAATTAAATCCAGTTAAGAAACAGTTTTGAAAGTGATTAAAGTAGTGTCCTTTCTAAGGTGCCACAATGCTAGAGCAAAATGGCTATCCTTTCATCTCTCAGAGCTCTAAATCCAGCAGAGATTGGTATCTTGCAATCTCCTTGTGAGGAGGAGCTGTATAGAGCAGAGGTCCCCAACCTTCTGGGTACTGGGTACCGGTTACATGGAGAGAGGTTTTTCTGTGGACCCAGAGGGTGCGTGGTTTTGTGTGCTGCATCTTGTGGATGGAGCTTTGCTTGTTTGTTCAGCCAAGTTGCTGGCATGCCATGGCCCGGTGCTGGTCCACAGACTGGGGGTTGGGGACCCCTGATATAGAACACTTGTGGGTGATCTGAAGTCCTCTCATTGACACGACTGCACTACTTGCTGGCTCTTCATTCAAGCAAAACCACAGATAATCCCAATTAAACTAAAGAAGAGAAACCTCACTCATTTCCTCAACAGATCAGTGGAGGGCATCCTTAATAAGGATGGAAGAATGGAAGAAACCACATTACTTCTCAGTCAATCAATCACTACATCTCCCTGTGAAATTCCTGGTTCTGTGGCTGTATCCAAAGCATGGCTTTTTCCAGGGATCGAAATTACCCCTTTACACCAAAAGGCACCTGCCTCCTTTGTCAAATAGATGCCAGCAAAATAGACTCTTAGGATTTCCCACCTTGACACCTCCCAAACCTTGCAAAAAATATTGTTCTCCTTTCTTACTAGTTTTCCATTTACCTAGGGAGGCAATATTCTTCTCTATCCATCAACCTTCAAAATAAAAAAAAATCCAGAGAGACAAATTGGTTGTTTCCTGTATGCAATAGTGGTGAGTGTCTGTTGCCTGTATGGCTAAGGTCTCCTTTTTTGAGAAGGAGATGGATGGGGTTACCTGTGTCTTGGAGGCCTCTGCATGCAATCATCTGGTGTGGTATTTGTACTTACTGCTGGTTTGAGATGCAATTCTCATGATCTGTTGGACTATTGCAATGGGCTCTTTATGGAGCTGCATTTGAAAAGCATCCAGGAGCTGTTGCCAGATCACAATGCACAAGTGTTTGCAATTTCAGGTGCAGTAGAGTCACTATTATGTGATTTTCCATAAGCCTCTGATCCTGGTTGGTTATTTTTAAAATATTACATGATACAGAGTAATATATGGGATATTCTGAGCCAGTTTGGTCTAATGGTTAAGGCACCAGGCTAGTAAACAGGAGACCAAGGGTTCAAGTCCTTTCTTAGCCAAGAAAGTCAGCTGGGTGACTTTGGCCAGTCACTTTATTTTAACCTAACATCTCACACAATATGTTGTTATGGAGAAAATAGGAGGAAAAATGTGTTGGATATGTTCATCACTTTCGGTTGTTTTTAAAAATAATAAAGGCAGGCTATAAATAAATAAAATAAATATATAAATATGAAAGTGTAAGCAACAAACATCCCCCTACGTCAGGGGTGCCAAACTACCGGCCCGCTGGCTGGTTGCATCATACAGAGGCCGCACCCACCCCAGGTCCAGCAATGCGAAAAATAATTCACCATATGTCATGACATGTCATGTGACACGGCGAGTTTAGCACCCGTACCCTATGTAATAAACTTACACAAAATGTAAATATGAAGTATTTAATATAAAATGGTGACTCAGCATCATAGGTACATAATGCTTGGGAAACTGTCAATGATGTATAAAGATGTTTAAAATGTTTGTTGAAAATGTAACAATAAAAATGGCATTCCTTATCATCTTGGTGAACTTGCGCTAAAGCAAAGAAATATTGGCACCAGGTCTTTGTCCTAATTCACACAATTCCTAAAACAAATACAGTGTTACTGTTATATACTTAATGTTAATTGTTAAAGTGACAGCTCAGCCGGCATCAGCTGTGTAACATCCGGGAACAACAGGTGGAGTCAACCCCCCCCTAATGATTGGTCAGGCCGTTCAGGCGGGACTTTCTGGCCAGTGGATTGGCTGCCTGCCTGCCGGCAACAGTATTTAAAGGGTGCTGAGCTGTGGAGAGTTTTCCAGTCTGTTTAAACCACAATAAAGTCGTGTTCATGACCCACTGTGCTGTCATCTGTTCCTGATCGGTCCTGGCACCCAACTTAACAGTGGCAACGAGGGTGGGATTCTGCTTTTAGGAGCTGAAGCACTAGCTGAGTCACGAGAGCTGAAGCGCTTGCAAGCTGCGGGAAAGGAGGGGAAGAGAAAATTCTCCCAATTGATTCCTTCCCATTAAAAGCAGTAGCCAGACCTGAACAGAATGACCCAAATCGGACACATCCGCGAGTTCAATGTCCACTACCCGGGACACTGGGAGTCACACCTGGGACAAGTTGAAGGGTATCTCCTAGTGAATTGAATCGTGGAAGATTGAATGAAGGCAGCGGCGTTGCTCTGTATCAGCGGGCTGGCTGTGTACGACGTGGCTGTCGGGCTATGCATTCCCGATCCTGTCACCTCACTACCGTACGCGGACCTCGTCAGCAAATTGATTCAACATTTCATGCCTAAGAAATCGGAGATTTACTGGCGACTAAAATTCATCCAGAGGAACCAGCTCCCCAGAGAATCTGCAACCGATTTTGTGGCCGCTGTTCGACAAGCCGCTTGAATGTGGAAGATCTAATTTGGGACAGAATCGTGTTTGGCCTGAGCGACGATCACCTCCAACAAAAAATAATCGCAAAGCCAACCCTCAGCCTGTCAGAGGTCATCAACGAAATAATGGCTCAAGAGGCGATTAATGAAAAAAACGCGCTCCGACACAGCAACAACCCGAGTGGCTCCGTTCACCAGGAGAGTGTTGCGGACAGCGGAGAGGGGGAACCAGCTAATGAAGCAGAGATCGATGCCATTCTCCAGAGGCTGGAGAAATTCAAAAACCATCACAACAACACACCAACGCAGAAGAAACCGGTCGGGGCCAACAAAAATCTGAGAATCCTGAGCCGGAATTCAACCGGAAACAACCAAAATTGTGCCAGCTGTGGGGGCAGTCACCCTAGAGCATCCTGCCATTTCCGTAGTGCCAGATGCCATGCTTGTGGGAAAACCAGCCACATTTAAGCTGTCGAGCCCGTAACCGTGACAGCTTAAACGAAATTGACGAGCAGCCTGCAGGTACTAGTAACCCTGTTGAGCCCCATGGGACCTGGTCACACTCAGTTGTGGAAAATTTGTAAGTGGCATGCCAGTCAGCAATCCACCCCCTGCTCAAACCCAAAATCCAAATTTCAATCTTTGTGGAAGGAATTCTTTGCCTAATGGAAGTGGATTCTGGATCATCCCCTTTCCTTAATCTCATTCAAGATCTATTCATTAATTTGTAGGCAGAGCAGGCGGCGGATTTGCATAGAACCAACCAAAATTAGACTAACTGATTTTCAATGCACCCCAATTAAATTAAGGGGACAGGCCACGGTTTTAGTCAATTATAAGGGATTCCGGGGTCAGCTAAAAGTACTGATCACAGAGGGAAAAAGGACTAATTTGGTAGGCCTTGATTGGTTCGAAGCCGTAGGCATTTGGCTAGGGGGGGTAAACAGCGTCCAGCCGACAAACCTCGACACCATCTGTAATGAATTTACAGACGTGTTCGGGGGGGGGGGTTGGGAAAATACACAGGTCCACCATTCACGACAAAAGCTTCAAAAGCCTCAAGCAGTTGCTCTCCAGGAATTCAGCCATTACTCATTTTATAGAGGGGAAACCTATATGCCTAGCGTGTGATGCCTCACCTTATGGCGTGGGTGCAGTGCTCAGTCATTTAGAACTAACTGGGGAGCAAAAGCCAATTGCCTTTTACTCCAGGACACTTACACAAACTGAGAGAAACTATGCACAGATTGACAAGGAGGCCTTGGCCCTCGTTGCAGGGGTAAAAAAATTCCACGACTACCTGTACGGTAGTGAATTCACCATCTTTACCGATCACAAGCCCCTGTTAGGATTATTCACAACGAACAAAGCAACACCACAAATCCTATCGCTCAGGGTTTTAAGATGGTCTGTGTTCCTGTCTGCCTATTTGTATAAGTTGGTGTATAAACCTGGGAGGGAGATGGGCCACGCAGATGCGTTAAGCAGGCTGCCTCTGTCAATCACTGAGCCAGACCCAGCCCTGGCCAGCAATGTTCTAGCTATTCAGGAACTGCCTGACTGCCCCCTCCAAGCAAAAGACATAGCAGTCAGCATGGCTGTTGATAAAATCTTGAGCAGAGTATTAGCATGGGTAGCCTCCGGGTGGCAAGCACAGAGCTCAGGGACAGACTTCCAGGCATACTTTACCAGGAGAAACAAACTGTCTTCACATAAAGAGTGTCTTTTATGGGGTAGCCGGGTCATAGTCCCAGACAAATTAAGAACTAAGGTTCTGGAAGCTTTGCATGAAGGGCACCCCGGTATTGTCAGGATGAAAGCTCTGGCCCGCAGCTATGTGTGGTGGCCGGGCCTCGACAAGGAAGTAGAGGGACAGGTTGCAGGTTGCTACCAGTGTGAGAAAACCCGACCTGAGCAACCTCGCTCCCCAGTTCATAAATGGGAACCGACGTATGCACCATGGTCAAGAATCCACATTGACTATGCAGGCCCTTTCCAGGGTCAGCTGTTTCTGGTGGTGGTTGACAGTTATTCTAAATGGTTGGAAGTAGTTCCTGTATCTAGCATGACCACTACCAAAACAGTGCAGGTACTTAGGGGGCTCTTTGCAACGCATGGCCTGCCAGATGTCATTGTGTCAGACAATGGTCTACAATTTAAATCTGCTGATTTCCAGGCTTTCATCAAGGCCAACTTGATTAGGCACATCATGTCCGCCCCTTTCCACCCAGAGACTAATGGCCTTGCTGAACGAATGGTAAAATCAACTAAGGACGCCCTGAAGTGCATCGTCATTGGTGATTGACACCAAAGACTGGCACAATTTCTACTAAGCCAACATTCCACTCCGTCAACAGCCACCGGTAAAAGCCCAGCTGAACTTTGTTGGGGCCGACACCTCATTACAAAATTGGACAGACTGCACCCTGACTGTATAGCGGTGGAGGGGGAGCAGCACAAGACCGTCAGGGAGCTGGGTGTGAGGGACCTTGTGTGGGCCAGGAATTACGCCTCTGCGGACTTCTGGGTACAAGGGTTGGTGGTTGATAAAACAGGGCCATTGTCATATATTATTGAGGGGGAAGGAGGCCGGCAGGTTAGATGGCATATAGATCAGCTGAGGAAGCGGGCCCCAGAAAACCAAAAAGGGGAACTGGCTTTGGACAACCAGTCAACATCATTTCCTGCGGTCACCTTGACACCCGAAAGGCCCCCAGATGTGCATTTGCCAACCACGCAAAACAGGGAGAGGCTAGAGGCATTTTCTACACCACAGAACCCGGAGGACCAACTTATGGACTCCAATCCCATGCACTGGGAAAGAGAGGAAGAACTTAGCCGGTCTCCAGTCAGGGTGGAGTTGCCTTTAAGACGTTCCAGCAGAATATGCAAACCCCCAGCGTATCTAAAAGACTTCATAAGGTCATAGGTCACTTGCAGTGGCAAGACTAGAGCCTACAATAATATGTCAAGTTGTTTGTTTATTGTTATTGTTCTTTCTTGGGGGGGGAGGGGTGTTATATACTTAATGTTAATTGTTAAAGTGACAGCTCAGCCAGCATCAGCTGTGTAACACCTGGCAACAACAGGTGGCGTCAACCCCCCCTAATGATTGGTCAGGCCATTCAGGCGGGACTTTCTGGCCAGTGGATTGGCTGCCTGCCTGCCGGCAACAGTATTTAAAGGGTGCTGAGCTGTGGAGAGTTTTCCAGTCTGTTTAAACCACAATAAAGTCGTGTTCATGACCCACTGTCCTGTCATCTGTTCCTGATCGGTCCTGGCACCCAACTTAACAGTTACCATGAAACTCAACTGCTTTGAAACTCATTGATTTTGATACTCAACACATTTTGATGTGAAAATCTTGTCTCAGTACTCATTGAGCTAAAACGTTGGTGTCAGTTGCTTTGTGACTCACTATATTATTCCAGATTTGTTTGTTACTCATTGTTCAGTATTCACTGGAACCAATCAAGGATAAGTACCAAGGTATGACTGTATAAAATTAAAACCAGAAGATTTTCTTTTAAAACTATTGGATGAAGAATTTGGAAAAAACATTGGAGGTTTATTAGATAAGTTGACAGCAGCAACAATCCTATATGAGCAAAAATGGAAAGGCTTGTTAATTCCCCCCAGTGGAAGAATTAGAGAAGAGAAGCATCTTATTGCTGATTTATTTACTTTCTCAATTTATAAGGGCCAGTATGGTCTAGTGCAGGGGCTTCAAACTTGGCTCTTTTATGACTTGTGGACTTCAACTCCCAGAATTCCTCAGTCTGTGTGCTTGGCTGAGAAATTCTGGGAGTTGAAGTCCACAAGTCATAAAAGAGCCAAGTTTGAAGACCCCTGGTCTACTGGTTAAGGCATCAGGTTAGAAATCAGAAGACCATGAGTTCTAGTCCAGACATAGCCGTTAAAGCCAGCTGGATGATCTTGGGCAAGTTTCTGTCTATCAGCCTGTCACCCCACATGGTTGTTGTAGTAGGGAAAATAGGAGGATGAAGGTATGTTGTATACATTGAATCTCCATCCCTTTTCATTGGATCTCCATCCCTTTTCAGCAGAATTTCAACTTTCAGAGCTGCTGGGAAGTGCTCCATGCTGTAAGTTTTGCAAGGGCTGCACCAAAAAAGGAGCTAGAGCCCTGATTGGTTTGCATTGTATTTGAACTGTATTTGGGGTCCTCATTGGATCTCCATCCCTTTTCAGCAGAATTTCAACTTTCAGAGCTGCTGGGAAGTGCTCCATGCTGTACGTTTTGCAAGGGCTGCACCAAAAAAGGAGCGGCCCATAACTAAATATCAAAAACAGCAGGGGTACATTCAGGGCAAGTGCATCTGAGATTCGTTGTAACTCAGCATGTCTGGCTTAGTTCAGTGCAACACCTGTTTTGCAGCTGTCTTTCGCAGTACCCTTTTCAAACTTGGGAAACTGTCCTATCTGTAAACAAATCACTAGTCTACAAGGACAGATTATTTATCTAGGGTCTGTAATCTGTGCTCTTCAGGCAGAAATTAGGTGTCCAGTTCAGCCCTTCTACCCTATTGAGCCTCCGTGCTATCAGCCCCCTCAACCACAAAGATCCTGCAGGAGAAGGGCAGTGTGGACAACCGTGGGATCTGGCAGGGTGAGATCTGTGAACCATAAACCCAAAGCTTTCGCTGTGTCCCTGCACAACAGATACAGTGCCCTTTCTGACCTTAATAAGGACATTAAGGAGACAGGTAAAGGTATCTGTGATAATAACTCAAATAAGCAGGGGATCGTGGTCCAAGATGAAAAACTTGTTTTCGACAGGGAGAAGTGTGAATCTGGTATTACACACCAGTCATGCAAGAACAGAAAGGCATCCAAAAAGAGAAGCCACCTTCTGGTTGGTGATTCAATTATAAGGGATGTAAATTTAGGAAAGGACACAGAGGTTTTGAAAGAGGTCAGGTGTCTTCCAGGTGCTACTGCCAGTAGGGACAAGAAGCGTATTTCTAAAATAATCAAGAATGCCAGCAAGGACTGTGATGTGGAGGCAATTGTACATCTTGGCACTAATGATCTGTCCCAAAAAGATGTACTCTCTGTGCAGAGTGATTTCCAGAGCTTGGGGCAGGAACTTAGCAGAATAGGCTGTAGGCTTACTTTTTCAGAGGTTTTACCAGTGTATAAGGAGCAAAATGGAAAAGGCCAGCGTATAGCAGAATTTAATATGTGGCTAAAGGAGTGGTGTAAAGGAGAAGGCTTTGGTTATATTAGTCACGATGTCTGTAGCTGGTCCAATGAAAAAATGTATAAAAGAGATGGTCTGCATCCATGCAAGAAAGGGACTGAGTTACTTGGCAATAAAATCACAGCTTTTTTGGAGGAACATTTAAACTAAATAATGGGGATAGTGAGTTAATTGATACAGAACATCACTGTCCCCAGCAATCTAAGAAAATAGGGGAAGCCAGGCACCACACAAGTTATGCAGCAAGTAAACACAGGGTCAGTCATAAAGGACTCAAATATCTATACACTAATGCACAGAGTATGAACAGTAAGCAGGGTGAACTAGAAATTCAGGTAAATGAGGGCAGATATGATATTGTTGCCATTACGGAAACATGGTGGGACGAAACCTACAAATGGAACACACAGCTAGAGGGATTTAAACTATTTAAAAGAAACAGACTAAACAAAAGAGGAGGTGGAGTTGCTCTATATATAAGAAATAACTTTATCTCTACAGAGATACAGCACAACAATGACGAAAACTGTAAACTTGAAAGCATTTGGGTCAATATAAAAGGGGAAAAAATGACATTGCCATAGGTGTATACTATAGGCCACCCAACCAAGCAGAGGAAATAGATGAACCTTTTGCTAGTCAGCTAACTAAGGTATGTAAGAAGCACATCACAATAGTAATGGGGGACTTTAATTACCCTGATATCAACTGGGAGACAAACTCTGCACCAAGTGGAAGATCAAACAGATTCCTCTCAAACCTAGCAGACAACTTTCTCTCCCAAAAAGTAAAGAAGGGAACTAGGGGATTAGCCATATTGGATTTAATTCTCACTAACAGAGATGAAATGATAGAAGGTGTTGAAGCCACAGGAACCTTGGGGGGAAGTGATCATGCAATATTGGAATTCAACATTCTGGAGGCACAAGCAATAGAACACAGCCAAACTAGAGTCTTGGACTTTAAAAGAGCTAATTTCAATAAACTTAGAGAGACCATGGGAAGAATTCCATGGATGAGAATCCTAAAGGGGAAAACAACTCAAGAAGCTTGGGAAATTTTGAAAAGTGAGATAATAAAGGCCCAGTCTAGTACAATACCAACAAAGAAGAAAAATAACAGCTCTCAAAAGAAACCAGCATGGCTGCATAAAGAACTCTCTGATCAATTGAAAGATAAAAAGGACAAGTATAAGAATTCGAAAGAGGGGCACATAACTAAGTCAGAATATCAGCAAATAGCCCGTGCCTGCAAAGATGAAGTGAGGAAAGCTAAGGCTCAAAATGAACTAAGGCTTGCGACCAAAGTCAAAAATAACAAAAAATGCTTCTTTCAACATATAAAAAACAAGAAAAAAGTTAAGGAAATGATTGGTCCATTAGTGGGGGAAAGTGGCAAGAAGGTGACAAGCAATAGGGAGAAAGCAGAACTATTTAATTCGTTTTTTGCATCTGTCTTTATACAAAGGGAAAAAACAGTCCAACCTACCCAAACTAGTGCCATAAAAAACAGAATAGAAACGCAAGTTAAGATAGGCAAGAAAATGGTAAGTGAGCACCTGTCCAGCCTAGATGAGTTCAAATCACCAGGACCAGATGGATTATACCCCAAGGTTCTCAAGGAACTGGCAGACGTGATCTCAGAACCACTGAACTATATTTTTCAAAGATCCTGGAGCACTGGGGAACTACCAGAGGACTGGAAGAGAGCTGATGTAGTTCCCATCTTCAAAAAAGGGGAAAAATAGATCCAGGAAACTACAGACCTATCAGCCTGACCTCAATACTTGGGAAGATTCTGGAAAAGATAATCAAACAACAAATCAGTGAACACCTTGATGCAAGCAAAGTCATCACTAAAAGTCAACATGGGTTTGTCAAAAACAGACCATGCCAGACAAATCTTATTACATTCTTTGACCAAGTGACAAAACTAGTAACCAGAGGAAAGCTGTAGATATAATTTACTTGGACTTCAGTAAGGCATTTGATAAAGTAGATCACAACCTACTACTTGATAAGATAGAAAAATATGGGTTAGATAGCATTACCACCAGATGATTCTTCTGAGGGATTCTTGTCCGCAGTAGTATACCTGATGGTCATCTGAATTAAATTCACCCATTCCTGTCCATTTTAGTTCGCTGATACCTAAGATGTCGATGTTTAGTCTTGTCATCTCTTGTTTGACCACGTCCAGCTTTCTTTGATTCATGGATCTTACATTCCAGGTTCCTATGGAGAAAAAATCTTTACAGCATCGGACTTTCCTTTCACCACCAGACATATCCACAGCTGAGCGTCCTTTCGGCTTTGGCCCAGTCGCTTCATTCTTTCTGGCGCTACTAGTACTAGCCCTCTGCTCTTCCCCAGTAGCATATTGGACGCCTTCCGACCTGAGGGGCTCATCTTTCAGCGTCATATTGTTTTGCCTTTTGGTACTGTCCATAGGGTTTTCATGGCAAAGATACTGGAGTGGTTTGCCATTTCCTTCTCCAGTATGCAGGAGAAGACTCCTGCGAGTCCCTTGGACTGCAAGGCGATCAAACCGGTCAGTCCTAGAGGAGATCAACCCTAACTGCTCTTTAGAAGGCCAGATCCTGAAGCTAAAACTCAAATACTTTGGCCACCTAATGAGAAGGAAGGACTCACTGGAGAAGAGCCTAATGCTGGGAAAGATTGAGGGCAATAGAAGAAGGGGACGACAGAGAATGAGGTGGCTGGATGGAGTCACTGAAGCAGTAGGCGTGAGCTTAAATGGACTTCAGAAGATGGTAGAGGACAGGAAGGCCTGGAGGAACGTTGTCCATAGGGTCGCGATGGGTCGGACACGACTTCGCAACTAACAACAACAACCACCAGATGGATTCGTAGCTGGCTGACAGGCCGTACTCAGCGTGTGGTCCTCAATGGAACCGCATCTACATGGAAGGAAGTGTGTAGTGGGGTGCCCCAGGGCTCTGTTCTGGGCCCAGTGCTCTTCAATATCTTCATTAATGATTTGGATGAGGGGATAGATGGGGAACTCATCAAATTTGCAGACGACACCAAGCTGGCAGGAATAGCCAATACTCCAGAAGATAGGCTTAAGATACAGAAGGATCTGGACAGACTCGAACACTTGGCACTATCTAACAAAATAAAATTCAATGGTGAAAAAAGTAAGGTTCTACATTTAGGCAGGAAATATCAAATGCATAGGTATAGTATAGGTGGTACCTTACTCAATAGTAGTAACTGTGAGAGGGATCTCGGAGTCTTAGTAGACTATCACTTCAATATGAGCATCCAGTTTTGGTCACCACGATGTAAAAAAGATGTCGAGACTCTAGAAAGGGTACAGAGAAGAACAACAAAGATGATTAGGGGGCTGGAGGCTAAAACATATAGGGAACAGTTGCTGGAATTGGGTATGTGTAGTTTAATGAAGAGAAGGGTGAGGGGTGACATGATAGCAGTGTTCCAATATCTCAGGGGCTACCACAAAGAAGAGGGAGTCAAGCTATTCTCCAAAGCACCTGAAAGCAGCACAAGAAGCAACAGATGGAAACTAGTCAAATAGAGAAGCAACCTAGAACTAAGGAGAAACTTCCTGACAGTTAGAACAATTAACCAGTGGAACAACCTGCCTCCAGAGGTGGTGAATGCTCCAACACTGGAGGTTTTTAAGAAGAGACTGGACAGCCATTTCCCTGAAATGGTATAAGGTTTCCTGCCTGAGCAGGAGGTTGGACTAGATGACCTCCAAGGTCCCTTCCAACTTTATTATTATTATTATTATTATTATTATTATTATTATTATTATTATTATTATTATTATTATTATTATTATTATTATTATTATTATTATTATTATTATTATTATTATTATTATTATTATTATTATTATTATTATTATTATTTTACTATTACTATTATTATTATTATTACATTTGCCCCCTTGGTACAAATAAATAAATGCCACCTAAGTCAAACATAGGAACTTTGGGTGGTATACAATACAGAGTTTATGCTGAGATCATTTTCTTTGTCAACAGGGATTTGATGCCCTACAATTGCCATAATGATAGTGATTAATGGAAGAAAATTGTGAGGGTAGAATATCGATGACTGCAAAGCCACTTCAGCTCTGACAAGTTGTGCTTACTGCATAAAAGCCCTGCCAAAAGGTTGTGTTTTTTTACATCACTCTTTGATTTGCACTTGACCACAGCACAATTATTCACTTTTATTGCCTGAATTTTTGATCAAGGTGCTGGGTGTTTGTTGATCATGGTGGTAAGATTGGGATGGGGCTTATCTCAAGAGCTCCTGGCTCTTTTTCTAATCTTCTTGCTTGTAAAGCTCAACCATTCCTTCAGAAAAAAATGCAACCAAAAAGATCCTTATCTGGGAAAAGTTTCCACCCATCCTTCAGATCCTTCAGATGAAATTATAATTGGAGAATTTGTATCCATGATACTTGGTAATTATAGAGAACAGAAGTTTAGGGAACATCCAATGTCTTCACCAGCAGAAGCTTAGTAGGTAATTCTTCATTTTTATCCAAGGTGTCTCTGACCCCATAGCATTCTTTCCTAAAAAAATCTTCAGTAGTTTTTCATTCTTGGAAGATTCTGTTTGGGTCTGATGATCATTCTTACTTTCCCCACCTAAGTGACTATTTCTAAGTAATGACAGATCTCTTATTCTGTCTTATAATTTTCTCCATGTTTTGACATTCTATATGCCAAGCACACTTATACCAGAGATTGAGTTGAAACATATACATAGCCAACTGAACTGTGTGTGAAGATGGATTTGCTAAGAGCCCCAATAATTCTCTCTGTACAATTTAGACCCTCTGGTAGACAATAGGGAATAAATAATAAGATTTAAAAAATATTAATTCTAAGATAATGTTTCATTTGTAGGGTACTGTACCTTGGGCAAGTTGAATGAGAGTAATTAGGAATTCTTACATCCCTAATTCCTTTCAAGAATTCTCATTAGAAACCCTGACAAAGTATGTCTATGGCAATGTTATATTTAATAATGTACTTTGGATGAGTAAAGAGAGAATCAATTTTGTATATCCAAAGTATAGATCCAAAATGTTGTATATCCTTATATACCTTACCAGGAAGATTAGATCCTCTCTGTTCCTCTGTCTGTCTCCTGCATCTCTCTGATTTAAGAGAATAGTTTCTTTATGACATCTGTAACTTGTATGAATCACACCATTAAGATATATAATAAAGTACAAAAGAAAAAAGTATTAATTTTAAAAAAGAAACTTAAAATACATAGACAGATATATATAGTATGTGCATTAATGACAGAAGGAAGAAACTTATTCACTTTGCTTTAAGGGAATATCTGAACCATTTATTTCAGAAAGAATTTCCCATCATATACAGAACAATATTTAGTCAAGCAATATGGGCAAGCAAAGATCTAAGCTGTAAGTCACTTAATTATTAGCCCTTAAGATCTAACATTCAAAATTCTCTTGGCAGTCTAATCCCTAAAAACTACCAGCATGTCCTCGCTTTTCTTTTTGCCATTAAAGAAATCAATAATATTCCTGATCTGTTGCCCAACAACACATTGGGGTCCCAGATTTATGACAATGCTTACAATTCATGGAGAACCACTTGGACCACTTTTGATCTTCTCTTTCTAAGACAAGGGGATCCACTCAATTATTACTGTAACACTGAAGTGGAAGTCATGGCCAACATTGGGGGACTCACCTCTGAAAATTCTATCCACATGGCCAACATCTTAAGTACTTACAAGATTCCTCAGGTAAATTTTTGGAAACAGATATATAGAAGGAAAAGGAGAATAACTTTTAAGTCTCTGTGGTAAAGGTAAATTCTCCTATTGTTTGAACTGTCATTTTACATCTATGGTGATTTCTACTTGAGGACCTGGCTTGCTGCAAGCTTGAAATGTAAACTAGAGAAATCAAATTTCTTTCACATACTTTTCACGAGTTTGAAATTAAATACACTGATTGATTGATTGTTTGCTATGTGCCTTCAAGTTGATGTTGTTTTTTAGTGACCACATAAATATGAAAGCTACTTAACTGGTATTTCTCATCTTCAAAAGGACCATCCATGGGCAATGTGAGTCCATCTACCCACCAAACAATATATTAAAGTGGATTTTTAAGAATGTCTTTTAAAAAGAGTGTATACAAAATTGAATGCTTTTCTGTGATTTAAAATGTTTTTCCCCAGTTAAGTTACGGCTCCTCTGACCCCATGTTAAGAGACAAAATTGGTTTTCCTTCTTTCTACCGTATGATTCCCAATGAAGCTTTTCAATACATGGGGATAGTTCAACTTTTGAAATATTTTGGATGGAACTGGGTTAGTCTAATTGTTTCAGATGATGAAAGTGGTGAAAACTTTCTTCGAACTCTGAGACCCAAGCTTCTACAAAATAATATTTGCATAGCTGGGATACAGATGATCCCAATCATGTCAATGTATTTATTAAGAGAGATACTTGAGAAAAAAATCCTTCAAATTGAATCTGTTATCTCCCAAATTAAAGTCAATGTGTTCCTTGTATATGGAAATGGTCAGTCTCTGGAGGGATTACAGATTGTTTTATGCGCAATCGAAATTGGCCGTAAGAAGCCTCTGGAGAAGGTGTGGATCACAACATGTGAATGGGATTTCACTGCTCAGAACTCTGCCAGAAAATTTAGCAAAAAATCCTTCAATGGAACCCTATCATTCTCACTCCACACCAAGGTTGTGCCAGGATTTCAGAATTTTCTTGAGAAAATAAATCCTCTGAAGTCTACATTTTATTTCCTGTCTCAATTCTGGACATCAACATTCTTCTGCTCAATCAATGGTGTTACATATAATGGACAGAAAGTGAAGAATTGCACTGGGGAAGAGAAGCTGGATAGCCTTCCTGATTTTATCTTTGAGATGGGGATGTCAGGTTGGAGTTATAGCATCTACAATGCTGTTTATCTTGTGGCACATTCTCTCCATGCTTTGTATTCCTGGAGGAACAAACAGAGGGGAAGCAGAAATCAAGGCCAATGGAATCTCCAAAAGGTTCCTCCCTGGCAGGTACTCACAAGTAAATTGGTCAATTCATATAATAAAATAATAGCATACAGGTGAAACTTGAAAAATTAGAATATCGTGCAAAAGTTCATTTATTTCAGTAATGCAACTTAAAAGGGGAAACTAATATATGAGATAGACTCATTACATGCAAAGCAAGATAGTTCAAGATGTGATTTGTCATAATTGTGATGATTATGGCTTACAGCTCATGAAAACCCCAAATCCACAATCTCAGTAAATTAGAATATTGTGAAAAGGTGCAATATTCTAGGCTCAAAGTGTCCCACTCTAATCAGCTAATTAAGCCATCACACCTGCAAAGGGTTCCTGAGCCTTTAAATGGTCTCTCAGTCTGGTTCAGTAGGATCACAATCATGGGGAAGACTGCTGACATGACAGTTGTGCAGAAATCCATCATTGATACCCTCCATAAGGAGGGAAAGCCTCAAAAGGTAATTGCAAAAGAAGTTGGATGTTCCCAAAGTGCTGTATCAAAGCACATTAATAGAAAGTTATGTGGAAAGGAAAAGTGTGGAAGAAAAAGGTGCACAAGCAGCAGGGATGACCGTAGGCTGGAGAGGATTGTCAGGAAAAGGCCATTCAAAAGTGTTGGGGACTTTCACAAGGAGTGGACTAAGGCTGGAGTCAGTGCGTCAAGAGCACCACACACAGATGGATCCTGGACATGGGCTTCAAATGTCGTATTCCTCTTGTCAAGCCGCTCCTGAACAACAAACAACGTCAGAAGCTTCTTACCTGGGCTAAAGAAAAACAGACCTGGTCTGTTGCTCAGTGGTCCAAAGTCCTCTTTTCTGATGAGAGAAACTTTTGCATCTCATTTGGAAACCAAGGACCCAGAGTCTGGAGGAAGAATGGAGAGGCACACACTGCAAGATGCTTTTTTATTGAAAAGTTTTACAAAATTTTTAATAATAACACCCCCTCCCCATCAACCCTCTCCCCTTCCCTCCCCCCCTCCCGGACTTCCCAATGCAGAATACATGGTATTACATATAGCAATCTTATGCAAACATATGCTAAATATCTATTATAACATTAAAACACCTTCCTCCCTTTAACTCCCTTATAAAAAAAACTAAAGTAATTATAATAACACTTCTATAATTGTAAAAATTATTCATATGCTATTTGAAACTTTTTAGTCCCATATTTGTTCTGAATATAATCAATCCATCTTTTCCATTCCAAAATATATTTTTCTTGTTATTGTTCTTTCAAATATGCTGAAACTTTTGCCATTTCAGCTACGTCCATTACTTTAAGTATCCATTGTTCTATTGTAGGTAAATCTTCTTTCTTCCAATGTTGCGCCACCAAAAGTCTGGCTGCCGTTATTAAGTGTAACATTAATTTAGTTTCTATAACAGTACAATCCGAAATAATCCCCAATAAGAATAGCTGCGGAGTAAATCTTATTTTTTTCTTAAAAACTTTCTGAAAAATCCACCATATTTTTATCCAAAAGGCTTTAACATTTTTACATGTCCACCATATATGATAATAAGTTGCCTCTTCACTACCACATCTCCAACACTTAGGTGGTTGATTTGGATACGTACATGCTAGCTTGTCTTTTCCTGTGTCCAAAACTCCATTCCAATCTCCCATTAAAATACAATATTTATAATCCCATTGGGTTATTCTATCATGTAAAATTTTTCTTGATGTTGATTTGGTGCGTATATTCCAACCAAAAGTATTATCTTTCCTTCTGTTATAAGTTCAATTGCAATATATTGTCCTTGTGCATCTGCCTCAATTAATTTAGCAGTTAAATCTTTAAGTATATAACTACTCCATTCTTCTTATCCGGGGCAGATGCAACAAAATGTATTCCCAATCTAGAGTTTGTCAAATACTTTTGGTCTACTACTCTAATATGTGTCTCTTGCAAACAAATAACATCATTTTTTTATTGTTTCAAATAATGAAATATTTTTCCCCTCTTTTGTGGTGAATTTAAGCCATTAACATTCCAAGTTAGAAACTTGGTCGCCATCTTTCACGACTAGAAGCTTTTGGAACAATTCCTGCAGATTCATATGAACCTGTTGCTTTGGTCTTGCCCCTCCCACTGCTTCCGTTTTAGTAACTTTTTGAGTTTTAATTTGATCTTGCTGTTTCTGCTGTTCTTGCGCTTTTCATGTGGCTGCTGCTCGCATCACTCTTTGGCCTCTAGGTTCCTCTATTGATTTCAAAGGCTGGTCCATATCCACAACTAATTGTAGTTCTTCTTCAACCAACAAATTCGAACCTTCCGCATAAATCTGTTTCTCTTCCATTTGAGCCTGTTTTTTCTCTCCTTTGCTTCTTTTTTTTTTCAGGAAATAGTGGCAAATCTGCTTTCAGCACATTAAAATAAAATTCTTTTGCTTTCCCTATTGTATTAAGAGGATATCTAGTACCTAAGTACTTGACCACTATTCCAACCGGTATATCCCATCTGAACTGATGCTGCCTTTTTTCAATTCATTTACCAGAAAAGCAAACTCTTTCCTTTTTCTTAAAATTTTTGGAGGAATTTCTTTCAATATCAAAACGTCTGGATTTTCTACTTGGAACCTTTTGTTATAAAAAGCTTGAATAATTTCATTTCGAATCACCCTCTTTGAAAAGTAAATCACCGCATCTCTTGGTAAATTCCTCTGCTTTGCAATCCAGGAGTTGACTCTAAAACCCTTTTCAATTTCCCGTATGAAATCCTCAAGTTGCCAACCCATTATTGGAGCAAAGGCCTTTGCCAGTATCTCTTTCAGGTTTTCCTGTTTGTTCTCCTTCACTCCTCTAATTCTTAAAGCAAATTCCATTTCTCTATATTGTCGCATAACTGTTTCATCTTCCATCAATTCATCAATTCAATTCATTAAAACCAAAATAATTTAGAAAACCAGAATAGAACTAAAAGAAAAGCATACATGATGTAACAACAGAGATAAACTAGTAAACACAACCAGCTTTTGAAACTGCAAAGAAAAGCAAGTGAATGTTTTTAGAAGAATGTTGAGAGAATGAAGATATCTTATACAAATATTTAAAGTGAATTAGAAGTTGAGAGTCCAGATGCACCAATGAGATACTGATTTAAAATTGATGCTAAATTTAACGCCTTGGGGAAAATGAATAAATGTAATCCATTCTGGGATGGGTCCTTCTCAGATATTAAATCCCACTATCAGAAGAGGAATAAAAAGTAAGGACTCACTACTTCTCCCAAATGAGTAAAAAGGCCTAAATTGTTTGTAACTGGAGTGCTCCAGAATAGGTGTAGTAAGTTAGTTAGGATTTAGGTAGAAATAAAAAAGAGATAAATTGTCTATAGCCTAAATTTTTTTAAAGAAATTTTTTATCCACGTCATTCAAAAATGGGAGAAATGAGTCTCTGGAAAATGAATTTGACTGGCAGACTTGTAGTTTCTCAGGTAAAAGGAAAAAATCCTTTCTGTCATCTTACATAGTTTAGAGGCAATGGAATGAGTCCCTGGTTTCAGATTCAGATGAAAAATATTGCTGTTATGGTTAACCATCCATGTTCTGGTTGGATAAAAGCTTTTCAATTCTTGATGTACTTCGAAAACACCAATTTTCAGTACTGCATCAAATATCAATTTAAATGTAATATCACTGATGTTCCAAGTGACCGTTACTTTTTGTTAGAGCAGTAACCTATTTCTCCTTCCCTCTAGCTTAATTCATTTTTGAAACAAGTCCACTTTAACAATAACGTCGGAGATGAAATATTTCTCGATGAAGATAGGGACTTAGCAACAGGCTATGACCTCATCAATTTGGTGACATTTCCCAATGACTCTTTCCAGAGAGTCCAAGTTGGAAGAATCGATCCCAGTTTTCAACTTGGAAAAGGATTCATCATTAATGCAAGTGCCATTATGTGGAATCCCACATTTCATCAGGTTGGAACTATTATATTTTCTTCAGCTTAATATCAGTATCATTTGAGTGGTATTTAACACACACAATCTGGAGAATGACAAGAAAATTTTGTTGAGAGAGCTGAATTTAGAAAATATATTTGGGAAAAAGAAAAATGTGGTGAGGATGGCCGAAAAGATCATTGGCAGTTCCCTTTCCTCCATCCAGGACATACCACAGAAGGGTTGCTTAAGCAGGGTCCGTAAGATTATCTGGGACAATACACATCCTCTTCACAACCTTTTTTCCTTTTTACCTTCAGAACATCCAGATTCAGCTATAGTTTGATTCCATACAGCATTAACCTTGTGAACTCTCAAGCTTCTTTCTTCTGTTCTATATTCAAGATGGACAGTATTTATTATTTTTTGTTAGGTATATGTAGGGGTGTGAGTCTATACATATGTGTATATAGTATGGTTAGGTATGTGTCATGTATGTGTTCCGCTTTGAGAGCAGGCAATTATATTTCATTTTTGATGTGTACCGTTGTGCCCACAGTAAAAAAATGACAATAAAGTTTATCTTATCTTAAAATGCAGAAAGAGTTACCAACATGAGACAGTTGTGATATTATGAATCTTTCTAAGATATTAATAACCTGTTTCATAATTTCTAAAATCTATCTGTTCCAAATGTACATAATTTAGAATTACATACCGAGGAGGAGAAAACTATTTCTTGTTCTACAGACTCTTTTTTTCTGGACAATCTTAACAGATGGTGCCAAAATCTACCTGTGTTGAGAGCTGCCATCCCGGACAGAGCAAACTAATTCAGCAGGGGAAACAAATCTGTTGTTATGATTGCATTCAGTGTCCTTCAGGGAGGATCTCAGCACAAATGGGTAAACATCTATCTAGGAAAACATCCAGAAATTTTCTAGTTTGTGCTTGTGGAATATCTTTCTCCCTTCCATACATCTAATGACTTTATTATGATTTATGTTCTTCAGTAGTGTATTCAAAGGCTATTTTTGTATTGATTTGTGCTTTTAAATCAGGGGCCCCACCCCCCAAATTGTGGCCCATTGAGAACTGGGCCATGCAAGTGGTGTGCAAGCATGTGTGTGAACATGTGATGCTCTATTTGTGCGAGCTTCGTGCATCTGCTTCATGCAAATGGAGCTGTGTGCGCTCACCCATTGCTTGTGCAAAACTATTCCCCCTCCCCCCCACTGCTGGTGCTGTTACCAGTCCAGAAATATGAAAAGATTGGGGACCATCATTTTAAAAGATTTTTGTAGAGCTCAGTACTTACTTTTTTACATCAGATAATATATAAAGATCAGGAAGTATGAAAAATATTAGTACAAAGTTCAGTTGCGGCCCTATCTAGACTGGGATGCCTTACGTAGGTCACTCATGCGCTCGTGTCCTCTCGTCTTGACTACTGCAACGCTCTCTACATGGGACTACCCTTGAAGACCACTCGGAGGCTCCAACTGGTACAGAATGCAGCCGCGAGAGTTGTGTTGGGAGTTTCCCGACACTCCCATGTCACACCTTTGCTCCGCGAGCTGCATTGGCTTCCAGTTGTCTTCCGGGTGAGGTTCAAGGTATTAGTAATGACCTACAAAGCCCTACATGGTATGGGTCCGGAATACCTTGGGGAGCACCTGCGGCCGGCGTCAACTTCCATCCGCCCAGTATGCTCCCACAGAGAGGGCCTCCTCAGGGTGCCACCGGTCAAAGAATGCCGACTGGTGGCCACCAGGGGGAGGGCGTTCTCTGTGGGTGCACCGGATCTTTGGAACCATCTTCCGGTCGAGCTCCGGATGGCGCCCGATCTCCGCTCCTTCCAGCGCGATCTTAAAACCCATCTCTTTGAACAAGCTGGCCTGGCCTGATGGGACGGGGTTGGATTTTATAAATGGATTTTAACTTTTAATCTGTATTAATTTATTACGGGCACTGTTTAAGTACTTTTTAATAATTTTTAATTTTTGTATCTTGTTTTTATGTATTGCCCTGTTCACCGCCCTGAGTCCTTCGGGAGAAGGGCGGTATACAAATTAAATTATTAAATTAAATTATTAAATTAAATACTGAATTTATGCTTGTGATCTTCAGATGCAGATGAATGTGAGTCTTGCCAAGAAGAACAGTATCCTAATACAAGTCAGCAAGAATGCATTCCCAAAGTAATGACTTACCTGTCCTATAAAGATGGCCTGGGGACAGCTCTGACATCTTTGGCACTTTTTCTTTCTCTGACCACATGTACTGTGATGGTGATCTTCAGGTTACACTCGAACACTCCCATTGTGAAAGCCAACAATTGGAGCATCACATGTATCCTGCTTACCTTTCTGCTGCTATGTTTTCTCTGCTCCCTCCTCTTCATAGGAAGGCCTAGCAAGGGAACCTGCCTTTTAAGGCAGGCTGTGTTTGGTATCACCTTCTCTGTTGCTGTTTCCTGTGTCCTGGCCAAAACGATCACTGTGGTTGTGGCTTTTGTGGCTACAAAACCAGGGAACAAGATGAGGAAATGGATGGGAAAGAGGCTAGCAATCTTGGTCATTGTGCCTTGTTCTTTGATTCAGATTGCCATCTGTGCTGTTTGGTTGGTGAACAAGCCCCCCTTTCCAGAATTAGAGAAGCATTCCCAAGTGGGTGAGATCTTAGTGCAATGCAATGAAGGCTCAGAGATGATGTTTTACATTGTGTTGGGCTACATGGGTCTTCTGGCCATTGTGAGCTTCACAGTGGCTTTCTTTGCCAGGAAACTGCCTGACAGTTTCAATGAAGCCAAGTTCATCACTTTCAGCATGTTGGTGTTTTGCAGTGTTTGGATTTCCTTCATCCCCACTTACATGAGCACCAAGGGCAAATTTATGGTAGCTGTGGAGATTTTCTCTATATTAGCCTCTGCTTTTGGTTTATTGAGTTGTATTTTCCTTCCCAAGTGCTACATCATTATATTGCAGCCTGAATTAAATAAGAAGGAACAAATGGTAAGAAAAAAGGAATGATTAATATTGCATGAGAAGGAGTTACAAGCAGCAGTTGAAACTTAGAATTAGCTAGTTACCAGTGTGAAACCGTGAAAACAACTCTCCCTGAAAAATCCAAGAAGACATCACCTCATGTATCAGTTTCAAAGTTCATAATTGTTGAATGTTAGTTGTGTGGTTTTGCTAAGTAAAATACTGTTGAAAATTTAAATATTTTTCTCTTTATATAAAGAAAACAAAGAAAGAATGAGCGAGAAGGAGAAAAGTTGTAGAAAGAAACTAACAACGCATTAAAAGGAATTTAGAAAATTAGAATTTGTTTCCAATGTCACTGTACAACAAAGATTTTGCTGATCACTTTTAGCTGTAACCTATAGACTTTTGGCTGTCAATCACTATGTTTTCATCTAGCGTACTTTTTAATAAAAATGTTATTTTCTACAATTTATTCTTATATACATTTTAGGTCCAGTAATTTTCATTTGTGTTATAGGATGATTTATATAGCTCATGCACATCCAGGTATACACTCAGAGCATATTGCTTACTATTTGTGGAAATGGTACAGGTTTTGCATACCTAGGCATGTTTAGGCTGCCAGAAAGTCTATAAAAGCAGCACACATATACAGATGCTACTCCTTTTGTATTTTGATGTAATTGTTTCAAGGCCTAGCATTGTGTATGTTCATATAATTTACACAACTTGTAAACCTTTTACAGACTTGGTATAGGACAATTGGTGACAGTAGAAATGTCTCCCGAATGTTGAAACAGCCATGACACATACTGCTACATTTGTGTGAGTACATGATTAAGCCTCAAAAATGTGCCATGACTGGATTTGTTAAGAAATGGTAGGAACTGTTCTTTGGTTGTAAGACTGGTGATCAGGACAAGGCCTCGACTCCTCATATTTGTTGTGAAAGATGTCCTGTTGTTCTTAGAGCCTAGCACAGAGGAACTCAATGCCTTTTGATGTCCCAGTGATATGGTGAGAACAGAATGATGATGTGACAGATTGTTACTTCTGATGGACAGGTGTCGCTGGTTTCTCTGCTAAAAATACAAAATCAGTTAGATAGCCCAATCGGTTTCAGCCATGTCACCACTGCTACAATCTGCCAGTTCTGAAGCCACCTGAGAAATGGAGTTTAAATGAAAAAGATGAAGATGCTGCAATGTATCAAATAGGTATGGACAGTGATGATGATCCATATTTTCAACTGTGCAATGC
Source organism: Vipera berus (assembly GCF_964194415.1). Taxonomy (NCBI): domain Eukaryota; kingdom Metazoa; phylum Chordata; class Lepidosauria; order Squamata; family Viperidae; genus Vipera; species Vipera berus. The sequence goes on along the minus strand of NC_138205.1, from coordinate 12,927,597 downwards.
AATGAAGGCTCAGAGATGAACCTCATCTTGTAATAGTCAGAATTAGACAAACAGGTCAGAGATTATGGTTTGTCAAAATCAAAATTAATTTTTTTTCAAGATTGTAAGAATGGTGTTGGCTGTTACAGGTGGGGTGGCCAATCTAATTCAGATAGCCCCAATTTTGTCAAGAAAATATGTCCCTCTTCCATAATATCTTTGAAACACACGCAATCTATAGAGGCCGACAGTGTTAAAATTAACTCTTGGGTCCCCTGTTCAAAAATATCCTTCAGTCTGTTGAATGTAAAATATTTCGTTCCATTCTCTTTTAATAAGTCAAATGTAAGTATTATTGTCCTTTAATTGTAATCTTCAGTTCCTTCTTGTTCGCTCTAATGTCCAACCTTCAAATTCTCAACCTATCATTTTTTTACAATTCAAAACAAAAATATTTTTCTAATTGGAATGGTTCTTATAATTAATTTTAAAATCTTATTTCAAATACCGTACATATGGATCTTTAGTCTGTTTTTAAATTTTCAACAACAGTGCTCTAATCGCCCTTTTGCTGTTTATTCCAAAATAACGTTTACATCCTTAAACTTGTATTTAAAATGTCTTTCACTAATGATTGAAGGAAACTCAGCCAGTGCTACCAAACCTGCTGATCTTAAGTTTCCAAATAATTAAAAACCAATTAAGAAGCAGTTTTGAAAGTGATTAAAGTAGTGTCCTTTCTAAGGTGCCACAAGGCTAGAGCAAAATGGCTATCCTTTCATCTGTCAGAGCTCTAAATCCAGCAGAGACTGGTATCTTGCAATCTCCTTGTGAGGATCAACTGTATAGAGCATCAACATTCTTTTGTTCACTCAGTAATCGCATGGTAGACAAGAAGAAAATGAAAAAATGCACTGGGGAAGAGAAGCTGGAGAGCCTGCGTAGTTCTCTCTTTGAAATGGAGAGATCTGGTTGGAGTTACAGCATCTACAATGCTGTTTATCTTGTAGCACATTCTCTCCATTCTTTGTATTCCTGGAGGAACAAACAGAGAAGATGCAAAAAACAAGGTCAACTTAATCTCAAAAAAGTTGATCCATAGCAGGTACTCACAAGTAAATTGGTCAAAAATAGTTTTTTTTTAAAGTCAGAACTGAACTGAAACAAAAGCGTCATACATGATACTATAAGACACAAAAGCCTAATTATCCCCTTTAATAAAGAAATGCATTTTTTGTATTTCTGATTTTAAAAATGTAGAAGAATATTAAGGTGTTTGTAAACTGGTATGGCCACATTTTCAATTATAAATTAATTGAGAGAAGTGAGGTTTCTTTAACAAAATACATAAAGTGTTTTAGAAATTAAGAGTCCAGGTGTGCCAGTGAAATATTGATTTAAACTGATTCTAAATTTGGGAGAATGGGGAAGAATGGATAATTGAATCCATTCTGAGTCTCTTCCTTCTTAAATTAATTAAAACAGCCTACTGCTTAATTTCACTATCAAGAGAAGATGAAACAGTATTATTTTTTGACTGCTGTTCACAAAGGAGTAAAGGCTCTGAAATTGTATAGCAATAGCAATAGCACTTACACTTATATTCTGCTTCACAGTGCTTTACAGCCCTGTCTAAGCAGTTTACAGGTTCATTATATTGTCCCCAACAATCTGGGTCCCCATTTTACTGACCTTGGAAGAATGGAAGGGGAATAAACCTTGAGTTGGTTAGTATCAAACTGCTGGCAGTCGACAGAGTTAGCCTGCAGTATTGCATTGTAACCATATTGAATTCTGCCACCCTGGAAGTTTTTAACAAGAGACTGGACAACCATTTGTTTGAAATGGTATAGGGTTTCCTACTTGAGTAGAGGGTTGTACTAGAAGACCTCCAAGGTCCCTTCCAACCTATTATTATTATATAAAACTTGTATTCATAAAACATGAAACTCAGTCAACTGAACACTCAAATTGACTGGCACTAATGGTTGACACGGGTTAATGCCAGCATCCTAGGTATCAACCAAGTATCTCCTTAAAATGTAAGATGTTCCGAGTAGCGCGGTTTTTTGTAGCTGCAGCATCATCATCATTATTATTATTATTATTATTATTATTATTATTATTATTATTATTATTATTATTATTAATGATGCCTGGGACTTTTGGAGAATTTTGAAAGGAGGAGCAATGATTAGATAATTCCACATGGGAATGAATTCCCTATTGCAAGAGTAAGAAACAGCTAGATGAAGGCATCTCTAATATCTGTATGTTCTTTACTCTTTGGGGACTGTTGTTTTTAGGAGAGTGCTTGGAAAATTTTTGACTCAATAGGAGAAATCTGTGAAGCTTAATCTTCTGTGATTAAGAAATGAGTTAAATGAGTTAAATGAGTTCTGTGATTAAGAAATGAGTTAAATGAGTTAAATGAGTTCTGTGATTAAAAAAATGAGTTTTTTACCTGTGTTATCACAAATTATCACTCATTAAAGCAACTGCAGATTTAAAAGGCCAGGAAGAGCTATATAGATAAAGGAGGACTTGCTGCTTCATCTAATCTGTTTCTTGAATTTTTAGCAAGGACGGAAATATTTGCAGCATTAGAGAAATACTGTAGTTATTAACATCATAAGATTGGGGTATCAGGTATCTCTCTAAGATGTTAATACCCTGATTCATAATTCATAATTTCTAAGCTATATCAGTTTCAAACATATGTAATGCAATGTAATTCAGCAGTGAGGGAAGAAGAGAGAGATAATAAAGCAGTTTCTTATTCTATAGACTCTTTTTTTCTGGACAATATTAACAGATGGTGCCAAAATCTACATGTGTTGAGAGTTGCCGTCCTGGGCAGAACAAGCGTCTACAGCAGGGGAAACAAATCTGTTGCTATGATTATATTCAGCATCCTTCAGAGAGGATCTCAACACAAACGGGTAAGTGTAGGAACTCAGATATACCTAGAACAGACATGTCAAACCTGTGATGTCACCTGGCATCGCATGACGTATCAGAGCTTTTTCTCCATTGCTGGCAATGGGGTGGGTGCAGCTTCCAGATGATGCGTCCGGCCCGCGGGCCAGCAGTTTGACCACCCTGACTTAGAAGAACATCCAGAGTTTTTCAATATTCTTCTTGTGGAGATTCTTTCTCCCTTACCTACCTCTATTCACTTTATTACAATTTAATAAATGGTATACTCTAATGCTTTTCCAACAGTACTATCAACCATAGATAAAATAATCTACCAAATACAGTAACCAGTAGATAAAATACTTTACCAAAAATTCAACCAACTGGAGATTCCTTCAAGTTCTACAATCTCCTAGAATTTGAAATGGACACCTAACACGACAACCATCATTAAAAAGGCATAACAAAGAATGTTCTTCCTGCATCAACTCAGAAAGTTCAGAATGCCCAAGGAGCTGCTCATACAATTCTACAATTATTGAGTCTGTGATTTGTTCATCTATAACTGTCAGGTTTGGTACAGTAGCCAAATGAGACAGGTATAGACTTCTATAGATAGTTAGGTCTACAGAAAAAAACCTTATTACAATTAGTCTGCCTTCCATTGGGCATGTGAATAGTGCACGGGTCAGAGAGGGAGCTGAGAAAATATCTGCAGACCCTCACATCCTGGACAAAAACTCCTCCCCTTGGAATGCCACTGTTGTGTACTGGGCTCCTTGCTTGAGAGAAGAGATGAGGTGAATGAGTTCAGTCAACAACATTCTTTATTTGCTTGCAGGAACCGAACTGAGAAACAGGGCTGCGAATGCAGCTATTTATACCCTGGCCTCTAGGTGGCGGCCAATAGGTTTGAAGCAACCTATTGCTGCCCTAGAGACAGCCAATGGTGGCGCTGGAGACGGGTTGTCTGAGGAGCTGGGAGCTGTTAGCCAGCTCCCTGCTTAAGCAACCTTCCAGCATTCAAACCCAAGTGGTACACTCAGTAAAACAAGGCTCAATGCATTACACCCCTCCCCCCCCTAGAATGTATACACATTATAGCAGCAAAAGAAATAAGTACAGCAATTACAGAGTTTACAAAAGTACAAAATAGTAGTATGCACAAGTTCAGCATTGCTCCAATGTATTTGCTAATACAGAGACTTTCCTGAGCAGGCAGCAATCTCAGTGACATACACAACATTTCAGCACAATTATTTTAGGACAAAATCCTGTAAATAAGCTGGAGGTTTGTGAACCCTTATAGATCGCCTGAGGGATCCTGGCAACTCCCAGTCTACCAGCTTGCCCGCCGGGCTGGGTAGACCAGGCTCATTGAGTCCATGAGAGTCTGGGTGACTCGCATTCCTCAGGCTGGCCATTCCACATTGTCCCATCCCAGAATCCATTGTTTGAGCAGAGTTAGCACAGCAGCTGTATTGTTCAGGTTGACTTTCCCCTTCAGGGACCCATGTTGCACTCCTGGGCTTAGCCCCTCTATGATCCCCTCTCCATTGCTCTGACTGCTGGGGTCCTCAGAGTATGTGAATTGTTTGGCTTGGCTGCTGGTTTGAGGTCCTTGAATTGGACTGGGGATGAGGTCCTTGCTTTGTGGCCGTTTTGGAAACCGCCTTCGCAGCTGATCAATATGGTGGCGATCGACTCTCCCGCCATCTAATGTCACTTTGTATGAGAGAGAACTTGAGATTTTAGCAATTTTGCCTGGCACCCACAAGTTCCCATGCCCATAGTTCCGGGCCCATACCCCATCACCCACTTGCAAGCCCCTTGGAGGCCTTGGGCGAGAGGTGTCTACTGCCACCCGATCTGGCTGCAGCCTGTCAAGTTTCATGATTAGTCACCTTCCCCAACACAGCTCTGCTGGGCTCTTGCCAGTTCCTGTGCAAGGCGTGGTATGCTGGCAGAGCAAAAAGTCAGCCAGTCTGTGGTGCCAATCCTCAGTCACTATGTGCTTCAGTGACTCTTTTGTAGTGCCACCATCCTTTCTGCTTGCCCATTACTGGAAGGATGAAATAGAGCTGATGTTGTGTGCCTAATGAGGTTAGTCCTCAAGAAGGCTTGAAATTGTGCTGCTGTGAACTGGGCCCTGTTATCAGATACTACAATATCCGGCAGCCCATGCATTGCAAAAAGTTTCCTAAACACCTGGATGGTCTTAGCAGTAGACATATTCACGACTGGAATAACTTCCAGCCATTTAGAGTGGCTGTCGACCACTATAAAAAATAGCTGTCCCTAAAAGGGCCCAGCAAAGTCTATATGAATCCTCGACCAGGGAGTGTGCGTCTCCTACCATCTATGCGCAGGAGCGTGTGGCATTTCAGACCTGGACTGCTGACATGTGTAACAACCATGTCTGACAGTTTCAATGAAGCCAAGTTCATCACTTTCAGCATGTTCATGTTTTTTACTGTTTAGATTTCCTTCATCTCCACTTACTTGAGCATCAAGGGCAAATTGATGTTAGCCGTGGAGATTTTCTCCATATTAGCCTCTGCTTTTGGTTTACTGAGTTGTATTTTCCTTTCCAAGTGCTACATTATTATAATGCAGCCTGAATTAAATAAGAAGGAACAAATGGTAAGAAAAAAGGAATGATTAATATTGCGTATAAGATTATCAATGTGGCTGAAAAGTAGCCTTCCTGAAAGATTCTAAGAGAAGGTACTCCTTTGTTAACTGGAATGCTTAAAATGTTTGAATGTAAATTGCGTGCATTTTGCTATTTTTTCAGTTTTTTTCATATATTAAGTTCTTTAAAGGGAACATAAAATCGAACACAAACTAGTACAGAATAAAAAGAACAAAGAAAGAGAGAAAGAAAAAAGAAAATACAAATGTACTGAAAGAAAGGATAAAATAAAATACAATAGAAGTGTTCAATTTCTTATGGAGCAAATAAATTATGGTTAAAAAGTTACCTCAAACTCTGTGATTACAAAAAAAAAGCTCTCTTATTTCTATTATCATTTTATTTCCAATCATCAAAATCACAGGCAATAAATGCTTTTTTTCCTGTTTCATGAAAAAAAGTTATAATGGGTTTCCTGTCAACTGTAAAAGATGGTATTCTTTGATCTCTAATCAACAAAGTTAATTAGACATCTCTGCAAATTCCATTCTACTTTTAAACATATAATAATTTAGTCTTTAAAAATCTACTGAATCAATGTATGTATTTAGATTCAAAATGTTTTGTCATTTTTACATGCTCACCAAGCATGATCAACTGTCCCATCACGTTGTTCAAATTTCAAAGATTCAAAGTACTTTTATATGTTTATATTTTATATGTTCTAGAAAATTTCTCTGCTGACAAATACCAACAATAATTAATTTTATAAACATTCTCTTTAAGATTAGAACATAACATAAATTTCAATCCTTTCAAACACATATTATTTCATTGACGCATTTGACTATTGTAACTAAACCTTTCAGTCTATTTTACCATGGATTCTTTTGCCTGTTGTTCTTTTGTCTCATATTTCAACAAACATTTACTCATTTTAACAATAACATGTTTATCATGCTAAGTACAACTGTGAATAATTCATCTATCTGCACAGCTATCTTTTTTCTAACATTATAAACAACAAATGTATATTAATAAATACTTATTGCAGAAGAGGAAACAGTGCAAACTTAATTGCCTAATCACAATTCAATCAAGAAGGATATTGGAGAGCTCTCAGTCATATTGGAGCTAAATCGAAGATGTATTATTTCACAGGAACTGATGTACGTATAAAAATATTTTGGTTACAACCAGTCTATTGAAAGCAGGGGAGGGGGATATTTTAACCAAGGCCACATTTTCTTTTATATTGTATCATTTACTTTTTTAGTTGATTATTCTCCATTTCAAAATTCAAAATATTTCTTCAATTCTATGTCTTCCTTTAGTCTGTTTTTAACTTTTGAAATCAACAACCTAACTTCCCTTTTGCTGTTTATTTCAAAATATAGTTTTTAGACCTTAAACTTATGATTAAAACTTCTTTCCCTGATTTCCAATTGAACATGACCTGGTGGAGAACTCTGGTGGTCTGGATTTCAAGCTACTTTGCTGAGTAGTACTTTCCTCGATCCAAGAGAGACTAAATTATGGATTCAGTCTGCATTATGATCTGGGAAAGATTTAGGTAAAATATCCAGCTCTGAAATTTGATTTGCCAAGTTCTTTGAAATAAAATAAATTCTTTTAAATGATTAAAAGCAATCTTTCAAATTTCAGATGGAAATTAAACGAGACTATTTTATTAGAAGGAAACATTTATAGAGGATAAGAAAAGAAGCTCAATGAATGCTTTGATAATAATTTGGAGAAAGGTATGGACTTAATCACTGTTTGGTATGCTACCAAATAAAATGATAAAAATAGGCAAAGCAAGAAGTCCAAATGGTCTTTTTAATATTATGAATGTTTTGTAGACCAACTTCTACAGTCACTGAAAGATATAAGGAATTCCATATAGCAGGAATCTAGGATACCCCAGTTTTAGAAAGAAGCCAATAGACAAAGCAAAATCAAGTTATTAGTTCGATGAAAAATTATAGGCTGCTGTTGCACACTTCCTACTTGGAAGATTGAGAGTTCAACCCTAGACAGTGACAGATGTTTCTCTATCAGTCTCCTCTTAAAAACTTCCAGTGTTGGAGCATTCACCACTTCTGGAGGCAGGTTGTTCCACTGGTTCATTGTTCTAACTGTCAGGAAGTTTCTCCTTAGTTCTTAGAGGTTGCTTCTGTCCTTGACTAGCTTCCATCTGTAGCTTCTTGTCCTGCTTTCAGGTGCTTTGGAGAATAGCTTGACTGCCTCTTCTTTGTGGCAGCCCCTGAGATATCAGATTGTGAAGAGAAAATACCATATTTCCCGGCGTATAAGATGACTGGGTGTATAAGATGACCCCCTACATTTCCTGTTAAATTATAGGGTTTGGGCTATAGTCACCATATAAGACTACCCCTCTTCCAACGCACACCAAATAAAAATTAAAAAAACATCAGATTTGATTTTAATATGGTAATTTTAATTCAAATGCTTATGACATGCAGGTACTTAGTAGGAAAATTGACACTTATAAACATAAGGCTGTTTGTCATCAAACATGTAAACATAAAACAGTGCAAGTGAATTAAACTATAATAATAATAATAATAATAATAATAATAATAATAATAATAATAATAATAATAATAATAATAATAATAAGAAGAAGAAGAAGAAGAAGAAGAAGAAGAAGAAGAAGAAGAAGTTGGAAGGGACCTTGGAGGTTATCTAGTCCAACCCGCTGCTAAGGCAGGAAACCCTATAACATTTCAGACAAATGGCTGTCCAGTCTCTTCTTAAAAACTTCCAGTGTTGGAGCATTCACCACTTCTGGAGGCAGGTTGTTCCACTGGTTAGTTGTTCTAACTGTCAGGAAGTTTCTCCTTAGTTCTAGGTTGCTTCTCTCCTTGACTAGTTTCCATCCATTTCTTCTTGTGCTGCTTTCAGGTGCTTTGGAGAATAGCTTGACTCTCTCTTCTTTGTGGCAGCCCCTGAGATATTGGAACACTGCTATCATGTCACCCCTCACCCTTCTCTTCATTAAACTACACATACCCAATTCCAGCAACCGTTCCCTCTATGTTTTAGCCTCCAGTCCTCCAATCATCTTTGTTGCTCTTCTCTGTACTCTTTCTAGAGTCTCAACATCTTGTTTACATCGTGGTGACCAAAACTGGATGCAATATTCCAGGTGTGGCCTTACCAAGGCATTGTAAAGTGGTATTAGTACTTCACGCAATCTTGATTCTATCCCTCTGTTAATGCAGCCTAGCACTGTGTTGGCTTTTTTGGCAGCTGCAGCACACTGTTGGCTCATATTGAAGTGATTATCCACTAGGACTCCGAGATCTCTCTCACAGTTGCTACTGTTGAGCAAGGTACCACCTATACTATACCTGTGCATTTGATTTTTCCTGCCTAAATGTAGAAGATGTTCCCTATTTTCCTAATTCACTTTTTCACTTTTCCTAATTCACTCTAAAGCTTTCCCTGCGCAGAGCCTTAAGTAACACCAGCTGCCTGCAATTAGTGCAGATTCGCATCCCACCAGGCTCAAGGCTGACTCAGCCTTCCATCCTTCTGAGGTAGGTAAAATGAGGACCCAGATTGTTGGGGGCAATAAGCTGACTTTGTAATAATGCTGCTGGGGGGGGGGTTGAAAGCCCTAATAAGCAGGCATATACATAGAATGAAGGCTATTGCTAAGCACATTGATTTGTGCTTTAAATTGTAAGCCGCCCTGAGTTTTCGGAGAAGGGCGGGATATAAATGGGATTAAAAAAAAAGACCAAATGGGAGATCCGCTCCAGGTTTTCCAGCCAGCCCCCCCAATTCCTGAATCAAATGTGTCCTTAGAGCTAAGCAGCTGCTCTGACTGCTGCATTCCCCACCTGCCTTTCAAGTTGTGATAGACTACAGCTTCTCTTCAACTTTAGAAGGAAAGATGCCCAGACCCCAGCCTGTAAAAAATCTCAGACTGCAGCTTCTTCTCCAATTGGTCCCGCTTTCCCTGTGCAGACTAAATGGGAGATCCGCTCCAGGTTTTCCAGCCGGCCCTGTCCCTAAAGTTTCAGCACCCGGCGTATAAGACGACCCCTGACTTTTGAGAAGATTTTCATGGGTTAAAAAGTCATCTTATTTGCCAGAAAATACGGTATCTACTTCCACATAGGCATCAGGAAGGGCATCTGGGCAGTAAATGCTAAGCTCCATTTAGTCACATCAACCTCACGCCGATAAAAGGGACTACAGGGTTGTACAAAGAAAAAAATAAATGTGGAGGACCATGAATTGAGATTTGAATGGCATACCCATATGTGGTACACTAAAATAAAATAAATGTAGATTTCAAGAATCATTTTGTTAAGAATGCCATCCTAAGAATTTGAAATAAATGTAAAATAAGGCTCATTCCTAAAATATCTCTTTGGTTGTCACTACAGGAACCTTTTTTTTTGGAAAAGAAAGGATGGTGAAGCCAATTTGGTGAACCTCTGGTGAAATAATCTTTTATTCAAAGTAAACTTAAATTTAAGACAAAAGACTTGGAGTACCTTGGATAAGAAAAGTTATAGTTTACAAAAAATGAATTTGAAATTTCACTGTATGCTGATGATGAAAACATTATTTCAAAGGTTTATAAAATGTTGAAATTGAATCTGGAAAATGAATATGTTAAATTCAAGGGGTCAAGTCAAAAAGTGGTTATAATCTAATGCTTGAGCAATGGGAATACAGTATATGTGGATTAAAATTTACATTGAATTGTAATCTGAAAGAAACTGTTATTAAATGAGGCATCAGTGGTACATAAGGCTTGGGAAACTGTCAATGATGTATAAAGATGTTTCAAATGTTTGTTGAAAATGTAACAATAAAAATGGTATTCCTTATTATCTTTGGTGGACTTGTGTTAAAGCAAAGAAATATAGGGACCAGATCTTTCTCTTAATTCACACGATTCCTAAAACAAATACAGTGCTACCACGAGAGTCAACTGCTTTGAAAGTCATTGAATTTGGTACTCAAGACATTTTGATGTGAAAATGTTGTTGCAGTACTCATTGAGCTAAAAGTTGTTGGTGTCAGCTGCTTTGTTGTTGGTGACAGACTCACTATATTTGTTTGTTACTCATTGTTCAGTATTCACTGGAACCAATTAAGGATAAGTACCAAGATACCTGTTAGGCATATGGTTTTAGCCTACAATGTTGGGTTGAAAATATATTAACCATAATGCTATGTCTTTAAGAAGTTAATTGGCCAATGGGTGTGTAAGTGTTCTCATGGCCATAAGAGGAAGCTAGGAATGTAGCTTCTCTCTCTCTCTCTGAATTCACTGATCTCTACTATTACTGTTTTTGCTCTGCTGTTGGTTTACTACTGTTGTAAACCTGAACTGTGTATTGACCTCTGGACCGGTAAGAAGACTTTGTAGTTTGGATTACTCCTTGGACTGTTGCTATTGTTTATGACCTGGACTGTTTATTTTTGACTGTGCATTTTTGTTCTTACACCACCTCAAAGTAAAATACTTTTTGCTTTTACAACTCAGTGTACTCCTGTGTGTGACTCTTGTTGCTCTCAGTACCCTTCCTTGTCTGTGCAACTCTTTGGTAGCACAAGGAGACCCTGCACAACAAATTCCTTAACAATACCACTGTATAAAATTGAAATCAGAAGATTTTATTTTAGAACAGACATATCAAACTGGTGACATCATGTGATGTTGCACAACGTATCAGACCTTTTTATCCATTGCTGGCAATGGGGTGGGTGCGGTTTTGGGATGACACATCCGGCCCTGAGTTGGCAGTTTGACACCCCTGTTTTAGAACTATTGGATGAGGAATTTGGAAAAAAATTGGAAGTTTATTACATATGTTAACAGCAGCAAGAATCCTATATGGGCAAAAATGGAAAGCCTTGCTAGTTTCCCCAGTGGAAGAATGAGGGAAGAGAAGCATCTTATTGCTTATTTATTTACTTAATTTATAACAGCCAGTGTGGTCTAGTGCAGGGGTCTTAAAACTTGGCCCTTTTATGACTTGTGGACTTCAACTCCCAGAATTCCTCAGTCAGTGTGCCTGGCTGAGGAATTCTGGGAGTTGAGGTCCACAAGTCAAAAAAGGGCCAAGTTTGAAGACCCCTGGTCTAGTGGTTAAGGCATCAGGCTACAAATCAGAAGACCATGAGTTCTAGACCAGACATAGCTGTTAAAGCCAGCTGGATGATCTTGAGCAAGTTGCTCTCTATCAACCTGTCACCTCACAGGGTTGCTGTTGTAGGGAAAATAGGAGGATGAAGGTATGTTGTATACATTTGCCCTCTTGGTACAAATAAATAAATGCCACCTAACTCAAACAAAGTAACTTTGGGTGGTATACAATACAGAGTTTATGCTGAGATCATTTTCTTTGTCAACAGGGATTTGATGCCCTACAATTGCCATAATGATAGTGATTAATGGAAGAAAATTGTGAGAGGTAGAATATTGATGACTGCAAAGCCAGTTCAGCTCGGACAAGTTGTGCTTACTGCATAAAAGCCCTGCCAAAAGGTTGTTGTTTTTACATCACTCTTTGATCTGCATTTGACCACAGCACAATTATTCACTTTTATTGCCTGAATTCTTGATCAAGGTGCTGGGTGCTTGTTGATCATGGTGGTAAGATGGAGATGGGGCTTATCTCAAGAGCTTCTGGCTCTTTTTCTAATCTTCCTGCTTGTAAAGCTCAATCATTCCTTCAGAAAAAAAATGAACCTAAAAGATCCTGATCAGGGAAAAGTTTCTACACATCCGTCAGACGAAATTATAATTGGAGAATTTGTATCCATGACACTTGCTAATTATAAGGAAAAGAAGTATAGGGAACCAATTTCTTCATCAGCAGAAGCTTAGTAAGTAATTCTTCATTTTTATCTAAGGGGTCTCTGACCCCTTTAGCATTCTTTCCTTAAAAAACCTTCAGTGGTTTTTCATTCTTGGAAGATTCTGTTTGGGTCTGATGGTCATTCTTATTTTCCCCACCTAAGTGACTATTTCTAAGTAGTGATAAATTTCTTATTCTGTCTTATAATGTTCTCCATGTTTTGACATTTTATATGCCAAGCACACTTATAGCAGAAATTGAGTTGAAACATATAGATAGCCTACTGAACTGTGTGTGAAGATGGATTTGCTAACTGCCCTAATAGTTCTCTCTGTACAATTTAGACCCCCCCTGTTAGAAAATAGGGAATAAATAATAAGATTTAAAAGATATTAATTCTAAGATACTGTTTCATTTGCAGGCCATAGTAACTTGGGCAAGTTGAATGAGAGTAATTGCGAATTCTTACATCCCTAATTCCTTTCAAGACTTCTCATTAGAAACCTTGACAAAGTATGTCTATGGCAATGTTATATTTAATAATGTACTTTGGATGAGTAAAGAGAGAAGCAATTTTGTATATCCAAAGTATACATCCAAAATGTTGTATATCCTTATATACTTTACCAGGAAGATTAGATCCTCTCTGTCCCTCTCTCTGTCTCCCCCATCTCTCTGATTTAAGAGTATAGTTTCTTTATGACATCTGTAACTTGTATTAATCACGCGATTAAGATATATAATAAAGTACAAAAGAAAAGAGTATTAATTTTAAAAAAGAAACTTAAAATACATAGACAGATATATATAGTATGTGCACTAATGACAGAAGGAAGAAACTTATTCACTTTGCTTTAAGGGAATATCTGAACCATTTATTTCAGAAAGAATTTCCCATCATATAGAGAAGAATATTCAGTCGAGCTCTATGGGCAAGCAGAGATCTAAGCTGTAAGTCACTTAATTATTAGCCCTTAAGATCTAACATTCAAAATTCTCTTGGCAGTCTAATCCCTAAAAACTACCAGCATGTCCTCGCTTTTCTTTTTGCCATTAAAGAAATCAATAAGTATCCTGATCTGTTGCCAAACAACTCATTGGGGTCCCAGATTTATGACAATGCTTACAATACATGGAGAACCACTTGGACCACTTTTGATCTTCTCTTTCTAAGACAAGGGGATCCACTCAATTATTACTGTAACACTGAAGAGGAAGTCGTGGCCAACATTGGGGGACTCACCTCTGAAAATTCTATCCACATGGCCAACATCTTAAGTACTTACAAGATTCCTCAGGTAAATTTCTGTCATTTTACATCTATGGTGATTTCTACCTGAGGACCTGGCTTGGTGTAAGCTTGAAATGTAAACTAGAGAAATCAAATTTCTTTCACATCCTTTTCACGAGTTTGAAATTAAATACACTGATTGATCGATTGATTATCTATGTGCCATCAAGTTGATGTTGATTCTTAGTGACCACATAAATATGAAAGCTACTTAACTGGTATTTCTCATCTTCAAAAGGACCACCTATGGGCAATGTGAGTGAGTCCATCTACCCACCAAACAATATATTAAAGTGGATTTTTAAGAATGTCTTTTAAAAAGAGTGTATACAAAATTGAATGCTTTTCTGTGATTTAAAATGTTTTTCCCCAGTTAAGTTACGGCTCCTCTGACCCCATATTAAGAGACAAAATTGGTTTTCCTTCTTTCTACCGTATGATTCCCAATGAAGCTTTTCAATACATGGGGATAGTTCAACTTCTGAAATATTTTGGATGGAATTGGGTTAGTCTAATTGTTTCAGACGATGAAAGTGGTGAAAACTTTCTTCGAACTCTGAGACCCAAGCTTCTACAAAATAATATTTGCATAGCTGGGATACAGATGATCCCAATTGTGTCACTATATTTATTGAGAGAGATACTTGAGAAAAAAATCCTTCAAATTCAATCTGTTATCTCCCAAAGTAAAATCAATGTGTTCCTTGTATATGGAAATGGTCAGTCTCTGGAGGGATTACAGATTATTTTATACTCAATGGAAATTGGCCATAAGAAGCCCCTGGAGAAGGTGTGGATCACAACGTGTGAATGGGATTTCACTGCTCAGAACCCTGCCAGACGATTTAGCAAAAAATCCTTCAATGGAACCCTATCATTCTCACTCCACACCAAAGTTGTTCCAGGATTTCAGAATTTTCTTGAGAAAATAAATCCTCTGAAGTCTACATTGTATTTCCTGTCTGATTTCTGGACATCAACATTCTTCTGCTCACTCAATGGTGATAAATTTTATGGACAGAAAGTGAAGAATTGCACTGGGGAAGAGACGCTGGATAGCCTTCCTGCTTTTATCTTTGAAATGGGGATGTCTGGTTGGAGTTATAGCATCTACAATGCTGTTTATCTTGTGGCACATTCTCTCCATGCTTTGTATTCCTGGAGGAACAAACAGAGGGGAAGCAGAAATCAAGGCCAATGGAATCTCCAAAAAGTTCCTCCCTGGCAGGTACTCACAAGTAAATTGGTCAATTCATTAAAACAAAAATAATTTAGAAAACCAAAATAGAACTAAAACAAAAGTATACATGATGTAACAACAGAGGTAAACTAGTAAACACAACCAGCTTTTGAAACTGCAAAGAAAAGCAAGTGAATGTTTTTAGAAGAATGTTGAGAGAATGGAGATACCTTATACAAATATTTAAAGTGAATTAGAAATTGAGAGTCCAGATGCACTAATGAGATACTGATTTAAAATTGATGCTAAATTTAACACTGTGGGGAAAATTGATAATATAATCCATCCTGGTTTGGCTCCTTCTCAAACCAGATATTTAATCCCACTATCAGAAGAGGAATAAACAATAAGGACTCACTACTTCTCCCTTCCCCCTTTTCCAGAATTAGAGAAGCATTCCCAAGTGAATTTAATTCAGATGACCATCAGGTATACTACTGTGGGCAAGAATCCTTCAGAAGAAATGGAGTAGCCTTTGTAGTCAATAAAAGAGTAGGAAAAGCAATACTAGGATACAATCCTCAAAATGACAGAATGATCTCAGTTCGAATCCAAGGCAAACCATTCAATATCACAGTAGTCCAAGTCTATGCCCCAACCACTGGTGCTGAAGAGGATGAAATTGACTGGTTCTATGAAGCCCTACAGCACCTTATAGAACTAACACCCAAAAATGATGTCCTTATCATCACGGGGGATTGGAATGCTAAAGTAGGAAGCCAAAGGATAACCAGAATAACAGGCAAGTTTGGCCTTGGAGTACAAAATGAAGTAGGGCACAGGCTGATAGAAGTTTGTCAAGAGAATACGATGGTCATAGCAAACACTCTTTTCCAACAACCCAAGAGACGGCTCTACACATGGACATCACCAGACAGTCAACACAGAAATCAGATTGACTATATGCTCTGCAGCCAAAGATGGAGAAGCTCTATACAGTCGGTAAAAACAAGACCAGGAGCTGACTGTGGCTCAGACCATGAGCTTCTCCTTGCAAAGTTTAGGCTTAAACTGAAGAAAGTAGGGAAAAACACTAGGCCAGTCAGTTATGAATTAAATCGTATCCCTGTTGAATATACAGTAGAGGTGACAAATAGATTTAAGGAATTAGATCTGATAGACAGGGTGCCTGAAGAACTATGGACAGAGGTTCGCAACATTGTACAAGAGGTAGCAACCAAAACCATCCCGAAGAAAAAGAAATGCAAGAAAGCAAAATGGCTGTCTGAGGAAGCTTTGCAAACAGCTGAGGAAAGGAGGGAAGCGAAAGGCAAGGGAGAAAAAGAAAGATACGCCCAATTGAATGCAGAATTCCAGAGAATAGCTAGAAGAGATAAAAATGCCTTCTTAAATGAACAGTGCAAAGAAATAGAAGAAAACAATAGAATCGGGAGGACCAGAGATCTTTTCAAGAAAATTGGAGAGATGAAGGGAACGTTTAATGCAAAAATGGGCATGATAAAGGACCAAAATTGCAGGGACCTAACAGAGGCAGAAGAGATTAAGAAGAGGTGGCAAAATTACACAGAAGAACTATACAAGAATGAGCTTAACGTCCCTGATAATCACAGTGAGGTGGTCACTGACCTCGAGCCAGACATCCTAGAATGTGAAGTGAAGTGGGCCTTAGAAAAGCTGAGCAACAACAAAGCTAGTGGAGGTGACAGTATTCCAGCTGAGCTATTCAAAATCTTAAAAGACGATGCAGTAAAAGTGCTACACTCAATTTGCCAGCAAATTTGGAAAACTCAACAGTGGCCACAGGATTGGAAAAGATCAGTTTACATTCCAATTCCAAAGAAAGGCAGTGCCAAAGAATGTTCAAACTATCGCACCATTGTATTCATTTCTCATGCTAGTAAAGTTATGCTTAAAATCCTACAAGCTAGACTTCAGCAGTATGTGGATCGAGAACTACCAGAAGTACAGGCAGGATTTCGAAGAGGCAGAGGAACTAGAGATCAAATTGCCAACATACGCTGGATCATGGAGAAAGCTAGAGAGTTCCAGAAAAACATCTACTTCTGCTTCATTGACTATGCTAAAGCCTTTGATTGTGTGGATCATTACAAACTGTGGCAAGTCCTTAAAAAGATGGGTGTACCAGACCATCTTATTTGTCTCTTGAGAAACCTATATGCGGGCCAAGAAGCAACAGTGAGAACTGGACATGGAACCACTGATTGGTTCAAAATTGGGAAAGGAGTCCAGCAAGGCTGTATACTGTCACCTTGCCTATTTAACTTATATGCAGAGCACATCATGAGAAAGGCAGGGCTAGATGAATCAAAAGTTGGAATTAAGATTGCCGGAAGAAATATCAACAACCTAAGATATGCAGATGATACCACTCTAATGGCAGAAAGTGAAGAGGAACTGAAGAGTCTCTTGTTGCGAGTGACGAAGGAGAGTGCAAAAGTTGGGTTGAAACTAAACATTAAGAAAACCAAGATCATAGCATCCGGCCCTCTCAATTCCTGGCAAATAGATGGGGAAGAAATGGAGGTAGTGACAGATTTTATTTTCCTGGGCTCCAAGATCACTGCAGATGGGGACTGTAGCCAAGAAATTAAAAGACGCTTGCTCCTTGGGAGGAAAGCCATGGCAAATCTAGACAGCACACTAAAAAGCAGAGACATCACCCTGTCAACAAAAGTGCGTATAGTCAAGGCTATGGTCTTCCCAGTTGCAATGTATGGCAGTGAAAGCTGGACCATAAAAAAGGCTGAGCGCCAAAGAATTGAGGCCTTTGAACTCTGGTGCTGGAGAAGACTCTTGTGAGTCCCTTGGACTGCAAGGCAATCAAACCGGTCAGTCCTAGAGGAGATCAACCCTGACTGCTCTTTAGAAGGCCAGATCCTGAAGTTAAAACTCAAATACTTTGGCCACCTAATGAGAAGGAAGGACTCACTGGAGAAGAGCCTAATACTGGGAAAGATTGAGGGCAATAGAAGAAGGGGACGACAGAGAATGAGGTGGCTGGATGCAGTTACTGAAGCAGTAGGCGTGAGCTTAAATGGACTCCAGAAGATGGTAGAGGACAGGAAAGCCTGGAGGAACGTTGTCCATAGGGTCGCGATGGGTCGGACACAACTTCGCAACTAACAACAACAACACTTCTCCCAAATGAGTAAAAAGGCCTAAATTGCTTGTAGCTGGAGTGCTCCAGAAAAGGTGTAAGCTAGTTAGGATTTAGGTAGAAATAAAAAAGTGATAAACTGTCTATAGCCTAATTTCTTTGAAAGAAAATTTTTATCCACGTCATTCAAACATCGGAGAAATGAGTCTCTGGAAAATGAATTTGACTGCCAGACATGTAGTTTCTCAGGTAAAAGGAAAAAAATCCTTTCTTTCATCTTACATAGTTTAGAGGCAATGGAATTAGTCCCTGGTTTCAGATTCAGATGAAAAAATATTGCTGTTATGGTTAACCATTTTTGTTCTGGTTGGATAAAACCTTTTCAATTCTTGATGTACTTCAAAAACACTAATTTTCTATACTGCATCAAATATCAATTTAAATGTCATATCACTAATGTTACTTTTTGTTAGAGCAGTAACCTATTTCTCCTTCCCTCTAGCTTAATTCATTTTTGAGACAAATCCACTTTAACAATAACGTTGGAGATGAAATATTTCTCGATGAAGATAGGGACTTAGCGATAGGCTATGACCTCATCAATTTGGTGACACTTCCCAATGACTCTTTCCAGAGAGTCCAAGTTGGAAGAATCAATCCCAGTTTTCAACTTGGAAAAGAATTCATTATTAATGCAAGTGCCATTATGTGGAATCCCACATTTCATCAGGTTGGAACTATTATATTTTCTTCAGCTTAATATCAGTATCATTTGAGTGGTATTTAACACGCACAATCTGGAGAATGACAAGGAAATTTGTTGAGAGAGCTGAATTTAGAAAATATATTTGGGAAAAAGAAAAATGTGGTGAGGATGGCCGAAAAGATCATTGGCAGTTCCCTCCCCTCCATCCAGGAGATAATTAATTTAATTTAATTTAATAATTTAATTTGTATACCGCCCTTCTCCCGAAGGACTCAGTGCGGTGATCAGGGCAATACACAATAAAAATATAATACAAAAATTAAAAAGCCATTAAACAATTATGCCCATAAAATTAATACATATTAAAATTAAACTATTTATAAAAACCCAACCCCATCCCATCAGACCAGGCCAGCTTGTTCGAAAAAGAAAGTTTTGAGATCGCGCCGGAAGGAGCGAAGGTTGGGGGCCATCCAAAGCTCAACCAGTAAGCGGTTCCAAAGGTCTGGCGTGCCCACAGAGAACGGTCTCCCCCTGGGGGTCACCAGTCGGCATTCTTTGATCGGCGGCACCCTGAGGAAGCCCTCTCTGTGGGAGCGCACTGGACGGAGGGAAGTTGACGCCGGCCGCAGGTGTTGCCGTAGGTAACCCGGCCCCATGCCATGAAGGGCTTTGTAAGTCATAACTAACACCTTGAACCTCACCCAGAGAGCAACCGGTAGCCAATGCAACTCGCGGAGCAAAGGTGTAACATGGGAGTATCGGGAAACTCCCAAGACAACTCGCGCGGCTGCATTCTGCACCATCTGGAGTCTCCGGGTGGACCTCAAGGGCAGCCCCATGTAGAGAGCATTACAGTAGTCTAGACGAGAGGTCAAGAGCACATGAGTGACTGTACACAAGGCATCCCGGTCTAGATAGGGCCACAACTGGTGCACCAGGCGAACCTGGGCAAAGGCCCCCCTAGTCACAGCTCCAATATGCTCTTCCAAAGAGAGCTGTGAATCTAGAAGGACCTCCAAGTTGCGGGCCCTATCTACGGGGTGTAATAGCTCACCCCCCATGGCCAATGATGGAATAATCGGAATTTCCCGGGATGCCGGCACAAACAGCCACTCAGTCTTGTCAGGGTTGAGTCAAAGCCTGTTCCTCCCCATCCAGACCTGGACCGCCTCCAGGCAACGGGACATCACATCGAGGGCATCGCTGGGGTGGTTTGGGGTCGAAATAAAAAGCTGGGTATCATCAGCATATTGGTGATACCCAACTCCAAAACCACGAATGATCTCACCCAGCGGCTTCATATAGATGTTGAACAGGAGAGGCGAGAGAACCGATCCCTGAGGGACTCCACAAATGAGAGGTCTCAAGGTCGATCTCTGCCCCCCTGCCAACACCGACTGCGAACGTCCCAGAAGGTAAGAGGAGAACCACTGGAGAACTGTGCTTCCCACTCCTAACCCTCTGAGACGTCGCAGCAGGATACCATGGTCGATGGTATCAAAAGCCGCTGAGAGGTCTAAAAGGACTAGGACAGAGGAGCAACCTCTGTCCCGAGCCCGCCAGAGATCATTCACCAGCGCGACCAATGCCGTCTCCGTGCTGTACCTGGGCCTGAAACCCGATTGGTACGGGTCTAGGTAATCAGCTTCATCCAAGAACAAAGGGAGCTGCTGCGCCACCACGCTCTCAACAACCTTCGCTAAAAAGCGAAGGTTGGAGACCGGACGATAGTTGTTTAAAATTGCTGGGTCCAAGGCAGGCTTCTTGAGGAGGGGTCTCACCACCGCCCCCTTCAAGGCGGCGGGAAAGCTACCCTGACTCAAAGAGGCAGTATTCACTGCCTGGAGCCAGCCTTGTGTCCCATCCCGGGCTGCATAAGTCAGCCAGGAGGGGCACGGGTCCAACAAACACGTGGTGGAGCTCAGCTTCCCCATGATCTTGTCCACTTCTTCAGGAGTCACAGGATCGAACTCTTCCCAGATTAAATCGACAAGGCCGCCCGTATCCTCTTCGTCAGACTCTGCCCAGTCAGAGTCCAAACCGGTCCGGATCCGAGCGATTTTGTCCGACAGAAATTGACTAAACTCCTCGGCTCGACCCTGCAAGGGTTCCTCCCTCACCTCCTGATTATGAAGAGAGCGAGTTACCCTAAACAGGGCGGCCGTGCGATTATCTGCGGACGCAATGAGGGTGGCAAAGTGGTTAGACCTAGCCACCCTCAACGCTGCGAGATAAGTTCTCGTAAACGACCTTAGTCGTAACCGGTCGGATTCGGATCGGCTGGACCTCCAATAGCTCTCTAGGCCCCGTCTCCAACGCTTCATCTCGCGGAGCTCCATGGAGAACCATGGGGCCTGTTGAGATCTGCGTCGGGTCAAGGGCCGCATGGGTACAACTTGGTCGAGTGCCTCTGTGGCACGCCCTTTCCCAGGCTTCCACTAGGGCATCGACCGAGCTGTGAGCAAAGGAGGCAGGTGGGGGCCCAAGCGCCATTTGGAACCGCTCAGGGTCCATAAGGCATCTAGGGTGGAACCATCTTGTTGGCTCAGCAACCCCATGACAGGGAGTGACAAAACGGAAGACCATCCGCAGGAGATGATGATCGGTCCATGACAGGGGTGAATTAATTGGAGAACCCCCCCAAGATCATCTAACCACCGTCCGGATAGAAAAACCAGATTGAGCGTGTGACCCCCCCCCCCGTGAGATACCACAGAAGTGTTGGTTGAGCAGGGTCCGTAAGATTATCTGGGACAATACACATCCTCTTCACAACCTTTTTTCCTTGTTACCTACAGAACATCCAGATTCAGCTATAGTTTGATTCCATACAGCATTAACCTTGTGAACTCTCAAGCTTCTTCCTTCCGTTATATATTCAAGATGGATAGTATTTAATATTTATTTGTTAGGTAAATGTAGGGGTGTGAGTCTATACATACTGTATGTGTGCATATGTGTATGTGTATATAGTATGGTTAGGTGTGTGTCATGTATGTGTTCCACTTTTAGAGCGGGCAATTATATTTCATTTTTATCTTTATTAGACTTAGACTTAGACTTAGATTTTTGATGTGTGCTGTTGTGCCCACAGTAAAAAAATGACAATAACGGTTATCTTATCTTAAAATGCAGAAAGAGTTACCGACATTAGACAGTTATGATATTATGAATCTTTCTAAGATATTAATAACCTGTTTCATAAATTCTAAAATCTATCTGTTCCAAATGTACATAATTTACAATTACATACCGAGAAGGAGAAAACTATTTCTTGTTCTACAAAATCTTTTTTTCTGGACAATATTAACAGATGGTGCCAAAATCTACCTGTGTTGAGAGCTGCCATCCCGGACAGAGCAAACTAATTCAGCAGGGGAAACAAATCTGTTGTTATGACTGCATTCAGTGTCCTTCAGGGAGGATCTCAACACAAATGGGTAAACATCTATCTAGGAAAACATCCAGAAATTTTCTATTTTGTGCTTGTGGAATATCTTTCTCCCTTCCACACATCTAATGACTTTATTGTGATTTATGTTCTTCAGTAGTGTATTCAAAGGCTATTTTTGCATTGATTTGTGCTTTTAAATCAGGGGTCCCAACCCCCAAGTTGTGGCCCATTCAGAACTGGGCCATGCAAGTGGCATGCAAGCATGTGTGTGAACATGTGAAGCTCCATTTGTGTGAGCTTCGTGCACTTGCTTCATGCAAATGGATCTGTGTGCGCTCACCCATTGCTTGTGCAAAACTATTCCCCCTCCCCCACACTGCTGGCGCTGTTACCAGTCCAGAAATCTGAAAAGATTTTGCACCATCATTTTAACAGATTTTTGTAGAGCTCAGTACTTACTTTTTTACATCAGATAATATATAAAGAGCAGGAATTATGAAAAATATTAGTACAAAGTTCAAATACTGAATTTATGCTTGTGATCTTCAGATGCAGATGAATGTGAGCCTTGCCAAGAAGAACAGTATCCTAACACAAGTCAGCAAGAATGCATTCCCAAAGTAATGACTTACCTGTCCTATAAAGATGGCCTGGGAACAGCTCTGACATCTTTGGCACTTTTTCTTTCTCTGACCACACTTATTGTGATGGCGATCTTCAGGTTACACTCGAACACTCCCATTGTGAAAGCCAACAATTGGAGCATCACATGTATCCTGCTTATCTTTCTGCTTCTATGTTTTCTCTGCTCCCTCTTCTTCATAGGAAGACCTAGCAAGGGAACCTGCCTTTTAAGGCAGGCTGTGTTTGGTATCACCTTCTCTGTTGCTGTTTCCTGTGTACTGGCCAAAACGATCACTGTGGTTGTGGCTTTTGTGGCTACAAAACCACGGAACAAGATGAGGAAATGGATGGGAAAGAGGCTAGCAATCTTGGTCATTGTGCCTTGTTCTTTAATTCAGATTGCCATCTGTGCTGTTTGGTTGGTGAACAAGCCCCCCTTTCCAGAATTAGAGAAGAATTCCCAAATGGGTGAGATCTTAGTGAAGTGCAATGAAGGCTCAGAGATGATGTTTTACATTGTGTTGGGCTACATGGGTCTTCTGGCCATTGTGAGCTTCACAGTGGCTTTCTTTGCCAGGAAACTGCCTGACAGTTTCAATGAAGCCAAGTTCATCACTTTCAGCATGTTGGTGTTTTGCAGTGTTTGGATTTCCTTCATCCCCACTTACATGAGCACCAAGGGCAAATTTATGGTAGCTGTGGAGATTTTCTCTATATTAGCCTCTGCTTTTGGTTTATTGAGTTGTATTTTCCTTCCCAAGTGCTACATCATTATATTCCACCCTGAATTAAATAAGAAGGAACAAATGGTAAGAAAAAAGGAATGATTAATATTGCATGTGAAGGAGTTTCAAGCAGCAGTTGAAAAATAGAATTAGTTGGTTACCAGTGTGAAACATTGAAAACAACTCTCTCTTAAAAATTCCAAGAAGACATCACCTCATGTATTAGTTGCAAAGTTCATAATTGGTGAGTGTCAGTTGTGTGGTTTTGCTAAGTAAAAAAATTCTTGAAAATTTAATTTTTTTCTCTTTATATAAAGAGAACAAAGAAACAATGAGAAAGAAAAAGTTGTAGAAAGAAAGTAACAAGGCATTAAAAAGAATTTAAAAAATTAGAATTTGTTTCCAATTTCACTGTACAACAAAGATTTTGCTGATGACGTTTAGCTTTAACCTATAGACTTCGGCTGTCAATCATGAAAGTAACCGATGTTTTAATCTAGTGTACTTTTTAATAAAAATCTTGTTTTCTACAATTTATTCTTACATACATTTTAGATCCAGTCATTTTCATTTGTGTTATAGGATGCTTTGTGTAGCTCATGCACATCCAGGTACGAATTCAGAGCATATTGCTTACAATTTGTGGAAATGGTACAGTGTTTGCATGCCTAGGCATGTTTAGGCTGCCAGAAAGTATGTAAAAGTAGCACACATATACAAATGCTACTCAGTTTGTTGATATCAGATGCCCTGTACTTTGATATGATTGTTTCAAGGCCTAGCATTGTATATGTTCATATAATTTACACAAATTGTAAACCTCTTTCAGACTTGGTATAGGACAATTGGTTACAGTAGAAATGTTGTGAAAGATGTCCTGTTGATCTTACAGCCTAGCACAGAGGAACTCAATGCCTTTTGATGTCCCAATGATATGGAGGGAACAGAATGATGATGTGACAGATTGTTACTTCTGACTGACAGGTGTCGCTGGTTTCTCTGCTAAAAATACAAAATCAGTTAGATAGCCCAATCGGTTTCAGCCATGTCACCACTGCTACAATCTGCCAGTTCTGAAGCCACCTGAGAAATGGAGTTTAAATGAAAAAGATGAAGATGCTACAATGTATCAAATAGGCATGGACAGTGACAATGATCCATATTTTCAACTGTATATGTATGGTGAGCCTCATCTTATAATAGTCAGAATTAGACAACCAGGTCAGAGACTTGGGTTTTTCAAAATCAAAATCAAAAGATTTCAAGATTGTAAGGATGGTGTTGACTCCAGAAGAGGTGGACAGGATCATGGGGAGGCTGAGTTCCACCAGTTGTTTACTGGACCCGTGCTCCTCCTTGTTGGGGTATGCAGCTCGGGAGGGGACACGAGGCTGGCTCCAGGCAGTAATAACTACTTCTTTGAGGGAGGGTAGCTTCCCTGCCACCTTGAAGGAGGTGGTGGTGCGGCCCCTCCTCAAGAAGCCTGCCCTGGACCCGGCTATTTTGAACAACTATCATCCGGTTTCCAACCTTTGCTTTCTTGTGAAGGTTGTTGAGACACATCAGCTCCCTCTGTTCCTAGAGGAAACTGACTATCTGGACCCGTACCAATCAGGTTTTTAAAAATAATAAAGGCACGCTATAAATAGATAAAATAAATATATAAATATGAAAGTGTCAGCAACAAACATCCCCCTACGTCAGGGGTGCCAAACTACTGGCCCGCTGGCTGGTTGCATCATACAGAGGCCGCACCCACCCCAGGTCCAGCAATGCGCAAAATAAGTCACCATGCGTCGCGACATGTCATGTGACACAGCGAGTTTAGCACCCGTACCCTATGTAATAAACTTACACAAAATGTAAATATGAAGTATTTAATATAAAATGGGGACTCAGCATCATAGGTACATAATGCTTGGGAAACTGTCAACGATGTATAAAGATGTTTAAAATGTTTGTTGAAAATGTAACAATAAAAATGGCATTCCTTATCATCTTGGTGAACCTGCGCTAAAGCAAAGAAATACTGGCACCAGATCTTTGTCTTAATTCACACAATTCCTAAAACAAATACAGTGGTACCATGAAAATCAAATGCGTTGAAACTCATTGAATTTTGTACTCAACACATTTTGATGTGAAAATCTTGTCTCAGTACTCATTGAGCTAAAACGTGTTGGTGTCAGTTGCTTTGTGACTCAATATATTATTCCAAATTTGTTTGGTACTCATTTTTTGGTATTAACTGGAACCAATTAAGGATAAGTAACAAGGTACCACTGTATAAAATTGAAACCAGAAGATTTTCTTTTAGAAATATTGGATGAAGAATTTTGGGGGAAGATTAGAAGTTTATTACATATGTTGACAGCAGCAAGAATCCTATATGGGCAAAAATGGAAAGGCTTGTTAATTCCCACAGTGGAAGAATGAGGGAAGAGAAGCATCTTCTGGGAGTTGAAGTCCACAAGTCATAAAAGCGACAAGTTTGAAGAGTCCTGGTCTAGTGGTTAAAGCATCAGGCTAGAAATCAGAAGACCATGGGTTCTATCCAGACTTAACTCTTAAAGCCAGCTTAAAGTTATAAATATATGGTACAAATAAATAAATGTCACCTAACTCAAACATAGGAACTTTGGGTGGTATACAATACAGAGTTTATGCTGAGATCATTTTCTTTGTCAACAGGGATTTGATGCCCTACAACTGCCATAATGATAGTGATTAATGGAAGAAATTTGTGAGGGTAGAATATCGATGACTGCAAATCCACTTGAGCTCTGACAAGTTGTGCTTACTGCATAAAAGCCCTGCCAAAAGGTTGTTTTTTTTACATCACTCTTTGATCTGCATTTGACCACAGCACAATTATTCACTTTTATTGCCTGAATTTTAGATAAAGGTGCTAGGTATTTGTTGATCATGGTGGTAAGATTGGGATGGGGCCTATCTCAAGAGCTCCTGGCTCTTTTTCTAATCTTCTTGCTTGTAAAGCTCAATCATTCCTTCAGAAAAAAAATGAACCTAAAAGATCCTTATCAGGGAAAACTTTCCACCCATCCTTCAGATCCTTCAGATAAAATTATAATTGGAGAATTTGTATCCATGACACTTGGTAGTTATAGGGAACAGAAGTTTAGGGAACATCCAATGTCTTCACCAGCACAAGCTTAGTAAGTAATTCTTCATTTTTATCTAAGGTGTTTCTGACTCCATAACATTCTTTCCTTAAAAAACCTTCAGTGGTTTTTCATTCTTGGAAGATTCTGTTTGGGTCTGATGATCATTCTTACTTTCCCCACCTAAGTGACTATTTCTAAGTAATGACAGATCTCTTATTCTGTCTTCTAATTTTCTCCATGTTTTGACATTTTATATGCCAAGCACACTTATAGCAGAAATTGAGTTGAAACATATAGAGAGCCTACTGAACTGTGTGTGAAGATGGATTTGCTAAGAGCCCCAATAATTCTCTCTGTACAATTTAGACCCCCTGGTAGACAATAGGGAATAAATAAGATTTAAAAAATGTTAATTCTAAGATATTGTTTCATTTGCAGGGTACAGTACCTTGGGCAAGTTGAATGAAAGTAATTAGGGAATATCTGAACCATTTATTTCAGAAAGAATTTCCCATCATATAGAGAACAATATTTAGTCAAGCTCTATGGGCAAGCAAAGATCTAAGTTGCAAGTCACTTAATTATTAGCCCTTAAGATCTAACATTCAAAATTCTCTTGGCAGTCTAATCCCTAAAAACTACCAGCATGTCCTCGCTTTTCTTTTTGCCATTAAAGAAATCAATAAGAATCCTGATCTGTTGCCCAACAACACATTGTGGTCCCAGATTTATGACAATGCTTACAATTCATGGAGAACCACTTGGACCACTTTTGATCTTCTCTTTCTAAGACAAGGGGATCCACTCAATTATTACTGTAACACTGAAGAGGAAGTCATGGCCAACATTGGGGGACTCACCTCTGAAAATTCTATCCACATGGCCAACATCTTAAGTACTTACAAGATTCCTCAGGTAAATTTTTGGAAACAGATATATAGAAGGAAAAGGAGAATAACTGTTAAGTCTCCATGGTAAAGGTAAATTCTTCTATTGTTTGAACTGTCATTTTACATCTATGGTGATTTGTAATTGAGGACCTAGCTTGCTGCAAGTTTGAAATGTAAACTAGAGAAATCAAATTCCTTTCACATCCTTTTCATTAGTTCCAAATTAAATACACTGATTGATTGATTGATTGATTATCTGACTATGTGCCATCAAGTTGATGTTCATTCTTAGTGACCACATAAATATGAAAGCTACTTTAATTGATGTTGATTATTAGTGACCACATAAATATGAAAGCTACTTTAAGTGATGTTGATTCTTAGTGACCACATAAATATGAAAGCTACTTTAAGTGATATTTCTCATCTTCAAAAGGACCACCCATGGGCAATATGAGTCCATCCACCTACCAAACAATACACTAAAGTGTATTTTTAAGAATGTCCAGTAAATTTGTATCTAATATTAGCAGCCATTTAAAAAGTGTGTATACAAAATTGAATGCTTTTCTGTGTCTTAAAATGTTTTTCCCCAGTTAAGTTATGGCTCCTCTGACCCCATGTTAAGAGGCAAAATTGGTTTTCCTTCTTTCTACCGCATGATTCCCAATGAAGCTTTTCAATACATGGGGATAGTACAACTTCTGAAATATTTTGGATGGAATTGGGTTAGTCTAATTGTTTCAGATGATGAAAGTGGTGAAAACTTTCTTCGAACTCTAAGACCCAAGCTTCTACAAAATAATATTTGCATAGCTGGGATACAGATGATCCCAATTATGTCACTATTTTTATTAAGGGAGATACTTGAGAAAAAAATCCTTCAAATTCAATCTGTTATCTCCCAAAGTAAAATCAATGTGTTCCTTGTATATGGAAATGGTCAGTCTTTGGAGGGATTACGGATGGTTTTATACTCAATGGAAATTGGCGGTAACGAGCCTCTGGAGAAGGTGTGGATCACAATGTGTGAATGGGATTTCACTGCTCAGAACGCTGCCAGAAAATTTAGCAAAAAATCCTTCAATGGAACCCTATCATTCTCACTCCACACCAAGGTTGTGCCAGGATTTCAGAATTTTCTTGAGAAAATAAATCCTCTGAAGTCTACATTGTATTTCCTGTCTGAATTCTGGACATCAACATTCTTCTGCTCACTCAATGTCCATACATTTTATGGACAGAAAATGAAGAATTGCACTGGGGAAGAGAAGCTGGATAGCCTTCCTGATTGTGTCTTTGAGATGGGGATGTCAGGTTGGAGTTATAGCATCTACAATGCTGTTTATCTTGTGGCACATTCTCTCCATGCTTTGTATTCCTGGAGGAACAAACAGAGGGGAAGCAGAAATCAAGGCCAATGGAATCTCCAAAAAGTTCCTCCCTGGCAGGTACTCACAAGTAAATTATTCAATTCATTAAAACCAAAATAATTTAGAAAAGCAAAATAGAACTAAAAGAAAAGCATACAGGTGAAACTTGAAAATTAGAATATCGTGCAAAAGATCATTTATTTCAGTAATGCAACTTAAAAGGGGAAACTTATATATGAGATAGACTCATTACATGCAAAGCAGTTCAAGGCGTGATTTGTCATAATTGTGATGATTATGGCTTACAGCTTATGAAAACCTCAAATCCACAATCTCAGAAAATTAGAATATTGTGAAAAGGTGCAATATTTTAGGCTCAAAGTGTCCCACTCTAATCAGCTAATTAAGCCATAACACCTGCAAAGGGTTCCTGAGCCTTTAAATGGTCTCTCAGTCTGGTTCAGTAGGAATCACAATCATGGGGAAGACTGCTGACCTGACAGTTGTGCAGAAAACCATCATTGACACCCTCCATAAGGAGGGAAAGCCTCAAAAGGTAATTGCAAAAGAAGTTGGATGTTCCCAAAGTGCTGTATCAAAGCACATTAATAGAGTTATGTGGAAGGGAAAAGCGTGGAAGAAAAAGGTGCACAAGCAGCAGGGATGACCGTAGGCTGGAGAGGATTGTCAGGAAAAGGCCATTCAAAAGTGTTGGGGACTTTCACAAGGAGTGGACTGAGGCTGGAGTCAGTGCATCAAGAGCCACCACACACAGACGGATCCTGGACATGGGCTTCAAATGTCATATTCCTCTTGTCAAGCTGCTCCTGAACAACAAACAACATCAGAAACCTCTTACCTGGGCTAAAGAAAAACAGACCTGGTCTTTTGCTCAGTGGTCCAAAGTCCTCTTTTCTGATGAGAGCAACATTTTCATCTCATTTGGAAACCAAGGACCCAGAGTCTGGAGGAAGAATGGAGAGGCACACACTGCAAGATGCTTGAAGTCCAGTGTGAAGTTTCCACAGTATGTGTTGATTTGGGGAGCCATGTCATATGCTGGCATTGGTCCACTGTGC
This sequence comes from Vipera berus, assembly GCF_964194415.1. Classification (NCBI taxonomy): domain Eukaryota; kingdom Metazoa; phylum Chordata; class Lepidosauria; order Squamata; family Viperidae; genus Vipera; species Vipera berus. Next base: position 12,897,681 of record NC_138205.1, on the reverse strand, counting down.
TTCATTAAGTCCAGGGTGAACGCAGCTGTCTACCATGAGATTTTGGAGCACTTCATGCTTCCTTCCACAGACGAGCTTTATGGGGATGCTGACTTTTCCAGCAGGACCTGGCACCTGCCCACATTGCCAAAAGCACCAAAACCTGGTTCAATGACTGTGGGATTACTGTGCTTGATTGGCCAGCAAACTCACCTGACCTGAACCCATAGAGAATCTATGGGGCATTGCCGAGAGAAAGATGAGAGACATGAGACTGAACAATGCAGAAGAGCTGAAGGCCGCTATTGAAGCATCCTGGTCTTCCATAACACCTCAGCAGTGCCACAGGCTGATAGCTTCCATGCCACACCGCATTGAGGCAGTAATTGCTGCAAAAGGGGCCCAAACCAAGTACTGAGTACGTATGCATGCTTATGCTTTTCAGAGGTCCGATATTGTTCTATGGACACTCCTTGTTTTATTGATTGCATGTAATATTCTAATTTTCTGAGATTGTGGATTTGGGGTTTTCATGAGCTTTACGCCATAATCATCTCAATTATGACAAATCACAGCTTGAACTGCTTTGCATGTAATGAGTCTATCTCATATATTAGTTTCCCCTTTTAAGTTGCATTACTGAAATAAATGAACTTTTGCACGATATTCTAATTTTTTGAGTTTCACCTGTACATGATGTAACAACAGAGATAAACTTTTAAACACAACCAGCTTTTGAAACTGCAAAGAAAAGCAAGTGAATGGTTTTAGAAGAATGTTGGAGAATGGAGATACCTTATACAAATATTTAAAGTGAATTAGAAATTGAGAGTCCAGATGCACCAATGAGATACTGATTTAAAATTGATACTAAATTTAACACCATGGGGAAAACGGATAATTTAATCCATTCTGGGATGGCTCCTTCTCAGATATTTAATCCCAGTATCAGAAAAGGAATAAACAGTAAGGATTCACTACTACTCCCAAATGAGTAAAAAGGCTTAAATTGCTAATAGCTGGAATGCTCCAGAAAAGGTGTAAGTTGTTATGATTTAGGTAGTGTTGTGTTGGGTACCAGAATCAGAGGCGACACAGGTTCAGGAGCTAAGTTGTTTTATTGAGGAACATGTCCGAACTGGGGAAGAAAGGATTTCAGCCCTCACTTACTGTATACCTGGTCAGGTAACTGCCAGGCCAATGGGTTAAAATCCTATCGCCCTGCCAACTGGTCAGCCAATCCCTTTAAATCCTGCTCTCCCGCCAAACATTGTCCCCTTGTTCTGGCTTCTCGCCGAATGCTGTTCCTGCTTGCTGTTCCTGCGTGGAGCTGTCCAGCTCCACACCTCCTTAATTCACTGACCCACACATGTATGCAAAACCTGCATACACCACACCACTTCCCCCATGGCGGGAAACACCCTTGTTCCCATTTGCTTCTTTCCCTGACCCCACACTATCAAGATGGTTTACCCACAACCCCCTACCCCCCTCAAGTACATACATAATCTGAGAGGTAGGCTGGAGGACTGCGGGCTCGGCCAGACTGTGTAGGGGAATCCCCCCCACAGGCTTGATTATGTCCTTTGAGTTTATGATTTTTTGGTTATGCTCCCCTGGATCTGGTGAAGCAGACGATGGGTTTTCGGGTGTGGTCTCCCCTGGGTTAAGTGGCCTTCTTTGACTGGCCCCAGGTGTTGTCATTCCCTCACTCCAATCCATCTGTTGATGAGGTCGGAGCAGTTCCAACCCCTCTGAGTTGGGAACTATTTCTTTGTTTACTGTGTCTCTTTGGTCACTCTGAGTCACTTCCGGTTGGAGTGAGGCCTCTTGCCCATTATCGGCTGGGCCCCTCTCAGGTGCTCGACGCCTGAGTTGGTCAACATGTCTCCTCCACTGTAAACCCCCCTCCACCCTAACGATGTAAGATACTGGTCCCGTCCGCTCAACTACTTTCCCTTGCACCCATGTATCCCTGGAGGTATAGTTCCTAGCCCAGATGAGGTCCCCCGTTTTAAATTCTCTGGGAACCTTTGGATGTTCCACATCAGCCGCCACTCTATCTGGGTGTAATCTGTCAAGAGTGGTTATGAGACGTCTTCCGCAACGAAGTTCAGCTGGGCTCTTCCCGGTTGTGGTGCATGGAGTGGTGTGTTGGTGCAACAGGAATTTAGCCAAACGTTGTTTCCAATTCCCATGGATGATGCGCTTCAATGCGTCCTTTGTGGTGCGCACTGCCCGTTCAGCCAAGCCATTACTGGAGGGGTGGAAGGGAGCCAAGGTGACGTGTCTAATCCCATTGGTCTTCAAAAATGCCTGGAATTCTGAGGAGGTAAATTGTGGACCGTTATCAGAGACTAATACATCAGGAAGGCCGTGAGTGGCAAAGAGTCCCATGAGCGCCTGGACAGTCCTCGATGTGGTCAAGATACTGACTGGCACCACATCCAACCATTTGGAGTGGCTGTCTACTACTATCAAGAATGATTGGTTGTGCAGGGGGCCTGCGTAGTCAATGTGTATCCGGGACCAAGGTGTGTGTGTCTCCTCCCACTTGTGGACAGGGGCATGTGGCTGTGGTGGCTGAGATTTTTGGCATGTGTAACAGCCAGCTACTTGTTCTTCAATATTCTTGTCAAGGCCCGGCCACCACAGGTAACTCCTTGCCAATGCCTTCATCCGAATGACCCTGGATGCCCCTCGTGTAGTGAGTGGATGACTCTGTCTCTCAGTGTTTGTGGTATGATGACCCTGCATCCCCACAATAGGCAACCCTTGTGTGAGGATAGCTCGTGTCTTCTTGTGAAAAATGCCGTGAATTCAGCCCCTGGAGATTTGTCTTGCCACCCTGTGTTAACCCACGTCTGTACCCTACTCAAAATCCTATCCTTTGTGGTTCCTGCTGCGATGTCTCGGGCACTGAGAGGACATTCTGGCAGATCCTGAATAGCTAATATTTGGGCTGCTGGTGCTGGGTCAGGTTTCATGTTGTTAAGAGGAAGTCTGCTTAACCCATCTGCATGGCCCATTTCCTTGCCCAGCTTGTGTACTAGTTTACAAGAGTAAGCCGCAAGGAAGATGGACCAACGGAGCATTCTGGGTGACAAGATCTGTGGGGTTTGCTTATCTGTGGTAAACAGACCTAGCAAGGGTTTATGGTCTGTAAAAATGGTGAAATTCCTCCCATACAAATAATCATGGAATTTTTTTTACTCCAGCAACTATTGCCAGAGCTTCCTTGTCTATCTGTGCGTAGTTCCTCTCGGCTGCTGACAAGGTTCTGGAGTAATATGCGATGGGAATTTGTCTGCCATCCTCCTCTAGGTGGCTCAACACAGCCCCCACTCCATAAGGAGAAGCATCGCAAGCAATGCAAATTGGTTTATTTTCTATGAAGTGGGTGATGGTGGCGTTGCTTGCCAACAGGTTTTTTAGAGATTGGAAACTGGTGTCATGTGCCTTGGTCCAGTTCCATGTTGATTTCTTATCTAATAGCCTATGCAAGGGTTCAGCAATTGAAGCCTTGTGGGGTAGGAAAGCGTGATAGAAATTAAGTAACCCCAGGAAAGCTTGCAGCTCTGCTTTGTTTTTTGGCTTGGGGGCCTCTTTGATCGCTTTCACCTTAGATGCTGCGGGGTGAACCCCCTCGGCGTCAATCCTGAACCCCAAGAATTCTGCCTCAGGCACTCCAATGCAGCACTTCTCTTTCTTAAGCTTAAGGCCAGCAGCACCAAATCTACCCAGAACAGCCTGCAGTCGTTCTGCCAAAACCTCCTCTGAGTCCCCTGCTATGAGGACGTCATCAAAGTATGGGCAGACACCCGGTATGCCCTTAAGTGTTCATTCCATCACCTCCTGGAAGATGTCTGGAGCCACACTGACTCCGAACTGCAACCGGTCTACCCAGAACGCCCCCTTGTGGGTGACTATTGTTTGCACCACGGCCGTCTCTGGGTTGACCGGGAGCTGTAAATAAGCCTGAGCGAGATCCAGCTTGACAAAAATGTCCCCTCCCTGGAGTGATGCTAGGATGTTGCTAAGTGTGGGTACTGGGTATGCATGGGGGTTCAACGATTTATTGATCATGCATTTATAATCAGCACAGATCCTGATGTCACTGTTTGCCTTGAGCGGGGTGACAATTGGGGTCTCCCACTCTGCCCCCTCTACCGGGTGCAGAACCCCCTGCGCAACTAGCTTGTCGAGATCCCGCTCAATTTTATGTTTAAGGGTGAACGGTACTCTCCTGGGCTTAATTCTGATTGGTTGAACATTGGGGTTCAATTTGAATGCAATCGGTGGACCTGTGTATTTTCCTAGTGTCCCATTGAATACGCCTGCAAATGCTTTGCACACAGAATCGATGCTGGGCATCTGAGTCTGTGTCTGGTGAATTCCAACAATATGGATTACCAGTGCTTTGAACCAGCTTAACCCTAACAAGCTGGTTCTCTGTCCCTTGACCACTAGGATGTCCAAGGGCCCCTGGAACCCCCTGTATCTCACAGAGAAAGTGGTGTTCCCCCAGACTTGTATCGGGGTATTCTGGAAATCAGTAAGGGTAATGCTAGATGGCCTCAAGAGAACCCGCTGGCCGCTCCGACTGCAAATAAGCTTATAAGTCTCATGTGAAATGACTGAGACTGCGGAGCCTGAGTCCAGCTCCATTTTACATGGAACCCCTTGGAGGTGCACCTCTAGCTTAATTTTTGGGGTGAGGGATTGAGAACCCCCCGTGTTACAAACCACCCATCTGCTCCTGGTATAGCTGATAGGCACTCTGCACTTCAGACCCCCAGTACCTGCCGGCAGGTGAGTTTCAGCGTCCACCTCGTGTAGTGCGTCTCTACTCCGGCTCCAGAAAACGGACGCGAAGTGTCCCATCTTGCCGCACGCACGGCATTTGGCCCCCCAGAATTTGCAGGTACAACGGTGATGGTTCCCCCTGCAACCGGCACATCTCTGTTGGGACATGCAGCCTTTGCACCCAGAGCATCGCTTGTCCTGGCTGTTGGCAGCTGGTGTTGTTGATGCTGGTCATTGTCCTTTTGAGCTTCTGCGCCGTCCAGACAGATAGGGGGGTCTTAGATGAACTGTGTCTACTTCGGCCACTAGTTCATCCTCGCTGGTTCCTCCTGCCCCATGCATCTGATGGATGTTGCTCCCCTGGCTGCTGCGGCTGGCATCGGATGTCTCTGGCTTCTCAGCTAGCTCCCAGGCCAATACCACTTTTTGTACCGTCTTGAGGGTTAGACCCGGTCTGGCCAGCACCTTTTGTCTCAATTTTCGATCTCTGAGCCCACAAATGATTCGGTCCCGCAATCTCCTCTCTAAATCATTGAAGTTGTATAGGCGAGCCGCCTGCCTGCCTGCAGCCATGAATGCAGACCCTGACTCCCCTGGCTGCTGGTTCCTTTTTTTGAATTCAAATGTCCATGCCACTTCTGACAAGTGTGGGTTAAAATACTGATTTAATTTCTCCATAAGGTCATCATACTTCACCGCCCTGATGGCTGTGGGCATGCACAGGCCCACGGCTAATTGATAAATGTCCTTCCCACATGTACTGAGCAGGGTGGCTGCCTTGATCCTGTCCTCAGTAATATTATTGGTGATGAAGTAAAATTCTAGCTGCCCCACAAATGCCTCCCACTCTTTGGGGTGAGCGCTATTAAAAGTGGGGGCTACACTGACCGGCACCATGGGGGCTTGACTGACCTGGACCATGGGAGCTGGACCCACCTGAGCCATTTGATCCTGACCGTCCTGGGAAATATCGTGCGTTCCTTCCATTCTGTTCCGAAGCAAGAGGTGATTTTCCAGTCAGATGGGATTCCTACCACCCTTCAGAACAAAATCCCATCCTCATCGCCATTTTTTGTGTTGGGTTCCAGAATCAGAGGTGACACAGTTTCAGGAGCTAAGTTGTTTTATTGAGGAACATGGCCGAACTGGGGAAGGAAGGATTTCAGCCCTCACTTATACCTGGTCAGGTAACTGCCTGGCCAATGGGTTAAAATCCAAGCATCCTGCCGGCTGGTCAGCCAATCCCTTTAAATCCTGCTCTCCAGCCAAATGCTGTCCCCTTGTTCTGGCTTCCTGCTGAACGCTGTTCCTGCTTGCTGTTCCTGCGTGGAGCTGTCCAGCTCCACACCTCCTTAATTCACTGACCCACACATGTATGCAAAACCTGCATACACTACAGGTAGAAATAAAAAAGTGGTGAACTGACTGTAGCCTAATTTCTTTGATAAACATTTATCTACATCATTCAAAAATAGGAAAAGTGAGTCTCTGGAAACTTGTAGTTTCTCAGGTAAAAGGAAAAAAATCCTTTCTGTCATCTTACATAATTTAGACGGAATGGAATGAGTCCCTGGTTTCAGATTCAGATGAAAAATATTGCAGTGATGGTTAACCATCCATGTTCTGGTTGGATAAAAGCTTTTCAATTCTTGATGTACTTCAAAAACATTAATTTTCAGTATACTGCATAAAGTCTCAATTTAAATGTCATGTCACTGATGTTCGAAGTGACCGTTACTTTTTGTTAGAGCAGTAACCTATTTCTCCTTCCCTCTAGCTTAATTCATTTTTGAGACAAGTCCACTTTAACAATAACGTTGGAGATGAAATATTTCTCGATGAAGATAGGGACTTAGCGATAGGCTATGACCTCATCAATTTGGTGACATTTCCCAATGAATCTTTCCAGAGAGTCCACGTTGGAAGAATCGATCCCAGTTTACAACTTGATAAACAATTCATCATTAATGCAAGTGCCATTATGTGGAATCCCACATTTCATCAGGTTGGAACTATTATATTTTCTTAATATCAGTATCATTTGAGTGATATTTAAGACACACAATCTGGAGAATGACAAGGAAATTTGTTGAGAGAGCTGAATTCAGAAAATATATTGGGGGGGGGAATGCAGAAAGAGTTACCAACATCAGACAGTTGTGATATTAGGAATCTTTCTAAGATATTAATAACTTGTTTCATAATTTCTAAAATCTATCTGTTCCAAACGTATGTAATTCAGAATTACATATAGAGGAGGAGAAAACTATTTCTTGTTCTACAGACTCTTTCTTTCTGGACAATATTAACAGATGGTGCCAAAATCTACTTGTGTTGAAAGCTGCCATCCTGGACAGAGCAAACTAATTCAGCAGGGGAAACAAATCTGTTGTTATGATTGCATTCAGTGTCCTTCAGGGAGGATCTCAACACAAATGGGTAAACATCTATCTTGGAAAACATCCAGAAATTTTCTATTTTGTGCTTGTGGAATATCTGTTTCTCCCTTCCATACATCTAATGACTTTATTATGATTTATGTTTTTCAGTAGTGTATTCAAAGGCTTTTTTTTACATTTATTTGTGTTTTTAAATCAGGGGCCCCAACCCCCAAGTTGTGGCCCATTCAGAACTGGGCCATGCAAGTAGGATGCAAGCATGTGTTTGAACATGTGAAGCTCCATTTGTGTGAGCTTCGTGCACTTGCTTCATGCAAATGGAGCTGTGTGCGCTCACACATTGCTTGTGCAAAACTATTCCCCCTCCCCCCACTGCTGGTGCTGTTACCAGTCCAGAAAGCTGAAAAGATTTGGAATGAACATTTTAAAAGACTTTTGTAGAGCTCAGTACTAACTTTTTTACATCAGATAATATATAAAGATCAGGAAGTATGAAAAATATTAGTTCAAAGTTCAAATACTGAATTTATGCTTGTGATCTTCAGATGCAGATGAATGTGAGTCTTGCCAAGAAGAACAGTATCCTAATACAAGTCAGCAAGAATGCATTCCCAAAGTAATGACTTACCTGTCCTATAAAGATGGCCTGGGAACAGCTCTGACATCTTTGGCACTTTTTCTTTCTCTGACCACACTTATTGTGATGGCGATCTTCAGGTTACACTCGAACACTCCCATTGTGAAAGCCAACAATTGGAGCATCACATGTATCCTGCTTATCTTTCTGCTTCTATGTTTTCTCTGCTCCCTCTTCTTCATAGGAAGACCTAGCAAGGGAACCTGCCTTTTAAGGCAGGCTGTGTTTGGTATCACCTTCTCTGTTGCTGTTTCCTGTGTACTGGCCAAAACGATCACTGTGGTTCTGGCTTTTGTGGCTACAAAACCAGGGAACAAGATAAGGAAATGGATGGGAAAGAGGCTAGCAATCTTGGTCATTGTGCCTTGTTCTTTAATTCAGATTGCCATCTGTGCTGTTTGGTTGGTCAACAAGCCCCCTTTTCCAGAATTAGAGAAGCATTCCCAAATGGGTGAGATCTTAGTGAAGTGCAATGAAGGCTCAGAGATGATGTTTTACATTGTGTTGGGCTACATGGGTCTTCTGGCCATTGTGAGCTTCACAGTGGCTTTCCTTGCCAGGAAACTGCCTGACAGTTTCAATGAAGCCAAGTTCATCACTTTCAGCATGTTGGTGTTTTGCAGTGTTTGGATTTCCTTCATCCCCACTTACATGAGCACCAAGGGCAAATTTATGGTAGCTGTGGAGATTTTCTCTATATTAGCCTCTGCTTTTGGTTTATTGAGTTGTATTTTCCTTCCCAAATGCTATATTATTATTATACATCCTGAATTAAATAAAAAGGAGCAAATGATAAGGAAAAGGAGTGATTGACACTGCATAAGAAGAAGCTAAGGTTTGTAGCTTCATAATAAAGGCACAATGCGAGGGTAGACATAATGCAGACCATCTCTGAAATATTCTATGGTGAGATTGGTTCATTTGTTAGCTGAAAAATTGAGAGTGGTTGAAGGCTTATTGTGTGCTTTTTGCTAAATAAAGGTATATTCTTCATTTTGTTTAATATAAAGGTAAAGGTAAAGGTTCCCCCGCACATGCATGCTAGTCGTTTCCGACTCTAGGGGCCGGTGCTCATCTCCGTTTCAAAGCCGAAGAGCCAGCGCTTGTCCGAGGACGTCTCCGTGGTCATGTGGCCGGCATGACTAGATGCCAAAGGCGCACGGAATGCTGTTACCTTCCCACTGCAGTGGTCCCTATTTTTCTACTTGCATTTTTACGTGCTTTCGAACTGCTAGGTTGGCAGAAGCTGGGACGAGTAACAGGCGCTCACTCTGCTACACGGCACTCAGGATTCGACCCGCCAAACTGCCGAACTTCAGATCGACAAGCTCAGCGTCCTAACCCACTGAGCCACCGCGTCCATTGTTTAATATATATATTATTAAAAGCCTTAAACTAACATAAAAACTAACATTAAGGGAAAAAAAAGAAAATACAATACTGCAGAAATAAAGAATAATTTTTTTAAAAAAGAAGCTTCAAGTTTTTTTTTGTTTCAATGATTAAATGAAAATTATTGATCAAATTAAGAATAATGGAAATAGGCCAAGATTCTTTGCGAAGCAGATAGTTGGTGGCTCTATTAAAAAAAATTAAGTTCAGTCTTGTGTCCAAGAAATTTATTGATATTTGCGTTCTGTTGACACTAGGAGGTGTTTGCTATTAAATCTAATCCCACAAAAGTAAAAGAAAATCCAGAAAGATAAGCGGCTGTTGCTTATATGGTTCAGGTCTTCTTTTTTGAGAAAAAGTCGGGTGGGACAGGAGAGTTTTGCATAAAATTTTCTAGTGTGCCATTTATACTTATTGCTGCTTTGCGATCCAATGTTTATTATCAGTTAGTCTATTGCAATGGGTTTACTTGGAACTGCCCTTCAAAAGCATTTGGAAGCTGTTTCTGGTTTGCAGCGCAATTGTGTTTGTCCTTTTTTACTATGAGTACACTGGCCCACATTAAAACTGAAATTCTGTTGCCTGCTCTCAAAAGAAAGTATAGATCTATCCATACACGTGTATAACACACATATACATATGATATATATAGTGGAAAGAGGAAGCTTGAGAGTCACAAGGTTGATACTGTATGGAAAAAACTGACTGAATCTGGATGTTATGTTTCGGATACTACAAAGCCTCCTCCCAGAAGATAACAAGGAAAACAGGTTGTGAAGAGGATGTGTAGTGTTTCAGACAATATTGCGGACCCTGCTCAAGCAACACTTATATGCTATGTCCTGGACTGAAGGGAGGGAACTATCAATAATCTTTTCTGCCATCCTCATCACTCTGCACTGCCTTTCTGTCTGCAGCAGTAATGCTTCCAAACTAGACTGTTATACAATATGACAGGATGCTCTTGATCAAATGTTGGTTGTCATTTTTAAACTGCTACATGATACAGAGTAATGTGCGGGGCTGCCTGTTTTTAGTGGTGTCACAGTTCTGGCAGGTTGGGAGATTCTGGATCCATTTTGTGAAAGAATGATACCAAGTGGGATCCTGGACATATGCCTTCTGTACTGTGAAGCTTCTTTCTAAAATTTAGGTGGTCCCAACCATGTGGACTTTCTAGAAGATCTTGAAGACTGGGTTCCTTCTTCAGTCTTTGGGGCTAGAATATTGGTGGAGTCCTTTAATGGAGGTGGAAGTTGCTTAATTCTTACACATCTTGTAAGAGACTCAATTGATTTTTAAATGATGTTTCCACTGGTGTTTATATTTTGCTTTTATCTATACTTTATTAGCTGCTCAGATATATTTGTGTATGGATGGGAAGCTATATAAGTTTAAGTTGAGTGGCCTTATAAATCTAATAAACAAATACATCAAGAAAGAAAATATGCTGCTAGGATCCAGATGAATACAGATTTAAATACTAACAGGATTAGACACCTTGTTCTATTCATGTGACAAAGCATTAAGAATTATATTGAGACTTTGGTTACTACTTTTCAAGGGAAGACTCCTAAGGTTGGGCAAAGATTCTTTAGAGCAGGATGGGACAACCTGGAGAACGATGGATATTTTGGTACAAAGTTCAAGATCCCTGTTTGCATGCAGTGCTGACAGCATCCTAGAATGCTCCTTGAAAGTGTTCTCCTCCCATCTCTGCACCTGCATACCTTTCCCCCAGTATGGAGGAGGACACAAGTAAATCCATGCTGTCTAAACAATGGACAGGCATGGTACTACTGGGATTATACAAGCCAGGTCTTTCTGTCCTGCATTGTCATATGCACCTTCCTTCTCACAAGTCCTCTGCTGGTGGAACTGCTTTTGAATATAGGCTTAACACATTTCTTGAATTGGAGATTGACTCAGAGGCCTGGGGTTTGAAAGAATCATTTAGTCAAGTAGCCAAGAAGTGCCAGGCAGCTTCCATTCCTCTGGAGTCACCTGATAGGATGAGTGATGAAGCATGTCAGTTTTTTCCTTTAATAAAACTGCCAGTGTCCTCTGAAGAACTTTGGAGTGCATTTTTGTTTTCCTTAAGACTTTCTCTTTCCTTGGTCACAAATGAAATAGTATTTAGTATTAGTATTTATTATATTTGTATACCGCCCTTCTCCCGAAGGACTCAGGGCGGTGAACAGGGCACATATAAAAATACAGAATACAAAAATTAAAAAAGAACTAAATAGGAGCCCGAGCTAAAACAATAGATGGTAATAAAAAATCCACAATAAAAACCCCAACACATCAGGCCAGGCCGGCTTGTTCAAATAGATAGGTCTTCAGACCGCGTCAGAAGGAGCGAAGGTCCTTCCAGAGCTCAACCGGCAGCTGATTCCATAAAGCTGGGGCACCCACAGAGAAGGCCCTCCCCCTGGGGGCCACCAGCCGACATTCTCTGACTGGTGGCACCCTGAGGAGGCCCTCTCTGTGGGAACGCACAGGGCGGAGGGAAGTTGACGCCGGCAGCAGGTGATCCCCGAGGTACTCCGGACCCATGCCATGTAGGGCTTTGAAAACCATTACCAAAATAGGTAGGTAGAAAACTATTTTAGTCTTCATGATCTGTTCATTCCTTCATCAACAATTGTGCTTTGAAGAGCCAACTTGTACTTTTTTCCACATCTGATATCCATGCTCTGATAGCTAGCTCATGAGACCATGTAAAAGATGTCTCAGGGATCATTATGCTGGGATGAGGTGTCTAATTGGCATCATCAATGTCATGGTGGCTTTCTTGGCATGGACATTGCCTGATTGTTAAATTATGCCAATCTGTGAATGAAAAACCCTGCCCTCTTCCATTATATAGTTAACAATAGATTTATATATCCTTTTCTTTTCACTGAGGTTAGCACATAATCAATTGTGTACATTTCAGAACCTCATTTATTTTGGGCATCTGAAATCTACCTTTGTAACTTTCTGTGCTATGTAGGGTTATTAGAGAGAAATCACAGTTGGCCTTATCCCTCATTCACGCGCCTCAAGACGAGATGTGCAGATGGTGTATTTTTGTTTTAATTATCACTTTTTTCCTCATCAAGCATATTGCACTTTTGATTCTCAATATCTATTTTTATATTGAATTGAAAGAAAGCCACATCCTCTGTGAGGATCCTATCAGCAACTTTTATTTGTTGACGTATTTGTTTATTAGATTTATAAGGACACCCAACTCAAACAATGTAACATCAGGAGGAATATAATAAAAAAAGAATAAGCAATAAACATAACTCCTTCATGACATGGGGCCAGGCGATTTTATGGACCAACTCTCCCTGATTACATCAGGTGATGTCATTAGATAAGGACATGCAATTAGTGGTTCCTATGAAATGTAACTTCTGTGCTGTGTTATCTGGCTTATGGAACATTCTTTGTCCCTAAAATTAGATGAGCACTATTCTGTTTAATTCCTGAAAGCCCTCAATAGTTGATTATGTCATCAGACCTGGGGAGACATGTGTAGATGGCTCTATTGCTGAGATTGCTAGTTTACTCTCCCTTCACCAAGGATTTGCATATCTGTTTTTATATTTATTGTTCATATGATTTGTGTATATATTTATACCTGTGGTTTTTATCTGTGGTTTTTACCTCTTTGTTGTGTATCACTGAGATTTCCCTTCGATGTGTGGTGGGTAGCTTTATAAATTCAATAAAAATAAAATAACGTAAGGGACAAGGTGGCAAAGAAAGTGTGTTGACAGTAAAATAAAATTGCATAAATATTTTAAGTTGAAGTAACATTGCTAATAACAAATCACTATTTTGTTGAAATATCCAGGCAGAAAATGTTTCCACAAGTAGAGAAATAATTTGGATAGTCTGACCCATCATCTTTTATAGCAGAGTGTAACATTCTGAGGCATTTGCATTTTCCAAAATTTTGAATCTGATCCCCATCCCCTGAAATTTAAAATATATTAAAACAAAAATATGTTGGAAAGAGGACACCAATAAATACATCACTACAAATCATATTAGCATTTTATTGTAATTCAATATAAAGAAGACAAAATCTTATTTAATAAATAAGATTAGTTGTGGACATTCTAGCCACTATATTTCTGAATGTAGTTTCCAGTTTATTGATCAAAGACAAAGACGTCTTCATCCAGAAAAAGTAGTGCACCTATTTTTCCTTGTTATCATGTGTATGTGAAGTTTCTTACATTAAGAGCCCTGGTGGCATAGTGTTAGAAGACAGTACTGCATACAAAGTCTGCCTACAGCCTTGAGTTCAATCCTGACGAGGCTCAAGGTTCGCTCAGCCTTCCAGCCATCTGAGGTTGGTAAATGAGACCCAGATTGTTGGGTGCAATATGCAAGTAATGCTTACATGGTAAACTGTGCAGAGAGTGAGGAAATTGCTATGGAGCTGTATACAAGTCTAAATGTTATTGCTTTAAAAAAAATATAAGAAGACATCTATTCCTGAATAAAATTCTTTGGCCAATCACGTGTTATGTTGTCTACAGCCAAATTAGGAATTAGGGTAGCATTTACACTGCACTTGAAATCACACTAGTCTTTTTCCTAACTAGCTGCTCTCTGGTATTCAGCTCTGGCCTCAGCATGATAATGTAGCACTTGGGCAGAAAAATGCAACCTAATAAGCCACCACTTGAGGTCAAGATAGAGAAGACCTCCACAGCCACCATGGATTTCCCTTTTGTGTTCAAGTAGGTGGGCACAAAGGAGACCCAAACACTGCAAAAGACCAGCATGCTGAAGGTGATGAGTTTGGCTTCATTGAAACTGTCAGGCAACTTCCGGGCAAAGAAGGCCACCATGAAGCTGATGAGGGCCAAAAGCCACATGTAGCCCAGCACAACATAAAACATGGCCTCTGAGCCTTCGTTGCATTGCACTAAGATCTCATCCAACTGGGAATGCAAGTCCAACTCTGGGAAAGGAGGAGAAATGGTCAACCAAACAACACAGATGCTTGTTTGAATAAGGGAGCAAAAAACAATGACTGAGACGGACAGCCTTTTGCCTACCCACCACCTCATGCGGTTCCCTGGCTTTGTGGCCATGAAGGCCAGAACCACAGTGATGGTTTTGGCTAAGACACAAGACACTGCAATGGAGAACACAATTCCAAAAACTGCTTGCCGGAGTAGACATGTGACTGTCCCTGGGCATCCGAGGAAGAGAAAGGAGGACAGAAAACATAGCAGAAGTGAGAAAAGCAAAGTGCAGGTGATATCCCAATTGTTGGCTTTGACGATGGGAGTGTTCTGGTGATGGATAAATGTCCCCATCACCACAATTGTGATTACAGCAAAAGAAACAGCAAAGGTACTCAGGACTTCTCCCAGGGATTCTTTGTAGGATAAGTAGGTGATAATTTTGGGAAGACATTGATGGTGCTTCTCATTTGGATATTGTTCTTCTGGGCACCTCTCACATTGATTGGAATCTAAAAACCATAAAAATTCTACACATTGATTTGATATTAAGTTTTAACAATTATTCCTTGTTGAAACATTTTGGAATCTTCTCACATAAAATATATATTTGTATTCTAAGCAGGTTTCCATGCCACCTCTTGAATCTGATAAGTAGAATTGGCTTCATATAAATGGAATAAATCTCTTTTAAAAATTGTGCTTTAGGAAAATCTTTTTTAAAATTTATTTTTTTATTCAGTAACCATGTTTCCTGAAGAAGAGATTACACACCTAAATAAAAAAAGTTTCTACTTAAAAAAGAAGAAAGAGAACAAGACAGGTGAGAGATCCAAATCAATCTATTATTTTCTTTAAAACTATACTCAGGAACTGAACTTGATTAGAAAATAATATATTTTTAAAGAAATATACTATAGATCTCTTTTTCTTACCAACCATGGTGGAAATGCTTCCTTCTGAACATTGGACACAGTCATAGCAGCAAATCTGTTTCCCCTCCTTAATTAATTTCCGGTACCCAGGATGGCAACTTTCTACACAGGTGGCAGAAGGTGGTGTCTAATAGGAATGGCAAAAGTAAATAATTAAAATGGATTATAATCTACCTTTTACTCAATCAGTCAGCAGTCATTCTCTGTAAATAAAACCTGAGCAATCATATTCTTGTAATTTCTATTAATGCAAAATTTTGAATTCCTAGAACTGATTGCTAGATTCAGTCAGAGAACAGGTGAACATCTTCTAAGTGTTGTTGAAAATTTGGATAGAACTCCCTTCACAACTCCTACATGATACATAAAGGAATTTGAAATGTCCTGAAGAGGGTCATAAAAGAATCTCTCACAAATTTGCAGATGACACCAAGCTGGCAGGAATAGCCAATAATCCATAGATTAGGATTCATAGCTGGCTGACAGGCCGTACTCAGCGTGTGGTCGTCAATGGAACTGCATCTACATGGAAGGAAGTGTGTAGTGGGGTGCCCCAGGGCTCTGTTCTGGGCCCAGTGCTCTTCAACATCTTCATCAACGATTTGGATGAGGGGATAGATGGGGAACTCATCAAATTTGCAGATGAAACCAAGCTGGCAGGAATAGCAATACTCCAGAAGATAGGCTTAAGATACAGGAGGATCTGGACAGACTCGAACACTGGGCACTATCTAACAAAATGAAATTGTGAAAAAAGTAAGGTTCTGCATTTAGACAGGAAAAATCGAATGCACAGGTATAGTATAGGTGGTACCTTGCTCGATAGTAGTAACTGTGAGAGGGATCTCGGAGTCCTAGTGGACAATCACTTAAATATGAGCCAGCAGTGTGCTGCAGCTGCCAAAAAAGCCAACACAGTGCTAGGCTGCATTAACAGAGGAATAGAATCAAAATTACGTGAAGTACTAATACCACTTTACAATGCCTTGGTAAGGCCACACCTGGAATACTGCATCCACTTTTGGTCACCACAATGTAAAAAAAATGTCGAGACTCTAGAAAGAGTACAGAGAAGAGCAACAAAGATGATTGGCGGACTGGAGGCTAAAACATATAGGGAATGGTTGCTGGAATTGGGTATGTGTAGTTTAATGAAGAGAAGGGTGAGGGGTGACATGATAGCAGTGTTCCAATATCTCAGGGGCCACCACAAAGAAGAGGGAGCCAAGCTATTCTCCAAAGCACCTGAAAGCAGGACAAGAAGCAATGGATGGAAACTAGTCAAGGAGATAAGCAACCTAGAACTAAGGAGAAACTTCCTGACAGTTAGAACAACTAACCAGTGGAACAACCTGCCTCCAGAAGTGGTGAATGCTCCAACACTGGAAGTTTTTAAGAAGAGACTGGACAGCCATTTGTCTGAAATGGTATAGGGTTTCCTGCCTTAGCAGGTGGTTGAACTAGATGACCTCCAAGGTCCCTTCCAACTTATTATTATTATTATTTAGTGAGCCATTTTAATTTGAATAATAATAAGAAATAAAGTTATATGGGAAATGTTGAATTTCTGAGAATTTTGGTTGGTAATGACATCCTTATTTAGTCTTCCTCCCTTCCTTGAGCTGATGGCAAATATATTCCTGGCTAGCATTTGCTAACGCTTTTCAATTATCTGTGTTGCATTTCCATTCAAGAGTGATGTCCTGATTCCCCATGTATAGTAAATTTACTCATGAATGAAGGCCAATATATGTGCCCCAGAATCATGTTGCTGGATCCAATCTTGGTTGGTCACTGGGACCTGAGGTTTTATATTCTGAGATTTCAGACTTATGCTGGAGCCCATCTACAGGGATCTTCTCTCTAGCATAGTATGTGCTGTTCTGTATGTGGCAATTATAGTGCCTGTGGTAAGTGGCTTTTTAGATGTTGATGGCTGACTTTTAAGACATTAGCTGTCATTTGCTTGTGCTGCCCAGCCCTCACCTTCTAACTACCAGGCTAGATGTAAATCACCACTCCTACTGACTGACCAGGGGCCTGTTTCCCAGGTTTCAATCACTTCCCTGGCTGTGAGGCTACCAATGAGTTCTGGTCTTCTTGTCTGATCAATATCAGGAGTCTGTCAGCACTGCGACTGACCAAGGTTGCAGCCATTTTCTTGTTCATAGTGGGTTGCCACATAGAATGAAGGGAGGAGGGGGTTGCCCAGGTGCTTCTCTAGTCATAATAATCTTTTGTCCTGTGGAAACCAAGGTTGTCAGTTATTTCTGAGCCTGCAGGCTGGGCGTTGTGGAAAAAGCCTGCCAAATAGCTGCATTGGAGAATGTAGTTGCTTGCATAGCTTTATGGGTGGGATTTCTAACTTTTTATTGGGGAATTGGATTCACCCTTGACCATTTATTATAACTAATGAACATGTTCTTTGAGGGTGTTTCAAGCCTCAGAGTTCTGCTTTATTCGTCTCTGTCTGTCAGAACCATGATAGAGTCATTCCAGAAACAGTCCTGCGTGAACTAGAACACCATTCATTTCAGAACCACACACCTAAATTCTGGTGCTGCTATGTGGATGAGATGTTTGTCATCATTAAGAGAAATGCACTTACAGATTTTCATACCATACTAAACTCCATCTTCCCCAACATACAGTTCACAATGGAGGAAGAAACAGCTAGGTATTTACCATTTTTAGATGTACTTGTAAACACACAAGATGGAAACCTAGAAACCACAGTTAAATGTCTATAAAGACTCTCAGTTATCCAGGTCAAGATGCTTTTTTACAAGGCAACTGGACTTTGTTATTTTTCTTTGAAGATGTTTCACTTCTCATCCAAGAAGCTTCTTCAACTCTTGGATGAGAAGCAAAATGTCTTTAAAGAGAAACAAGGAAATCCAGTTGCTGCATGAAAAAGCATTTTTGGGATACATAGAAACCACAGTTTATCACAAGGCCACCAACACTCCACAGATTCTGAATTTTAACAGCAACCATCCACTGTCACACAAAAAGTGTTGGATCAGAACACTGTATGGCAAGGTGAAAAGCCACTGTAGTACCCAGGAAGACAAACAGCTGGAGAGCAGGTACCTACATGAACAATTCAAGCAGAATGGGTGCCCACAATCACTTGTCACAAGATGTCTGTGCAACACGGTGGGGAGAGAAAGGAAGAAACAAGGTATAAGACCAACCACATGGCACAGCCTGACATATATCAAAAGAATTTCACAAGCAGTACAATAAAGCTTCTGAGATCTGCAAGTGGGCATTCTCACGGCAGAGGCTACCATAGTAGGATAAATTATGCCAATCAGGAAAGTAATGCAGGTGTGGTGAGCGCAAGACTTGGGGTGATGATCAGCTTTGGTAGATGTCAAATTAATCTCTCCTATTCTGTGATGAGCAATAAAATGGGATAGCACATTAGTTCAATCCTGCCTGTATTTCAAAACCAGTGGCTGCTGAAAAGCTATTCACTTCTCTAAAACAGTCAATTTACTATACTTTTTCAAACCACATCACTTGAAAAAACCACTATATCAAAATGGCCAGCAGCAGTCCCCAGATTTTTGAATTGGCTATGGGAAGCAAAAACTCTGAGTGGCAAGAGAAACATGCCCTGCAAAACTCCAGGGAAATGGGATGTGTATGTTAGACTAAAGTGGTAAATAGATGTGTTACATGTTTTGTGCCAGCCCATGGCAGTTCCCCAAATAAGTCATCAGATGGAGCAAAGAGGCTTCTTTGCTCCCCTGCAGCAGCCCCATTGGCGAGAGAGTTTTATGGCTAGGGAGGGGCCGAGACCCCCCATAAATACCTCTGCCCAGGGGCTGCTTCTTTGTTCTGCTTCTCTTTTCTATCTTCTCACTTGCATGCATTCTCTATCATACAAGCATGGATGCTTCCATGCCATATAGCTCTTTTTATATAACCTGTCGATGAATAAAGCTTCATAATGACTGCATTTCTGCATTCTGCCTATTTTACTTGGAAGCACCTTAACGTCCCATCGATCTCTTGTGAAAGCTGCTTCACAAGTTGGTAGCAGAGAGGATGGTTTAAGGCAAAGCTTCCAAGCTTGAAGATAGCAGTAAGATCCTTAGATTTGAAACTGAAATGGATGGCCGGAGATCCCAGATTGTGACCAGAAGTCTTCAATCAAGATCCACAGCTCTAGCCCCTGAAGCAAACTCAGCTCCAGGAGAGAGCACAGATGGCTTCCTTCTGCACGCCACAGAGGGAAGCTTGGAAGTTTTACAGTCCGCCCAAGACTGTCAAGATGCAGCAGAAGTGCTCCGGGCCCAACGCAAGCAACGCGTGGATCAAATGTCTACACCGGAATGCAAGGAACTGCTTCTAAAACTCCTTGAAGTACAGGAGACCCCACAAGCCTCTCCACGAAGGACATCAGTGCAGAAGGACTGTGGATGCCGGGTAAGCCCCCCCTCAGCGACCATGAGGCCCCTCAATATGGCGCCTGCCACCCTGAGTAACCCCGGGACCCCAGGGCTTTTGGCGCAAAATCCCCTGCCTAACTGTGACCTACAGCTTCCTGGGGCAACAGAAAACAAGATGGCTGTGCCCAGGGAGACCGCATGGCCCGGCACAGGAAGCAAGATGGCAGCCCCCTGTGCGCCCACATTTTCTAACAAAGAAAGGCCTCAATTAAATCTGGAGGCCCAGCAACCCCTGAACTCCTGGGCTCTCTCCAGCAGAAACCCTCATGACCTATGATGGCAATAAGACTGCTCATTACCCTCCAAGGCCCCCGACCCTCTCTCCGGGGCCCCCAGTCTTCCTTTCGCCCCTGCCCAGGCGCTCTCCTTACTTGGCCTTCGGGGGGGGTTGGCCCCCTCCTCCAGCATCGGCTTTAGCCATCCCCAAGGTTTTCAGGACCAGCGATGGGCTTCTCAAGGCAATCCAGGGCCGGGGAGGCTCCAGGAAGGTTTTCCAGAGCTTTTTCAAAACCAAGTGCCGGCTGGCAATCTTGGGCAACGCCCACCCCCTGATCACATGTTTTCCGGACATGCCCAGTACGGGCTTTTTAACCCTGAAGGGGGGCCATCTGAAAATCAGAGAAAAATACCACCAACGCCCACTAGAGGGGTACCTTTACCTTTTTTTTCAATGCAAACCTCTCAAATGCTCCAGGAACTGGACAAAACGTTTCTTCCTGCGTCCACGTTGCCACTCAACTTTGAAAAACTGAAAATTGGGGGGGAAAACTACCACAGTTGGAATAGAAATTTGCAGGTATGTCTATTAAAGGATGGGACTCTTGAAATGGTCCTGAACCCACCACCTTTCCCGTGGAGCTCACGAGAAGAGTGGCTCCATAGACAGGCTTTTTCTACTCTGATGGGTTCTATGGATGATAATTTGTTCCCAAGCATTCCAGATGGACTCACAGCTTGCGCAGTTTGGCGGTTATTATACAATTTATTCAACAGCAAGAGCATGGGTTCCCTCACCAGACTCACAACTGAGTTTTACAACACAAGACTCAGGTTTGGGGCCAGCATGGCAGAACATCTCGGAAAATTAAAATCCCTCAGGGCGCAACTGATGTCCAAAAATTACCGAATACCTGAAGAGAACTTGGTCGCAGTTATCGTGGCTTCCCTGGACAAAAGTTGGAACAATTTTATTATTTCCCTGGAAGGGGGCAGGGATGAACCCATGCCTCTGTCCTATCTCGAGGGCAGACTCATTGACGAAGATAGCAGACAAAGAGATACGGGAGAATACAACAGAGTCACCAGCCAGCCAGCCAGCAGACGACGCCGCAACTCAGAGCAGGTTAATGCTCTACTCAAGTGTTTCACCTGTGGCTCTGAGGGGCACCTCAAGAAGGACTGCCCCCATTTTCAACAAGGCCCCAAGCGTGGTCCCAATCAAGGTAGGGGCAAGGGACAAGGAAGGGGCCGTGGCGGGTCCAAAAGTACTAACAATTTTGTGTCTACCTGTGCCCCCACCACAAGAGCTGATAGC
Source organism: Vipera berus (assembly GCF_964194415.1). Taxonomy (NCBI): domain Eukaryota; kingdom Metazoa; phylum Chordata; class Lepidosauria; order Squamata; family Viperidae; genus Vipera; species Vipera berus. The sequence continues at coordinate 12,876,557 of NC_138205.1, read as the reverse complement.
TCCACTGACTTATGGTTACTGGACTCTGGAGCTTCTTCTCACATTACCAATATGAGTCAAGGGTTTAAAAGGTTAAAGAAAATTAACTCATCTGTCAAAGTCGCAAATGGTGATAAAGCTTTAGTTATTGGGGAGGGCACGGTTTCTGTACCCGGGCTTGGAAAAGTTGAAGGTGTTTTACACGCTCCCTCCATTGCCAACAACCTATTAAGCATTATCAAATTATGTGACGATGACAATGTGGAAGTTCTATTTCGAAAAGGGGGAGGTCATGTCACCCGGGACCAGAGGGTCATCGGAAATATTGACATCATAAATGATTTGCCATATTTTTCCCCACAACCAACCCCAAGGCTGCTTAACCAGCGCAAGGCCGAAGCGGTTGCATCCAAGCCCCCACAGCAAGGCAGTGTGGATAAGAAATCCGAACCTCAGCTGTCACCTGAAGCACCGCTCAAGGCAACCAATGCCAAGAGGGTGTCAGTGGGGAAGTCACTTCATGATAAGTGCGCTCATCTCTTATACCGAAGATTAGCTCATGCAAGCTTCCCTGTAGTTAAAAGGATGGGAGAGTTTGCTGAGGGAGTCCAGCTCAAAGATTGTGAGGTATTCCTGGACTGTGCAATCTGTAAGAGGTCAAAGAGGAAGGCTGCGCCTATTCCAAAAACGTCACTGCGTAAGACCCAATACCCGTACCAACTAGTACATGTTGATTTGGTCGGGCCTTTCACACCATCCCTAGGGAAAAGTCAGTATTTTCTCACTGCAGTTGATGATTTTTCACGGTATGGCCACGTGTATATCCTCACAGAAAAATCTGAAGCCTTTGACGCCATAAAATCACTCTACAACTTTGTAGAGACCCAGTATAAAACCAAGATCGCACAACTGCAGAGCGACCGCGGGGCTGAGTTCATGTCCCGAAAATTCCAGGACTGGGTAAAGCGTAAGGGCATCCGCCATTTTCTTACCGCGCCTTTCACCCCAGCTCAAAATGGCGTGGCAGAGAAAAGAAATGGAGTCCTACAAACTATGATGCGTAGTCTGATTGCAGACGCAGGGGTCGCAGAATCATACTGGGCAGAAGCGGTAAAATACGCCAATTACACCTTAAACCGCACTTGGAGCAGTGTTGTGAACCAGACCCCATATTTCCTAGTTCATGGTAGGAAACCAAATCTTGGACATTTACGTGTGTTTGGGTCCTACGCATGGGTTCACATCCCCAAGCAGCTGCGGAAGAAGGGGAGATCTGTCTCCCAGAGACTGAGGTTCTTGGGCTACGCTCCTGGCTCCAAGGCCTACCGTTTCATGGGGGAAGGGGGCAGGATTGTGACTTCCCAATCTGCCTCCTTCGAAGAGGACTCCAATTGGGCCCAGATTCACTCCAATGATCTGAGCCCATATATCAACCGTCCCAGCAAGGGCACACCGACTACGACATCACCTGAGACGTCCACATACCCTGCCACCGACGAAAGTGTGGAACAAGACGAAGATGTCATCCCACCTGGTTCAGATGGGGAGGATGAGCCGTCCAGTTCCCCAGCAACGCCTCAGAAACCCGCGGAAGAAAAAGGCGGTGAGTGGCAGAAGGTAAGGAGGTCAAAGCGGTCCAACAAAGGCATCCCGCCAAAGAGAATTTACATTGGGCACATCGCGTCTGTTAACAGCGTTGTGGTCACCCCAAAAACCTTCTCTGACATCCAGGAGCTGCCCATTGAAGAACAGGAGAAATGGCAGCTCGCGATGGAGAAGGAAATGCAGAGCTTAAAACAACTCAAGGTCTTCACCCCCCAGCAACCTCCAAAGGAGAGGAAAGTCATTGGCACAAGGTGGGTTTACAGGGCAAAACCACTTGCCAATGGCCTCTACCTGTATAAGGCCCATTTGGTAGCTCAGGGATTCGCCCAACGCTATATGGAAGACTATGGGGAGACATACTCTCCAACTGTCCGGGCAGAGAGCGTCAAGACCGCCCTCGTGACTGCAGCCGCTCTGGGGGAGGAAGTCTTCCAATTCGACATCCAGACGGCTTACCTCCACGCCAACTTGGACCGGCAGATCTACGTGAAGGCCCCTCCTGGCTACCAGCAAGAAGGGGAAAATACATGGTTACTCCACAAAGGGTTATATGGTCTCAAGCAGTCAGGGAAACTATGGTATGACTGCCTTAGAAAAAGTTTAGAACGAGTTGGTTTCACTGCATCCCGAGCAGATGAATGTGTTTTCACATGCAACTCAAAGGGTACCACAGAAAGGGTGTTAGTTTATGTGGACGACCTACTATATGTAGGACCTGACAAGGAAGGGTGTGATGAATTTGCCAAGGCCCTGGAAGAAAAGTTCACTTTGAAATCTTTGGGGCGGATTGATAAGTACTTGGGTGTGCATATTTTGGCCACTAAGGGGGGGTTCGCTCTATCTCAAAAAGAAAAGATAGAGGAGTTATTGGCCAAATGCAAAATGGCAGAATCTAATCCCACGCATAGCCCAATGCAAAGCGACTTTTACAACCATACTCATAAGGACGGTCCTGAGTTCACAGATAATACGCTTTACAGATCTGTGATTGGCTCCTTGCTATATATCAGCAATTGGAGCAGGCCTGACATAGCTTTAGCTGTAAATCTATTGTCCAGGCATGTGGAACACCCAAAGGAATTCCACTGGACTGCTGTTAAGAGGGTACTTAGGTACCTCAGGGGCACGACCGATGCCCTCCTTGTGCTGGAACCAGAGAAGGGGAAGACGGGCCAGCTCTCCGCTTACTCAGACGCAGACTGGGCTGGTGACACCAAAAGTAGATGGAGCACCTCTGGTTTCCTCATATTGCTAAATGGCTGCCCAATACATTGGCATGTTTTTTTGGTTTTTTTTTTTTTCCCCGGCTCCAAAGATGGCGGACGTGCTGGGGAGAGCTCCGTAACCCCCGGTTGTAAGGCGTCCCCCCAGGAGCCCCCCAGGGATGTCAATAGACCCCTGGGGTGGGGTGAGAATTTGGGCAGCTGAGATGGGCAATGTGCCGTCCGCGGCCGCCCCGAATCAGCTGTAGGGCTGCCGGACGTCTCCGCCCCACCGCCTGGGCCGTTGGCGGCCGTTTTTTAAATGGGGCCATCATCCTCGCTCAGCCTCAGCCGCCTGATCTTCTCTGTGAGGCGGAGGCGGCGGAAGATCAGCTGTAAGGCGGAGGCGGTGAAAGTGAAAGTGAGCACAGCAACAGTCGGTGTGAGCGCTCAAAGCCCAAAGCCGGCCATCTTCCCCAGGGGGCTGGAAACAGCATCTGGGCGGCGGCGGCGGCTCCGAAGGATCAAGGGAGATGCCGCAGATCAGCTGTGAGGCGGAAGCGGCGTAGCGAAGGCGAAAGCGGTGAGAGCACCCAAGCCCAAAGCCGACCATCTACCCAGGGGGCTGAAACAGCAGAGGCGGTTGGCGGTGACATCTTCGGCACACCCCCTGAGCCGCTGCGGCTGCACAGCCATTCGCCACCCAGGGGCCTTGACAGCGGCGGTAGCGCTGACGGCGTGGCATCTCCGGCCCACCCCCTGTACCGCTGCTGCTGCTACAACCATCCTGAGCGGGGCCGGAGTTGCTGTTCTGCCTCGGCTGCCTAATCTACTCCCGGATAGCGGCGACGTCTCCGAGTGATCAAGGAGACGCCGCAGGCCAGCTTTACGACGGTAGCGGCAGCGAATGAGTGCCAACGACTCCTCTATGCCCTATACGGCGGAAGCGGCGGCAACGGAGGCGAGGACGGCGGTGACACCCTCTCCGGGCCCCGGTTGACCGTTTTTGCCCAGGGCCCTCTGACAGCGGCGGTAGCGGCGGAGGCGAGGCATCTACGGCTCACACCCTGAGCCACCTCTTCGAAGCACCTTGATCGGAGACGACAACAGCAGCGGCATGACACCAGGGACTCCCATACCTCTGGGAGGCCACGCTCTGGACGGTCCCCAACCAATAGGGGCCTATGGAGCTGTGGCCAGGAACAACGCCCAGAGGATCAGGGAGAGAACTGTTTGGGCGGCTGAACCACCAGAGCTGACGCCGATTAATGGATCCCTCCATCTTGCCTTCTACCCACTCTCAACCACCCTTGCCCACTCTCTCCCCACAGGACATAACGGGCCTGGGTGCAAGCCACGGTGGCAGAGTGGCTTGGCCTTACACCTGCAACCCCATAGAGGTGAGAGCTCTATGGGGTATGCTTCACCCAGAGTACGTTCTGGACCACCCCCAGAAGCAGAGTCACAACCCATTGTGAGAGGATGGGGAATGGCCTGCTTCTGGGGGTTCGCCCGGCCAAGTGGCAGTGGCAGGGCGACGAACCAGGAACGCACCTACCCGACTCGACCCTCCTACAATTCACCATCCAGGGGACTGCCTTCCCGGAACCCCTTGTGACTATGCTCGTTCAATACTCCAGCACAGTACTACACGCCCTCAGGGGTTCCCCACTCTCCTGGGTGCGACCCGCCTGCATCACATCCAATCTCGATGACGGGCCCAACCACTGGGCCTCTGAGAGATGGCCGAGCAGGGCCAGGGGCCTCCAGCATAAGCCCAACAAGAGGCCCCTGATTAAGTTCTTAGCTAAGTTTTTTGTGGGGTTAGGGAGGGGGGAGGGAGAAGACTATGGTTGCGCGGGAAAGGCACGCCTTCCAGCCACCATAACGCATGCCAGGCCCACGACCGTTCGCGACGGCGTACAACGAGGACCAGTCGCCGATAACACCCAGTGGCGTACTGACAAACATCCCATCCCTAGGATGGTGGGGAATGGCAGAAGGTGCACAGACAGAGGGCCATATCGTCACCGGGAGTGTCATCTCCGCTCTGTAAAAGCGGTGAGACGCTCCGACCCTCTGTTCTCCCCCGGAGGACCCGGGAGCAAAGGTGCGCCCCCTCCCATGCTAAGGCTGGTCTACCTGAATGCAAGGTCCGTAGCTAACAAAGCTCACCTCATTCGTGACCTAGTGGAGAGCGAGCATGCGGACCTGGCTTGCATCACGGAAACCTGGCTGGGCCCAGAGGGTGGTGTTCCTCTGGTTGACCTCTGCCCGCCAGGTTTCCAGGTGCTGCACCAGCCTCGGGCTCATGGGAGGGGTGGGGGAGTGGCAGTTATCATCAGGGAATCCCTTAGCCCGCGAGAGACCACCGTCCCTCAGATGGTCGGGTGTGAGTCTCTCCTACTGAGATACGGCCCAGGGGCGCAGTTGGGCCTGCTGCTGGCTTACCTACCACCTAATCGTGCAGCGGCGGCCCTGCCCGAGCTACTCGATGCCCTCTCAGGGTTGGTGGTTGAATTCCCAAGACTCATGGTCTTGGGCGACTTTAATCTACCGTCCCTGGGAGGATCGTCCGAACTGGCTCGGGAGTTCATGGCTTCCATGGCGGCCATGGACCTGTCGCAAATAATTTCTGGACCAACTCATGAGAGAGGCCACACCCCAGACTTGGTGTTCTTGTCTGGACGGTGGCGTGATGATATCGGTGGGGGTACCACAACTGTTACGCCCCTGTCATGGACCGATCACCACCTCCTGCGGCTAGACTTCCCCCTTGCCACCCCCCACCGTGGGTGCACGGTGCCAGTCAGATGGTACCGCCCTAGGCGCCTAATGGACCCTGATAAGTTCCAGGCAGCGCTTAGGGACACGCATGCACTCCCTGCTCACAGCTCGGCGGATGCCTTAGTGGAAGCCTGGGAAAAGGCAGCCACGGAGGCTCTGGACCGAGTTGTACCCTTGCGGCCTCTGACCCGGCGCAGATCCCAGCGAGCCCCATGGTTCACCGAGGAGCTCCGGGAGATGAAGCGTCGGAGACGGGGCCTAGAGAGCCGTTGGAGATCCAGCCGATCCGAATCCGACCGATTGCGACTAAGAATCCTCACCAGGTCTTATCTCGCTGCGATAAGGGTGGCAAAATCCAACTATTTTTCCACCCTCATCGCGTCCGCAGATAATCGCCCGGCTGCCTTGTTCAGGGTGACTCGCTCCCTATTAAACCAAGAGGTGAGGGAGGAACCCTTGCAGGGTCGAGCCGAGGAATTCGGTCAATATCTGCTGGATAAAATTGCTCGGATTCGAACTGGCCTGGACTCCAACTGGGCTGAGATGGAAGAACAAGACATGGACAGTCTTGTCGACGTCATCTGGGAAGAATTTGATCCTGTAACTCCTAAGGAAGTGGACAGGATTATGAGAAGGTTGAGCTCCTCCACATGCTTACTGGACCCGTGCCCTTCCTGGCTGGCCTATGCAGCTCGAGAGGGGACACGTGGCTGGTTCCTAGCGGTCATCTCTGCTTCTCTGAGTGAGGGTCACTTCCCCACTGCCTTGAAGGAGGCGGTGGTGAGACCTCTCCTCAAGAAGCCCACCTTGGACCCATCCTCTTTGAATAACTTTCGTCCAGTCTCCAATCTTCGCTTCCTCGCGAAGGTTGTTGAGAACGTGGTGGCGCACCAACTTCCTCAGATCCTGGATGAAGCGGTTTATCTAGACCCGTACCAATCGGGTTTCAGGCCGGGCTACAGCACGGAGACGGCATTGGTCGCTCTGATGAATGATCTCTGGAGAGCCCGGGACAGGGGCCATTCCTCTGTCCTAGTCTTATTAGACCTCTCGGTGGCTTTCGATACCATCGACCATGGTATCTTGCTGCGACGCCTCAGGGGACTGGGAGTGGGAGGCACGGTTCTGCGTTGGTTCTCCTCCTTTCTCCAGGGTCGCTCGCAGTCGGTGCTGACAGGGGGACAGAGGTCGACCCCGAGGCCTCTCGCTTGCGGAGTCCCTCAGGGGTCGGTCCTCTCGCCTCTCCTGTTCAACATCTACATGAAACCGCTGGGTGAGATCATTCGCAGTTTTGGAGTAGGGTACCATCAGTATGCTGATGACACCCAGCTTTTCATCTCAACTCCAAACAATATCAGTGATGCCCTAGACGTGATGTCCCGCTGCCTGAAAGCGGTCCGGGAATGGATGGGGAGGAACAGGCTTCAACTGAACCCAGACAAGACTGAATGGCTGTACGTTCCGGCAAACCAGGATATTCAGAATGTCCCATCGCTTAACATCGGGGACATGTTACTACCCCCTGTTGATAGGGCCCGCAACCTGGGTGTCCTCCTAGACTCGCAGCTCTCCCTAGAAGACCACATAGGAGCTGTGACCAAGGGGGCCTTCTCCCGGGTACGACTAGTTCGCCAACTACGGCCTTATCTGGACCTGGATTCCTTACGTACAGTCACCCATGCCCTTGTGACCTCTCGCCTAGACTATTGCAACGCTCTCTACATGGGGCTGCCCTTGAGATCCACTCGGAAGCTTCAGCTGGTGCAAAGTGCAGCGGCACGGACACTCTTGGGAGCCTCCCGATACTCCCATATCACACCTCTCCTCCGTGCGCTGCACTGGCTTCCGGTTGCCTTCCGTGTGAAGTTCAAGGTGCTAACAATGACATACAAAGCCCTACATGGCATGGGTCCGGACTACCTACGGGAGCAACTTCTGCCGATGTCAGCACCCCACCGTCCTGTGCGCTCCCACAGAGAGGGCCTCCTCAGGGTGCCACCGCTCAAGGAATGTCGGCTGGTGGCCCCCAGGGGGAGGGCATTCTCAGTGGGTGCACCAGCCCTCTGGAACAGCTTACCAACCGAAATCCGGATGGCCCCCGACCTCCGTACCTTCCGACGCGACTTAAAAACTTTCCTGTTCCAGCAGTCCGGCCTGGCATGATAGCGTTAATTGGGGTCCCAGTTTGTTTTCAATATTGTTTTTATTACTTTTTATTGTTCATCTGTAGACCTTCCTTCCTCTGTACACCGCCCCGAGTCCCTCGGGAGAAGGGCGGTTTATAAAAACTAATAAATAAATAAAATAAATAAATAAATGTTAGGCAGCAAAAATTTGTTTCTTGCTCCACGGCCGAGGCTGAATATGCCAGCCTGTAAGACACGGCCAATGATTTGACTTGGTTCAATGATCTGATAACGAGCATCTGGGCAGCTCCTCCTCTGCCCATCCAAATTCTAGAGGACAACACAGCCGCCATTGCAATCTCGGAGGCTTATGCAGTAGGCTCTAGATCTCGCCACATAGACATACGCTATAAAAATGTCAGACAGCTTGCCAAAGAGGGTTTTATACATGTTGAGCACTGTAATACAGCTGACCAGATAGCTGATCTGTTCACCAAACCTGTCCCCATTGACCGGCACAACCTTCTGTGTAAGCGTTTGTGTTTGGTCTTCTGAACGTTTTTATACATGTCTATGACACCTGCTCGCCCCCTCACACACATTCACTGGTCCCTGTCATTGGCTGGCAAGAAGGGGAATTGTTACATGTTTTGTGCCAGCCTATGGCAGTTCCCCAAATAAGTCATCAGATGGAGCAAAGAGGCTTCTTTGCTCCCCTGCAGCAGCCCCATTGGCGAGAGAGTTTTATGGCTAGGGAGGGGCCGAGACCCCCCATAAATACCTCTGCCCAGGGGCTGCTTCTTTGTTCTGCTTCTCTTTTCTATCTTCTCACTTGCATGCATTCTCTATCATACAAGCATGGATGCTTCCATGCCATATAGCTCTTTTTATATAACCTGTCGATGAATAAAGCTTCATAATGACTGCATTTCTGCATTCTGCCTATTTTACTTGGAAGCACCTTAACGTCCCATCGATCTCTTGTGAAAGCTGCTTCACAAGATGTGCTGACCTTTTTCATGGTTTGGTTCTCAAACTGATTCAACCATTGACTATACAGTCAGATAAACCCATTACTGGGAGAGTCCTCTAGACCCAGATGGTCCATAACCCCAGCCAGCAAAGCTCTCTTTCTCCACAATCGGAAAGTATAATGTAGAATTGAGAATTGCTTCATTTTTCCAGGATGCAAAATTGTTCTAACATCATTAGGAAGATATCAAATGACCTTGGAACCACTCTGAGTTTACTTGTTTAAAATTCCAGAAATTGAATTTTCATTCCAGTTGGTTTTTTAAAATTTACCTGCTTAAATTTGGGATTCCATACAATGGCAGTTGTATTAATGGTGAGGTCTTCCTTTTGAGAACTCTGAGGTTCAATATGTCCAACTTGGACCTTCTGAAAGGATCGATTGGGGAAAGTAATCAGGTTGATGATATCGTATGCTGCTGCCATGTTTCCATTCTCATTGAAAGCTATTTCTTCCCCAGCACTATTGTTGAAATGGAGGCTTTTCAGAAACAAACGGAGCTGAAAGATAAGAGAGATAAGTGAGAAATTGGTGCTAATAGTAGGCCATAGGATTTAAAGTTCCATTCTGTGATTTACCAAATGGTGCTGAGGTTGATTTTTTAATGAACTTGCAAACATTTGAGTTAATTTTTTTATGTTCAAAGACATAATTCTGCTCTGCAGGAATATGTTCATATTTGTTAAGTTTAAGTAATTAATAGACATTTTGTCAGATAGATTCCTCTTGCAAATTTTGCATTTCACGAGAGATAAAAATTATTGCTAAGAAATATAACAGAAAAACAGAATATTAGAATAACAGAATTGGAAAGGACCTTGAAGGTCTTCTATTCCAAACCCCTGATTAAGGAAGAGACCCTAGATCATTTCAGACAATCTCTTAAAAACCTCCAGTGTTGGAGCACCCACAACCTCTGAAGGAAAGCCGTTCCATTGATAAATTGTTCTAACTGTCAGGTTGGTTTTCTCCTTGATTAATTTCCAACCATTGCTTCTTGTTCTGCTTTCATGTGGTTTGGAAAATCGATTGACTCTTTTTGGCTGCCCATTATATCTAATGGATATCACAACAAAACATATTTATTGTAATCCTGTCCCAGAAAACATGATTAAGAAGTTCCATTATGGCCTTTGCAGATTAAATCTGCTTACACCAAACACATCTTAGAGAAAGGCAAGTATTCTCATTCTATCATAACCCTGCCTCCAACTTCATTCCATTATTATTATTTTGCAGAAATTCTTTCTTCTCTCTACTGTAGTGATTTTTTTTCTCTACTCTGCTACAAAATGCTGCAAAAAGGTAGTCTTTTACTGGATTTGAGATTTTTTTGGATTGAAAAAGCAAAAGGCCTCTGAGGAAAAAAATTACTTCCATATAGCTAAAATAATATCTGTAAAAAAAAAATCAAAATTGCAACAAGGAACAAGCACTTTCGGAGGTTACCACAAGTGTCTAGACAACTAAAAAAGTGCAATTTAAAATATATATTAGATACAAAATTCTTCTACTCTGATGGAATAGCTAAAGCGATCAGGAACCAGAACAGTACTACAGGTTTTTTTTCATGCTATCTATCCACAAAACTGAACTATTAATGGCCAAGGAGAATTAGTGCCAGAAAAGAGTGAATGGATTGTAAAGAGGGCTGGACTTAGGTCTCTTATAGGGGTAGAGAGATGCCAGACTCATGATGCATTTGACCCACCCTCGGGCTCAGCATGGTAATGCTAAACGAAATCATGTTTTGCTCCCCAGATATTTTCACGTAAATGCAGATGGGATTGGAGTAAAAATATATTGTTAGTGAATTTTGTAAAAATTGAAATTAATATGTTATTATGGCTACATTCCCATTAAAGTAGAAGGCACCTTAACTCACTTGCCAAGGTTGGACTTTCAGAAAGTCCCACTTCTCTCCATTGCCCGTTCTCTTCTGCCTGGCTCTGGATGAATACATAGCATGGAGACCATATGCTACAGCATACACAGCATTGTAAATATTGTAACTCTGGCCAGACATCTCCATTTCAAAGACAGTTCCAGGGAGACTTCCCAGATCCTCTTTCCCAGTGCAGTTTCCTTTGCCTGGTGCATATATATTGTACGTTGGAAATGAACAGATAAATGCAGCAGCCCAGAACTGAGATAGGAAATACATTTTAGAGTGAAATGGATTTAGTTTCTCAAGGAACTCTTGAAAACCTGGTACCATATTTGTGTGTAGGGCAAAAGACAAGCTGCCATTGAAGGACAATGCTGTGAATTTCTGGGGCTCAAAGACGGAAGTCACATCCCAGAGAGCACTTATGATCCAAACCCTCTTTATGGGGAGCCTGTTATTAATTTCATAGCATTCAAGAATTACTCGTAAACCTTCTATTGATTGCATGTCTCCATAAACAACTATTACATTGGTTTTACTATACCATAGTAAATGTGCTATGTTATTTATATTGTTCTTCCGGAAGGTACTGGACTCATAATTTGTCAGTCTTGGAATAAACTGAATTAAAGAAATGCAAATATATGTCTGGATTAATTTTGGCCTCAGAATTCTGAAAAATCTCTCTCCAGTGGTGTCTTCTGGGATGAGAAGGCCAATCCAATTCCATCCAAAATATTTCAAGAGCTGAATAATCCCAACATAGTGAAGGTTTTCATTAGGAGTCATCCAGAAGAAAGAAGGAAATTGCATTTTATCACTCAATGCAAGATCAAAAGAGCCATAACTGAGCTGTAGAGAGGGAATAATAATGATGTACTTTTAGATTAAGTATTGCTTCTGCAGACTCATAAAAAAATAAAAGTAAGTTAATTTCTTTTGGACACTGTTTTTTCATAAAAAATCTTGATGGGCAAGACAAATACTAAACTTGGGGCTCAACAAATCTTTCCTGATAGTAACCAGACCATCATTAGCATTCCATTCAACACTTTTTAGACAAAAATCATCTCAGTGTTTGATTGTGCTAACCAGAAATAGAGAGGAGAGAGGAATGAGTAACAAGAGAGAAGCCTTATTCATTAAGGACCTGACAGTATTTGACAGTATTCATCTGGCATTTTAGAAGACTAACATAACTAGTGCTTTACTGATATTGTACAGCATCAATTAACAATGGTTGAGCCCACCAGAAGAGCAAGAACCAGAACTTTGTATCTCCCTCAACACCCAAAGTGATAGAGGAGGAGGAGGAGAAAAGACAGAAACAATGACACCTACACCATTTCTTACAAACTAAATATGATGTTTATACTTATTAAGAATTACTGCAGTTGTAATAGTAATTGATACATTACATTTCTCTGGAAAAATTAATAAATAAAAACTGACCGCAAATCAGTTCCCCAAATATTGCAGCAGTTTTTGTGGGGTTCTCTCTATTTTTAACAACCACTCTTTCCTTTCTTGTGCATTTATGTGAGCCCAGATACCTACCTGTGGAATTTTGTAGGTGTTTAAGATGTTGGCCATCTGTATGGTGTTCTGGGAAGGGAGATCACCAATGACAGCCATGATGTTTTGCTCCTTTCCCCTCCTGTAATTGAGGGGACAACGGCCTTCAACAAAGAAAAGAGTCAAAAGGTTCTCAGAGGCTTTCAGTGCTTGAAAGCCATTGTCATAGACTTTGGAGACCAAGGTGATGTTGGGTAACAAGTTCTCATTCATGTTGATCTCCTGAATGGCAAAATTGAAGGCTAGGATATGCTGGAGGTTTTTAGGCAACGGCCTGCAAGAAGAGTTTCAGTTATTTCTACAATCTTAGAATGGGACAAGGATTGGATTTAGATAGACTTCTTTGACAATGTTTTTCTCTTTGCCTAAAATGATGTATTTGTCTGCTTTAATGAGTGTTAGAGAAGTGAAGAATGCACCCATATTCTGAAGCATTTTTTTGAAAAAGAATAAAACCTTCATTCTTAAAATTCATTAGTTAAGATATTCCAGAGGTGAGGAAAGCATGGAATGAGGAGCCAAGGTGGAGTGTCTGAATGTCACTTGAGGATCATGTGGTCATCTATGCATCATACTTTGAGAGGTTTAAAACAGGGTTATAATGCAATTGTTAAGACAATCCAAATACTAAAAAAACCCACATTTTATCACACTCATATATTTAAAAATGACCCACTTGTATGCCTTAAAGTACCAAGGAGACGTACTGCATGATAAATAGAAATCTCAAACAACCATAATCTATTTAAAATAAAACTCTTGGTAAATAGAAGTGCAAATAAGGAATAAATGATAAAATCCTAATGATGTCCTTATATATTATGAGAATCATAGATATAGATATATATAAATTGTAATAAAATATACTAAATATTTTTGACAAGGATTCTTTTTCTTTTTGCATACAAAATAAAAAAAATAGAGGAACAATATTATTGAAATTAAACTTAGGAGTTTTTCTTAGGATCAGATTAATTCTTGTGTAACAACAGCCACATGAAAAACCAGGAATCTACAAAACTACATTCAACAGCTATATTCCAGCACCTGACTAAGAAAGATTTATAAATAAGAATCATGCCTAAACCAGTTTTGATTCTCATCTACAGTGGAACAAATTTAACCAGAATCTCTTGAATTCAATCACATTAAAAAAACTTGAAAGGTTTATTTCAGTTTCTTTCAAAAGAGTACTTACCTTCCATGCAAGGATCCTGCTGGGTGTTTCATGAAGTGGAGTAAGGGCAGTTCAGGATATATAGTAGACACAAATTCTCCAATAACTACATCATTGGAGAGGGCAGGGAAATTAAGCTGAAAACGTTGTTTGTTATCACACACTGAGTTAAAGGTCTTGCTGAAAGAAGCCTGGAGGATAAGGAAAGAGAGAAGAAACACATGGCAAAGTATGTGAGTCTTTTTGAATGCCAAAGGAATTTGGCTCCAATCACAGCTGTGCAGGAACATCTTCAACACAGCACTTTGCCTGGAACAATGAAAGAGTGTCTGTTGGTTTTATGCATAACTAAAGTTGTAGATTACAATAATTATCATCTGAGGGATTCATAATCACTACTGAGGCTCATGAAGTTGTTGTTAATAGTAAAAATAAACTGTTAAGTCTTTAAGTGTTCTGTGCTTTCCCCCAAAACAAGTTTAATTAATTAATTAATTAATTCTGGTAATTATGAGGTAGGCAAATCCCTTTCCCAAAGCTATTCAACTATTTTTCCAGTTGAAGAAATTGTATGGTCCAAACCCATTTCTTCGCTACTCCTCATCAAGCAAGAAAGAAATGATCTTGGGATCATAACAGATTTGGGGAACTGAGTCTTCCTTTCCCAATCCAAAAAAAGCAATGCTGGTTAAAAGGAGGAAGAGCTAGAATAGTAGCCAGATAAATTCTCCCTTCTCATCTCACAACCTCCTAATTCAAAAAATACTTATTTCTTTTGCCCATAGTTTTTCTGTAATGGTCATATTGTAAAAAGAAACTCTGTAGTTTTATTAGAACTCTGTTCTAATAAAAGGGCAATTGGATGAGGTGTAGAGAATGGAGACCACTTTGTAGGCACCAGCTACTTAACTCATTAAAATTGGGTGTGGCTGTTCCCTGCCCCTGGACTCCTGGGCAACTTCCTGTCCCTATTTTTTTTCTGTTCATTGCTGAAAGAGACAGATACAGCTGCTGACTACTGCTCTATCATGGTGGCTGAATAGTTGTCTGGAAGGCTTTGATCCTGATGCAGTTTTAAAGAGGTGGTGAGTTTTGAGAGAGGGATCTCATGCATCATTGCCTGAAGCAGTGGAAAAGAAGAGGCTTGGTCATCTATGAAAACTCACCATCCTCTGTGAAGGATGAAGAATGGCATTTCTTTTTTCAGCTTGAAATTAGGTTCACTATAACTAAACCATATTTCAATAGTCCATCATCTTGGTCTTGTCTTATTGTCATTGCTTTTCTAAAAAAAACTTCTTGAGATGGCAACCAAATAGGTATATTAGTTAGGCACCTTGCTTTATATTATTCCAAACTCTTACATTGCTTTAATTGAAAAAGAAACCCAGAAATTTCAGTGGCTTTAAAAAATGGCATATACACAGTAAATCATGCTTTAAATACAATACAAAATAATAACATTAAAAGCTTAGTGACCATGCAGAAATATTTGTATAATTTTGTGGGTAGCTAGTTTGACCACTCCTCTTATGAATTAGTTTCCATGAATGAATGAATGAATGAAGTAAAGTATATAATGGTACCTTGGTACGCAACTGCTTTCAAACTCATCAAATTTGGTAGTCAATACATTTTGACATGAAAAGTTTGTGCTGGTATTCATTGTTTGTTTGATGCACAAGTTTGAACTTCTCAGCATTGGCTGCCATTATTCCCTATGAGAAAAAATTGTTTGGTACTCATCATTTTTGGTCCTCATCATGCTTCCCTGAGCCTTGGTGGAGCAGTGGGCTAATGCCTCCTTAAGTAACACCAGCTGCCTGCAATTAGTGCAGGTTCACATCCCACCAGGCTCAAGGTTGACTCAGCCTTCCATCCTTCCGAGGTAGGTAAAATGAGGACCCAGATTGTTGGGGGCAATTAAGCTGACTTTGTAATAATGCCGCTTGGGCTGTGTGTGAAAGCCCTAATAAGCAGGCATATACATAGAATGAAGGCTACTGCTAAGCTTGTAAGCCGCCCTGAGTCTTCGGAGAAGGGCGGGATATAAATGGAATTAAAATAAAAAATAAAATAAAATAAAAACAATTAACAGTGAGTACTAGGGTATCACTGTATTTGTTAGTTGTTTGATCTTTTTTGAAGAAGTATAAATATCTCTTCTTTTGTTCTTTTCATTTTTAGAGATGCAGCTGTACTGACACTTATTTGAATTTTGTCACTTAAACACTCATTTTGTCTTTAACATGTTAGAATGGAAGATTTCAGCATCTTACCAAAAGATAAAGTAGCAGCACAGAAGAGATGTAAAGATGTTCTACAAGTTGGCCACAGCTAAATAGCTAATGTCATTGACGGGTGCAGTGACTTAGAGGTAGAGCTCTCTCCTCATACTCAGGAGGCTGTTAGTTTGATCCTATGTGTAGTGGGAGATATTTGTCTCTCTGGGCACAATGAATAATTGTCTGCTGCGAACTCTGCATAGACACCAGGAAGGGCATCTGGCCAGTTAACACTTGAGCTCTATTCAGTTGCCCCGACTCCACCATGATGCAAGGGATTACAGGGTTGTTAAAAGAAAACAATAGCTAATGTCATTATATAGAGCAGGGATATCAAACTGCCAGCCCACGGGCTGGATTCATCATAGCAAGACTGCACCCACCCCATTGCCAGCAATGGAAAAATAATTACGATATGTTGTGACACATCACGTGACGTAGAGAGTTTGACACATCTGATATAGAGGAAAAATATATTAACTGATTTTAAGATGTTTGTTCTCCAGCTTCATGTTTATATTTGTACTGAAACTCAAGGAGTCACAAATTAGTGGGAAGAGGTATGTAGCTATCAAGCTATAAAGTCAGGCCATCCAAATTACTTCTGTAATTCAGGAAATTTTCTATCTGTGTATTTCAACAAAATAGAGATTTTCCCCCCTAATTTTGTTTATTTGTGTATCAAGCAAACATTAAGTCAATAGCGGTTTACATCACATTACGAGGAGGAAATAAGGTTGTCCTGTTACATATAAGAAAGCAACCACAAAGAAAGGAAAAATCATTGCATATAACAAGTAATAAAATTCAATTAATAGCTCTTTTTGACATCCAATTGTACACATGACTCCAAGTCAAATAGTAATCTGTGTCCCTTCATCCCCTTAACATCATAGTAAGCCGATCTGATTCCGCACAGTTCAATATTTTCTGAATTACTATTTGGTTGGGTGGGCTAACATCCATCTTCCAATATTGGGCCCATGACAATCTTGCAGCAGTGGTTATATGTAACAACAAGTACCACGCAGTTCTGTTTATATTTTGTGGTCTTATCCCCAATAGAAATACCTTAGGACACAAATGTATATGGTATCCCAACATCTCATTTAGCCATTTCTGAATATTCTTTCAGAAATTCATAGCCTCTTGACAGGTCCACCATTGGTGGAAATATGTGCCTTCATTGACACCA
Source organism: Vipera berus (assembly GCF_964194415.1). NCBI lineage: Eukaryota > Metazoa > Chordata > Lepidosauria > Squamata > Viperidae > Vipera > Vipera berus. Next base: position 12,859,705 of record NC_138205.1, on the reverse strand, counting down.
CATTTCCAACAGATTGGGGATGTTCCCGGAAACATTTTGGAGAGCCTAGCTGGTGATCAATGCCAATGATATGCCATTTTATATATATTTTCTTTATATGCTATTGACCGTGTTAACTTAATATTCTTAACCCAAATTTCGCTCCACCTCTCAATATCTATTGAGCTGGTTTCTCTTCAGATCGTATAAATCTTTCACCTTTTACAAAATAGAGATTTGTTATTAGCAATGTTATTGATAAAAGCTGTATACCTTTATATCTTTATGGCTCTTTTTAAAGCAGAGTGTAGCATTCTGAGGCATTTGCAGTTCCCAAAATTTTGAATCTGATCCCCATCCCCTGAAATTTAAAATAAATAATAATAATAATAATAATAATAATAATAATAATAATAATAATAATAATAATAATAATAAAAGTTGGAAGGGACCTTGGAGGTCATCTAGTCCAACCCCCTGCTCAGGCAGGAAACCCTACACCATTTCAGGCAAATATTAAAACGAAAATATGTTGGAAAGTGGACACCAATAAATACATCACTACAAATCATATTAGCATTTTATTGTAATTCAATATAAAGAAGACAAAACCTTATTTAATAAATAAAATTAGTTGTGGACATTCTAGCCACTATATTTCTGAATGTAGTTTCCAATATATTGATCAAAGACAAAGACGTCTTCATCCAGAAAAAGTAGTGCACCAATTTTTCCTTGTTATTGTGTGTATGTAAAGTTTCTTACATTAAGAGCCCTGGTGGCATAGTGTTAGAAGACAGTATTGCATAAAAAGTCTACCTACAGCCTGGAGTTCCATCATGACTAGGCTCAAAGTATGCTCAGCCTTCCAACCTTCCGAGGTTGGTAAATGAGACCCAGATTGTTGGGTGCAATATGCAAGTAATACTTACATGGTAAACTGTGCAGAGAGTGATGAAATTGCTATGGAGCTGTATACAAGTTTAAATGTTATTGCTTTAAAAAATATAAAAAGACACCTATTCCTGAATAAAATTCTTTGGCCAATCATGTGTTATGTTGTCTACAGCCAAATTAGGAATTAGGGTAGCATTTACACTGCACTTGAAATCACACTAGTCTTTTTCCTAACTAGCTGCTCTCTGGTATTCAGCTCTGGCCTCAGCATGATAATGAAGCACTTGGGCAGAAAAATGCAACCTAATAAGCCACCACTTGAGGCCAAGATAGAGAAGACCTCCACAGCCACCATGGATTTCCCTTTGGTGCTCAAGTAGGTGGGCACAAAGGAAACCCAAACACTGCAAAAGACCAGCATGCTGAAGGTGATGAGTTTGGCTTCATTGAAACTGTCGGGCAACTTCCGAGCAAAGAAGGCCACCATGAAGCTGATGAGGGCCAAAAGCCACATGTAGCCCAGCACAACATAAAACATGGCCTCTGAGCCTTCGTTGCATTGCACTAAGATCTCATCCAACTGGGAATGCAAGTCCAACTCTGGGAAAGGAGGAGAAATGGTCAACCAAACAACACAGATGCTTGTTTGAATAAGGGAGCAAAAAACAATGACTGAGACGGACAGCCTTTTGCCTACCCACCACCTCATGCGGTTCCCTGGCTTTGTGGCCATGAAGGCCAGAACCACAGTGATGGTTTTGGCTAAGACACAAGATACTGCAATGGAGAAGACAATTCCAAAAACTGCTTGCCGGAGGAGACATGTGACTATCCCTGGGCATCCAAGGAAGAAGAAGGAGCAGAGAAAACATAGCAGGAGTGAGAAAAGCAAAGTGCAGGTGATGTCCCAATTGTTGGCTTTGACGATGGGAGTGTTTTGGTGGTGGATAAATGTCCCCATCACCACAATTGTGATTACAGCAAAAGAAACAGCAAAGCTACTCAGGACTTCTCCCAGGGATTCTTTGTAGGATAAGTAGGTGATAATTTTGGGAAGACATTGATGGTGCTTCTCATTTGGATATTGTTCTTCTGGGCACCTCTCACATTGATTGGAATCTAAAAACCATAAATAAGATCTTTAAAAATTCTACGCATTGAATTGAAATTAAGTTTTAACAATTATTCCTTGCTGAAACTGTTTTTGTTTCTTCAGACATAAAAATATGGTTGTATTCTGAGCAAGTTTCCCTACTACAACTTGAATCTGATAAGTAGAATTTGCTTCATATAAAGAAAATAAACCTCTTTCAAAAACTGTGTTTTAGGAAAGTCTTTTAAAAAGTTTATTTAATACACCATGTTTCCTGAAGAAGAGATCACACACCTAAATAAAAAAAGTTTCTACTTAAAAAAAGAAGAAAGAGAATAAGGGAGGTGAGAGATCCCAATCAATGTATTCTTGTGTTTAAAATTATATTCAAAAAACCCAAATTTGATTAGAGAATAATGTGTTTTTAAAGAAATATACCGTAGATCTCTTTTTCTTACCAACCATGGCGGAAATGCTTCCCTCTGAACATTGGACACAGTCATAGCAGCAAACCTGTTTCCCCTCCTTAATTAATTTCCGGTACCCAGGACGGCAACTTTCTACACAGGTGGCAGAAGGTGGTGTCTAATGGTAATGGTAAAAATAAATAAATAAAATGGATTATAATCTGGCTTTTACTCAATCAGTCAGCAATCATTCTCTGTAAATAAATCTTACAGCAATCATTTTCTTGTAAGTTCTTTAATGCAAAATTTTGAATTCCTAGAACTGATTGCTAGATTCAGTCAGAGAGAGGTGAACATCTTCTAACTGTTATTGAAAATTTGGATAGAAATCCCTTCACAACTCCTACATGATACATAAGAGAATTTGAAATATCCTGGTCATGAAAGAATCTCTCACAAACTTAATGAGCTGTCTTAATTTGATTAATAATAAGAAATAAACTTATATGGGAAATGTTGAATTTCTAAGAATTTTGGTTGGTAATGACATCCATATTTAGTCTTCTTCACTTCCTTGAGCTGATGGCAAAAATATTTCTACCTAGCATTTTCTACCCTTTTTCAATTATCTATGTGTTGCATTGCCATTGAAGAGTGGTGTCCCGATTCTCCATGTATAATAAATTTATTCACAAATGAAGGCCAATATATGTGTCCCAGGATAATGTTGCAGCATCCAGGTTGGGTCAGTCTCTGGGACCTGAGGTTTTGTATTCCAAGCTTTCAGACTTGTGCTGGAGCCCATCTTCTAGGAACTTCTCTCTAACATAGTATGTGCTCTTCTGTGTGTGGCATTTATAGCGCATGTGGTAAGTGGCTTTTTAGATGCTGATGGCTAGCTTTTAAGTCATTAGCTTGTGCTGCCCAGCCCTCTCCTTTTCAGTACTAGGCTAGATGTAAATCATCATTCCTACTGACTGACCAGGGGCCTTTTTTCCAGGCTTCAATCACTTCCCTGGCTGTTTTTGTGGCTGCTCGTCCAACAATCTTAATAGCTGAAAACTGAATGTGTGTCCTTGTTCATTGCAGTGTGAGGCTACCTATGGGCTCGGGTCTCTTCATCTGATGAATGTCAAGCATTCATGCAGGAGAAACAGTCCTGCATGAACTAGAACACCATGCATTTCATTACTACATACCTAAATTTTGGTGCCGCTATGTGGATGAGATGTTTGTCATCATTAAGAGAAATGCACTTACAGATTTTCATGCCATACTGAACTCCATCTTCCCCAACATACAGTTCAGAATGGAGGAAGAAACAGCTAGGCAATTACCATTTGTAAATACAGAAGATGGAAGCCTAGAAATTACAGCTAAATGTCTATGGAGATTCTCAATCGTCCAGGTCACAGTTATTCCAAAGATGCTTTCTTATGAGACAACAGGACTTGGTTGTTTTTCTTTGAATAAGTTTTGCTTCTTATCCAAGAAATTTCTTCAGCTCTTGGATGAGAAGCAAAATGTCTTCAAAGAAAAACAAGAAAGTCCAGTTCCTGCATGAAAAAGCAGAAACCACAGTTTATCACACGGCCACCAACACTCTACAGATTCTGAATTTCAACAGCAACCATCCACTGTCACACAAAAAGAATTGCATCAGAACACTGTATGGCAAGGTGAAAAGCCACTGTCGTACCCAGCAAGACAAACAGCTGGAGATCAGGTACCTACATGAACAATTCAAGCAGAATGGGTGCCCACAATCAGTTGTCACAAGATATCTGTGCAACACAGTGGGGAGAGAAAGGAGGAAACAAGGTATAAGACCAACCACTTTTTCAAACCACATCACTTGAAAAAACCACTATATTAAAATGGCCAGCAGCTGTCCCCAGATTTTTGAATTGGCTACAGGAAGCAAAAACTTTGACTGGCAAGAGAAACATGCCCTGCAAAACTCCAGGGAAATGGGATATGTATGTTATACTGCAGTGGTAAATAGATGGGCTGACCTTTTTCATGCTTTGGTTCTCAATCTGATTCAATCATGGACTAAACAGTCAGATAAACCCATTAGTGGGAAAGTCCTCTAGACCCAGATGGTCCATAGCCCTAGCCAGCAAAGCTCTCTTTCTCCACAATCTGAAAGTATAATGTAGAATTGAGAATTGCTTCATTTTCCCAGGATGCAAAATTGTTTTAACATCATTAGGAAGATATCAAATGACCTTGGAACCACTCTGAGTTTACTTGTTTAAAATTCCAGAAATTGAATTTTAATTCCAGTTGTTTTTTTAAAATTCACCTGTTTAAATTTGGGATTCCATACAATGGCAGTTGTATTAATGGTGAGGTCTTCCTTTTGAGAACTCTGAGGTTCAATATGTCCAACTTGGACCTTCTGAAAGGATCGATTGGGGAAAGTAATCAGGTTGATGATATCGTATGCTGCTGCCATGTTTCCATTCTCATTGAAAGCTATTTCTTCCCCAGCACTGTTGTTGAAATGGAGGCTTTTCAGAAACAAACGGAGCTGAAAGATAAGAGAGATAAGTGAGAAATTGGTGCTAATAGTAGGCCATAGGATTAAAGTTCCATTCTGTGATTTACCAAATGGTGCTGAGCTTGATTTTTAATGAACTTGCAAACATTTGAGTTAACAATTTTTTTTTATGTTCAAAGGCATAATTCTGCTTTGCAGGAATATGTTCATATTTGTTAAGTTTAAGTAATTAATAGACATTTTGTCAGATAGATTCCTCTTGCAAATTTTGCATTTCACGAGAGATAAAAATTATTGCTAAGAAATATAACAGAAAAAAGAATATTAAGATAACAGAATTGTAAAGGACCTTGGAGGTCTTCTACTCCAACCCCCTGCTCAAGCAGGAAGCCCTATACCACAGCTCCCCAACCTTTCTTTTTTTTTATTAAAGAGTTTTACAAAAACAAAATTTTACAATATATCCCCAAATCCCTCCCACCCCAAACCCACCCACTTCCCCCCCACTTCCCAGAGCTAAATACAGGATTATAGTTACAATAATCATATTCTAAATAAAAATTATGCATAATATACAATTAACCAAATTCATAATGCGCTTTAACTCTCTTTTAAAATAACTACAAACAATGTACCAATAACAATATCCCACTAAAATCTACTCATAAGCCAAATGATACTTTTTAGTCCCATATTTGTTTTGAATATAATTTATCCATCTCCTCCAAACTGAAATATATCTTTCCTGTGAATGATCCTTCAGATAAGCAGAAATCTTAGACATTTCTGCAAGATTCGAAACTTTAAACACCCATTCTTCTACAGTGGGCAAACTATCCTTCTTCCAATATTGTCCCACCAGTAACCGTGCTGCCGTTATCATGTTCAACATCAAGTTAGTTTCTTTAACATCACAATCTACAACAATGCCCAATAAAAACAATTGCGGGGAAAACTTTATCTTTCTCTTAAAAATCTTTTGAATGTTCCACCAAATTTTAATCCAAAAAGCTTTTATATTTCTACAAGTCCACCACATGTGAAAATAGGTAGCTTCTAAACTACCACACCTCCAACATTTAGACTGTAGATTAGGATACATGTTGGACAGCTTCTTGGGATCCAGATGCCATCTATAAAACATTTTATAAAAATTTTCTCTTAAATTTTGAGCCTGGGTAAATTTAACATTTCTGACCCAAATTATCTCCCAGGTGTCCAATGAAATTGGTTCCTGAATATTTTGTGCCCACTTTATCATGCAGTCTTTAACCAGTTCCGTTTCCGAATCCAATTCAATTAAAGCATTATATATCCTCTTTATATGTGCACAATTTGAATCTCTAATTTGCTTTACTAAATTTTGATCTGTAATTGTGATGCCAACCTTTTGATCTGACTTGCACCTAGCTTTCAATTGGGTATATTGAAACCAAGAGTAACTTATGTTTTCTCCTCTACTGGTTTAAGTTGCCAATCATTCCCTTGCAATCTAAGTAGTTCCTTATAAGAAACCATATCCATACTCACTCCCATAGATACACCCTCTATTGCGTGTCCAGGAATTCCCCAAATTGGTATTTTATAATTTAACTTATAATAATACTTTTTCCAGACACGCAATAAAGCACTTCTAAGAATATGGGATTTAAAAGCCCTGTCTACCTTCTTATCATAAAGCAAGTATGCATGCCATCCATATACCAAATCCCATCCCTCAAGATGAAGTATTCTCTTGTTAGTTAGATTAAGCCAATCACTAACCCAGGTCAAGGCAACCGCATCATAGTACAATTTCAAATTCGGTGCCTTGAGTCCCCCTCTTTCCCTGGCATCTTGTAAAATCTTGAATTTAACTCTTGGTTTTTCCCCCGCCCAAATAAATTTGTTAATACCCTTCTGCCATTGATCAAGATTGGCATCCTTTTTCAATATAGGTATCATCTGAAACAGAAAGCGAAACTTTGGTAGAACATTCATTTTAACAACTGCAATTCTTCCCAGTAATGATAATTGTAATTTTTTCCAATTATTTAAGTCCCTTTGTACCTTCAACCATAGTGTTTCATAATTATTCTTATACAATTTTACATTTGAGGCTGCAATATATACTCCTAGATATTTAACCTTCTTCACTATTTCAAAACCTGTTAATTTAGATAACATATCCCTTTCACTCATAGATAAATTCTTGGATAATATCTTAGTCTTATTACTATTCACCTTAAACCCAGAAACCTTACCATACTGAGTTATAATTTCCATCAAGTCTATAACCGACTGTAACGGTTGGGATACTGTCACAACCAAGTCATCAGCAAAAGCTCTCAATCTATAATCATTCTGTTTTATTTTAATTCCCCTTATCAAAGAGGACTCTCGAATTTTAATTAGTAAAATCTCTAATGTTAAAACAAACAATTATGGTGATAGGGGGCAACCCTGTCTTGTACCTTTTTCAATTTTAAAAGTCTCTGTTAATCCCCCATTAACTATAATTTGTGCAGTTTGTTGTTGATATATAGCTTTAATAGCATGTAGAAAACCTTCTCCAAAATTCATCTCCTCAACAACTCTTAATAAAAATTGCCAATTCAATTGGTCAAAGGCTTTCTCTGCATCCAAAAATATCAATGCTGCGGAGACTTGGTTGTTCTTATCCAAATATTCAAGCAAGTTAACAATTTGTCTTACATTATATTTCATATACCTCCCAGATATAAATCCCGATTGATCACTATGAATCATTTGTTTCAAAACTTGCATTAATCTATTAGCCAATACTTTAGAAAAAATCTTATAATCTGTATTTAAAAGCGATATAGGTCTATAATTTTTAGGTTGAGTAAGATCTTAATCCTCCTTTGGGATCAACGATACAAAAGCTGTCCTCCATGATGGAGGAACTGCGCCTCCAGTCTGAATTTCATTAAACAAAATCTTTAAGGGTTCAATCATTTCAGGCAGCAACTTTTTATAATAAATTGCTGTTAATCCATCTGTTCCCGGAGCTTTGCCCAATTTCAACTGTTTAATAGCTAAAGAAATTTCTTCTGATGTAATTGGGCAATTCATCTCAAGTTGTTGTTCTTGTGAAAGTCTTGGAAAATGAGCTCCCTGTAAATACTTGTCTACATCTAAAGCTTGTATATTCTCTTTAGAATATAATTTCGAGTAAAAATCTAGAAAACTCCTCTTAATCAAATTTTGTTGGTAGACTTCTTTTCCTTTATATTCTATTTTGTCTATAGTACGTAATTTCTGTTTCTTCCTTAATTGATAAGCCAACCATCTACCAGGCTTATTGGCGTTACAAAAAGTATTGTGTTTGGCATAACGCAAATTAGTTGCTACTTGATCAGCCAATAGCATATTAAATTGTTCTTTCAATAAATGTATTGAGATCTTTAAATTATTATCCAATGGATTCAAAATGAACTTTTTCTCCTTAGTTTTAATCTCTTCCTCAATATCTAAACGTTTTTGCACTTGCTTACGCCTATAAGCATTATACATATAAATCAAAACCCCTCTCATATAGGCTTTACTAGCATCCCAAACCATTTCCATCGAGGTACCTTTATGCATATTCATGACAAAAAATTCTTTCATATGTTCTCTACATTTCTGCAAGAACAAGTCATTTGTAAATAAATTCTCATTCAGCCTCCAGGATCTCCTACTAGTGTCTTCAGCAAAGTTAATTAAAGAAAAGAAATTAAAAGACGCTTGCTCCTCGAGAGGCAAGCCATGGGAAATCTAGACAGCACACTAAAAAGCAGAGACATCACCCTGTCAACAAAAGTCCGTATAGTCAAGGCTATGGTCTTCCCAGTTGGAGTAAAAATATACTATTAGTGAATTTTGTAAAAATTGAAATTAATATGTTATTATGGCTACATTCCCATTAAAGCAGAAGGCACCATAACTCACTTGCCAAGGTTGGACTTTCAGAAAGTCCCACTTCTCTCCATTGCCCGTTCTCTTCTGCCTGGCTCTGGATGAATACATAGCATGGAGACCATATGCTACAGCATACACAGCATTGTAAATATTGTAACTCTGGCCAGACATCTCCATTTCAAAGACAGTTCCAGGGAGACTTCCCAGATCCTCTTTCCCAGTGCAGCTTCCTTTCCCTGGTGCATACATATTGTACATTGGAAATGAACAGATAAATGCAGCACCCCAGAACTGAGGTAGGAAATATGTTTTAGAGTGAAATGGATTTAGTTTCTCAAGGAACTCTTGAAAACCTGGTACCATATTTGTGTGTAGGGCAAAAGACAAGCTGCCATTGAAGGACAATGCTGTGAATTTCTGGGGCTCAAAGACAGAAGTCACATCCCAGAGAGCACTTATGATCCAAACCCTCGCTATGGGGAGCCTGTTATTAATTTCATAGCATTCAAGAATTACTCGTAAACCTTCTATTGATTGCATGTCTCCATAAACAACTATTACATTGGTTTTACTATACCATAGTAAATGTGCTATGTTATTTATATTGTTCTTCCGGAAGGTACTGGACTCATAATTTGTCAGTCTTGGAATAAACTGAATTAAAGAAATGCAAATATATGTCTGGATTAATTTTGGCCTCAGAATTCTGAAAAATCTCTCTCCAGTAGTGTCTTCTGGGATGAGAAGGCCAATCCAATTCCATCCAAAATATTTCAAGAGCTGAATAATCCCTGAATTGTCTTTACAAAGACACAAGCGAGACCATCGGCAAGGTTTCAGAAGTTTATTCGGTTCAGCTCCTGGCAGCTGATTGTCAAACAATCCAGGCTTATATAGAGAACTGTTAAACATCATAACCAATCAGGTAACAGTATTTTTCCCGCCGCTCGGAGAACAGCCAATCGACGAGCGGCATTTTTGACAGCTCGACGGCTGCCGGGGAATTCCTCTCAGCTGAGCGCTTAGCTCAGTTCGAGGACCAGATTGTGGACTGCGGATTTGACAGTTCCGGGAACTGTCAAATCCGGCGCGTGCGTGTTTGGTCCCGGCAGCTCTTTTGACAGCTGTCATCGGGAATGGCGGCCGGCGGGGCGGCGCGCATGCGTAGATGCTTCTGGCAGCCATTTGACAGCTGTCAACTGTCAAAGGTCTGCCGGGCTGTAATTTGGAATCCTTTAGTTTCCCGATATGATTCACCCCCTTTCCCCCCCCCAGAACTGGTACGTTATTTGTAACAACATTTAAACTTTTTAAACAAGTATTATTAACGGGGTCTTTTGCTGTTGGCGGGTTTCCTTTCCACTCAAAGTCCGCGAGGTATGCGGGGGGTCTTCTGGCTCGGCTAGACCGTCGGAGGCAGGGGGTGCTTTCTACGGGTTGCGGAGCCGGTGGAGTTGTTTCCAAAGGGAATTCCGCAGGCGGTTGCGGGTCCTGGAGAGGGAAAGGTTCGTTGGGCTCGTGAATGTCGGATGGCGCAGGCTCGCCTAGATTTGATTGCGGAAGGGGGTTGGGGGGTGACCTGGGTCGGAGCTGGTCTGCGTGTCTGCGTTGCGCAAGTCCTGTCCCAGTGTCCACTGTATATGACAACGGTCCTGTTTGGTCCAGGATAACCCCCTGAACCCACTTATCCCTTCCCCCATAATCTCGAGACCAAACATTTTGACCCCTGGAGAATGTTTTTGGCTGAGTTTTGGGTGATAATTCGGCTGCAGGTCTGTCGGGGTGGAGTCTGTCGAGCCTTGTTACCAGGCGGCGACCCCATCGGAGTTCGGCCGGACTTTTGCCGGTGGAGGAGCAGGGCGTTGCGTGGTGGGCTAAAAGGAATTGTGCCAAGCGACGGTGCCAGTTTCCTGTGATGATTCTTTTGAGAGCGTCTTTGGTGGTCCTCACCATAACCTCTGCAAGGCCATTGGACGATGGGTGGAAGGGAGCCGATGTTGAGTGCCTAATACAATTGCTCCTCGTGAAGATCTGAAAGTCATGAGAAGTAAATTGAGGGCCATTGTCAGATATAATAACGTCGGGGAGACCGTGTGTTGCGAAGATTCCCCTGAGGGCTTGGATGGTTGCGGCGGACGTTGTGCTGTGAACCGGGAGAACCTCCAGCCACTTGGAATAACTGTCCACAACTATGAGGAAGACCTGCCCTTGGAAAGGTCCGGCATAATCGATGTGGATGCGAGACCAGGGGTTTTTTGTGAGTTCCCACTTGTGGATTGGAGCTCTGGGTTGGAGTGGGCGGGATTCCTGGCACAAATAACAGCCAGCAATGTGTTTTTCTATGTCCTGGTCTATTCCCGGCCACCAAACGTAGCTGCGGGCCAAGGCTTTTGTTTTTACGATGCCAGGGTGGCCCTCGTGTAATGTGTGCAGTACCTTGGGTCTGTGTTTGGGCGGCACGATTACCCTGCACCCCCAGAGTAAACATCCCAAGTGCGAAGTTAATTCGTTTTGCTTTGAGAAGTATGGTTGAAATTCTGTGCCAGGACAGGAGGATTGCCAGCCAGTGTGTACCCACGCTAACACTCTGCTAAGTGTTTTGTCTTGGGATGTTGCGGCAGCGATATCGTCCGCTGTCAGTGGGCATTCCAGGAGTTCTTGGATAGCTAAGATGTTGCTAGCTGGGGCAGGGTCTGGTTCCGAGTGGGGCAGAGGCAATCTGCTGAGAGCGTCAGCGTGACACATTTGGTTCCCCGGCTTGTATACCAGTTGGTAGGAATATGCTGCGAGGAATGTTGTCCAGCGCAACATCCTAGGTGACAAAATTTGGGGGGTTTGGCGGTCCCAGGTGAACAGTCCTAACAGTGGCTTGTGATCAGTGTAGATCACGAAAGGGCGGCCGTAAAGGTAGTCGTGAAACTTTTTTATTCCCGCCACTATTGCAAGGGCTTCCTTATCAATCTGGGCATAATTTCTTTCCGTTTTGGAAAGAGTTCTTGAATAATAAGCCACCGGGGCTTGAGTGCCATCGCTGTCTAAATGGCTTAAAACTGCTCCGATCCCGTATGGGGAAGCGTCGCAGGCTATGCAGAGAGGTTTGTCTTCTTTGTAGTGGGAAATGGTGGCGTTGCTGGAAAGCATTTGTTTGAGTGATTTGAAACTGTTTTCGTGGGCTGATGTCCACTGCCAGGCTGCCCCTTTGTCGAGTAACCTGTGGAGAGGCTCTGCGATGGTTGCCTTCCCTGGCAGGAAGGCATGATAAAAGTTTAAAAGCCCAAGGAAAGCCTGGAGCTCAGTTTTATTTTTAGGGGTTGGGGCAGCTTTGATAGCGAGGATTTTTGAGTTGGTGGGGTGAATTCCTTGCGAATCAATTTTGTAGCCTAAGAAATCTGCGGATGGGACGCCTATGGAACATTTTTCGCGTTTGAGTTTTAGCCCCGCTTTCCTAAATCTTGATAGTACTTCTTGTAGCCTGTCCGCTAAGTTGTTTTCCGATTCCCCTGCGATGAGTATATCATCGAAATAGGGGCAGACACCTGGTATTCCCTTTAAGGTTTTTTCCATAACCTCCTGGAAGATACCAGGAGCCACTGAGATGCCGAATTGTAGGCGGTTTACCTTAAAAGCGCCGCGGTGTGTAACAATGGTTTGGGCTTCAGCTGTTTCTCGGGTGACAGGTAGCTGAAGGAAGGCATGCGCCAGGTCGAGTTTGGCGAATATTGAGCCGGACTCTATTTCTGATAGCACGTCTCTGACTGCAGGTACTGGATATGCATGGGGATTCAATGCGCGGTTTAGAGTTGCTTTATAGTCCGCGCATATTCTCACATCACCATTGGGTTTAACTGGTGTCACAATGGGAGTTTCCCAGGTTCCCCCATCTGTTGGTTCTAGGACCCCTAAGCTGACTAGACGGTCTAATTCGGTCTCAATTCTTTCTTTCAGCGCGAAGGGGACCCTTCTTGCCTTAATGCGGATGGGACCAACCTCAGGTTTTAGTTTGAGGTCTATAGGGGTGCCAGTATATTTGCCAAGCGTTCCGTCGAAAACATCCGCGAACGCTTGGCAGACCTGTTCTAGTGTTTGGGATTGTATGCGGTTGGTGCCTTCCAGGTGGATGCCCAGAGCCTCGAACCAGTCTAACCCGATGAGGGTGGTCCTGGGTGCCTCTGTAATTTGGACCGTTAAGTGCCCCAGGAATCTTTTGTATTCTACTTTAACTTGTGCTTGTCCCTTTAACTGAATGGCGGCCCCCTGGAAGTCTGCGAGGAGTATTTTAGAGGGCTGTATAGAAATACGGTGTCTGCTTTTAAACCCGATTTTTTTGAGAGTATCCCAAGACATTATTGAAACAGAGGACCCGGAGTCGACTTCCATTTCGCAGGGCACCCCTTGAATCTTAACCCAAATCTTAATTTTAGGTTGTAAATGGTGGACGGTGCAGTTTTTTTGTTTGGCCCTAATTGACAATACTGAGGACTGGGGAGTTTTAGTGGGAGGGGAAAGGACTTTTTTCCTACCTGCCGGAATTTCCTCAAGTTCGTGGAGGGTTTCCCGGTTCAGGCTGCGGCACGCAGAGCGAATGTGCCCGGTCTTTCCACATCCGTGGCATTTTGCATTTCTGAAACGGCATGTGGCTCTGGCGTGAGCCCCGCCGCAGCTGGCACACTTCGGCTTTGGGCCGGTGGAGGTGGGTCTTTGGCCTGGACCGGCTGGTTTGAATGGCTTGCGGTTTCTCCCGTAGACGGCGCTCATTTTGTTGAAACGGGACATGATGTCGTCGACGCCGTTATAGGCCTCTGGCTGCTCGATGTCCGGCTCCCAGGTGTGGTGGACTGACCCGGCCGGGCTGCTTCTGAGCACTGGGGAGCCCTCACGGTGGCTATCTTCGTAGGCCATGATTTCTAGTATGAGTTGAGCGAGGTCCATCGTGGCCTTGGCTACCAATTTCCGCTGGAGCCGCTCATTGGAGAGACCGGCGATAACCTGGTCTCTGATGCGGTCTTCCAGGTCTGGAAATTGGCACCTACGGGCGGCGTGACGAACCCCCGCGACGAAGGCTGTGGACGTTTCGCCAGGTTGCTGGCGGCGGCGGGCGAAGTGGAGGCGCCAATACAGCTCAGACCGACGGGGCATGAAATGCTTGCTAAGGCGGTCGGTCAGCACAGCGTAGGGGACGGTCGCGACGGGGTCTGGGCTGCAGAGCCCAACAGCGATGTCGTAAACGGCGGGCCCGCTGAGGCAGAGTAGAGCTGCGGCTTTGTGGCGGTCCTCCGTTATCTTGTTGACAACGAGGTAGCCTTCAATTTGCCCCCAGTGCGACTCCCATCCCTCGGGGTGACGGACGTCGAATTCTCTGACGTGACCTAAATTTGCCATGGTCTGGGTCCACAGTACTGTTCAAGCTGCCGAAGGGTTCCTTTACCCTCGAAAGTGGCTTCAGCAGTGACTTGTCAGCGAGAGGGATCGGAACTCCTTCGCGGTGTGACTTAGCTCAGCGGCAGCTCTCTAGTACCGGGATCCCATCCTCGTCGCCAGGTGAATTGTCTTTACAAAGACACAAGCGAGACCATCGGCAAGGTTTCAGAAGTTTATTCGGTTCAGCTCCTGGCAGCTGATTGTCAAACAATCCAGGCTTATATAGAGAACTGTTAAACATCATAACCAATCAGGTAACAGTATTTTTCCCGCCGCTCGGAGAACAGCCAATCGACGAGCGGCATTTTTGACAGCTCGACGGCTGCCGGGGAATTCCTCTCAGCTGAGCGCTTAGCTCAGTTCGAGGACCAGATTGTGGACTGCGGATTTGACAGTTCCGGGAACTGTCAAATCCGGCGCGTGCGTGTTTGGTCCCGGCAGCTCTTTTGACAGCTGTCATCGGGAATGGCGGCCGGCGGGGCGGCGCGCATGCGTAGATGCTTCTGGCAGCCATTTGACAGCTGTCAACTGTCAAAGGTCTGCCGGGCTGTAATTTGGAATCCTTTAGTTTCCCGATATGATTCAATCCCAACATAGTGAAGGTTTTCATTAGGAGTCATCCAGAAGAAAGAAGGAAATTGCATTTTATCACTCAATGCAAGGTCAAAAGAGCCATAACTGAGCTGCAGAGAGGGAATAATAATGATGTACATTTGGACTAATTATTGCTTCTGCAGACACATCAAAAAATGGAAAAAAAGTATATTTCTTTTGGACAATTTTTCCATAAAAAAACTTGATGGGCAAGACAAATACTAAACCTGGGGCTCAACAAATCTTTCCTCATAGCTTTTGCAACCAGACCATCATTAGCATTCCATTCAACACTTTTTAGACAAAAATCATCTCAGTGTTTGATTGTGCTAACCAGAAATAGAGAGGAGAGAGGAATGAGTAACAAGAGAGGAGCCTTATTCATTAAGGACCTGACAGTATTTGACAGTATTCATCTGTCATTTTATAAGATTAAGATAACTAGTGCTTTACTGATATTGTTGTGTTATAGACAAAAAGATGAGAAAGTCAAAGAACATGAAGCACACCCAGAAGATGGAGAGACAAGATCAGACACACTACTACAGCATCAATTAACAATGGTTGAGCCCACCAGAAGAGCAAGAACCAGAACTTTGTATCTCCCTCAACACCCAAAGTGATAGTAGAAGAGGAGGAGGAGGAGGAGGAGGAAGGGGAGGAGGAGGAGGAGAAGGTGAAAAGACAGAAACAATGGCACCTACATCATTTCTTACAAACTAAATATGATGTTTATGCTTATTAAGAATTACCGCAGTTGTAATAGTAATTGATACATTACATTTCTCTGGAAAAATTAATAAATAAAAACTGACCCCAAATCAGTTCCCCAATATCGCAGCTGTTTTTGAGGGGTTCTCTCCACTTTTAACCACCGCTCTTTCCTTTCTTGTGCATTTATGTGAGCCCAGATACCTACCTGTGGAATTTTGTAGGTGTTTAAGATGTTGGCCATCTGTATGGTGTTCTGGGAAGGGAGATCACCAATGACAGCCATGATGTTTTGCTCCTTTCCCCTCCTGTAATTGAGGGGACAACGGCCTTCAACAAAGAAAAGAGTCAAAAGGTTCTCAGAGGCTTTCAGTGCTTGAAAGCCATTGTCATAGACTTTGGAGACCAAGGTGATGTTGGGTAACAAGTTCTCATTCATGTTGATCTCCTGAATGGCAAAATTGAAGGCTAGGATATGCTGGAGGTTTTTAGGCAACGGCCTGCAAGAAGAGTTTCAGTTATTTCTACAATCTTAGAATGTGACAAGGATTGGATTTAGATAGACTTCTTTGACAATGTTTTTCTCTTTGCCTAAAATGATGTATTTGTCTGCTTTAATGAGTGTTAGAGAAGTGAAGAATGCACCCATATTCTGAAGCATTTTTTTGAAAAAGAATAAAACCTTCATTCTTAAAAGTCATTAGTTAAGATATTCCAGAGGTGAGGAAAGCATGGAATGAGGAGCCAAGGTGGAGTGTCTGAATGTCACTTGAGGATCATGTGGTCATCTATGCATCATACTTTGAGAGGTTTAAAACAGGGTTATAATGCAATTGTTAAGACAATCCAAATACTAAAAAAACCCACAACATTTTATCACACTCATATATTTAAAAATGACCCACTTGTATGCCTTAAAGTACCAAGGAGACGTACTACATGATAAATAGAAATCTCAAACAACCATAATCTATTTAAAATAAAACTCTTGGTAAATAGAAGTGCAAATAAGGAATAAATGATAAAATCCTAATGATGTCCTTATATATTATGAGAATCATAGATATATATTTATAAATTGTAATAAAATATACTAAATATTTTTGACAAGGATTCTTTTTCTTTTTGCATACAAAATAAAAAAATAGAGGAACAATATTATTGAAATTAAACTTAGGAGTTTTTCTTAGGATCAGATTAATTCTTGTGTAACAACAGCCACATGAAAAACCAGGAATCTACAAAACTACATTCAACAGCTATATTCCAGCACCTGACTAAGAAAGATTTATAAATAAGAATCATGCCTAAACCAGTTTTGATTCTCATCTACAGTGGAACAAATTTAACCAGAATCTCTTGAATTCAATCACATTAAAAAAAACTTGAAAGGTTTATTTCAGTTTCTTTCAAAAGAGTACTTGCCTTCCATGCAAGGATCCTGCTGGGTGTTTCATGAAGTGGAGTAAGGGCAGTTCAGGATATATAGTAGACACAAATTCTCCAATAACTACATCATTGGAGAGGGCAGGGAAATTAAGCTGAAAACGTTGTTTGTTATCACACAGTGAGTTAAAGGTCTTGCTGAAAGAAGCCTGGAGGATAAGGAAAGAGAGAAGAAACACATGGCAAAGTATGTGAGTCTTTTTGAATGCCAAAGGAATTTGGCTCCAATCACAGCTGTGCAGGAACATCTTCAACACAGCACTTTGCCTGGAACAATGAAAGAGTGTCTGTTGGTTTTATGCATAACTAAAGTTGTAGATTACAATAATTATCATCTGAGGGATTCATAATCACTACTGAGGCTCATGAAGTTCTTGTTAATAGTAAAATTAAACTGTTAAGTCTTTAAGTGTTCTGTACTTTCCCCAAAAACAAGTTTAATTAATTAATTAATTCTGGTAATTATGAGGTAGGCAAACCCCTTTCCCAAAGCTATTCAACTATTTTTCCAGTTGAAGAAATTGTATGGTCCAAACCCATTTCTTCGCTACTCCTCATCAAGCAAGAAAGAAATGATCTTGGGATCATAACAGATTTGGGGAACTGAGTCTTCCTTTCCCAATCCAAAAAAAGCAATGCTGGTTAAAAGGAGGAAGAGCTAGAATAGTAGCCAGATAAATTCTCCCTTCTCATCTCACAACCTCCTTCAGAAATATACTTATCTCTTCTGCCTGTTGCTTTGCTGAAATGGTCATATTGGAACAGTGGCGTAGCGTGGGTTGTCAGCACCCGGGGCAAGGCAAGTAATTTGCGCCCCCTAACCCATGGATTTTAGCACTCGAGTCTCTTCCACTAGATTAGTTAAAGAAACCCTTACCCCCTAAGCACATGTATTGTTTGTTATGAAAATACTGATGTAATTAAAGTAAAATGCATCTAATGCGCCCCCCCCAGATGTTGCGCCCGGTGCGGCCGGCCCCCCCTGCACCCCCCACGCTACGCCACTGTATTGGAAAAAGAAATTCTGTAGGCGCGTTTGTGAATTTTTGAGAACAGTGTCCACTGGACATTCTTGAGCAATGAAGGGGAAAGACTGTGCTTCAAATCCACATTATAATGATACAAGTGTACCCTGGCCACATATGACTACCAGTTCATGAGTAGAACTGTCTTAGGTCATTTGTAGCTATTCATATTCCCCTTCATGGATTACTGCCTTGTCGTGGCGAAGGGGTTTGCGTAATTCAATGAAGCTATGAGCTATGCCGTGCAGGGCCACCCAAGACGGAAAGGTCATAGCAGAGAGTTCTGACAAAACGTGATCCACTGGAGAAGGAAATGGCAAACCACTCCAGTATCTTTGCCATGAAAACCCTATGGACAGTACCAAAAGGCAAAACGATATGACGCTGGAAGATGAGCCCCTCAGGTCGGAAGGCGTCCAATATGCTACTGGGGAAGAGCAGAGGGCTAGTACTAGTAGCGCCAGAAAGAATGAAGCGACTGGGCCAAAGCCGAAAGGACGCTCAGCTGTGGATATGTCTGGTGGTGAAAGGAAAGTCCGATGCTGTAAAGATTCTTTCTCCATAGGAACCTGGAATGTAAGATCCATGAATCAAGGCAAGCTGGATGTGGTCAAACAAGAGATGACAAGACTAAACATCGACATCTTAGGTATCAGCGAACTAAAATGGACAGGAATGGGTGAATTTAATTCAGATGACCATCAGGTATACTACTGCGGGCAAGAATCCCTCAGAAGAAATGGAGTAGCCTTCATAGTCAATAAAAAAGTAGGAAAAGCAATACTGGGATACAACCCTCAAAATGACAGAATGATCTCAGTTCGAATCCAAGGCAAACCATTCAATATCACAGTAGTCCAAGTCTATGCCCCAACCACCAGTGCTGAAGAGGATGAAATTGACCGGTTCTATGAAGCCCTACAGCACCTTATAGAACTAACACCCAAAAATGATGTCCTTATCATCATGGGAGATTGGAATGCTAAAGTAGGAAGCCAAAAGATAACTGGAATAACAGGCAAGTTTGGCCTTGGAGTACAAAATGAAGCAGGGCACAGGCTAATAGAATTTTGTCAAGAGAATACGATGGTCATAGCAAACACTCTTTTCCAACAACCCAAGAGACGGCTTTACACATGGACATCACCAGACGGTCAACACAGAAATCAGATTGACTATATGCTCTGCAGCCAAAGATGGAGAAGCTCTATACAGTCAGTAAAAACAAGACCAGGAGCTGACTGTGGCTCAGACCATGAGCTTCTTGTTGCAAAGTTTAGGCTTAAATTAAAGAAAGTAGGGAAAAGTGCTAGGCCAGTCCGGTATGAATTAAATCATATCCCTGTTCAATATACAGTAGAGGTGACAAATAGATTTAAGGAATTAGATCTGATAGACAGAGTGCCTGAAGAACTATGGACAGAGGTTCGCAACATTGTACAACAGGTAGCAACCAAAACCATCCCAAAGAAAAAGAAATGCAAGAAAGCAAAATGGCTGTCTGAGGAAGCTTTGCAAATAGCTGAGGAAAGGAGGGAAGCGAAAGGCAAGGGAGAAAAAGAAAGATATGCCCAATTAAATGCAGAATTCCAAAGAATAGCTAGAAGAGATAAGAATGCCTTCTTAAATGAACAATGCAAAGAAATAGAAAAAAACAATAGAATAGGGAGGACCAGAGATCTTTTCAAGAAAATTGGAGAGATGAAGGGAACGTTTCATGCAAAAATGGGCATGATAAAGGACCAAAATGGCAGGGACCTAACAGAGGCAGAAGAGATTAAGGAGAGGTGGCAAAATTACACAGAAGAACTATACAAGAATGAGCTTAATGTCCCTGATAATCACAATGAGGTGGTCACTGAGCTCGAGCCAGACATCCTAGAATGTGAAGTGAAGTGGGCCTTAGAAAAGCTGAGCAACAACAAAGCTAGTGGAGGTGACAGTATTCCAGCTGAGCTATTCAAAATCTTAAAAGACGATGCAGTAAAAGTGCTACACTCAATTTGCCAGCAAATTTGGAAAACTCAACAGTGGCCACAGGATTGGAAAAGATCAGTTTACATTCCAATTCCAAAGAAAGGCAGTGCCAAAGAATGTTCAAACTATCGCACCATTGCACTCATTTCTCATGCTAGTAAAGTTATGCTTAAAATTCTACAAGCTAGACTCCAGCAATATGTGGATCGAGAACTACCAGAAGTACAGGCAGGATTTCGAAGAGGCAGAGGAACTAGAGATCAAATTGCTAACATACGCTGGATCATGGAGAAAGCTAGAGAGTTCCAGAAAAACATCTACTTCTGCTTCATTGACTATGCTAAAGCCTTTGATTGTGTGGATCATAACAAACTCTGGCAAGTCCTTAAAGAGATGGGCATACCAGACCATCTTATTTGTCTCTTGAGAAACCTATATGCAGGCCAAGAAGCAACAGTGAGAACTGGACACGGAACCACTGATTGGTTCAAAATTGGGAAAGGAGTCCTGCAAGGCTGTATACTGTCACCTTGCCTATTTAACTTATATGCAGAGCACATCATGAGAAAGGCAGGGCTAGATGAATCAAAAGTTGGAATTAAGATTGCTGGAAGAAACATCAACAACCTAAGATATGCAGATGATACCACTCTAATGGCAGAAAGTGAAGAAGAACTAAAGAGCCTCTTGTTGCGGGTGAAGAAGGAGAGTGCAAAACTTGGGTTGAAACTAAACATTAAGAAAACCAAGATCATGGCATCTGGCCCTCTCAATTCCTGGCAAATAGATGGGGAAGAAATGGAGGTAGTGACAGATTTTATTTTCCTGGGCTCCAAGATCACTGCAGATGGGGACTGTAGCCAAGAAATTAAAAGACGCTTGCTCCTGGGGAGGAAAGCCATGACAAATCTAGACAGCACACTAAAAAGCAGAGACATCACCCTGTCAACAAAAGTGCGTATAGTCAAGGCTATGGTCTTCCCAGTTGCAATGTATGGCAGTGAAAGCTGGACCATAAGAAAGGCTGAGCACCAAAGAATTGAAGCCTTTGAACTATGGTGCTGGAGAAGACTCCTGCGAGTCCCTTGGACTGCAAGGCGATCAAACCGGTCAGTCCTAGAGGAGATCAACCCTGACTGCTCTTTAGAAGGCCAGATCCTGAAGCTAAAACTCAAATACTTTGGCCATCTAATGAGAAGGAAGGACTCACTGGAGAAGAGCTTAATGCTGGGAAAGATTGAGGGCAATAGAAGAAGGGGACGACAGAGAATGAGGTGGCTGGATGGAGTCACTGAAGCAGTAGGCGTGAGCTTAAATGGACTCCAGAAGATGGTAGAGGACAGGAAGGCCTGGAGGAACATTGTCCATAGGGTCGCGATGGGTCGGACACGACTTCGCAACTAACAACAACAAAGCTATTCATATTAAAGAAGCATTTTCATTCTTTATGTTGGCAACAAATCATGGCAATACCAAAATTGGTAAAATCTGATGCATGTAACCCACTGTTACACGGGCAATTGGATGAGCTGTGAAGAATGGAGAGCACCTTGTAGGCCCCATTAGCTATGTTTTTTTAAAGACTATCTGACTTTTCAATTAAGTCAGATTTGCCAGTTTTCTACATCTGAATACAAATAGGCAAGGTAGAAATAAAAGAAAGGGGGATTTTGCAGGCATGCAGCACCCATTACGGAATTGTCTCCCCTGAAAGATCTTGAGAACACAGATAAGACATCTCTATCTGACCTCTGGAAATAGTTTCTGCTTTTTTTTTTTTTTTTTGCTTTAGCTCATCTTCTACTTCTTCTTGGGAATGTGTTTTTGCAGTTGTAAAACTTGTAATTAATATTGTAACACTAGTTGTTGTATTCCTAGCTAAGACACCACACTAGAAAGTGGAAGACAGCAAGTTTAAGTCCTACTTTTGTCATGAAAGCCTGCAGGGTGACTGTCTCTCAGCTCAACCCATCTCACAGGATGGTTGTTCTGAGGAAAATAGCATGAGGAAGCTTCCACCCAGCCCGATATGAAATGTTTCCATGAGTTTCTTCTCAGGATGTGATTTTGTTGGCTTTCTTACCATAGTATGTGCTTGTTTAGTCTGTTGTTGTAGACATTCTAGTCCATTTCCCAGGCAATTGGTGATGAAATACGAAGAGAAAATCACTATCCCCCTTTATTCTCTGTTTCCTCAACAAACTCCCCTTTGGGAAAGATGGTTGGATACCTCTCATTTCCTCATAGAGACTGACCCTCTTTCTCTTATTATTGTACAACAAAGAGAAGGCTCAAATATCACACTTTATGTCATCCATAACTTTACTGAGGTCATCAGCCTCAATGTAAGTTGCCAATTCAATGAAGCCAAATGGATCACTTTTGATTACATGTAAGAGTTTGATCTTCTGCAAGGTTTCAGCATCCTGTAATCCTATCTACTCAAGTACCAAAGGGAGAGGCTGTGATGGCTATGAAGACCTTCACCAATTTGATCTCTAATGCTGGCTTATTGGGTTGCAATACTGACATCTTTTGTTAAATTCCTTTTTGATCTTTTCTTGGCTTTTGCTTCTTAGTTCTTAGAAATTTATACTTTTAATTTATGCATAAAATAAACTTCTTTGCTAAGGATTAAAAAAACATGATTCAGCTTCACTGAGCTGCACAAGGCTCTTCACCATAACAAGGCAGGGATCCATGAAAGGGGAAGATGTCCAGAAGATCGCCATTCTATATGCAGAAAAAGACCAGTGCCTTCATAAAAATTTCAGCTGTTCATTGTCCTTCAGTTAACTCTTGGAAATCCTTTTGACTTTGACACTAACTATAACTATAACTATAACTAATAACTTTTTTTCTTAATGTTAAGTTTCAACCCAACTTTTGTGCTCTCCTTCTTTACTCACAACAAGAGGCTCTTTAGTTCCTCTTCACTTTCTGCCATTAGAGTGGTATCATATGCATATCTTAGGTTGTTGATATTTCTCCCGGCAACCTTAATTCCAACTTTTGATTCATCTAGCCTTGTCTTTCTCATGATGTGCTCTGCATATAAGTTAAACAGGCAGGGCGACAGTATACAGCCTTGCCAGACTCCTTTCCCAATTTTGAACCAATCAGTGGTTCTGTGTCCAGTTCTCACTGTTGCTTCTTGACCCGTATATAGGTTTCTCAAGAAACAAATAAAATGGTCTGGTACTCCCATATCTTTAAGAACTTGCCACAATTTGTTGTGATCCACACAATCAAAGGCTTTAGCATAGTCAGTGAAGCAGAAGTAGATGTTTTTCTGGAACTCCCTAGCTTTCTCCATGATACAGCATATGCTGGCAATTTGATCTCTAGTTCCTCTGCTTCTTCGAAACCCTTCCTGTACTTCTGGTAGTTCTCAGTCCACATACTGCTGGAGTCTAGCTTGTAGGATTTTAAGCATAACTTTACTAGCATGTGAAATGAGTGCAATGGTGTGCAATGGTTTGAACATTCTTTGGCACTGCCTTTCTTTGGAATTGGAATGTAAACTGATCTTTTCCAATCCTGTGGCCACTGTTGAGTTTTCCAAATTTGCTGGCAAATTGAGTGTAGCACTTTTACTGCATCGTCTTTTAAGATTTTGAATAGCTCAGCTGGAATACTGTCACCTCCACTCGCTTTGTTGTTGCTCAGCTTTCCTAAGGCCCACTTCACTTCACATTCTAGGATGTATGGCTCAAGGTCAGTGACCACCTCATCGTGGTTATCAGGGATGTTAAGCTCATTCTTGTATAGTTCTTCTGTGTAATTTTGTCACCTCTTCTTAATCTCTTCTGCCTCTGTTACTTCCCTGCCATTTTGGTCCTTTATCATGCCCATTTTTGCATGAAACATTTCCTTCATCTCTCCAATTTTCTTGAAGAGATCTCTGCTCCTCCCTATTCTATTGTTTTCCTCTATTTCTTTGCACTGTTCACTTAAGAAGGCATTCTTATCTCTTCTAGCTATTCTCTGGAAATCTGCATTCAGTTGGGTGTATCTTTCTTTTTCTCCCTTGCCTTTTTTCTTTCATAAGGACGCTTTCGCTTTCTGGACATAAGGACATGGAAAGTGTAGGCAGCGTAACAAGGCAAGGGAAAAGAAGTTACACTTACTATGTTATACTAACTATAACTCTTACAATAGCCATATTTCACAGAAACAACATTTTTCTACATCACCAGGGATTTCAGGACTTGGAGGAAGGTTATTATTTGTCCTCTAATTAGCAAGCTGAATATTTCCACTTCTGTTTGTTTGGCAGTATCACAGAAGCACAAGGACTGGTGGGAGGAAAAAGGGTCAAAGTGCTGCAATTTGAAAAGAGCCTTTAATCACCCATTGTTTTTCCTTTTAAAAAGCATTTTCCTCATTTTCAGTGGACATTTCTCTTTAGTTCTAGTTAAGGCATACATTTCTTGCAGAGGTGACAGCTACATTTTGTTGGTCATGTACTTGAACAGATGGGATAGTGGCTCAAGGCTGCTGGTATTGAAAATTAGTCTGCTGTTCTTCTTCCTTCCTGACAGCATAAATGGGAGTTTGAAATCCATCTGCATGCAGCCTTCCAGGTTTCCAGGGAGATTTAGCACCTCTAGTTCTAAAATGATACTTGGGGGATTTGTTTCCTTTATGCAAATTGTTGAACGTATACAGAATTTCAAAGAAAAGCCATTCATTGTTAAAGCTGGAGAGTAAGTGCCTCTTTCCTCTTTGAGTAAAGTGCAAAATAACTTCAGAGAAAAGTTATAAAACATGAGCAAAAGGTAGAGTATTCTCTTTCAAATGAGGCACTGCTCTCTTGGCGGCCACATTTAGTGATGTTAGACATATTGTTTCTTGTCTACTGAGAGATGGTCCTTAGAAAAACTTAATATTGGGATCTGCTCATGCTTTAATAGACCATCTTAGACATTTAGTGTTCTGAAGATGCATTTTAAATTCTCAGAAAATTGAATTTTTTTAAAAAAACCACTCCAAAACTGTTCCTTCATTCATCTTAAGAACTGAAGTACCACAGCATTCATTAAAGTTGGGTTGGGGTAATATAACTCTTTATCTTTCTCAATACTTTTTATGTGAAAGACGTTAGAAATCAATAACTAAAATTCAGGCAAGTATAATTCTTTCTACTCAACTTTTAGCTACATAATTTTGCAGTGGTTATAATTCCAAGAGCTTCTATTCAGAGAAATTGCCATTCAGTTCATGCTCAAAACTTTGTTTATTAGCAGATGCCACTTGGTGAAAGAATAATTTGAAAATGTTACAGGATTTAAAAGAACAGGGTGAAGATTTATTTCCATATTAAGTCATGACATATGTTGATTGATACATGTGCACATCCATTTTTACAGCAGTTCTAGAAAGTACTAGATAGCCAATACATTTCTTGGGAAGACCTTTTGACAAGAATGAAAGAAGAAAGCTGCAAAATGTTAGGAAAATGTGAACTAAAAATGTACTTTATGTGCCTGATCATACTACATAATATATTGTCCAAGCTGATATTGTTAAAGTTGATATGCTTGTGTTCCTAAACTTTCAAAGATGCCTTCAACACCTTTGTCATGATGATGTTATGATTTTATGAAGCAGCACTATATTTTGTCTGGAAAATAATTTCCTACCAGCCTCTCCAAAACTCTTGCCTGGAAATCTAAGCCTTGATGAAATTCTCCTCCTAAAAGATTTGAATAGTTGCTACATTATTAATAGGAGTAACACTAATTAAATGGTTAAGAGAAATTCCATTCCTTTCATTGCATCTGTTTCAAAAAAGAGTACATCTGATTCAATCTTGCATTCCAGAGTAAAAAAGCAACCCTTTTTCAAAAAGGCAACAGAGAACTTTGTGATAGGTAGAGTTCAATTACAGTCTTCTAAATGTCTCTTTCACTGATATCCAAAATTAATACATCTGTACAAATTATCTACCTGGTTTATGAATAAATTTGGTTCTTCTGGTGATAAAACTATGTGTACATATGCATTTTTATTTCAGCCTGTTACCAAGAAATTTCCAGCATGTCCTTTCTTTGCATTTTGCTGTTCACGAGATCAACAAGAACATCAATCAGTTTTCCAACATCACAATAGAATTGGAGGTTCATAAAACCTGTTTCATTGTCAATGAGGCCACTAAGAAGGTTTTAGACCTTCTGTTTTTGAATCGAGGGAATCCTATCAACTTCAACTGTGTCAGAAGGAGCAAGACAAAATTTTTGCCTCTCATTGGTGACCTCACCTCCCCAAATTCCATTCAGATCGCCCATATTTTGAACAGCTATAAGTTTCCACAGGTATGAACATTTTTCACAGATCAGATTCTTTAGCAAAAGTGATAAAAGAACACCTTCGCTTTTTGGTAAACCTTAGCTTCCGTCAGTTTTAGCCAGGTTACCTGTGATGAGAAAAGATAGGGAATAGAATCAATGACATTCCAATTTTTAGTTCTCAGAGTCTCCTACTGTGGAGCTTATCATTTCCTTATTTCATGTAAATCTTGATGGCTACTTTTGGATTCTTGTAACTTTCTTTATCATAATATTAGAGCAGCATACAATTTTCTGGGGAAAATTGAAAATCGTTGTGATCTTCAGGATCATAAAAAGATTGTTAATTTTCTATGCGTCTTTATTCAAAACAGCTCAGTTATGGCTCCTTTGACCCAGTCCTGAATGACAAAAGGCAGTTCCCTTCTTTCTTCAGCATGGTTCCCAAAGAAAATGTACAGTATGCAGGATTTGTTCATTTACTGAACCATTTTGGATGGAACTGGATTGGTCTCTTAGTACCAGAGAATGAGAATGGGGAAGCTTTTGTTCAAAATCTCCAAGCAAAGCTTTTCCAGAATGATATTTGTGTTGCTTGGGTTCTGTTGATCCCACTTGTGACACATCAGTACTTAGAAGATTGGGCCAATTCTGCACGTGGAAAACACATGGAGAACACTATTTCAGAGTCAAAAATTAGTGTGTTCCTTGCTGCTGGGACTGTCCAATCTATGTTGGCTTTACAATGGCAACTACAAACCACTGAAAGATCAAGTATAAAGGCAATATATAGCAGAGTTTGGATCATAACCTCTCACTGGGATTTCACTTTTAATGTATACAAACGTTGGCGTTTTCCAGCACAGACTTTCAATGGTTCCTTATACTTCTCACTGCACACAAACCAGGTTCCAGGATTTCAAGAGTTTTTTGAAAACAAAAGCACTTCTTTGTGGTCCTATTTTTACATGAAGGTGTTCTGGGAGGTCATTTTTCGGTGTTCATTTCGCCCATTTAGCACACGAATAAAACTCTGTACTGGGAAGGAAGACTTTGGGAGAGTACCTAGCTCTGTGTTTGAAATGACCATGTCTGGAGAGAGCTACAATATCTATAATGCAGTTTATTCTGCAGCACATGCTCTGCAAGCAATGCATTCAAGAAGAGCAAACTCGGCTTTTCTGAGGAATCGGAATGGAGCAAATCTTTGGCATTTTCAGCCATGGCAGGTATGACTTTGCTTTTCCCAGATGCATTCATGCATACATACACACACACACACACACACACACACACACACACACACACATATATATATATATATATATATGTATGTAATGTACATATATGTATGTATGTACTATATGATATAGTACATATGTATGCATATATATTCATGCATGTATGTACACACACACACACACACATATATATATGTATGTAATGTACATATATGTATGTATGTACTATATGATATAGTACATATGTATGCATATATATTCATGCATGTATGTACACACACACACACACACACACACACACACACACACACACACATATATATATATATATATATATATATATATATATATATATATATATGTTTTCTGAGGTTTTCGCGGGTGTTTGTATGTGGATCTTTGGTCATTCGGGTTTTTCCCCGCGTAGAACTAAAGGTGTAGGAGCAACATATATATATATGTATGTATATATATTCTTCTAATTGGGACCTTGACAATTATATATTGGGGCTTGTGTGGATAAATAAAATCATGGGCTATATCAGGGGTAGGCAACCTTATGACTTGTGGACTTCAACTCCCATAATTCCTGAGCCAGCTACGAGTCATGAAAGAGCCAGGTTTGCCTACCCCTGGGCTATGTGATCGGGCATATTATATGTCCAGAAGGGTCATGAAGGGTCTACCATCAAGTAAGGGATGGTAGTGACCTTCCTTGCATGACTGCCCTCTTCAGGTCATTCCACAACGTTTCTGTAGGATTAAGATCAAGACTTTGAATTCTCCATTGCAAAACATTAACATTCTTCAGTTTTAACCATTCCTTGGTGGTACATCTTTTTTTTTAATAAGATTTTATTGATTTTTTTCTTACATACATATAATACTTTTTCAACCAATGTGCTGTCTGGGTTTGAAAATGCCAATACATATTTAATTCCTAAGCCTTCATTCTTTCCTTTAGGCATTGATAGAATAAGTCCCAAGTTTGGTAATTTTCTGTTTCTTCCTTTTTTCCAATCTCATAGTCATTCTGTCCATCTCTGTGCATTTCAGTATTTTTTTGATCATTTCTTCCTTCTGGTGGTGTTCCTTCATTTTTCCAATATTGCGCAGATATTACTCTTGCTGCTATTGTGATGTCTAAAATCAAACATAGGCTTTGTTTGCTAATCTTTTCTGGTGTTAAACCTAGTAGGAAAAATTCAGGTTTAACCCTGCAATGAATACTATTGTCACTCATTGTTCTCTCACAGATTATTACACACCTTTCTCTTGGTGTGAACTTGGCTGGTTGGCAACTCCAGGGAAGAGGAATAATGAGGTTGAGTTACTTCCACTTGTAAACAATCAGCTAAAACTGGACTGGAAAGTTCTGTCTCTTTGGAAATAGTTTTGTAAAATTTACAGCTTATTGAGCATCAACATCTATTCCTTGGAAGTCTTTAGAAACCTCCTCTGTTCAAATAATGACAGAGTGTGTGAATCAATCTTTCTAATAAACACCCAAAATTCTTTTCTTTTTATTAGGCATGACAACCCACACTCACTACTGATTCTCATCCCATTGACTAAAGCACCTGAATCTAATTCAAATGAATGGATAATTCTGGGGGTTCAAATATTTATGCCACCCACACAAATATTAGATTTGGATCATTTTCCTCTGAAAATAGAAGAAAAAGTGTAATATTTTTGATACATTTGTTTAATTGGGTTCAGTTTGTCTAGTTTTAGGACTTATATAGGGATATTTTAGGTATACTTTTGCAGAAATATTGAAAATTCAAATAGTTTAAAATTATTGAAGTAGCACACTGTATATTAGACTTCAGTATCTGCTTTGCTAGGTATGAAAGGTGTCATGGGAGTCTATCATGACTGATTATTGAAGAATATTTCAGATAAGGGTAAGGTAATTATGCAAAAATTACTGAAATTACTAAACTATTTGAAATTGGAAATAAGTGTATTATATAGATTGAAGATATGAATGAATTCCATAAATTTAAATGGTCCTCACTTGCCAACTCTGGTAACCTTCACTAGAGAAATTCTGTTGGGATTCTGAACATAGGTAAATTTGGGGGAAGATTAGGATAATTCTTGTCTGAAATTATTTTTCTTCTCCCTTGAATCCAGCTTCACTACTTTCTGAGAAACATTCATTTTAATAATAGTGTGGGAGATGAAATATTTTTTGATGAGAATGGGTACTTTGACCCTGGATACGACATCTTCAACTTGATCTCCTTCCACAATGAATCTTTCCAGAGAGTCCAGATTGGAAGGATAGACTCCAAAGCTCCTGAAGGGAAAAGATTCACCCTCAATGGAAGAGCCATTGTGTGGAACCCCACATTTGAGCAGGTGGGACATTTTGGGATATTCTAATTAAGTAGACTATTATTTTGTGAAGAAGATATTTTTCCTGATGCCCTGAAAAACTGCAACTGAGCACTGTGATGATATTCTGTAGCCTTGTAGTTCTCCTGTATATTTGAATTGGTCTTTATGAAAATATCTACATGGAAGATTTTCTTTACTATACTGAGTTTTGGAATACAGATGAGTAAGAATAGTTTTGTTTCTCTGTGTGTTTTATTTTGCTCAACATGCTACTAATTTTTCTGATTCTTTCTTTTATTGCTTTAATGGCAGAAAAATGGGGGGGGGGACCAGAGTATAAGAATATATGCATTATCAAAGAAAATGGGTATAATTTGTAGGAATTTTTTTAAAAAAAGAAGGAATAAAATATAGAAAGAAAAAGGATATATAATTTCAGCTGCAAATAATTATAATTCTAGGCACAGTGATTTATTATAATTATTGTTCAAATGGAAATAAATTTCTAAGACATCTATATAATTATGCTTTTAATTTGCTGTATTTTTATGAAGTAGTCCCATATTTCATTCCAGCTGTCCATACAAAGTATATCTATGTCTATAAGCAAATTTTTCAGTGGCAAATGCAATCAAGTCCTCAATCCATTGGCTTAAGGGGCTATAGAATTATTTTTTCAGTCCAGCAATGCCAATTATATGATCTGATATGGCCATCAATAATCCATTTATGTTGTCCATTTGCCAAATTCCTAGTTCCAGGTATGTAGCTCAAACAAACATTTTTTTTCAGGAAATTTTACCTCTTGTTACACAATTACTTTAATATAATGCAATATTCTTTATGAGCAGGATTTTTTTTCTCAATTTATATGAAACAAACAATTTTTTGTAAAAACCAAGAATATGTGCTGACACTGGACAAAACAATATGTTAATTATTTCAATGGAACTTTTCCCTGTTGTCCACAATGTAAAAAATGGTAACTTTCTCTCTCATTTTAAAAATTTACAATACAGTAGTATTTCCATTTATAGTGTCCCCTATTTAAACTTCACTTTAGACATGATTCTGGATGTGAAATTATGAATAGAGAAAAAAGAGAGCAAAGTAGAGATAATTTATTAGAGATACTTTATTAAGGTTTGTTACCGGTGGATATGCTGCCATGGAGTCATTTTTAGAGAAATATTTATATATCTAAGATGCAAGCAAACCATGTGTATCTTCCCTATTAACATAAAAAACATATCTTTGTTCATTTCTGCCCTAGACATCAGGCCTCAAATGACCATAGGTTCCTCTGTTTTTCTGATAGAATTTAAACTTTTTATTTCCCCCTTTTTAAAATACTTTATTTTTCTGTAGATTGGGTGCTAGATCTCACTCAGCAGAGCATTATTTACATTTGTGGATGTACAGTGGCAAAGAAGGTTGGGTGTGGCCTGGGTGGGTGTGGCCTACTGGGTGGGCATGGCTAGAGTGCATATGGCCTACTGGGTGGGCGTGGCCAGCTCTACATCGTTCGCATCAAGGGTGCCTATGGGGGCCTGGGCAGGAGTGGGACAGATCTGGGGGTCTCCGGCAGAAGGAGGGTCTCTGGGCCAGGGCCAAGGCAGTGGGGGCCGTTCCCTCATTGTTTCCAGGATGGCTTTGTGGGCTGCATGAAACCACTTCGCGGGTCGGATCTGGCCCCCGGGCCTTGTGTTTGACATGTCTGATTTAAAGAAAACTCAGAACATGGGGATGATTTCTCAGAAGATGGGGTGTTTTCCTGGAAACATGGAACACTTCCCACAACCTACAGGCATCTTGATCACCGTGAACTAAGAAAATTTTGCATTCCCATTAACTTTATAATCAGTCCTCTTCATAATTTCCCTATTTTCAAATAAAGTGGGGTGTCCTTGGTTAATTGCCCTCATAAATATTCCTTTCACTTATTTCTAGGTGCCTCCCCATGCCAGATGTGTGGAGAGCTGCCAACATGGATACAGCAGGATTGCACAGGAGGGAAAACATGCTTGTTTCTACAATTGCAGAAAATGCCCAGAAGGAAGAATTTCTATCCAAATTGGCAAGTAAAAATAGAATTAAACAGGCAGAAATTAAAAAGTTTTCATGTTTATACTTTTCTAATGTTTCTAAATCTTTGATAGTGAATAGATTAGTTTCAACATACACTGTAATAAGGCTAAGGGTAAACCAGGGTAGCCTTTTTTTAATTTTCAGAGGTGAGAATTTAGATACTTGCATGCATCACTCATGTTATACTGTCCTTCATTTTCCTGTGACATACAGTGATTTTCAGAAAGGAGAAAATAGAAAACAGTCTTCAAATTTTATAGAAATTAAATTTCTTACTTTGGATAAGGAAAAACGAAAACAAATCTATAGCATAAATAAAGAATTATCATATACAGCTAGTCCCTGACAATCATATGTTTAGCAACTATTTAAAGTTAAAACGGCTCATGATTGGTTCTCACACTTAAGAATATAACAGCTTTCCATGGTCATGTTATCCAAATCTGGTAGCTTAGACGCTGTCATGTATTGTAAACCAAACTGTAAACAAATCAAATGACATGTACCATACCAGATCTAAAAAAAGAATAAATTTTAAAAATTGCAAAGAAAGGAAGGAAGGAAGGAAGGAAGGAAGGAAGGAAGGAAGGAAGGAAGGAAGGAAGGAAGGAAGGAAAGAAGGAAGGAAGGAAGAAAGAAATAAATGTAGATACTGGCATGTATTTATTATGGTTGCAGCATTTTGATCACCATTTGTGACTTTCCCAGCCAGATTCTGACAAGCAAAATTAGTAGAGAAAGCCAGATTTGCTTAACGAACATGTAATTCACTTAACAAGTGAAGTGATTCATTTAACAACCAGGGCAAAAGAGGTCATAAGACTGGGCATGACAGAATAAATTGCCTTGCTTAGTGAAGGAAATTCTGTCCCAGTTGTGGTCTTAAGTCATGGAATACCTATAAGTGCTACATGAATGTGCGCACCATGCACAATTTCTTTAGGCTAGCTCTTTATATTGTTATGATTGGTCTATGTCACACTAGGTTTTCTACTTTAGCTCTATATTTTCCTTATGTTTGGAAATGACAAAGCTTTTTTCATGTATTTCAGATGCAGATCAATGTAAGAGATGCCCAGAAAATCAATATGCCAATGCAGAGAGAGACCGGTGTCTTCCCAAAACTTTCAGCTATTTATCTTTCAGTGAACCCTTAGGAGTCGTCCTGACTTCCTTGATTCTTTTCTTTGCAGCAACCCTCATTTTGGTGGCCTTGACTTTCTTTCTGCATTGGGACACCCCTATTGTTAAAGCCAACAACAGAAACATCACGTGCATCCTTCTCTCTGCTCTCCTCCTTTGCTTTCTCTGCTGCTTTTTGTTCATTGGTTGGCCTGGGGAAGTGACCTGTGTACTCAGGCAAACAATCTTTAGTACAATTTTCTCTATCTCAGTTTCTTGTATCTTGGCCAAAACCGTCACAGTAGTTCTAGCCTTTCTGGCCACCAAGCCAGGAAACACAATGAAGAAGTGGTTAGGGAAAAGACTGGCAGGATCAGCCATTGTCTTTGGCTCCTTCATTCAAGTTGTCATCTGTATGGTATGGTTACTCACATCTCCTCCCTTCCCAGATTTGGACATGCATTCAAAGATTGATGAGATTATTGTACAATGTAATGAAGGTTCAGATATCATGTTCTATATTGTCCTGGGTTACCTGGGATTGCTGGCCACCATCAGTTTCCTTGTGGCTTTCTTTGCAAGGAACTTACCAGATACGTTCAATGAAGCCAAGCTGATCACCTTCAGCATGCTTGTGTTTTGCAGTATTTGGGTGTCCTTCATCCCAGCCTATCTGAGCACCAAGGGGAAATACATGGTGGCTGTGGAGATAGTCTCCATCTTGGCTTCTGCTGCGGGTCTTTTGAGTTGCATCTTTCTCCCCAAGTGCTACATCATAATATTAAAGTCACACCTTAATACAAAACAATATCTGAATAGAAGGTGATTTAATGGTTGATTCCAATTTAAATACCTTTCTCTTTTTCATCATTGTCCTGGTGACTCACAGTGTCCATGTGGTCAATCTGAATATTCAAGATATTCAGCAATAACCCTGCAGTCAAATCCTTTCCCCTTTTCTGATTTTTGTCTGTGTGTGTTAGGACCAGGGCTTTGTGTTCTTTGGGATCACAAAAATATTCTCCATTTAATTTTCTATGCATCTTTCTTCCAAACAGCTTGGTTATGGCCACTTTAACCCAGTTCTGAGTGATAAAAGGCAGTTCCCTTCCTTCCTCAGCATGGCTCCCAATGAAAATGCACTATATGTGGGGATTGTTCATTTACTGAAACATTTTGGATGGAACTGGATTGGCCTCATAGCATCAGAGGATGAGAGTGGGGAAGCCTTTTTTCAAAATATCCAACTGAAGCTCTTCCAGAATGATGTTTGCATTGCTTGGAAGCAGTTTATCCCAGTTTTTAAAGGTGGAGATTTAGCTGAGGGAACCTTTTTATCACTTATGTCCAACATACATGACACTATGTTAGTGAAGAAAATCAGTGTGTTCCTTGCCTCTGGGAATATCCAATCTATGGAAGCTTTACAATATATTCTACATGTTTCTGAAAGGTTGAAGAAAAAGAAAATATATCACAGAGTGTGGATTATGACTGCTCAATGGGATTTCACTGTTATGATATTTAAACCAGGGAGATTCCCAACCCAAACCTTCAATGGGTCCTTATATTTTGCATTTTACACAAAAATGGTACCAGGGTTTCATGAGTTTCTTGAAAGGATAAAGCAGTTTTCAAATTCCATTTCTCTTATGAATAGGTTCTGGTGGACTATATTTGACTGTTCATTTCGTGCATACCCCAAAGCAGCAAATCGTTGCACTGGGCAGGAAGACCTGAGCAGGGTCCCTGGCTCTGTGTTTGAAATGACCATGTCTGGAGAGAGCTACAATATCTACAATGCGGTTTATTCTGTAGCACATGGTCTGCAAGCAATGCATTCAAGAAGAAATAAACCAGCTTCTCTGAGAAACCAGGATGGAGCAAATCTTTGGCATTTTCAGCCATGGCAGGTATAACATTGCTCTTGTGAATCAGTAATATAAAAGCTCTGGATTAGTTCCTCTACAGACACCAAATTAACTGTTAGCAATCACCTGTGTGTAATTCAGTTACTCATGCATTTCAGTCATGTCAAAGATTTGTCTCCCAGTTCAAACCAGGAGGAGTTCTTTTAGGGAGATGTTTCTCACTGAGTGCTGTGCCATACTGTGAAGTTCATCAATTTTATTAGTTCCTATGCAAACACACTGATTCTCTCCTAAAATTTGAATGCTCAAAACTAAAATCATTGTAGTTTGTTAGCATACACTTCAATCTTTCTCATGAGTTCAACTCCTGGATAGACATCCAGACACTATCTGGTTGAATTTCCTGGTACAATTCAGAATTCCTAGTTCCACCAATGATCAAACTTACATTGTCTGGAAACAACAAAACAAACCCAAACCACGATATGGCCACAATTTTCTTTCACAGATGGTATAAGGTTCTTATGCAGGGATCCAGTGTTTGTCTTTCACCGAAAATCATGCTTTTCAATGAAGCTAAAAAGTTCTACAGAACTACCATCTACAGATGTTTTATCCATATGATCTTTTGCAATCTGTAATTTTATGCCAATGTTCTATCTATAGAGTAGTAGCTTTCTCCTTGCAACTTTAACTGTTGTTCAGTTTTCTTCTCAGACTATTACATGCTTTGCTCTTCATGTTATCTTGGCTGTTTAGGGAGGGCAACCAGGGTGTTGAATTGCCTCCACTTGCCACCAGATCTGCCTGATAGTGAACAGATACAGTTCAATATCTTTGTAAATAGTTTTGTAAACTTTTCCCATCTGGTGAACATCAACAACTATCTTTTTGAGGTTTTTTTCATATCTAGTTTGTTCTAGCAATCACTTACTTCCATATAGTTCTCTTGTGAAGATATTAGTCAGGACTTCCCACACTCACAAATGATTATTATCCCATTGACTGAAACACCTGACTCTAAATTCTCCTTCAAATAAATTCTAGAGGCTCAGACACTTTTTCTACATGCACAAATATTACATTTGGATAACTTTTCTCAATAAATTAAGTGAAACAATATAATGGGTTTTTTTTTACTCATTTCTCTTTATCTAGCTTAAAGCTTGCATAGAGTTCTTGTTTTACATCATATCTTTGCAGAAATATTGAAAACTCAGATGTGTTTACAAACACTGAAGCATCACAGTGTAAAATATTATATTTCAACATCTGCACTAGTAGTTATGAAAAGGGACGTGATGGCTCAGTGGGTTAGGACGCTGAGCTTGTCATTCAGAAGGTCAGCAGTTTGGTGGGTCAAATCCCGAGTGCCACGTAACAGAGTGAGCGCCTGTTACTCGTCCCAACTTTTGTCAACCTAGCAGTTTGAAAGCATGTAAAAATGCAAGTAGAAAAATAGGGACCACTACAGTGGGAAGGTAACAGTGTTCCGTGCGCCTTTGGTGTCTAGTCATGCTGGCCACATGACCACGGAGACGTCCTTGGACAAGCGCTGGCTCTTCGGCTTTGAAACAGAGATGAGCACTGGCCCCTAGAGTTGGAAACGACTAGCACGCATGTGCGGGGGAAACTTTACCTTTTTACCTAGTAGTTATGAAAAGGATCATGGAAGACTGCAGTGATTAATTGATAGAGGAGACATACAATTTGAATGTGATTTTACCTTTCCTCCCTTTCTAAGAGTGAAAATTTTCCTATTGTAAGTTTTATATTCCTAGCAAAGTAACCATCTATTAGGCCTTTCTGGACTCAAAAAACTTGATGATGGTGATCTTATCTATTAAGTCATGTCCGACTCTTGGCAATTCTATGGGCCAGGTCTCTCCACATTTTCCAATCTTGCACTATTTCTTTGAGTTTTTCTATGCTCTGGCTATAGGGACGTGGTGGCTCAGTGGGTTAGGACACTGAGCTTGTCAATCAGAAGGTCGGCAGTTTGGCGGGTTGAATCCCGAGTGCCGCGTAACAGAGTGAGCGCCTGTTACTCGTCCCAGGTTCTGCCAACCTAGCAGTTCAAAAGCACGTCAAAATGCAAGTAGAAAAATAGGGACCGCTACGGTGGGAAGGTAACAGCGTTCCGTGCGCCTTTGGCGTCTAGTCATGCCGGCCACATGACCACGGAGACGTCCTCGGACAAGCGCTGGCTCTTCGGCTTTGAAACAGAGATGAGCACCGGCCCCTAGAGTCGGAAACGACTAGCACGCATGTGCGGGGGAACCTTTACCTTTACCTTTATGCTCTGGCTAGTGTCAGCTTCAATGGTGTTCAACCACTGAGTTCTTTGACAGCCTGGTTTCCTTTTACCACTAACTGTTCTAAATGTGATTACTGTCTTCAGTGAATTCCTCATGTGACAATGTAATATGTGACAAAATAAGTGAGATGAATTTTGTGATTTTGCCTTCTAGTGACATGTCTGATGTTATGCACTACAGTGCTTGCTTGTTGGTAAACTTTGCTGTCCAAAGAATATGTAGAGTAGGACCCTTCTCCAGAACCACAGAACAAATGAGTCAACGTACATTTGATTGCTAGGCTGATTTCTTTGTTTTTCCAAATTTGGCTCATGTTCATCATTGCTGTGTGACCCAGTGAAACCGACATTTTATTTCTGTGCTGCATTCACCACTTTGAACTATCTGCTTGTTTTCTTGCAGACATTTCATTACCCAAACTAGGTAACATCATCTGCAAGAAAACAACCAAGATCAGAGAGCACCAAGAACTCCTCATTTCAGCCCTGAGCTACAAATATACTTCTTTATTAGGAAAAAAATGATTGGAGTTAATATAGCAATTTTGTATACTTGTAGCCTTTGAGTTACGATTCATTAGTAACTGTTCAAAGATAAAATGACACTGATAAAAGTGGCTTTTCAAACTCACATTCCCAGGGTTAAATGATCAAAATCTGGGCATTTGGAAACCAGCACAAAGTTATGACAGTTGCAGCTTCCCAGATTATTTGATTGCCATTTGTGACCTCCCAGACCAGCTTCCAACAAGCAAAATCAATGGGGAAGCCAGATTCGCTTAACTATTACATAATTCATTTAGCAACTGCAGTGATTTGCTTAAGAACCTTGGTAAAAAGGTCATAATACCAGGAACAATAGATTTAAATATTTCCTTGGTTAGTAATAGAAATGCTGGTTCCAATTGTGGTTGTACGTCTACTTGTAATTTGAAAGGGTTATGTGGATGGTCATACCAAATGTGCTTTATCTATGTTAGCTCTTTATGTTACTGTGATTTCTCTTTTACACTACATTTTAATAGAATAGAATAGAATAGAATAGAATAGAATAGAATAGAATAGAATAGAATAGAATAGAATAGAATAGAATAGAATAGAATAGAATAGAATAGAATAGAATAGAATAGAATAGAATAGAATAGAATCTGGAAGGGACCTTAAAGGTCTTCTAGTCCAGTTCCCTGCTCAAGCAGGAGAACCTATTCAGATGTGACTGTCCAGTCTCTTCTTCAAAACTTCCAGTGATGGAGTGCCCATGACTTCTGAAGGCAAGCAGTTTCATTGGTTAATTGTCCTCACTGTTAGGAGGTTTCTCCTTAATTCCAGGTTGCTTCTCTCTTTGGTCAGTTTCCAACCATTTCAATGTTAGTTCTATATTTTCTTTTTATTCCAAAATCTTTTGCTGACCTGAAGAAGAAGCTGACCAGGCATTTCCAGCCAAAAATGTTGGAGATGGCCTGGTGGTTTAAATTTGACCAACGAGTGCAGCTTCCCAGTGAGACAGCATCTGAGTTTATCGCGGGCCTAAGACAGGCTGCACATCTCTGCAAATTTTCAAATTTGGAGAAGTGTTTGAGAGACCGACTCGTCTGCGGACTATGAGACAGAACTTTGCAGCAGAAACTATTTGCCAGACCAAACCTCACATTCGCTGAAGCACAAGACGAGATCATGGCTGACGAAGCTGCCGGAGGTGCAGTACAAACTGTACAGCCCACCAAAACCCCAAAGAGCTTTGGTGGAGCAGTGGGCTAATGCCTCCTTAAATAACACCAGCTGACTGCAATTAGTGCAGGTTCGCATCCCACCAGGCTCAAGGTTGACTCAGCCTTCCATCCTTCCAAGGTAGGTAAAATGAGGACCCAGATTGTTGGGGGCAATAAGCTGACTTTGTAATAATGCCGCTGGGGTGTGTGTGAAAACCCTAATAAGCAGGCATATACATAGAATGAAGGCTACTGCTAAGCTTGTAAGCCGCCCTGAGTCTTCGGAGAAGGGCGGGATATAAATGCAATTAAAATAAATAAAATAAATAAATAAAGACAGAAGTTTCTGTCCACCACGAGGTTGCCATTGGCACTGGAGAATCATCTGAAGAGGAGGAACCCGAAATCAACAAACTCCAGAGACAGCCAAGAGAGCAATACCACTGAAATCAACAAAGAGGGCAGTTCTCTTACCGAGATGTAAAGGGTGCGGAGGCAACCACTCCCGCACAGACTGCATATTCCATTCGGCCATGTGCAGGGTTTGCGGGAGGACCGGGCACATCATGGTGGTATGCAGGGCTCGCCAGAGAGACAGGCCACCCAAGCACCAGTTGGAGGAACCAACTAGGAAAGGTACTGGGGCCCTGGGTCCAGTCAGTGTGGGGTTCTTCAGGAGCTGGAGAAGCATTTGTCGCACCAGGGCTCATCGTCCCCTTAAGCCTAAACTTAATTATTTCACAGGACACATTCAACCTTGTTTGCAGACGCAGCAACCAGTGGGCTACATTAAGACCATCAGACATTATTTTAACAGATTTTCAGAATGCTCGAGTTAAAGTTAAGGGTGAAGCCATGGTACTGGTGAAATTTAACTCTAAACCTGTTTGCCTTGCATATGATGCATCTCCCTACGGGGTAGGGGCAGTCTTAAGCCACATTGAGAAGAATGGGGAACAAGTTTCTATTGCATTCCATTCTAGAACATTATCTGCGGCTGAGCGTAATTATGCACAGATCGATAAAGAAGCCTTAGCCATTGTGGCTGGAGTCAAAAAATTTCACAATTATTTATTTGGCAGGGATTTCACTGTCTTCACTGATCACAAACACATTTTGGGCTTATTCACCACTGATAAGCAAACTCCCCACATATTGTCTCCAACATATTTAACTTAGTTCACAAACCTGGAAAGGAAATGGGCCATGCAGATGGCCTCAGTAGATTACCACTGCCACTAATGGATCCTGATCCAGCCCCCACTGCT
This sequence comes from Vipera berus, assembly GCF_964194415.1. Taxonomy (NCBI): domain Eukaryota; kingdom Metazoa; phylum Chordata; class Lepidosauria; order Squamata; family Viperidae; genus Vipera; species Vipera berus. Next base: position 12,819,494 of record NC_138205.1, on the reverse strand, counting down.
AAAATATTGTCTATTCAGGATTTCCCTGAGTTTCCCCTCCTTGCTGGGGATATTGCTGCTGAGACTGCTACAGATAAACTTCTGAGCAGAGTATTGTCATGGGTACACATGGGCTGGTTGGAAAAAAAGTCCAGGCCCTGAGTTCCAAAGTTATTTTGTCAGGAGACATGAATTGTCTGCACACAAGGGTTGCATTTTATGGGGAAACTGAGTTATTATTCCCACAACTTTGAGGGACAGAGTCTTACATTCCTTACATGAAGGCCATCCAGGCATTGTACGGATGAAAGCATTGGCTAGGAGCTACCTGTGGTGGCCTGGCCTGGATAAGGCTGTAGAGGATCAAGGTCATGGTTGCTATACCTGTCAGAGGTCTAGGCCGGAAATGCCTCAGGCCCCAGTTCATAGGTGGGAGGAAACACATACCCCCTGGTCCAGGGTTCATATTGACTACGCTGGGCCTTTTCAAGGACAGCTTTTTATGGTAGTAGTGGATAGCCACTCAAAATGGCTGGAAGTAGTTCCAGCCCCTAATATGACTACTGCTAGGACCATCCAGGTGCTGAGAAAACTCTTTGCAACACATGGGTTGCCTGATGTTTTGGTTTCTGATAATGGGCCTCAATTCACTGCTGCTGAGTTTCAGGCTTTTCTCAGAGCTAACCTCATCAGACATGCTACGTCTGCACCATTTCACCCCTCTACGAATGGACAAGCTGAACGCATGGTCAGGACAACAAAGGAGGCGCTCAAGTGCATCATCACAGGTGACTGGCATCATAGACTGGCAGATTTCTTGCTCTGTCAACACACTACATCTTGCACTGCTACAGGAAAAAGTCCTGTTGAGCTTCGATGGGGATGGCGATTGATTACTAAACTGGACAGGTTGCATCCAGAGTGCCATACGAAGCCTCTAAACCTAAACCCCCAAGAGGGCTGCAAACAGGTGATTGGGTTTGGGCCAGGAACTATGGGCCTGGAACCTTGTGGGTTCCTGGTCAGGTGGTCAAAGAATCCGGACCCCTATCTTACAAAGTGGGGTTGGAGGGAGGGCGACTGGTCAGAAGGCATATTGACCAACTTAGAAAAAGATTCCCAGAGCGGTCACTAAGTGAGGACTATGGTACAAGTCCCTCCCGAAGTCCTCAAGTTGGCATCCAGGCCAGCTCACACCAGTACCACCAGGGTTTTCCTTTCTCAGTGGAACTTGATCCAGAAGAGGAGCATGGCACCTCAAAAGTGCAACATGGAACTCCTGACCAGGCAAACCAGCCGAATTTCAGCGACCGTTGTGCACACTCTGCTAAACAGTCAGACTCTGGGGTGGGCCCACCAGAAGAGGCCAGCCAGAGCAATGCAACTCCCCTAGACACAGGAGCTCAGGGGGACATGGGTCTACCCAGCCCACTGGGTAAGCTGGTAGACCCCAAGGTGACTGGAACCCCTAGGTGCTCATCCAGACCACATAAACCCCCAGCATATCTTAAAGACTAGGTTGTAAAATAAAGTGACGTGTAACTGTATGACAATCTGCTACTATCTACAGAAATTGGGGGCACATTTAACTGCTGTATTGCATGCTCGTTGAGACATTGTTTTATCTCTTTGTAGTATATTGCATTGCCATATCGTTCTTTAATATCTTTGTAGTCCACTCTACAAGACACGTCTGACAAGGTCACACCCACCCAATTGGCCATGTCCACCCGGCACCCAACGATATATAAATGGGTTTTGGGTTACAGTTTGGACATTTGGTCTCTAAAAGGTTCGCCATCACTGTTCTATAGCATCTGACATCAGTGAAGATGGAAAAAAACAGGAATCATGATAAAAATGTGAGGATAACCAAAAAAAAGGAGTAAAAGAAATGAAATCAGAAGAGACAAAAAACAACATTCACAGCACTCTTGGTAGAACCCAAAACTGGGTGGACACTAAGAAATGGCTAACTAGTTTGAATCACCAAGGAGGGGCGGGGGTTTAAAATATTTTAGTGTAGATAACTTAATATTGAAGAGCAAAAAATTCTGAAACTTTTTCTGTACATAGGGTCAAGGCAAGATTAGATACAGTTGCAAGGCAAGAGAAAGTAAGTTAGAATTACTGTATTACACCAACTATACTGTAACTCTTAAACTAGATATGTACAGATTTCACAAAAACAAAATTTCTATAAATCACCAGGGACTAGTAGACTTGGAGGAAGAGCCTGTTAATTAGCAAAATGACTATATTCCATGTCAATACTGTTAACATCAGATGTTTTTGCTTGACATTCCACTTCTGTTACTTTTGCAGTAAGGCTCCTGTATAAAAATTTGCCTTTTCCCCCTGAAACTCAAATGATAGCTATATCAGAGAAACATCTCATGCTTTATAATACAAACTTTTACATTTATCTTTTTCTTAAAAAAACAAAAAACTAATTTTCCTCCTATTCCCATATTCAGTGGCTGTTTCCCATTAGGTCTAGTCAAGGCAAAAGTTCCTTGCAGAGGTGACAACTACATGTTTTTCACCCTATACTTGAACAGATGGGATGGTGGTTCAAGACTGCTGGCGTTTAAAATTATTCTGCTCATCTTCTACCTTCCTGACGGTGTCAATGAGAGTTTGAAATCCATCTGCATCCAGCCTTCCAAAGTTCTAAGCAAGATTAGCACCTCCAGATCACAAATGATACTTGGAGGATTTATTTCCCTTATGTATACTGATGAAATCATAGAGAGTTTAACCAAAGAGCCATACTCTGCCAGAAGTAGACAGTAAGTACCCCTTCCATCTTTGAATAAACTGCAATACAATGTCAGAAACAGTTGATAGAATGGAGGGAAGAGCATAATTTTGCATCAAAAGTGCCACTGCTCCCTTGGCTGTCACTCTTTGGCATTTTGAGCATGACTTCAACTGAGAGGTGACCCTTAGGAAAACATAAAGTGTGCATATTATAAATGACCATCTTAGAGATCTAGAATTATGAAGATGCATTTTAACATAAACTCTCAAAAATTGAATTTTGGAAAAAAAAAATACTCCAAGACTTTTCTTCCCTTCATCTCAAGAATGGAAGTACCACTGGATTCATGAATAATGTAGTCTTTTAATTCTAAATCTTTTTCAACATAGCAAATACTTAGCACCTTTATAACACTAATCTATTTATGATTCACAAACTGAAATTCAGGCAGTTACAACTCTTTCTAGTAACATATTTAGGAGCTGAATTTAAAAGGGAATAAAATTCCAATTTCTCATATCATCCTCCATAAATTGTTCATTATTACAAATTGCAATAATCAAATTATTGATTGAAGTGTGTAGTTACAAAGTAACTTTTATAACAGTTCTAGAAAGAACTAGAAAGCTGATTCATTTCATTCATTTCCACAAGAATGAAAGAAACTGCATATTGCAATCTAAAAACTGAAATTTTATATCTGATCATGTAATTTACTGCCTAAGAATAAAATAGATCCACCCAGTTTTAACTGATAAAGTTTATATACTGGTGTTCCTAGGCTTTCAAAAACAAACTCAGGCTCTTTTAACAGATGACTTTACTAAGCCTGTAGAGCAATTTTGTATCTGTCGAAAAAGGACTTCCAGCTTTCCTCTCCAAACCATTTGCCTAGAGGTCTATGCCTTGCTGAAAAATCTTCTCCTAAAAGATTTGAATAGTTTCTGCCTAATTAATAAAATTGCTACTAATCAAATGGTTAAGAGAAATTAATTTATTTTAATAGATATATTTTAAAAAACAGTAAATCTGATCCAACCTTGTAATCCAGGGTGAAAAAGCAACTGGTTTTCACATGTGTCAAGACTGTAATAAAGCTTTATAACTGATAGAGTTCAATTACAGTCTCATAATGGGAAAGGCACAAAAGTCAAGGTGTGCTGATTTGGACAGAAAGAATCTATACTATCTTATAAAGTACTGAGATCGATGCTCCTATTCTTTTGCTCAAATAACAGTGGCTGTTGAGATTTTGAGGATAATATACAAAGCAGATAGTCTATTTCATTGAAATCCAAAATTAGTTTCCTCCGCACAAATTGCTGAAATTATACTCATAGGTAACAGCTGGATTTAATTCTTTTGATGATATAGTAAAGGTAAAGGTAAAGGTAAAGGTTCCCCCGCACATGCGTGCTAGTCGTTTCCAACTCTAGGGGCCGGTGCTCATCTCCATTTCAAAGCCAAAGAGGACGTCTCTGTGGTCATGTGGCTGGCATGACTGGATGCCAAAGGCGCACGTAACACTGTTACCTTCCCACTGTAGTGATTCCTATTTTTCTACTTGCATTTTTACGTGCTTTCGAACTGCTAGGTTGGCAGAAGCTGGGACGAGTAACAGGTGCTCACTCTGTTATGCAGCACTCGGGATTTGACCCGCCAAACTGCCAACCTTCTGATTGACAAGCTCAGCGTCCTAACCAACTGAGCCACCACATCCCTTCTTTTGATGATATAGTTATATGTATTTATGTACTTTTATTTTAGCCTAATACCCAAAAACTTCCAGCATTGGTTTTCTATGTCTTTTGCTGTTCATGAGATCAACAGGAATATCAAGAAGTTCCCCAACACCACACTAGTCCTGAGATTTTATGAAAACAGGTTCAGTGTCAGACAGGCTGCTAAGCATGTTCTAGATCATCTGTTTCTGGACCAAGGGAGCCCTATCAACTTCAACTGTGCTAGAAGGAACAAGACAGACTTCTTGCCTATCATTGGAGGCCTCCACTCTCCCAACTCTCTCCAGATGGCCCACATTTTGAACAGCTATAAGTTTCCACAGGTATGAGCAATTTGCACAGTTCTGTTTCTTTAGCAATGATAGTCAAAGAAGGTCTTCTTCCATAGAAATCTTGATGGGAAACTTTGAGTGTTTCTAATTTAGCCATACTGTTGAACTAGAATCCAAAATTCTAGGGAGAATGGAAAAACTCTATGTTCTTCAAGATCACAAAAAGATTCTCCATTTAATTTTCTTTGCATCTTTCTTCCAAACAGCTCAGTTTCAGTCAATTTGACCCAGTTATGAGTGATAAAAAGCAGTTCCCTTCTTTCTTCAGCATGGTTCCCAATGAAAATATTCAACATGAGGGGATTGTCCATTTACTGAAACATTTTGGATGGAACTGGATTGGCCTCTTAGCATCAGAGGATGAGAGTGGGGAAGCCTTTTTTCAAAATATCCAACCAAAGCTCTTCCAGAATGATATTTGCATTGCTTGGAAGCAGTTGATCCCAGTTTTTAAAGGTGGGGATTTTACTGCAGGAGCAGTTACTTCACACATATCGAACATACAAGACACTATGCTAGTGAAGAAAATCAGTGTGTTCCTTGCTTCTGGGACCATCCAATCTATGGAGGCTTTACAGATAATTCTGTATCTTTCTGAAAGGTCCAAGAAAAAGAAAATATATCACAGAGTGTGGATCGTGACCTCTCAGTGGGATTTCACTGTTATGGTATTTAAACCGGGGAGTTTCCCAGCTCAAACTTTCAATGGCTCCTTATACTTTGCACTGCACACAAAAACGGTGCCAGGGTTCCATGAGTTTCTTGAGAGGAGAAAGCTATATGTAAATTCATCTGCTCTCATGAATAGATTCCGGTGGACTATATTTGACTGTTCATTCCGTGGATATTCCAAAGGAGTGAAACGCTGCACTGGGAGGGAAGACCTGAGCAGAGTCCCTGGCTCTGTGTTTGAAATGACCATGTCTGGAGAGAGCTACAATATCTACAATGCGGTTTATTCTGAAGCACATGCTCTGCAAGCAATGCGTTCAAGAGGAAAGGCAGTTTCATTCAGGAATCAGAATGGAGCAAATTCTGATTTGCATTTTCAGCCATGGCAGGTATGCCTTTGCTCTTCCCAGAAACCTTTATGTAGCTTGAAGCGGAAGGAATGTGAATCAGTAGGCTCTGGGTCTGATCCTCTTCAGAAAGGAATTAACTGTTCTGTGATTCAGATACTCATGTATTTGATTGTGCTGTGTCTCAATTCAAACCAGTTCCAGAAGGAACTTTTCTCTGGTGATGTTTATCATTTAGTGTTGTACCATAAATGGCTCATTAATTTTATCAATTCCTGGGTAAACACTTCCATCAAATCTCTCTTAAACTTGAATGCACAACACTAAGATTGATGTAGCTTGTTTCCACCCTCTTCATTATGGAATCTTTTTCTACTAAAGAACTTGTATTTTTTTAAAAAAATCCCATTTATATCCCGCCCTTCTCCGAAGACTCAGGGTGGCTTACAATCTAAGAAGCACAAATCAATGTGCTTAGCAATAGCCTTCATTCATATAGCCTTTTATGCATATGCCTGCTTATTAGGGCTTTTGCCCCCCCCCCAAGCGGCATTATTACAAAGTCAGCTTATTGCCCCCCAACAATCTGGGTCCTCATTTTATCTACCTCGGAAGGATGGAAGGCTGAGTCAACCTTGAGCCTGGTGGGACTCGAACCTGCACTAATTGCAGGCAGCTGGTGTTACTTAAGGAGGCATTAGCCCACTGCTCCACCAAGGCTCCTTTACGTATTATACCCCTTGATCTCACAGTGAGACTGTTTATATCTACTGTACATTTATACGATAATCTTTCATATGTACAGTGATGTTATAAATTTGAAATCATTGATATTTGTGCATGGATATGATGTAAAAGGTGATATATTCTCTGCAGAATTTCATATGTGTTTTAAGAACAGTATCAAGAGAGGCATAATGGTGGGCTTCCTTACATGAACTGCCCAGTTATATCCTTCCACAATATTTCTGTGTCATTAAAGTCAGTAGTTTTACTTGTTCATTCCAAAACATTAATGTTCTGCTTTAATCATTCTTTGGTAGAACAGCTTGTGTGTTTTTGGTCATTGTCTTGCTGCATGAGTCATTTTCTGTTAGCCTACATTTCATGGACAGACGCTCTGAAATTTACTAGTAGAATTTGCAGGTACAATTCCAAACTTGTAGTTCTACCAATAATCAAGCTGTACTTATCCAGAGGCAGCAAAACTGGCAAACCATGATACTATCACCATCATCTTTCACAGATGGTTTAGGGTTCTTAGGCAGGGATCGGTTATTTGGTTTTTATGAACTGTCATGCTTTTCACTGAAGATTTAAAAAAAAGAATTTTGATTTCAGAAAAATTTCTGTGAATTTTCATTCACAGATAATTCTTCTGTTAGATTTCTGCCTTATCCACATGGTCTTTTGCAATAAGTAATTTGGTATCAATGCTCTTCCTAGATACTAGTGGCTTACTCCTTAAAACCCTGCTATTCACCCAGTTCTTCACTTTTCTTCTCATATATGCCTTTCATTTGGTGCTTTCATGATTGTTTGGGGAGGACAACAATAGGGTTGAATTACCTCCACTTGTACAAGATCTGCCTGACAGTGGACAGGTGAAATTCAATATCTTTGGAAATAGTTTTGTAAACTTTTCCAGTCTGGTAAAGATCAGCAATTAAGGAGTTTTTACATATCTCCTTTGTGCTAGCAATGATTTATTTCCCTATACTCCTGTTGTGAAGATATCGGGTTAGACCTCCCACATTCACAAATGATCGTCTGACTCTATTTTTTTCTTCAAATAAATCCTAGAGGCTTAGACACTTTTCCCACATGCACAAATACTACCTTTGTATAACCTTCCTCAATCATTCTTTTTAAAACAACAACAACAAGGGTATTGTTTTTCATTCATTTCTTTATATGGGTTCTCTTTATCTACAGTAGTTTAAGGCCTTCATAGAGAACAGTTCGTGCTTTAAGTCATATTTTTGCAGAAATATTGAAAATTCAAATGTTTTTACAAACACTGAAGCATCACAATGTAAAATATTATGCTTCAATATCTGTACCGGTAAGTTATGAAAAGGATCATGGGTTTTGGCAGTGATTCTCTGATGGAGGTGATATGAAATTTCAATGATTTGAGTCATTTCCCACTTTCTGAGAGTGAAAATTTTTCTATTGTAAATTACATAGTGTTAGCAATATCACCACTTGGTCATGCCTATCTGGGCTCAGAAATCAATCAGGGTTGGGCCCAGAATATACTAGTAGAACAGATCACAAGCATTTGCTCTTCATTAGACTGGGATTTTTTTTTTAAAAAAAGATGAGGCAGTAAGAAGCTGTTTCTTTACTCTTTTAAAAAAATCATTATTCTGAAATGAATAGAAGTTAATCTCAACAGGTCTGTGCTTTCCCCTTAATTGACAAATTTTCCTCTTCCAATTTTGGGAATCAATTTGCACTGTAATGCCATGGATGCATTATATGGACCAAAACAGACCTGATATGGATATGTAGAATTGGAAAGACTAAACTAAGTTTCCAAGATATCCAAGAATTTTAATAATATTTATTGAAGTTATGGACTCAGACTGAAATAAAATTCTGCAAAGCTGTGATTCAAGAACAAGGGATACACAGTACTGCACTCCCCTGTGCTTCTGTTTACTTCCCATCATTTGTTACAGATTGTTGTTAGTTAGTCATGTCCAACCCATCACGACCCAATAGACAATGTTCCTCCAGGCCTTCCTGTCCTCTACCATCTTCTGGAGTCCATTTAGGCTCACGCCTACTGCTTCAGTGACTTCATCCAGCCACCTCATTCTCTGTCGTCCCCTTCTTCTCTTGCCCACCATCTTTCCCAGCATTAGGCTCTTCTCCAGTGAGTCCTTCCTTCTCATTAGGAGGCCAAAGTATTTGAGTTTCAACTTCAGGATCTGACCTTCTAAAGAGCAGTCAGGGTTGATCTCCTCTAGGACTGACCGGTTTGATCGCCTTGCAGTCCAAGGGACTCGCAGGACTCTTCTCTAGCACCATAGTTCAAAGGGTTCAATTCTTTGGCGCTCAGCCTCTCTTATGGTCCAACTTTCACAGCCATACATTGCAACTGGGAAGACCATAGCCTTGACTATACGTTGTTACAGATACCCTCCCCTATTTATGTGGGATGGCCTCTTTCCTCTATTTTTTATTTATGTAACAGGTGGGGAAAAGGCTGATTATGTGAGTCCTCTATTTTATACCATTTATTTATGAAAACATTCAAGGTAATTTAATTTAATAATTTAATAATTTGATTTCTATACCGCCCTTCTCCCGAAGGACTCAGGGCGGTGAACAGGGCAATACACAATAAAGATCAAATACAAAAATTAAAAAACCATTAAACATCATGCCCATAAAATCAAGGTAAATGTAAGAAAAATCTCAGGTTTGATTCCTGAAATTGAAACTGAACTTTGTTATATGGGTTGACGAGATGTCTGAATTATAGCAGAATGGACGTCAATTACAAATGTGATAAGCTTCACTATAGAAACTCAGGGAGTGTGAATATGCCAAATTTGGGGGAACACTGAGGTAATTCTGTTTTGATCTTTTCCTCTTCCTTCAAACCAGCTTCACTACTTTTTGAGAAACACTCATTTTAATAACAGTGCCGGAGAAGAAATCTTTTTTGATGAGAAAGGGGATTTTGACCCAGGGTACGACATCTTCAACTTGGTTGTCTTTCAGAATAGATCTTTCCAGAGAGTCCATGTTGGAAGGATGGACGCCAAAGCTCCTTATGGGAAAATGTTCACCCTCAATGAAAGTGCCATTGTGTGGAATCACAAATTACTGCAGGTAGGATTTTTTGAGGTAGCATAGTTAAGCAATGACTCATTTGTTAAAGAGAGTGAGCTTGTCAGTTGGAAAGCTGACAGCCTGGATTTAAGATCTGAATGCTGCTTTAATGGATGAGCTCCCATTACATATCGCAGCTCCTCCCAACCTAGCAGTTTGAATATGTGCAAATGCGAGTAGCTAAATAGCTATCACTTCAGTGAGAAAATAACTTCCATGTGCCTCATCATATAGTAAAGCTGGCAACATGACCATGGAATTATCTTCAGACAACACTGGCTTCCTCAGCTAAGAAATGGAGATGAAAACCATCCCCTTGAGTCGGACATGACTGGACAGAGTAAACCTTTATCTTTACCTTTAGTTAAGTAAATATAATGTTGGGAGGAAGAGATTTTTGTTTGATGACTACTATGGACTACTACAAAAGTGAGGGACAGTGATGATATTCTGGATGCAACTGTAATATTTATATCTAAAATCTATTAAAATGTACAACGTGCAGAATAAATATGAGTAGGATATTTTTCTCTATTGTGAAAAAATTCAATTTTTAAATGTTCTGATACTGGATGAAATAATATGATAATTATTTAAACTGAACTTCTACCTGTTTTACACAAAGTTAGAAAGTAAAATCTTTCATCATTTTCTCATATATATTTTTTAAAAAGCAACAGTATTTCTGTTCATTTAAACTTTATCTTAGGCCTGGCTTTGGATGTGAAACTATGAATAGACAGAGTAATATAGAATTACTTTTTGAAAAGAAAAAGGGTTGTTATTGGTGGCTATGCTCCTATGGTATCATTTTCAGAGAAATTGCTGCAAATATAGGGTGCAAACAAGCCACATGTGTATTCCATGCTAAAGAAATGGAAAACATCTTCCTTCATTTCTGCCACAGACAGCAAGCTACAAGTAAATATAGCTTGCTCTGTTTTTGTATAGGATTTAAACTTTTTTTTAAAAGTTTAAAAATCCTTTTCCCCTTTCTTCTATAGATTGGTGATAGATCTCAATCAGCAGAATATTATTTACTTTTGTGGATGTACAAATAAGCATGTACTGTACATGTTTTGATGAAAACTCAAAACTCAAAACCCACCTCAGAAGATGGGATATTTCCAGGAAACGTGAACACTGTTCACAAACATGATGCTCCTGAGACATCCTGACCTCAGAAGACTTTTGCACTCCCCCTGAATTTATAACTGGTCCCCTTCCTAACTTCTCTATCTCCATATAAAGTGGGGTGTTTGAAGAAGTAGATGGTGAATTCCTGATGGTTATTTCTAGGTACCGCCGAGTGCCAGATGTGTGGACAGCTGTCCCTGGGGATACAGCAGGGTTGTTCAGGAGGGGAAGCAATCTTGTTGCTACAATTGCAGAAAATGTCCTGAAGGAAGAATTTCAGTCCAAACTGGCAAGTTAAAAGTAGAATTATAAATGCAGAAATTCAGAAGTTTTCAAGCTTATATACATATATTATTCTTTCTGAATCTTTTACAATGAATGACTAATTCCAACTAATACTGAAACAGAGTAGTGATACACTAGAGCAGGGGTCTTCAAACTCGGCCCTTTTATGACTCATGGACTTCAACTCCCAGAATTCTTCAGCCAGCAATCTTCGGTGAAAAGTTCATTGTCCTCTGCATCTGAATTTGTATCAGCTTTTACAGCAAAAGATTTGCAGAATCTGTTGCAAGAGACTATGGAAAAGCAAATGCAGCAATTTGTTGAGATAATGGAGAAAAAGTTGGAGGAGAAGTTTACAGAGAAATTAAAAGAAATGAGAGCAGACATCACATCTGCAATAGAAAGTATGGTTAAAAGTATTGAGATTTTGGATGACAGAGTGGAAGATCTTGCTCAAAATGATATTAGATTGGAAGCCAAAATGACAGAAACTGAAAATGTAATAGAGAAAATGGATTATGATTTGATTTCGACACAGTATTCTCAGATGGAGTTTGCTTTAAGAATCAGAGGCCTAATAGAAAATCCTACCAAAGACTGTTTGCCTGAGAATGCAAGTCACTTTCCCAGGCCAACCAATGAACAAAAAGGAACAGAGAAAGCAAAGGAGAAGAGAAGAAACAAGGACACATGTGATGTTCCTATTGTTAGCTTTGACAATAGGGCTTTCCCAGTGAAGAAAGAAAGTCAATGCCACCAAAATGAGCGTTGCTGAAAAGAGAAGAATCAAGGAAGTCAGAATGACTCCTAGGGGTTCACTGAAAGATAAATAGCTGAATGTTTTGTGGAGGCACTGATCTCTTTTTGCATTGGCATACTGATCTTCTGGACATCTCTCACATTGATCTGCATCTGAAATACATGAAGAAAGCCTTGTTATTTCCAAATAAAATGAAAACATAGAGCTAACATACAGAATCTAGCACTCTTGATAGGACAATTCACATAACCAATTCCACTTACAAGTAGAATTATGACCACAATTTGGACCGGAATTTCAATTATTAAGGTAAAAGGTAAAGGTTCCCCTGCACATGCGTGCTAGACGTTTCCAACTCTAGGGGCCGGTGCTCATCTTCGTTTCAAAACCAAAGAGCCAGCGCTTGTCCGAGGACGTCTCCGTGGTCATGTGATCGGCATGACTTGATGCCAAAGGCGCACGGAACGCTGTTACCTTCCCACCATAGTGGTCCCTATTTTTCTACTTGCATTTTTACGTGCTTTCGAACTGCTAGGTTGGCAGAAGCTGGGATGAGTAACAGGCGCTCACTCTGTTACGTGGCACTCGGGATTCATCCCGCCAAACTGCCGATCTTCTGATCGACAAGCTCAGCATCCAAACCCACTGAGCCACCGTCATCAGGCTGGTGGCTTTAGCTTCCTTCTTCTGGGAGAAGCATGTGGCTGTTTGTTCCTCTTTTTTAAACTGCCAGAGGGGTGTGTTCTGTGGGTGGAGGTGTGCTCTGATTGGGTGGGGGACCAAGTGTGTTCTGATTGGGTGGGAGTGTGTTTTGAACCTTTAAAATCCATTCTTCTATAGTCGGCAGTTCCTCCTTCTTCCAATATTGACCTAATAAAAGTCTTGCTGCTGTAATTAAATTCAACATCAACTTAGTGTCCACAACAGTAGCATCTGTAATTATACCCAACAAAAACAATTGCGGACAAAACTTTATCCTTTGCTTGAAGATCTTCTGCATATTCCACCAAATTTTTATCCAAAAAGCCTTAACCTTTTTGCAGGTCCACCATATGTGAAAATATGTTGCATCTTCGCCACCACACCTCCAGCATTTTGGCTGATAATTCGGATACATACTTGCAAGCTTTTTGGGATCTAAATGCCATCTATAAAACATTTTATAAAAGTTCTCTCTTAGGTTTTGAGCTTGCGTAAATTTTACGTTCCTCACCCAGATCTTTTCCCACGTATCCATTGTAATAACTTCTTGGATATTCTGGGCCCATTTTATCATACAGTCTTTAACAAGTTCTGTTTCTGAGTCAATTTCTATCAATGCAAGATATATCCGTTTGATATGTGCTGGACCCTGATTTCTAATTTGCTTTATCAAATTTTCATCAGTCATTGCAAAACCAATTTTCTGATCTTCTTTCCACCTGGCCCGTAACTGAGTATATTGAAACCAAGTTTGAACAATCTTCTCATCTCGCAAGAAGTTGTACGGCTTTAAACACCAGACATTTCTTTCCAAGCTTAAAATCTCCTTATACGTAGTCATATCATGTTTGAAACCAACATTTATGTTTTCTATTGCGTGTTTTGGAATTGCCCACAACGGCATCTTGCAGTCTAACTTATGTCTATACTTCTTCCAAACTCTCAACAATGCCTGTCTTAGAATATGCACTTTAAATACATTATCTACCTTCTTATCATACAACAGATATGCATGCCAGCCAAATAACAAGTCGTGACCCTCAAGATTTAATAATCTCTCTTGTGTCAAATTAATCCAATCACTTATTCCTGATAACGCAGCAGCTTCATAATATAATTTAAGATTAGGCATTTTGAGACCACCTCTTTCACGAATATCTTGCATAATCTTAAGTTTAACTCGTGGCCTTTTCCCTGCCCAAACAAATTTATTGATACCCCGTTGCCATTCTTCCAAATTAGAATCTTTTTTAAGAACCGGTATCATTTGAAATAAAAATAGAAATTTAGGCAGGACATTCATTTTCACTGCTGCGATTCTTCCCAGCAAAGACAATTGCAATTTTTCCCAACTCTCCATTTCTTTTTGAATTTTTCCCCATAATTTTTCAAAGTTATTTTTATATAACTTTGTATTAGAGGGTGACAAAAACACCCCCAAATATTTGACCCTTTTAGCAATCTCAAATCCAGTTAATCCTTCTAAAAGAGCCTTTTGCGATACTGTCATATTTTTGGCCAGAATTTTAGTTTTTTGTGCATTAACTTTAAATCCAGAAACCTTCCCATATTGCATTATTATCTCCATCAGGTCCACAACAGAGTTCTCCGGCTGGGTCACCGTAACAACCAGATCATCTGCGAACGCTCTCAATCTATAATCCTGATCTCTAATTTGTATACCCTTAATTCTTTCCGAATTCCGTATTTTTACCAGTAATATCTCCAATGTTAACACAAATAATAAAGGCGATAACGGACACCCTTGCCTTGTGCCCTTCTCAATATTGCATGCTTCAGTCAAACTATTGTTAACTATTATTCGGGCAGTTTGTTTTTGATATAATGCCCTAATTGGTTGCAAAAATTTATCCCCAAAATTCATCTTATCTAAAACTTTATTTGAGATTGTTTTTATTGGGTATCAGATTGGAAGGTATTATTTTGTATTTGAATAATTATTGATATGATATATATATGTATGTTTGGAATTTACCTATATGAGTTAAAGTTTGATAGTTTGAATAGTTTAGGATGGTTTGCGTAAGTTAGATCATGATGGTTTGTATTTTTATACCCTGTGTTTTGGTATTAGATTGGAAAGTATTATTCTGTATTTGTATAATTATTGATATGATATATATATATATATATGTTTGGAGTTTTCTTATATGAGTTAAAGTTCGGTAGTTTAAATAATTTAGGATTGTTTGCGTAAGTTAGATTATGATTGTTTGTATTTTTATACCCTGTATTTTGCTCTGGGAAGCGGGGGGGGAGGGGAAAGGGAGGGAGGGGTTGGGGAGGGTTGGGGAGGGGGAAGAGGGTGGGGGGGAGGGGGTTGGGAGGGTTTTTTTTCTTTTTTCTTTCTTTTTTTTGGTTTGTTAAAGATAAAATGTATTGTAAAACTTTTTAATAAAAAAAAAAACTTCCAGTGTTGGAGCATTCACAACTTCTTCAGGCAATTGACTTAGGCAGGGAAAGTATTTGCAGACCTCATCAGTTAAAGAGCTCTGACTGGGTGGGAGGGGGATCTAGGAAGATAGCCTTCTCTGCTGTTGCTATGGAATATTCTTCCCCTGAATGTGAGAGGGGTATCCACTCTCTTGGCCTTCTGAAAAGGAGTTGAAACATGGTTCTGCAGCCTTGCCAGAGGATCTCAAAGAAGTATGCACTTGTGGGGTTGGTTGGTGACATGAAAGCCCTCCATTTGCCTTAACACGGTTTAATTAAACTTGTCATGCCCCTACCATATAATTTGTGCATATATGCTTGTTGTTCTCTGGAATGTGTTGATCCTCATCTAGTGGCTGCAGACAAATCTCCATTGTTTGGAAATTGATGTGATGATGTTTGACCATAGAACAGGGTTTCAAACTGCCGGTCTGCAGGCCGGATGCATCATCTGGAAGCCATGCCCACCCCATTGCCGGCAATGGCAAAACAGTCCCGATACATCTTGTGACATTGCATGATGTCACGAGTTTGACATGTCTGCCCTAGAGGGATCCCATCCTCCCATCCTCCCTCCTTCTGAAAGACAGGTGCATTCTGGAAGATTTTCCTGACTGAAGATTCTGGTAACTATGAAAATATTTCCAATAGAATTTGCACATAACACTTAAACTGTTCTCTTGGACAGATGTTCTTTTGTGTTTAGATGTGGCTTCAAGAGAATGATGTAGCACTTGGGAATAAAGATGCAACCTAGTAGACCTGCAGTACAGGCCAAGATGGAGAAGATCTCCATACTGTAGACACCATGTATTTCCCCCTGGTGCTAAGATAAGCTGGGATGAAGGACACCCAAACGCTGCAAAATACAAGCATACTGAAGGTGATCAGCTTGGCTTCATTAAAGGTATCAGGCAATTTCCTCGCAAAGAAAGCTACAATGAAACAGATACTGGCCAGAAGTCCCAAGTAACTCAGGACAATATAAAACATGAAATCTGAGCCTTCATTACATTGCACAATGATTGTATCCATTTGGGAGTGCATGTCAAACTCAGGGAAAGGAGGAAATGTGACCCACCACACTACAGAGATCACAACTTGAATGGAGGAGCAGATGACAATGATGGATCCTGCAAGTCTTTCCCCTAGCCACTTCCTCATCTGGTTTCCTGGCTTAGCAGCCACAAAGGCCAAAACTACCAGGATGGTTTTGGCTAAGATACAGGAAATAGAAATGGAGAAAACAGTGCCAAATATTGTTTGCCTGAGAAAGCAAGTGAGCAGAGAAAACAAAGCAGGAGAGAGAAAAGAAGGATGCAGGTGATGTTCCTGTTGTTGGCTTTGACAATGGGGGGTCTCCCAGTGCAGGATGAAAGTCATTGACACCAAAATAAGGGCTCCCGAAAAGAAAAGAGTCAAGAAAGTTAAAGTGACCCCCAAGGGTTCGCCGTAGGACAAATAACTGAAACCTTTGGGAAGGCAATGATCCTTTGCTTCATTGGGATATTGATCTTCTGGGCATCTCTTACATTGGTCAGCATCTGGAACACAGGTAATCTCTGAGTTACAAGCATTCACTTAATGGTTTTCAGCACACCCTAGTGCTTATGAGCAATTCCCGAAATTTCAACTATTGCTGTACATGAAGAAAGTGTTATCATTTCCAATCATTTAGACTATTTTGCAAATGTAATGTATAGAAATCACTCCTGGTGATGCCATTCACATGTCCCATTCAATTTATACCATGATGCTAATCCTTAGCAATAAGTTATTCCTACACACTACACACACACACACACACACACACACACACAAACACACACACACACACACACACACACACTTACCAATTTGGACTGAAATTCTTCCTTCGGGGCACTTAATGCAATTGTAACAACAAACTTGTGCCCCCTCTTGAACGACTTTCATGCATCCCTGATGGCAGCTCTCAACACACTTGGAATGAGGAGGTACCTAGAAAAAAATATGAACTTTCAGAAATACACAACTTTATTTGGAGTGTATTAGTTTACTAAATTCAGGGACTGAGTAATTGCTTTTGAGCTCAAGAAGTTTGAATAGTGAAATGTTTGCCAGGAATGTTCCACATTTGATGCAAACCATTATGAGATGCATGTTACATTTTTTTTTATTTTTATTTTTTATTTTAATTCCATTTATATCCCGCCCTTCTCCGAAGACTCAGGGCAGCTTACAAGCTTAGCAGTAGCCTTCATTCTATGTATATGCCTGCTTATTAGGGCTTTCACACACACCCCAAGCGGCATTATTACAAAGTTGCCCCCAACAATCTGGGTCCTCATTTTACCTACCTCGGAAGGATGGAAGGCTGAGTCAACCTTGAGCCTGGTGGGATGCGAACCTGCACTAATTGCAGGCAGCTGGTGTTACTTAAGGAGGCATTAGCCCACTGCTCCACCAAGGCTCATGTTTTTTACGTGATTCCTTGCATTTCTTTTAGGAATAAAAATTAGTTGAGAGAATACTATTATTATTCATGTTCAGAGTTTTTATTGATTTTCAATAACCTGTTAAGAATTAGTGAAATGAGTCAGGAAGAATGACATATTCCAAACTCCAAAACTAACTTGGAAAATTAAATGAATATCTTCCAAAAGAAAAACCCAAATATTCCTCAAACCACAAGACTCCAGGATATCACCAATAGTCTTCAGGTGTGGATTTTCTAGTTATCACACAATTTTTTTTCCTCCAAAAGATGTAATCTGCCATATTAAACTATCCACAAATGCCCCACCTGCTGAAATTTGTGATGCCAAAGAATGGCATTTTCATTGATGATAAAAAATTTCCCATCAGAGGCTTTGGAGTTCAGTCTTCCAATCCAGATTCTCTGGAAGGAATTATTACGGAACATGAGCAAGTTCTGGATATCATATCCAGGGTCAAAGTTTCCCTTTTCATCAAAAAAGATTTCATCACCTGCACTGTTATTAAAACGGAGATGTCTCAGAAAGTGGCGGAGCTGGATCAAAGGGAGGGATAAAAGCAAGATTAGACCAGAAACCAAAAGATGGGGTAATAGTCCCTCAAAGAAATATTAAAGGTCATATTTTAACCATTGAACTCTATTCAAATTGAAATTAAGATAAGACGAGACGAGACGAGATGAGACAAGACAAGACAAGATAATCTTCATTGTTATTTTTTTACTGTGGGCACAATGGCTCACATCAAAAATGAAATTTAGTTGCCCGCTCTCAAAGTGAGACACATACATGACACACACCTAAAGCATACTACATACAACAATAGAGCCACACCCCTACATATACATAACAATAAAATATTAAATACTGTCCAACTTGAATATATAACGGAAGGCTAGTGCTATATGGAATGAAACTATGGTTGAATCTGGATGTTCTGCTATGGATACCACGAAGCCTCCTCCCCCCAGAAAGTAACAACGAAAACAAGGTTGTGAAGAGGATGAATAGTGTCCCAGATAATCTTATGGACCCTGCTCAAGCAACGCTTCTGTGCTATGTCCTGGATGGAAGGGAGGGAACTGCCAATGATCTTTTCAGCCATCCTCACCACTCTCTGCACCGCCTTCCTCTCTGAAGCAGGGATGCTTTCAAACCAGACTGTGATGCTGTATGACAGGATGCAATGAACTCAAATTTATGTTTGAAAAGAAAAATTCTCGAAAAGCAACCTCGCAAGCTTTTATTGATCATCACTGTTAGAAGAATAATAGGACAATTTCTCAAAATCTAAGAACACCAGGATTTATTAAAAGGATTCAACACATACATTTTTACTGGCATTTCCCCTCTTTTTTTAAGGAATGGAAAAAATATTGACATCATCTACATTTCTAGGCAAGAGAAATGCAAAACTACAGTAAAATTAGCCTATTTGCATATGTTTTCTACAATGGAAGACTAACTTCCCCTCTCTGCCTTTTAAAAATAAATATCATATGAATTCTTCAACTTCTTGAGAGGAAAGTTATAATGCATACAATATATCCAGATTATAATAATTCAAATAGGTCCCCTACTTGAATAGGAAATTGTATAAATTAAGGCAAATCACAGTCTTTTTAAGCTAAAAAAGAGAAAAAAAACAACCAGTTCCCACAATATAATCTTAAGCATACAGTATATACCTACCATTTTCAAGTCAAACATCAGAGATTCCATTAAAGCCCTAAACTTCATTGATTGAGAAGCAGTGGAATTATGGAATAAATTTAATGAAGTTGTTAACCCTCCCTAAGTTTTTAGACTGAAAACATGATACAGAATTGTCTCCATTTGCCTGTTCCATAGGCAGCATTTCTTGGCCCCATTTCCAAAGGTCATTCCCACATTCCTAACTTAGAATTACACTGGCAAAGAGTGTACAATTCAAAGACCTGAACATCCTTAAAAAAGTCATAATGGAGATGACCTGATAGCAAATAATTAGTCAAACAATTGACTGATTGCAAAGTCTTTATATTGCTGTTTCCACCTCATCCTCTTCTGACCTTAAACAGGTGTATCTGAAAAGAGAAATAACATACTTGCCAGGGCTGAACATCCCAGAGATTTTCTCTGTTCTGATTTCTCAGAAAAGCCAGATTTGCTCTTGTGGAATGAATTGCGTGTAGGGCATGTGCTGCAGAATGAACCCCATTGTAAATATTGTAGCTCTCTCCAGACATGGTCATTTCAAACAAAGAGCCAGGGAGTTTGCCCAGTTCTTCATATCCAGTGCAGTATTTTTCTCCTTTGTAATAGGGAGGTATGGTACAATGAAATGCAGATGCCCAGAACCAATCAAGTAAAGGAAAGGAATCAAAATAAGGGTTCATTTTTTTTAAAAAAACTCCTTAAATCTCGGGACTATGTTTGTGTGCAGTGAGAAAAATAAGGAACCATTCAAGATTTGTGCCGGGAATTTATTCTGCCTCAAGTAAACAGCAGTGATATCCCACAGAGAAGTTATGACCCACACTCGGTGATCTATTGGCCAATTCATTGATTCAGTGATTTGGAGAATCATCTGTAAACTCATCATGGATTGCACATCTCCAGAAACAAGGAACACATTCGTATTAGTCAATGAAATAGCAACTGTTATGTCCTCTAGTCGTGCAAATAAATCTTCACCTAATGTGAGAGTTTTGATTACTGGGATCAATTCCCTCAAAGCAATGCAAATATCATACTTCAAGAGCTTTGGCTGGAGATTTTGAAGAAAGCCTTCCCCACTTTCATTGTCTGATATTAAAAGGCCAATCCAGTTCCATCCAAAATGTTTCAGTAAATGAACAATCCCCTCATATTGTACATGTTCATTGGGAACCATGCTGAAGAAGGATGGGAACTGTCTTTTATCACTCAGAACTGGGTCAAAAGAGCCATAACTGATCTGTTTGGAAGACACATGCAAAGAAAATTAAATTGAGAATCCTTTTGTGATCCTGAAAAACAGAGCTTTTCCATTCTCCATAGAATGTTGGATGCTACATGACATTATGATTGAATTACAAAAACCAAAAGATTGCCATCAAACTTTACATGGAAGAACCAGATCATAACTTTCCTAAGAGAAACACTTTGAAACTTATACTTTTGTTCAGAACAGGGAAAAGTTGTAGACTTCAGTTTCCATCATTCCTGTTCATGTGATACTCTTAACTAAAAGTGAAGATAATTAAGATTTAGCAACAGGTGCCCGTCATCCTTCACAACTGTTAGTATGTATGTATGTATGTATGTATGTATGTATGTATGTATGTATGTATGTATGTATGTATTTATTTATTTATTTATTTATTGAATGAATGAATGAATGAATGAATGAATGAAATTTATTTCCTGCCCACCTCGTATCCAATGATTCTGGGTGGCTTGAATGTCAACATTATGTAATAAATGAGGAGAAGTAGCAGTTCTTTAGGTGAAAGAGTAGGGACAGATGTCTGAACAAAGAACTCCAGATATGGTACCTTATATACCGAATGACTACTTCAGAGAAGAACACAGATGCAAAAATTAATATTTAATATTTTTAACTTAATTCCAATATCCATTGCTATCCCATCGGGTGTTTTTCTAAATATTTTTAAATAAACTTTGGCCATTTTGGGGATTACTAATTCATTTTTTTTCATTATATTTTCTCATTCTGTCAGCATTTTAATGCAACTTGGTGCCTTTAAGATATTTGAAAGACAATTTATTCCTTCATCAATCCTAAGAATAGAATCCAAAATGTCTAAGGCCTTCTGATTACCTATCCTCTGCTTTATATAGATTTTGTGGGGGAGGGGTTTTCTGAAGTTGGTTTCATTTTTTAAAAGCAAAATGTTAAAACAGGGGGCTTCAAACGTGGCCCTTTTATGACTTGCGGACTTCAACTCCCAGAATTCCTCAGCCAGCGTGCCTAAGGAATTCTGGGAATTGAAGTCCACAAGTCATAAAAGGGCCAAGTTTGAAGACCCCTAGGTTAAAATAACTGTTCAAGACAACACAAGAAATGCAGCTTAATTTTCCGAGACTGATCATTTCACAACTACAAGTTGTTCTATGAAAATTTCTCATACCTGTGGAATCTTGTAGGTGTACAAAATGTGGGCTATGTGGACAGAGCTGTGAGAGGTGATGCCACCAATGACATCCCAGAGCTTGCTTTTCATCCTTCTGACACAGTTATAGTTTAATGCATTCCCTTCCTTTAAAAAAAGAAATTTTAGAATGTTCCGAATGGCAAATTTTGCTACAAGACTATGCTCAAAAATTGCCATTTCTAAGGTACTATTGGGTAACAGCTTAATGTTCTTGTCGATCTCATGAATGGCAAAATACATAGAAAGAACCTGTTGGTAGTCTTTGGTGATCATTCTGAAATCAAAATGCGTAAATGCACATCATTATGCCAGAAAACAAAGTGAAACAATTATAAACAATGTAGGTAATTTCAGCAATTTGCGCTGGTATTTAATTTTAGATTTTTACTTAAAGAAACTCTGTCCTTTTCACACTATGCTCACAATATCGAATCTGGCATCACCTTAACCACCGGGTAGAACCATACATTTCAACCCATTGTAAATGAGCAAGTATTCTTCTGCCTAAATAGACAGTCATTTAATCTTGTTGCTTTCCCATTATAAAAATGTAATGTCATTTCTACTCTTTGGATTCTTAATACATATGAAAAACAGTTTTGTCAATGAAAAACCAAGATAAATCAGTCTTATTCTTTCTTAGAAACACATATAGCAAAATAATACATTTGCTATTAATCATGTAGTTAATATCAACTTCATAATAAGGTAGCAACTCTTCAAATTTATTTTAATTGGGGTTTTTAATCGTACAGGGTTGGGTTTAATCTTTTTTAAATTGGTTTTTTAACTTTTGTATGGTTGATTTTTAACTCCCTGTAAACCGCCCTGAGTCCTCAGGGAAAGGGCGGTATATAAATGCAATAAAATAAATAAATAAATAAATAAATTATTCAGGATGAAACATTCAGCAAGCTATTCAGGCAAGAGAATTGGAGGAGCATTTTGGAAGTCCTTTTCTAGATCCTATGATGCCTAAAGTTTTAAATAGATGGTAGATATAGTATCTACTAGCATATAAACTTTTGCAGTCAACACAGAGGGTATTTATGTGAAACCTCAGCAGTAAATTACTCATTAAAGGTACCAGGCAATTTCCTCGCAAAGAAAGCTACAATGAAACTGATACTGGCCAGAAGTCCCAAGTAACTCAGGACAATATAAAACATGAAATCTGAGCCTTCATTACATTGCACAATGATTGTATCCATTTGGGAGTGCATGTCAAACTCAGGGAAAGGAGGAAAGGCAAGACATGTTTCAGGAAGTATCCAGGAAGTACATATTGTGGGGTCTTCTCTGGTGTGGCTCCCTCACTTTTCAACATCATTACCCAAGAGATAAGATTCAACTCCACCTTGTTGCTTTCCTACAAAGCCTTGAAGACATGATTTTTTCAGTGGGCCTGGGACCCTATTCAGAGCTGATCAGGCGGCTTGTTTGAATCTGTTGTCAGTAACATGCGTTGGGCAGGACGGAGTTAAACTGTGAACTTTTAACTGTAGATTTTTAATGTTGCAAATCATCCAAAGTCAAAGTACGTGAGTTGGGTGGCTATATAAAATTGTTTAATAAATAAATGGTGAGGAAACAAATGGAAGGATTAGGTTCAGTGATTGATAGTGTTCTATCTAAATTGTAAAGGACTTTTGCTATCAGATTATCATCGCCTGCCTATTGAGAGTGATCCTTATAATCAAACACTGAAACCATTGTGCTGTAGATAATGGACATGATGAGTTACAGGGTGCTTACTTGGGTGCTGACTGAGTAGTACAAGGCCAACTAAAAAAAGTGAAGGAGTGGAAGCCTAGAAGTTCATATGGCAAACTAGGGTTTATTGGACAGAACAGTCATTATTTCTTCCAAAGTTTGGGAAGGATAAATGTTCTTTATAATGATGACCAGCTAACATGATAGAATTTATACAATGGTGTTGGATGTATAGTTGTTGTCAATCGCATAAGTTCTTTTCCTAGTAGGATAGTATCTTGAATGGGTGTGTGAGTAAGGTATATAGTAAGGGGGACATCAACATGACTATGTCCTTATGTTTAATTACAGAATGAATGTTCACCAGAAAAATGTTTTTTGTGTTATTTTTCAAAGTATATTGAATTAACATTTCCTTTACCTCTCCTTTTCTCATTCCAGGTACAATGGCCTGTCTTCTCTTTATATGACTTCCTAAAAAAGGAAGGGGCCATTCAATTTTTTGTTTACATCCCATTCCCAACCCTTAAATATTCTTCCCAGCCAAGTCCTGGACTTAGCAATAATAAGATGGTAGTTATTGCCTTCTTCTCAGAGATGTTTTCAAGAATCGATGTTTCGCAGAATTATGATAGTAGTAGCTATGCCCCTTTCGTGCATCCATCCAGTAGCACAACACATGTAGATAAAGATGGCACTTGTGTTGAGACAACACAACACCGTTTTCAACATTGACCTCCACTGCAGAAGGCTCTGCTTCTTCCATTATGTTTTGTTGTTGTTGTTGATTTTTTGTTTTACTCTACAGCAGACATGTCAAACACAAGGCCCGGGGGCCGGATCCGGCCCGCGAAGTGGTTTCATGTGGTCCGCGAAGCCATCCTGGAAACAGTGAGGGAACGGCCCCCACTGCCTTGGCCCTGGCCCAGAGACCCTCCTTCTGCCAGAGACCCTCAGATCTGTCCCACTCCTGCCCAGGCCCCCATAGGCACTCTTGATGCGAATGATGTAGAGCTGGCCACGCCCACCCAGTAAGCCATACACACTCTAGCCATACCCACCCAGTAGTCCATGCCCACCCTGGCTATACCCACCCGGCCCCCTGAGGGCAACCTCAATGCTGATGCGGCCTTTAATGAAATTGAGTTTGACACCCCTGCTCTACAGTCTTCAGTTTTATGCAAGACAAGTGATTGAGAAGATTGAATTACAGCCTTCCAGTAGCTCAAGAAGTGAAAATGAGTCCCTTTGATGTCTTAATTTGTCACAGTCAACTATTTTTAAGTAGATCTCTGAGTTCTCTCTTGTACTTCCTTGGAGGATTGTTATTTGTCTTCTTACTACATTTTTGTCTACTTACTCAAGGCAAGTATGGTGGCATAAGCAGCATTAAAAGATCACAACACAAAGTGCCAGAGAAGACAAAAACAAACAGCTCTGTGTATCGACAATGGCCGATGGGCAGCCTGGAAGGCAGGTTTCCCATGTCCCTTAGCATGAGCAATGTTTCATGCCCAAATGGCAATGACAGCCATTATCGAGAAGCCTAGGCTGATAAAAAGGAACTTGGTGAGAGGGCTTTCGTGTGAACTCAGCTCGTAAGGAAGAATTTCCAGGAATGTGATGTAGAGAAAAGTTCCTGCTGACACCCCTTCAAGGACTGCTTGAGCCAGACCGCTACCTTCCCCATTGGAAAGAGAGACGCCGATGCCCACGCTGATACCGATAGGAGACATCAGAGCAAAGACCACCAGGTAGAGCATCCTCCATTGGAACCTAGTGCTACTCTGCACCAGCTTCAAAGACAAGCTGAAACTCATGATGGCTTTGTGGATGAGCACGGCCAGGCAAAGTTGGATGGTGTCTGTGGCCTCCTTTTGCACACCAATGGCAAGTCCTTCAAAGACTGAATGAAAGGACAGCGACAGGAAGAGTATAAATGCCCGGAAAGAACTGTGAGAAGGTGGGAGCTCCTTGTGATCCTCATTGTTTTCATGGTTGCCATGGGAGTGAACAGCCTGGGGGCAACAGTGGAGCACCATGCTTTCGATAAAAAACACCAGGAAGAAACCCAATGAAATTATGAGCTCTCCGTATGGGTACAGCTGCCGAGGGAGAAAGGGAAGAGAGTGGGGAGAGAAACAGAATCATTAGGAATTCACATATAAATTACATCATTGTATAATTTATAAGTTCAGGCTAAATTTCAAGAGCCTTGGTGGAGCAGTGGGCTAATGCCTCCTTAAGTAACACCAGCTGCCTGCAATTAGTGCAGGTTCGAGTCGCACCAGGCTCAAGGTTGACTCAGCCTTCCATCCTTCCGAGGTAGGTAAAATGAGGACCCAGATTGTTGGGGGCAATTAAGCTGACTTTGTAATAATGCCGCTTGGGCGGGTGGTGAAAGCCCTAATAAGCAGGCATATACATAGAATGAAGGCTACTGCTAAGCTTGTAAGCCGCCCTGAGTCTTCGGAGAAGGGCGGGATATAAATGGAATTAAATTTTAAAAAAAATCTCCCCTTCCCTCAATTAGCACGTCCTTAAGTTTCTTACAGCGTTTTCTGGAGTTGGTTGAACTGAAGAAGAAAAATCCATTCAGGAAATTCGCCTGCCTAAGGATGAACCTGAACCTGGGCAAAACTGAATTGTTAAGCATGGGAACAAACTCAGATCTGTCTAAAGCAATCATGGAATCATAAAGTTGGAAGGGACCTTGGAGGTCTTCTAGTCCAACACCCTGCTCAAGGATGGAGTCTTATACTATCCAACTCAAATGACTGTCCAGCCTATTTCTGACAGTTTCCAGTGATGGAGCACCCACAACTGCGGGAAGCAAGCTATTCTGTTAATGGCTCTTGCTGTCAGAAAATTTCTCCTTACTTTTAAATTGTAGCTCTCTTTGACAAGCTTCTACCCATTGTCCTGGCTCCTGGTGCCCTACAGCAGGGGTCCCCAACCCCTGGTCTGTGGACTGGTACCAGTCCATAGCATGCCAGCAACCGGTCCGCAAACAAGCAAAGCCCCATCCACAGGATGCAGGCAGGACACAAAACCACGCACCCTCCAGTCTGCGGCAAAAAAATATCTCCACGGAACTGGTCCCTGGTGCCCAAAAGGTTGGGGACCTCTACTCTAGAGAATAAATCTAACATAGGTAAAGGTAAAGGTTCCCCCGCACATGCGTGCTAGTCGTTTCCAACTCTAGGGGCCGGTGCTCATCTCCGTTTCAAAGCCGAAGAGCCAGCGCTTGTCCGAGGATGTCTCCGTGGTCATGTGGCCAACATGACTAGATGCCAAAGGCGCACGGAACGCTGTTACCTTCCCACCGGAGCGGTCCCTATTTTTCTACTTGCATTTTTACGTGCTTTCGAACTGCTAGGTTGGCAGAAGCTGGGACGAGTAACAGGCGTGCTCACTGTGTTATGCGGCACTCGGGATTCGACCCGCCAAACTGCCGACCTTCTGATCGACAAGCTCAGCGTCCTAACCCACTGAGCCACCGCGTCCCTTTTAAATCTAACATAAC
Organism: Vipera berus; assembly: GCF_964194415.1. Classification (NCBI taxonomy): domain Eukaryota; kingdom Metazoa; phylum Chordata; class Lepidosauria; order Squamata; family Viperidae; genus Vipera; species Vipera berus. Next base: position 12,792,616 of record NC_138205.1, on the reverse strand, counting down.
TGAATCTAAAAAAAAAAAGTTGTAAAGGATCTTGGAGATTTTCTAGTCCAACACCCTGCTGAAGCAGGAGACCTTATACCAGACAAGTGGCTGTCCAGTCTCTTCTTAAAAACCTCCAACTTCTGAAGGCAAGCTCTTCCACTGATGAATTGTTCTCTCTTTTAGCAGTCAATCTCCTCTTCTTTGTGACAGTCCCTCAAGGCTATCATGTCCCCCACCCCTAATCCTTCTCTTAAAAACATGGGTGTTTTTGAGTTCTTTGGAACTCTAATAAAAAAAATGGGGATGCTAGAAAGAAGAAGAAAAAAAAAACTAGCTGGATGTTTAAACAATTTGGCTGAATATTGAAAGTCCTCAATTCCAAGGCAAAGGTTGCAAGCTCCCTGAATGAGGACTTGTATTACACATTACGCTCAGTTGTAAAGGAAACCAACTCCCCTCAACAGGTTTCCTGCCTGAGCAGGGGGTTGGACTAGATGACCTCCAGGGTACCTTCCAACTACTACTATTACTATTACTATTATTATTTAAAAAAAGAGCCTTGGTGGAGCAGTGGGCTAATGCCTCCTTAAGTAACACCAGCTGCCTGCAATTAGTGCAGGTTCGAGTCCCACCAGGCTCAAGGTTGACTCAGCCTTCCATCCTTCCGAGGTAGGTAAAATGAGGACCCAGATTGTTGGGGGCAATTAAGCTGACTTTGTAATAATACCGCTTGGGGTGTGTGTGTGAAAGCCCTAATAAGCAGGCATATACATAGAATGAAGGCTACTGCTAAGCTTGTAAGGCGCCTTGAGTCTTCGGAGAAGGGCGGGATATAAATGGAATTAAAATAAAATAAAAATAAAATAAATAAAATATATTATTATTATTATTATTATTATTATTATTATTATTATTATTATTATTATTATTATTATTATTATTATTATTATTTTACAGAGGCATCCATAAATATCTCTGACCAACAGTGATGCACACTGGCAGCTTGGCCTGGAAAACCAAACAGACAAAATGTCAGTCACTACTGCAACCAAGCTACTGTATACTGAATACTGTAATTTGGATTTTAGGCTGGCCAAAATGAATGTGATCCATCCAGAGAATCCCATGAATGTCCATTGTTGAATGGAGTCTTGAATCTGGATTTTGCTGGCCTCATAACTATGCTCCATTTGCTCCACGGATCCAAGACCAGGAGACTTATTTAGTCATGAACAACTATAGTTTTATTCCTACATTGAAAAATCTGGAAAAATACCCCAATGCTACTTTTCAAAAGTCATCCATCAGTCTGCATGGCAAAACAGTTGTTAAGGTACACAAAGGATTTCAAATCTTTCAAGGTTAACAGGCAAATGTTTGTTACATTTTTTCAGGGTTTTTCCTCCCCTCTACTTGCCAACCTCTGCCAAGAAGTGAAAGCAAAACTAAGAAAATCTTATATGTAGTAGCTACTAACTTTCATAGTTGTAATTTCAACTTAACTTCTGTTGACCTCATCCCATATTTAAGAAGTTCCTTAAGGTCCCTAGTGTGTAATGCACTAATGTGCCTACTGTTCCTGTCACAGGTTTTTCATTGTTTGCTCAAATTTGGAATTTTGGTTTGATGAATAAATAAATAAATACATTTTAAAGTGCTTTTACTACTGATTCTGGAGAATTGAAGGGTGGCAATACTAGGATTGGACCAGCAGATGGCAGTGAAGTATCCCTGAATGGAAACTCTTCCTTCACGGATACTAATTCCTTACTCTCTAAATTATCAACATTTCTACTGGGAACAAAACAAAGATCTTCCACCCAGTATAGAAAGGCACTTGGAAAAAAGTATATGAACATTTCCAAGAATGCAATCTTGTGTGAGGCTGAATTCTCCACATCATAATTTAAAGGATGTGTCCGTGTGAAGCAAATTTTAATCTTGCTTTTTTGTTCTCTGTGGAACAAGAATGGAAAAACACAACATGTTCTTCTAACACCCATTTATTATCTCAATTGTCCTAGGATCTACGTGAGGTTGAGCAGTGGCCCAGTTTCCTAGATCTTAAATCTGATGTCACCCGTCTTGGACTGAAGTGAATCAATATACTCGTAGGACGCCTCCCAGGGGTGTAACCTATTGTCCTGATGCCAGAGACCAAGTTCTGAAGAAAAAAACATAAATTAAAGCAGGGGCAAGCAAGTTGTGATAAAAAAAATAACTTTTTACTAACTTCAGCCACAGAATAATAGTGTTTATTTTTTTTTAAAAAAGGAAATTATATTACTCTTGGGGGGGAACCCTCTGAAAATCAGGAAAGTTCAGCTCCTACCCATGTTTACATGCCCCTCCCCCATTTTCCCCCCATTCTTCCATCCATGGTAGCCTCCTCCTCAAAAGAATTTGGCTGATTTTTTGGCCATTGAAATGGGTTCCCTTCCCCAGGTTTGCATCTTCCCTCCTGTTATCTGTCAGAGTAAGCAAGAGAAATGGAAGGTGCACGGTGGCTCAGGTGGTTAGAATGATGATTAGCAAGCCTGCATTCAAGACCCGAGCGCTTCTATAGGTGACCATCATTCACTCCTGCTCCTGCCCACCTAGCAGTTCCAGAGAGAATATTGCAGGTAGATAAATAGGTACCACTTCAGTGGGCATATTAACGAGGATATGAAAGGAGCCCCCAATCAGGCATCCCCCGAGGAACAGTGATGTCCCCAGCTAATTCTTTCAACTTGGAACTGTCTTAGGTGCTTCTGGCACAAATGCAAGCGAACAAGAGAAGTAGGAAATACTGCCAATGATGAGGAATGCTGGGAACTGTAGTGCAGCAACACCTGGAAGGCCAAGAGTCACCTCCTCATGGCCTACGGACAGGGTATTGTTGAGTCAAAAAGCCACAGTTTGTGAAAGATTACATATTGGTTCCTAAATCACTTATAAATAAAGAAGTTCCTAAATTACTTATCCCCATCCTAATGCCTTGTGAACATGTTAGCTTACAGTTTTTACTACTCTGTCCTAACCCAGCCCCCACTGACAAAGTTCTTACTGAGTGGTGAATTCTGGAGATTGAAGTCCAATGACGTAGTGGAATCTGGAGCTGACGTGAATCTGGGAGGAATGAAAAGACTGACTAGCTTGGAACTGCTAAGGGGAAGGAGGTGGTGGAAAGCAAATCCTCCCTACAGCTTGCAGTACTTATCTAGTAGTTTCTGTCACGAGTGCATTAGTCTGGCAAGATTCCTGTCAACAGGTGAGCAGCAATAAACATGTCCTTCTGATCACCTGTGCAGTGGTTAGAGTGCAATATTGCAGGTTAACTCTGCCCACAGTCTGGAGTTCAATACTGAGAGGCTCAAGATTGACTCAGACTTTCAACTTTCTAAGGTGAGTAAAGTAAGGACTCAGATTGTTGGGGAGAATCATTCCTGTAGCCAAGATTATTATTGTAAAGCCACTTCTGCTTTAAAGGCTTTGCAATGCTTTGGATATGACTCTTGAGCAAGTATTTTGGAGTGTACCTCTTGGTGTTTTAAAAGCAGCCATGTCTTTTTCATAATTGCTGCATGATGCTGAGAAAGTATCACTAATTTAATGAAGAGTTCAATACTGAGAGGCTCAAGATTGACTCAGACTTTCAACTTTCTAAGGTGAGTAAAGTAAGGACTCAGATTGTTGGGGAGAATCATTCCTGTAGCCAAGATTATTATTGTAAAGCCACTTCTGCTTTAAAGGCTTTGCAATGCTTTGGATATGACTCTTGAGCAAGTATTTTGGAGTGTACCTCTTGGTGTTTTAAAAGCAGCCATGTCTTTTTCATAATTGCTGCATGATGCTGAGAAAGTATCACTAATTTAATGAAGAGCTGGCAAGTGAAGCATATACTGTATATGCCTGAATACCTGGAAACAACTTTTCAAATTTAAATCCAAAATACTACATTGCCCTAAGAGCGATTGTTCAAAATGTGTGTATTTCAATTTACTTGTCCTTGTTTTAAAGCTTGGTTTTTAAAAAGTCTTCTAGAAAAATGACAACCACAAATTAAAAAAAAAGATTAAGTCTCAAACAGGATACCAAATCAAGAACAGTTTTCTCACATGATAAGTTATCACACCAGGTGGACCAGTGAGATAAAAGCAGTGATTAGAAGAGCTCTAAGACAAGTCAACAAATAATTTAAAGTTGTCTAATCTAATCAAAACTCAAAGTATATAGCTCTTTGAAAGCTCTAAAGCCAAGTGAAAGCTGAGCTTGAGAGATTAAATAATTGAAAATATTGCAAAATGGGGAACCAATACAAAATTTAATCTTGCAAGCTATCCACACCCATTCTGTTACAAATTTGAACACTCTGCCAACTATTGCAGTTACTGGTTCTACTTCAGCTAGAATGATATAAAATATGATTCACAGAGGTAACAGTCAAGTAATTTATTTCTCTCTAACCCGGTGTTTCTCATCCATGGAAACTCTACGATGTATGGACTTCAGCTTCCAGAATTCCCCAGCCAGCATGCTGGTTGGGGAATTCTGGGAGTTGAAGTTCATACAACTTAAACATGACAAGGTTGAGAGACATTGTTCTACCCGCCTATGTAGCAACATCTAGCTGATGTTAGCGGCTCTCCATTAGCTAAGCAGGATCAGACCTGGTTAGTTAGAAAGCAATGGGAAGTTACTCTGTATTTTTCAGCTACACCCCTGAAGTTCTGAACTCAAATCACATTTGACTGAAAGAATGGATTGCCTTCCCTCTGCTGACTTCATGATTGTCAAATCTCGATCATGATGAGGAATCTGTGGAATTCAAGAACATTGGAAGTTCACAGGTTCCTCATCATGATCAAAGTTTGAAGGTCATGATGTTGGCAGAGGGAGGCAATACATTCTTTGAATCAAACATGATTTTCAAACTCCAACTTCAATCATCCCAGGAAGCATGCCCAATGGCCAGGAACAATGGGAGTTGGAATCCAACATCTGGAAAATTACAGGTTCCCAATCAGTAGTAAAATCATCTGATTAATAAATGCCAAGATGAAGGGAAAGCGAAGTTCTCAAACAATGGGATACTTACCTCTGAATCATTAACAGTGTCTATGTAGGTGTTATTTTCTTTATGTCTGGCACTCTCCTAGAAACAACACAACATCAGTGTTTTGGACACAAAACTGTATTCAATCAAAACTACTGCAGAAATGAAAGGAAGATATCAGTCTGAAGGTGATATATCCCCATATACTGAATTTGGCTTTCCAAGCAATTAACTTTTTGCAACATCACTGTTTCATACTGACTCTTAAGAATCAGTTGCAAAAGGTATCATTCTTTTAAATAGTTACACTATTTAAAGGCATGCATACACATGCAGGGAGAAGAAAATCAGATTTTCTTGCTGTCTTAAGAAAGGCAGTCTTAAGTCACTGTTCTTACTGGGTAAGATTATTGCTAACTCTGGTCCAGAATTGCTGCAGTAATTGGCAATAATTAGTTAGCAGGGTGATGTGGTCAGAGGGGGATTTGACCAACTTATCCAGGATCATCTACATACAATCTAGTTCACTGTCATTAAAAAAAATAACATGTCCTAAACCTCAAGAGATCATAAGGTTTCATGTGATCTTGTGCATGACGGTGTAGTTGTTTTTTATTAATATTATTATAAAACTTTTATTTGTAAAACATGAAACTCAAATCAACTGAACACTCAAATTGAGTGGCACTAATGGTTGACACAGGTTGCTGCCAGCATCCTAGGTATCAACCAGGTATCTCCTTAAAATGTAAGATGTTCTGAGTAGTGCAGTTTTTTGTAGCTTTGCTAGAGTTATTGCAGGAAGCCGCAATTTCTTGATGTATTTTGCAAAGTTTTGGACATAGTTCCCAGTCCCCTGATGACAATGGGTATCACTGTTACACGTTTCATCCATAATCCTGCAGTTTCAATGGCCAGGTCACAGTATTTTTTTCCAGTTCTTTTTCTTTGACTCTGGCATCTCCTGGTACAGCGATATCAATCAACTGTACACTTCGGTTCTCTATGACTGCAATATCTGGCGTGTTGTGTTCCAAATGGCGATCTGTTTGTATTCGGAAGACCCACAAGATCTTCATCCTCTCATTCTTGACAACTTTTTCCACCCTATGTTCCCATGACTTTTTGGACACAGGCAAGTCGTATTTTTTACACAATGCCCAGTGATAATTATAATTATAATTATTCTATATGGAAACCTATAAATTGGGTCAGGTCACTGAACAGGAAAATCCAGGCTCAATTCTTTGGGCCAGTCACTTTCATATCAATCTACATCATAAGAGTCTTGCTGTGAGAGTAAACCAGGGGTCTTCAAACTTGGCCCTTTTATGACTTGTGGACTTCAATTCCCAGAATTTCTCAGCCAGCATGCCTGGCTGAGGAATTCTGGGAGTTGAAGTCCACAAGCCATAAAAGAGGCAAGTTTGAAGACACCTGAAGCAAACAATAGCCAAGGAGATTATTACATTGACTCGCAGAGGGGATCACTGAAGTACAGTAATTGGTAAATTAGAATATCAGAATTTTTTCCTGTCCTACATTGACTTATTTTTTTCTAAATAAGCACAATCCAGTTCACATGATGGAAAAAATGGGAATCTAGTTCTCATTAGAGCACTCACCACGTGCTGTCGTTTTCTTATTTCTGTTTCAATATCTCCCAGAGCATCAGCCACCATGTGCATAATACAGGCACCAAGGAAGACCCCTGCAGCGAAGCAGCCAATAAAACTGAGGATGCGCCGATGCTTCCCTGAAAATAAATGGAAGAGAGAAAGATATTTAACATTACCTGCCCAGGTAGGTTTGTTTTGGTAATTTGTTTGATTTGTTTTGGTGATATTGTTATGTTTTGCTTGTTATTGTTTGTTTTGGTGATCATCTACTTGAATGCATCAAGCATTTCCCCCCCCCCCCTAATTTCCAGCACCATGGATAGTACGCCGACCGAATGTTTGTACTCAATCCATTGTAAAGGTAATCCTTGATTTACGAACACAATCAGGACTACAATCCACGGCTAAGCAATGTGGTTGTTGAGTGAGTCATCACATCATCACACCCAGTTTTACAAGCTTTTTTGCCAGGGTGATTAAGTGAATTATATACCCTTGTTAAGAAACCTGGCTTCCTCCACTGACTTTGCTTGTTGGAAGCCAACTGGGAAGGTTGCAAATAACATGACCTTGAGATGCTGCAAAATTGTAAATATATGCTGGTGAGCAAAGTGCTTAAATCACAATCAGATGGGAATTCTGCAGCGGTCATAAGAGCAAAGACCAGTCACAAGCCACATTTTTTTCAGTGCTGTTGCAACCTTGAACAGTCACTAAAGGAATGATTCGCAAGGACTATCTGCATCAGTGAGGATGTTGTCAAAAGTGGAAACTTATTTACATTTGTGGTGGTCCAACATGAGAATTCAGGATTGTGAAAAAGCTTTCTTTTACTGAAATAGAAAATAACTAACTGGAACCTAGATAAACTCCATTATTGGCATTCAGAGGAGCAAATGAAAACTTGCTACATAAGTACGTGCTTTGTGTTAATGGCTGCTAGACAATTTATAAGAACCATGGTGGTGCAGTGGTTAGATGGCAGTATTGTAGGCTACAGCAATTCGATTCTGACCAGCTCAAGGTTGACTCAGCCTTCCATCCTTCCATAGTTGGTAAAATGAGAATCCAGATTGTTGAGGGCAATAGGCTGACTCTGTAAACTGCTTAGAGAATCCTATAAAGCACTGTGAAGCGGTATATAAGTCTAACTGCTATTGCTATTGATCTAACCCCTGACAGAAAGACCAGAAAAATCTTTTAATACCATTCTGGTTTCAATGATATTGGCAAATAGCCCTTAGGGAGAAATTGATGAAAAAACAAAAAACAAAGACAAGTAAAGATTTAGTATAGCTGTAGGTTGCTACTTTCAAAGTTTAGTATATAGCTGTATTATACACAATCTGCATATGACATAATACACATATTAAGATCAGCATCTGTTGGAAGTGCGAAAGAGCATGAGGATGGTACAAGCTACACTGTGGTTTTCTACATGTGTCACGATGTCACGTACATGTCCCAAAGGAATGAAGCCGACACCACTGTCGTCATTCTGAGAAAGTAGTAAGATACTGCGAAAGCTACTGTATAGATTTTTTTTGTATTTTGTGTGTGTGTGTAGGGATCTTCAATTGTTGGTTGTCTCTGCTCTAGTGATCTTTCTTAAAGGATTTCCTGTTAGTTGCAAGAAAGCACACTTTTATATTAAGCCTGAATCTAACATATTTAAACACTGTAGAATAAGTTGTCCTTGAGGATGGAATGGAGAGGAGATGAGAGGGGAGGGGAGAGGAGAGGAAGAGGAAGAGGAAGAAGAAAAGGAAGCCTTGAATATAGAGTTAGACTACTGACTAAAGGAGAACATGCCCAGGATTAAGCTGAAAAGGCATTGCTCAAAATGAACCTCGTTCTCACTCCCACAGTCATTCCCACTGCAATCAAAGGGCTATAAATATATTAAGTGTAAAAATATACTAATCACAATGGGATTAAACAGCAGATCAAGGTATATTTCCTTTGAAGTGGGATTATTTTTTTCTGATCAAATGAGTAAGAGGGCAACTTGTGATCAGATATTAAGTCTATCAGAACAACAGAGCACTGCATACTTAAGGGATCACAATAGTGTCTGCCCAGCTGTTTCCATCTGCAGGAGTGGGGTACTCGAGGTCCCTTTAATTAAACAATGCCAAATCTCGGGACCTTTGAAGCACATCTCCCTTATCACACTACCTTCCCTCTGGAATGAGGTTTCCTTGGAGAGCTAGCGGAGACCAGCAAAAACACCAGAAATGGCCAAAGAAAAAAAAAGTCACAAATCAGAGTTACATGACAACATAACATTGCAACTGGTTGTAAATGCAAGCCGGTTGCCAAATACAATCACATGACAGATGTGTGGCAGTCATAACTTCAAGGATGGGTCATAAACATCATTTTAAAAGTCTGTTGTATCTTCGAATTGCCATCAAACAACCGGTAAGTTGAGGACTACCTTTCTTGCATAAGCCCCGAAAAATTGACTTATGACCATTTTTCACACTTATGACCATTGCACCGTGGTCACATGATCAAAATCCAGGCACACGGCAACTGGCACGTATTTATGATGATTACAGTTTCATGTGGTCACCTTTTGCAACCTTCTGGCAAGCAAAATCAATGAGGAAGCCTGATTCTCTTAACAACTGTGTTACGAACTTAACAACTGCGGTTATTCATTTAACAATTGTGTTAAATGGAGCAAAACTCACTTTCTTAGCAACAGAAACTTTGGGCTCAATTTTGTCATAAGTTGAGGACTACCTGTACTGGATTTGAATCAGCAAATTTGGACTTCCACAGGGTTAAGCAAGATTACACTTTGTATAATGTTTGAGTGTTGATTGTGATTGCATTTACATGCAATTGTTCTTCATCCAAGTTTTTACGCGTGAGATTGTGCAAACATGAAACTTCTAGTTACTTAACTCATACATATTAATGTATCTATGCCTTCTTCCATTTCCATCCTCTTCTTTTGCTGTTTGTTTCTATGCCAACTAAAGCTGAGTGTTGTGATTCCTCACGAGCCAGTGGACCCGGCTGCTGAGTCTGAGGAATCAGATGAGGAGGAGGGGCCTGAAGTGATATTAGAGTCAGAGGAAGGCTCTGAGGAGCTCCAAGACTTACAGGCGGATGAGGAGCCTGGCCCCTCTACTCGCGCTCAGGCTGAGACACAGCTGTGCTGGGAGCCTGAATTGGACAGTGATGAAGAACAGTTGGGAAATAGCCAGGATGCACAAAAGCATAGGCAAGAGAAGTGAGTAGGACAGAGGAATGCAATGGGGCGGCTCCAAAGGCAAAGGAGAAGGCATTAGGAAGCCACACCTTAGCTGAACTATAAAAGGGAAGGTGTGGGAAGTGCTGGTTGCCAAAGGCAACCAACCGTTCATGTTGAGGATCGGGTTTCTGTGGACTGTGGTTTTTTTATTTATAATATGTTATCAGGAAGGTGTTTGTTTGCCTTGGATGTTGACTTAGGTTTGTGAGAATAAAAGGGGTTGGTTTTTTCTTGTTGTTCCTGCCTGTTTCTTGGAAGAGGGGTTTTTCCTTGTGAGCATAACAAGGACTCACGTGGCTGGGACAGAACACTGATAAAGAATTTCTTTCTAACATACAGAAATACTTAACTGTTAAGAAAAACAATGTAGCAATGCTATGTTGCTTACTCCAAAGAGTAGGCAGGAATAAGACAAAGAAATGGGAAGGGCCAGGAGAAAAAAAATTAAAAGGGGTTTAATGTACATTTCAACAGGATTACGTACCGGCATCTTGGGTTAACCAGTTTGTTCCATCATTAAGGATGGGGAGTGAGGTGTTACCCCCCGTTGATAGGGCTCGCAACTTGGGCGTCCTCCTGGACTCACGGCTCAGCTTTGAAGATCATATAGGAACCGTGACCAGGGGGGCTTTTGCCCAGGTTCGCCTGGTGCACCAGTTGCGGCCCTATCTGGACCGAGATGCCCTACGCACAGTCACCCATGCACTCGTGACCTCCTGGTTAGACTACTGCAATGCTCTCTACATGGGGCTGCCCTTGAGGACCACTCGGAGGCTTCAACTGGTGCAGAATGCAGCCGCACATGTTGTGATGGGAGTTCCCCGATACTCCCGTGTAACACCTCTTCTCCGCGAGCTGCATTGGCTTCCGGTTGCCTTCTCAGTGAGATTCAAGGTGCTGGTGATGACCTATAAAGCCCTAAATGGCTTGGGTCCAGATTATCTGAGGGAACACCTGCTGCCGGCATCAACTTCCCATCATCCTGTGTGCTCCCACAGGGAGGGCCTTCTTAGGGTACCGCCGGTAAAGGATTGCCGGCGGGCGACTCCCAGAGAGAGGGCCTTCTCTGTGGGTGCACCTGCCCTCTGGAACCAACTTCCGATTGAACTTAGGACTGCCTCCGACCTCCGCTCATTCTGCCGGGACCTGAAAACTTGGCTCTTTGAGCTGTCGGGTCTAGACTGAGGGGTTTTAATGTTTTAACTTTGAAATTTTGGGCTCTAAATTTAATTAACTGTTTTAAATTTTTTAACTTTTGTATGGTATGATTTTAATTGCCCTGTAAACCACCCTGAGTCCTACGGGAATAGGACAGTATATAAGTTAAATAAAATAAATAAATAAATTAAAATTAATTACAATTTTTATATATAATTTTTATTAAAGATTTTTAAAACATTTCTAGTCATCAAATCCATACAACACAAGTTTATTTTTTTCTTTTTCAACAAAAATTCCCTATTTGATTTCCAGGGATCAATAAATGTAATTATTGTCCTCTCTCTCTCTCTCTCTCTCTCTCTCTCTCTCTCTATATATATATATATATATATATATATATATATATATATATATATATAAATCTTCTGGAACTCTTTTCTAATTGTCTATCCATTAGTTCCAACATGAAAAGTTCATTTCAAATGAATATAAAGCTTTAAAATTCTTTGTATCGCCTGTATGCATTTAAACTTAAAATTTTCTGGCTTTTTTGCAAGTCCACAGGTAAAACACAACGATCCTTCATTTATTCCACATTTTCAACATAGGTTAAGAAGTACTTTTATACACTCTAGACAATTTTTATGGAGTCGTGGCATACCATTTCATAAAAGTTCTCTTTTAAATTACAATAGTGTTAATTTCAGTCCTTCCAGCCACATATTTTATCATTGTTCCATCAGAATATTATGTCCAAAGTTCTTAGCCCAGTTTTTATCATAAGTCTTTCACTTGTTTTCCCATTCCAAGTTTCAAAAAATAAATAAATACACATTTTAGAAGTTACACGTTCATCATTTGTACACGTATAAAATTTTGTACGGTTTCATATCCTGTTTTGTGCTGTTCAATTTCCAAATATCCTATTATATGTTTCAAATCTTTCTCTTAACTGTACATATGAAACACATTGAAAACTGAGTGGGGAGGCAGGTCTCCTCACCTAAGGAGATACATTTGGCCTTTTCTGTGGTGGCTCCCTCTGTTTGGAACATCATCACTGCAGAGATTAGATTGGCCCCCACTATAACAGTCTTTTGCAAGACTCAGAAGATCTGGTTTTGCCAACAAGAACCCAGTAAAGGATGGAGCCCTTCAAGGGGCTTGTTTGGTTGTTGTCACCAGGAGAGGTGGGTGATTACTGTTTTTTTTATTGTTTGTGTATTGGGGTTTTTATTTTTGTAAGCAACCCAGAGTTACTGAGAGGGAGTAGACGGCCATACAAATATAGGTAAAGGTAAAGTTTCCCCCGCACATGCGTGCTAGTCATTTCCAACTCTAGGGGCCGGTGCTCATCTCCGTTTCAAAGCCGAAGAGCCAGCGCTTGTCCGAGGACATCTCCGTGGTCATGTGGCCGGCATGACTAGACGCTAAACGCTGACTAGGCGCACGGAACGCTGTTACCTTCCCACCGTCGTGGTCCCTATTTTTCTACTTGCATTTTTACGTGCTTTCGAACTGCTAGGTGGGCAGAAGCTGGGACGAGTAACAGGTGCTCACTCTGTTACGCGGCACTCGGGATTCGACCTGCCAAACTGCCGACCTTCCGATCAACAAGCTCAGCGTCCTAACCCACTGAGCCACCGCGTCCCTATACAAATATAAACAAATATAATATAAACAAATATTTATATTTGTTTATACAAATATAAAGAAACACAAATCTGTAGTCAATTGATTTTTGATTTCCTCTTATATTCTCCATTCTCTTGTTCTCACAATTTTCAATAGGTTAACTGCTGATTTTTTTCCTATAAAATGCTTCTTGTGCTGAGACCCATAAAGACATTTTTTAAACACAATCTGGGTTTATATCTACTCTGTATCTTCACTACGGCACTTCTAATACAATGACGTATGGACTTCCAACTCCCAGAATTCCCCAGCTAATACATCATGGCTGGGGAATTCTGGGAGTTGACATCCACACATCTTAAAAGTTGAAGAACAGTGCCTTAAGTTATTAAAATTAATTATACTTAATATGACTCGTTGGAAGTTTTCAATAACTTATCTTCACATAGAAGTAAGGGAGGCTAAATTAAAGGCTGTGGGAAAGCTTTACCTCTGTCTGAAAGGTAATAACCTATAATCGTATCAGTTATAAGGCATCCTACATGCCAATGTTATCCTAAGCACTCAGTCAAAATAAGGCTACTGATTCACCAAGAGGAAAAAAAAACTTGCTACAGTAAATTAGGGCCTGTCTAAGTGACACAAATTGATTCATAACAAATTACGAGACAAAAAAAAGAATCCCAGTTTCTTTATGGTGCTGTCTCTACATTTTCTATTATATTAGTCCCACCTAACTGGAAATCATGATAACTGCGAATTCCTCACCTCTGGCCATGTTGATATGGAACCACTTGATCTGGGCTGGGATGAGGCCGCACAGAAGAGTGAGAAGCAGCACTCCTACCAGGCAGCCAATTTTCACAGCCAGCAACTTCTCCATCTTTGCAACCGGAAGGATTAGGGCAAAAGACACCAGATGAAGAACAGCTAAGGACCACCTACTGTTGCTTTTGGTTCTTGTCAGGCCAATATGCTCCTAAAGCTTTTCAGACCAATAAGTTTCGAGTGAAGAAATCCAAAGGGTCCTTCTCACTCTCTAGATCTTCTTTCTTTAGTAGACCAAAGATCAAGGAAAGACATTCAGACTTGTGCACTCATGATGTCCACCTCCACTCACAGCAAATTTGAAAGTGTATTGGCTTCTTCTTTACCTTCAGTCTCTTTTTAGCTCCACTACAAAATGATTGCCATTCTCCAAGTTTCTTCCTGTTCTCTCACTGTCCTAGTTTTCTGGAAGCCTTGTTGCTTCTATTCCACCTTCCTTCCTTTTTCTGACTCCTTCTCACCAGGTCCTTCTCTCCTCTGCTTGTTTCAATTCCATCTTCCTCCACTTCTTAACACATCTCTGGATCTCTGTGAATAATCACCTTGCTACTCCACAAGGGAACCTCCCACCAATTTGGGTGTCCCAGCCCATTCCAATTGCTCTATTAAACATTAATACACCATGGTTCACATATAGGAAACAGCCCGTCAAGGAAACTTTCCTCCTAAACCTAAGGTCACTGGGCCACAGTAGCAGTAGACAAAGGCTCCACCTTTATTTTCAATAAAATAAGTAATTAAAATTGGAGTTTGTTGACTTAACAAAAAAAATTGGACTGATCTGCAACTAGATCAGGATCTATAAATGCATGAGTCATGTCATTTACTATGCCATGCATCCAATTTCAAAGTAGTTCTCACAAAAGATTATAAACAGTCTACATTCCTGGAAAAAAATGGGCAGAAATCAACAGATCAGACTATACCAAGTACAAGTCCCAACAGCTCTTCAGATAATGGAACAGATCCGGGATACTAAGCTATGCTTGGCTAAGTATGTTATATGAACTTGGTATAGTTTGTAATATATGACTGCTTAGTGAAAAATCTGAACCCTACGAAGTATTCAGCAAAGTAGCACAGAGCAATCCATGACTTAGCTTGGCATGTATCCAGTGCATGTACTTAAATTGCTAACTAGAATACTTTGTGGAATTACTCAACATAAGACTAAAACCATGACAGGAAGGATAAAATTTGAGTGGCTGGGACTGGCCTTAATATTTTTGCAGAAGGCAGCAAAGGCTACAGTGAGAATGGCAATAATTAGAAATGCTAACCATTCCATGTATGAATTACTCTATACATGGGGTGGGTGGAGGTGCAAAAATTGCCTATAGCCCTGAAGGTTATACTCAGGGCTTTTTTTCTCATAGAACGCTCAGAACGGAGTTCCGGCACCTTTTTTGGATGGAACCTTGTAGGGTAGGCAAGGCAGGTTGTATGACATGTGTGAGTTCTGGCACCTTTTTCTTTTACAAAAAAAGCACTAGTTATACTACCCACCTTTGCAAAATAGGTTATTTTTTTTCAAGTTAGCAATTGTATTGTCAATTGAAGCTTTGAAAGATACTTCAAATCTGCTACCTGTTCAATGAAGTAATCCATAGCCAAATCCTACAAAATAGGTAAGGGACTCTTCGCCTTTGATCACTGGCCATGCTGTTTCAGGCTGATGGGACTTGGAATGCAGCAGTTCCTGGCAGGCCCCGTGTACCCCTCTTCTAAATACACAGGTATGTGAATGAGCAAGTTGCACCTCTCCTCCAGAAATATTCCATAAGCAGGATTGGTGCAACATGCATGCAGCCAACTTAATAATTAGTATGCTTGCTGAATAATTGCATTCTGCCAGTGAAGATCCATTGCAGCACCAAGTCAGTTTAAAAAAAAAGGAATTCCCAGCCCAAATCAACAATCCACCATTAATGCAAATGTATACAAGCAATAGCCGCCTTTAATGATCCAAAAACAAATTCAGAAGAATCTAAATAATCAGTTGGTGATGGATAGATACCAGCAGCAAATTCTACAAGTGAACCAGATTGGTCTCAAACTGTATTAGAGGCTCAATGTTAAATCAATCAATCAATCCAGATCTGAATAGATTTAATTTTTTTTTACTGAATCTGACCATGCAGGTGAGCTGCTGATGACTAGTTTGTTGAGCTGGATACAGGTAGTTCTCGACTTAACAGTTTGTTTAGTGACTATTCAAAGTTATAACGGCACTGGAAAAAGTGACTTAGGACCATTTTTCTCACTTATGACCACTGCTGCATCCTGATGGTCAGGTGATTTATATTTGGATGTTTCACAACTGACTCACATTTATGATGATTGCACTGTCCCAGGGTCATGTGATCATCACCCAGTATGACCTTCTGACAAGCCAAGTCAACGGGGAAACCAGGTTACTAACTTTAACAACTGTAGTGATTCAGTTAACAAATGTAACAAGAAAAATTGTGAAATGGGGCAAAACTCTCCAAACAAATTTCTTAGTGTTCTGTCCCAGCCTACGTGAGTCCCTGTTATGCTCACAAGGAGAAACCCCACTTCCAAGAAACAGGCAGGAACCGCAAGAAAAAAACCGACCCCTTTTATTCTCATAGACCTGAGTCAATGTCCAAGGCACACACAGTCCACAGAAACTTGATACTTAACATGAACAGTTGCCTTCAGCAACCAGCATCTCCCACACCTTCCCTTTTATAATTGAGCCAAGGTGTGGCTTCCTAATGCCTTCTCCTTTGCCTTTGGAGCCACCCCACTGCATTCCTCTGTCCTACTCGCTTCTCTTGCCTACGCTTTCATGCATCCTGGCTATTTCCCAACTCTTCATCACCGTCTAACTCAGGCTCCCAGCACAGCTGTGTCTCAGCCTGAGCGCGAGTAGAGGGGCCAGGCTCCTCGTCCGCCTGTAAGTCTTGGAGCTCCTCAGATCCTTCCTCTGACTCTAATGTCACTCCAGGCCCCCTGCTCCTCATCTGATTCCTCAGACTCAGCAGCCAGGTCCACTGGCTCGTGAGGAATCACAACACTTAGCAACATAAATGTTGGGCTCAGTTGTGCTGGTAAGTTGAGGACTACCTGTAATCACTTTTTTTTACAACCAATCTTTTAGTTTTATGGACCGCAAACAGAACTCTATTACTATGTTAATGCAGAGCTATGTCAGATTACAGCTTCAAGCTTGACCCTTCCTTCTTAATTCAAGGTAAAGCCAAACTGCTCCATCAGCATAAAATCCATCAGCATCAGGACTCATACCAAAGCTGCCACTTTTAAGATAATGAGAGCAACAACTTAGTATGCCCTCATTTATTAGATAATATATAGCCTTCTGGGCATACGTCAGAATAAACATAAAAGGTATAGCACCTTCACTAGAGAGTTTATAGAGTTTACTATTAAAAATTACCCCTACTTTGCTCCACAGTTCTTCAGGTAGCAAGCGTGGCCTTTGGAAAGTATTATTTGCACATAGACATTAAAAAAAACACACAACTTTGAATTGTTTGCATAAAAAAAGATGCTGTTTTTTTCAAACCTGTTTTATGAAATCGTTAATGCAATGCAAACACCTTCACAATTCATCTGCAGAAAAACAGCAGTGTATCTTCCAGATAAATGTTTGCCAACAAAGACAGAAGAAAATCCTATTGATTGTTGGGGGCGAGGGGGACAGACACTTTCCAAAACGGACAGCAAAAAACACCCCTGCACAAGGCATAGATTAGTAGTGTTTCAACAGATACACAGGTTTCAACTCCCAGAAACCCAGCATGCTGGCTGAAGAATTCTGGGAAGTGAAGTCCATATATCTTCAAGTTGCTGAAGTTGGGAAAGACTCATCTGGCATCATTTTTCAGTCATGTCATGACAGTACGCTGACATTCTAGAAAGATGACTTTGCTTTGCTTTGAGTAATTTTGTTCTGGTTGAACCAAATTCTATGTAGGTTCACTGATGGGCCAATGGGAGACTGGTATGTTGTCCTTTTCTCTTTTCTGCTTTCTCCCAAAAAGGTATGAATGGGTTGGCTGTTTTGAGGTATTGTGGGTGGGTGGGTGGGAAATAAAACTTTCACCCTTATGGGGATCTAATTGAAAATTAGTTGGGTTCTTCCCCTTTCTCTCAGAAAAAGCATCATCATCATTGGACGTTTTAACTTTCTCCCCATATAATTTTGGGCTTTTAAAAAAAATCTAATCCCCAATCAGGTTGCTCTCATATCAAATCATACCTTCTTCAAACCTAGATCAGAGCGGCTTCCCCAAGCCCTACTGAACATTGACATATTCAGGTCTTTTAGGACCCCACTGAATTCCTTGTCTTCAGGGCTACAACATTGTCCTTTAATGTAACTGTCCAATCACCCAGGAGACTGAAAAGTCAGGTTTGCTTTTGTTTTTTCCACTAGCCCTCTCAGAGATATCTGCTCTAACTTTATCACACCCATTTTAAATATCACACTTGGCAAAGCAATTAAATGGTATGTACTTTACCTTTTGTCTGATCAACAACCACACAGCTCTAGTTCAGTGGCCAAGTTTCAGGCTAATGTGTATACCACAACGTAACAGCTGATAAGTTTTGGTATTTATCAAAGTTAGCAACGTATTAGTAGAATTTTAATGGCTAATTAATTGGGGTCAAGATACTACTGGACATGCGCACAGTGGATGCTTTCTTTTCTGTTTGATGGCTGTTATGCACCATTCTAACTCAGGACTCTGGAAAAATCTCAGGATGGACGAAGGAGGGGACAGATTCCAATTAAATAATTCCCCCCCCCCAAATACTTTATCTGCTATCAAATATTAATAGTTGTGACCAAAAGGATTCAAAAGAGCCTTGATGGAGCAGTGGGCTAATGCCTCCTTAAGTAACACCAGCTGCCTGCAATTAGTGCAGGTTCGCATCCCACCAGGCTCAAGGTTGACTCAGCCTTCCATCCTTCCGAGGTAGGTAAAATGAGGACCCAGATTGTTGGGGGCAATAAGCTGACTTTGTAAAAATGCCGCTGGGGGGGGGGAAGCGAAAGCCCTAATAAAGCAGGCATATACATAGAATGAAGGCTATTGCTAAGCACATTGTGCTTTAGATTGTAAGCCGCCCTGAGTCTTCGGAGAAGGGCGGGATATAAATGGGATTTTTCAAAAAAAGAGGCAAATATTAGGTTCATTTAACCCATGTCAATTAGTTTTAAATAATTTTTTAGCCCAGTTTCTCTTTTTTTGCCTTACAGTATGCCATCAAATACCTGAAACAGGTCTCCAGATACACACTCAATAGCCAACTGGAATTTGAATTGCCCAGGTTAAAACAAAAACACTGGGTGAGATAGATCACCAATGTAATCCGCTCAAGTGTCAAATGCTCCCTAGACTGGCAACTTTTCAAACTTGGCAACTTCCAAGATGTGTCGACTTCAGCTCCCAGAATTCCCCAACCAGCAAGAGATCCTGAAGCCAGCAAAGTCTGAGAACTGAAATCCTCTTCTGATTTAAGAAACTGGACCTCTAATTTCTCCCTTCAAGCACAGTGGATAAGAACCAGATTCAGGCAGGGGTTACCAGAGATTTGTGTGGCTAGGAGACTGGAGGGGAGAGAGAGAAAAAGTTGACTAGAGCATTTTGGTGACCTAACCAAAAGATCACCCAGGTTCTTCATGGCAAAACAGGAGGCCGGAAGCCAAGGACACTGGAGACAGAAAGATTCAACCAGCTAGGCAGAATAAAATATAGAATGGAATGGAATGGAATAATTTGGCCAAGTGCGATTAGACACAAGGAATCTGTCTTTGGTGCAGGAGCTCTTGATGTGCATGGAAAGAAACAGAGTAATAATAATTATAAGAATGGCACCAATAATAATGAGTTGCTGTGGCAGCAAAATATCCACAATTTGCTTTGTTAATATCACTGGTATTAAGAATACCAAAGAGGCCTCTGGGTGCATGCCTGCGTGCAGGACAGCTTAAAAAACAATGAAACTATTAAGTGCCCAAACCTTCCTCCTTAAGTAACCAATCCAAACCAACTAAATCCCAGGATCCCTCCTATATTATTCCTTCTCCAATTTCAACCTACTTAGCATCTTTTTTCAGAGCTGGGATTAAGTGGTCATAAGCACACACCCTTTTGCATCAACCTGAAGCCAAAACTGCCTCCCACTTCCTCTTCAATCAGGATCTCCCAAGCCACTTTATTTGAACACACACTACCAAAGCCTTCTCTTAAAAAAAAATGTTGGAAAACATTTGTGCCCTTCTTTAGCCAAACACTTAGGAAGGCAGAACAAGGAAGGAAGCACCACATCTAACCCAAGCTTTTGAAATTGCTCATCGGCATTTCTATGCAATCCAGAATTAGGTAGGAGACATATTTGTGAGTTTCAGGGCACCCAAATGTCAGAACAGAAAAATATCATGCTGACACATATAATTTGGGCCTTTACTTCTTCTCCGGAAGGGAGTGTTACTGCATTTCTTGTGTAATACACTCCTACTGTATGCAAAAGTGTTAATAAGATAATTTTTATCACCTTCAATTAATCTTATAGATGATGTTTTAAAGGATGAGAAGATTTAAGCAGTCCATTTTCAATCCAAATGGAATAATACAGAAAGAGATATATGCAGTGTAGACTTTGGCACCCTCACGCTCACCAAGCCTTTGTCAGGCACAACAAACTCTCATAGCCAAGGACTAGAGATGGAATCTGTAATCTAAATTCTTAGTAGACCACAAGACTGAAGAAGTCGACCAAAGGGTTTGTCTCTGTGTCTTGTGAGAATGTTCAAACTGCCCACCATCTTGATCACAACTAATTAAATCTCTGGAGATCCGACTTGGCTTGCTATTATATCCAAGAGAGAAACAGCTGAATTAAATCCACTGCATCCGATACTGGCTGAAGTTGTTCCACGAAAATCAGCATTATCCATGTAACACGGATTGAGGGGTACCACCATTTGATCCTCTTGATGATACACATGCTGCCAAGCAGAAAGCTTAACAAATTTGGCTCTACAGCTCCAAACCGCATAAGGAATTTCCATTCTGGAAATCAGCAATCTGAGATAGACATCCGGTTGAATACCAAAAGGAATCATTACAAGTATGCTGGAAGGGACCTTGTTAGGCATATGGTTATAGCCTACCTGGTTGGGTTGGAAATATATAAACCATGATGTTATAACCTTAAGGTGCTAACTGGCCAATGGGTGTGTAAGTTTTTCCAACGGCCATAAGAGGGAGCTAGGAACATGGCTTCTTTCTCTCTCTCTCTTTGCTCTTTGTTTTTGCTTTTTGGCTTACTACTGTGTTAAACCTTAGGAACTCTGTACTTGACCTTCAGACCAGTAAGAAGACATTATATTTTGGATACTCCATGGACTGTTGCTATTGCTTATCTGTTGCTATTCGTGTATGACCTGGACTGTTTATTCGGATTGTGTTTTTGCTTTTACACCTAATAGTAAAGTATTTTTCTGTTTATCACAACTCAGTGTATCTGTGAGGTTACTGTGTGACTCTTTACTATTCTCAGTACGCTTTTACCTGTGCAGGTTCTTGACAACTCAAGAAGCATTTTGCACAACAATTTTTCTTATTTTGCTAACAGACCTCATTAATCCTGATCCTGGCAAGGAGCAGTATTAACTTTTTGAGAATTGTTTATCTGGTCTTCGAGGATTGCTTTGTCCTCCAAAATGGATTTGATTTCTGGAGTCAAAATAGGAAGACGATCTCCACAATTACTGTTCCAGACACATCGATAGAGATCCCTGCAAGAAGTAAAGACAGGTGATGACCCCGGGACTACATTCATGGGCACAGGCCTCGTTGATCCAAGGTGCCAGAGCCTCAAGGGGGAACTGAGTACCTGCTATGTTTCTTTGAAGTCACAACAGCATGCTGAAGGGTGCCATCAGGACAACACAGGTGCACATGGACGTGGTGTTTGCGGCAAAGCACAGGCTGGGTGATGCGGGGCCAGGGCTCCATTGACTCCCCTGATCCACGGGCCAGGATCAAGAAAAAAAACCTCTCAATTTTCTGTGGAGGATTCTGGAGAGACACATAGACATAGGAGAGAATGATCTTAGAAAGTTAGGCCCTCTTCTCACAATCCAGGGGAGAAAAGCTAGCAGAAATATTAGACTGACACGCTAATTGCTGATGTCATCTTTTTTCCCCAATAAGTCCAGAAAATGATCAGGAGACAACAACATATAACTTCTAATCGAAATTGACTGGAATGTAAACGCTGGGAAAAAAAGAAGGATGTGGGGGTAGGGTAGAAATTGGGACACCCTCCGCCCCCAAAAGTTTGACTTCTATCTATAAGCCAACAAAAAGATCTGACTGGGGCAACTGGCCTTGGGAGGCATCATTAGGAATCCTATAGCAATCTCTCGTTCCCTTCATCCCAAAGTTTGCAGATAGTCTTCAGTATACTGTATGAGAGACTTACAGAGAACAACAACTCTCCCGCT
Organism: Vipera berus; assembly: GCF_964194415.1. Taxonomy (NCBI): domain Eukaryota; kingdom Metazoa; phylum Chordata; class Lepidosauria; order Squamata; family Viperidae; genus Vipera; species Vipera berus. The sequence continues at coordinate 12,770,576 of NC_138205.1, read as the reverse complement.
TCCCAACCAGGATGGCTTTCATTGCTAGGGAATGGTAACTCAATCCAAGTTAGGGAACGCTGAATTAAAACACCTTTATCTTTCTTCATTTATAAAGTCGTTGACTAAGGTGGGTGGCCAAAGGAATTGAAATAAACAAATAAATAAACAGAGGTGCAAAATGGTGCAATTTGTCTCCAGAACTCAGAAATCATCTCAGCAATAGGCTGATGTGTGATTTTTTTTGTGCCGAGTCATGGTGGCACAGTGGTTAGAATGCGGTATTACAGGCTAATTCTGCCCACCGCCAAGAGTTCAATCCTGCCTGGCTCAAGGTTGACTCAGCCTTCCATCCTTCCAAGATCAGTAAATGATTGTAGAGAGCAATATGCTGACTCTGCAAACCGCTTAGAGAGGGCTGTAAAAGCACTATGGAGTGGTATATAAGTCTAAGTGCTATTGCTATTTTTTTGCGTTGGGTTCATAACATGTTTCTGTAAGTGCATGAACTATTATTCCTAGTGGTTCACATTGGCCCACTACGGCCAATTATTCCTAGTGGTTCACATAACAGAAAGAATAAGGTATAAACAGTCCTCATTTAGTGATCACTCATTCAGCAATAGTTTGAAGTTATGACAGCAGTGAAAGAAGAAGACCTGGCTGGTCCTTTGACGTTGTGGCCATCACACCATGCCTACGGTCGTATGATTGCGATTCAGGTGCTGAGCAACCGGCACACAATTAACAACAGTTGCAGTGTCTCATGGTCATGTCACTGCCATTTGGGACCTTCACTGATGGCTTCTGACAAGCAAAGTCAATGAGGAAACTGGCAAGACGTGAAAGTTGCTAGTCAGGTCACACCATGCTTCATGACTGCCCCTGATTTGAGTAACAGCCACAACCAGAATTGCCGCTCTAAGTTTTGATGACATGATTATTAATTAATTTATTTTTTTGGATACAACTGTGTCGCTTAGTGATGGGAGTTCCCACTCCCGATTACACTAGTTAACCGAGGACTACCTGTATTCCAGAGCAGGACAATTGTTTCCAAATCTTTATGCATGTCAGGAATAACCACCGATTTAACTTCAGGCTTTACATATTTTGAGTTTCTGTTGGCAGTGTCTTTTATTCACTTTCTCCTATGCTTGAATTGCTTTTTTCTTGTTGCACAGAATCCCACTTGCTTACCCAGAGGTTGTGCTTTCGTGCCCCACTAAACCCTAATCCGAAGACAGCTCTATTCAAACAACATCCAATCCAAAAGAAATACAGGTAGTCCCCGACTTATGATCACAATGTAGCCCAAAATTTATGTTGCTAAGTGAGAAGTTTGTTAAGTTAGTTTTGCCCTGTTTTATGACCCTTCTCGTCACATTTGTTAACTTGAATCACTGCAGTTGTTAAGTTAGTAACCCGGTTGTTAAGTGACTCTGGTTTCCCCATTGACTTTGCTTGTCAGAAGGTTGTAAAGGGTGATCACATGACCCCGGGACATTGTAACCGTCATAAATGTGAGTCAGTTGTCAAGCATCCAAATAGAAATCACCTGACCATCAAGATGCTGCAGTGGTCATGAGTGTGAAAAATGGTCACAAGCCAATTTTTCCCCACTGCCGTTGTAACTTCGAATGGTCACTAAATGAACTATTGTAAGTTGAGAACTACCTGTAAGGTATATTATGACTTAACATGGTTCATCCAACGTGGTAAGACCTGGCCTGGGTTTTCCACAATACTCTGAACCACAAACTTTACAGCTCTGTATTTTCTGAAAAACCAGCCTGTCCTTTCAAACAGGAACATGCTACTTTTTTCCAGGCTTTGCATAATCTTAAAATTGTTTTCCAGTAGAAGAGTTGTAAACCAAAGTGGGAAGGACCAGAACGTTTAAATTACATAAAAATACAGCTAAACACTACTATTTCCCACGTATCTCATATTCTTACCTCTTTGTAAACTACAATTTGGGGATGAACTGGTGGCTGCACCCAGTCCATGTTACATGAATAAGTCCTAATATCACGTATTTATTGGGACTGCTATGTTCTGAAGTGCTGCAAACATTTATGTACAGGTAGTCCTCGAATTACGTCTGTAATTCAGCCCAGAATTATGACCTTATGTCGTGCTGATACTATGTGACCGGGCCTGATTTTACGATCTTTTTGTATCAGACGTTAAGTGAACACTGTGGGCATTAAGCAAACACATCGTACCCAATAGGTGTTTTCTGCTAGAAACTGGAAGTAAACAGTGATTTTCCAGCAAAAAACATCATAAAAGTGGTCACAGTCATAAATATGGGCTGGTTGCCTAGAGCCTAAAATGCGATCATGTGACCATGGCAGGAAGGGAAAGTCAAAACTTCAGGTCTTAAGTAGCTATGGGGAGGTCTGTCATAACTTGGGACAGTCACTATCCAACTGGTCATAAGTGGAGGACTATCTGCAGATGGGTCCCTTCAGTTACGTACAGATGCTAGGAGCACAATGCAAAGAAATGGAGAGAACACACAAGAATAAAAGCAAACATACATGGCCCAGGATAATGTTGCAAGATCAAATCTGGCCCGGTCCTGTGACCACCTGTAGTCTCGGTGACCAACCCAGATTCGATTTTAGAACACACAGACTTGATCCGATCTGCTCAGACCCTGAAAGTTCACTCAAATCTCTATTGTAGTATTCAGCGGGCCCCCAAAATGCATTAAGCGCACAGGTTTATCACCCCATCTCTTCTCAAGGGACGACAAGCAGGCGGCAGGCAGACTTACCCAAGACAAAGGTAGGGTTTGATACTGCTGGAGGAAGTTGCACGGCAAAGGATTATCCCGTAACAAGCGAGGACAGGGCAGGTGGTGTGGACACTAGACAAGTAAAGGAGAGAAGTCAATTGCTATTATGTTTCAGTAATCCTGAGCCTTGATGAATACAAGAATCCTCTTTTGTGCTTCAGCATGCAAAATATGTGTTTATCCCATTCCTGCTCCTGCTCAACAATCAAGTGTTGCAATGCTATGTGTTCTCCCACCCTACATTTTGTTCTTCCAGCAACATTTCTTCATATTCAGGGGTGCCGATATCCCAAAAATATGGTATAAGTTCTGATCAAAAGTCAAAAATTGCATATTTTCTGGATTCCCAATCAAATATCTGATTTAGAGTCAGAAAAGTAAGAATTCTGGCTTTTTTTTAAAAAAAAAACTTAAGAAATATTTACTGAAAAAGACAACAAAACTTGCTTGAAGTCCAACACAGCAGACTTCTCAGATGAGATATTTTTACATTCTAATGTAGCTTTGATAAAGTAACTCTGGATAGAATTTAGTACTTACCGGAGCAAAAACATGAGCTGCTTCTTTTACTTTATCTGCCTCCTGAAAACAAAACGGAAAAAAAAAGCCTCAATCAGTAAAAATGGTGACCTCCACACTTTTCTATAACCTTAACATGGAGGCTCATAGACTATGATATACGATTTTTGAGTGACTGCTACAACTTATTCAGAGCCTGGAGGATAAACAGAAATGGAAACAAAAACAAATTATTTGAGAAATTAACAATTAAATTAAATTAACCCTGCAGTAAAGACAACATCCGCTCAAAGGGGAGGGGAGTGAATCCTGAAAGCTCACACCTTGTGCATGCTAAAGAATAGAGGCCAGCTTCCCTGAAATTAAGGTAGGAGAGAAGAATCTATTCACTGCTCAATTAAATCAGGTTTGGAAAACCCGTATAAACATGTAGACGAACTGGAACAATTAAATGACACCTGTAATGCATGTGGGAGAGAACCAAAAATCAGATAATTATTAACTGTATGCCCGCTTTCAAAGAAACTTGGCAAACCATGTAAAATTATCCCCAACTGAAGGAACCATCTAATGAGACTCATCTGATGCATAATCTTTCCTTTGTCATCATTTTGCAACCTTCCCCCCCCCTCTCTCTTTTAAGCAGGCCATTAATTGAAGGTGACTCACCTTCAAAACAATATCTCGGGCCTCCATAAGCATCTGATGTCCTTCTTTGGTTCCATTTTCAACCAGAACCTAGAAAGATGAAAAGGGTGGGGGGAAAATAGATAAAGATGGGCCTGCAGACCAAATCAACTCAGGTTGTCATTTGAACTCTAAACTCTTCCTTCTTTGCAAACCCTGACCTTTTTTCTAATGCTGGTGTCCTTCTTCAAGTATTGAGAGGACTCTTTCTTTCATGCAGTGCAAGACAGACTACTATTGCTGCCTGCCTCTTTGCAGAAAGGCAGAGCAGAGATGAGGGTCGTTGATTCCCTGTTCCAATAATATCAGGGCCAAACAGAGGATAAATCCTTGTATCATACGTAAAATCTTTTCTAACAAAAATGAGGACTGCAGTAACATGGAAAAAAGGTTCAGAGGAGGGCAACTAAGAGAGTTGAGGAATTTATTGGGCAAAGGCTGCAATACTTTTAAAAAATAGGTTTTTTTTAATCTGGAAAGTTGACTGAGAGAAGGCATGATGGAGGTATGCAAGTATGGGATAAAGTGGACAAGGAGAAGCTATTTTGGGTTTCCCAAAGTACTAGAGCCAGAGGTCACCCAATGAAATTGAAACCTGAAGTAATCAGGACAAAAGATTTTTTTTTAAAAAAAGAAACAAACAGAACATGCAATTAAACATCATTACAAGGTGCTAACTAACAGATTGGCTGGTTTAAAAAAAAAAAGGATTGGACCAATTCACGAAAATCATGGGGCTCAATGACTACCGGCCTTGATGGCAAAATGACCATCTTCTGAAAGACTAGTGGGCTTCTTTTGTGTGATTCCATATAGATCACTGAGAGAACAGGCTCTCCAGACCAGATAAGCTAAGAGTCTGCTCCAGGAGGGCAAAAATATGTGTTTATGTTCTTCAGGGAAATGGGTTACTGATTTTATTTACATCATTGTCTGCAGAGAGTGGAACAGTTTCACTACAGCTAGTCCTCCACCTACAACCATGATTGGGACCAGAATTTTTCTTGCTAAGCAAAGTGGGTGTTAAGTGAGGCAAGCTCAATTTAACTTTTTTTTTTTGCCACAGTTGTTAAGCAAATCACATGGTTTTTAAAGCAAATCCAGCTTGTCAGAAGCCGGCTGGGAAGATCAAAAATGGCCATCACATGACTCTGAGACGCTGCAACCATTGTAAATAAGTGTGAGGATTGGTTGTAAATCATATTTTTAGTGCCACTGAACAGCTGGTAAACAGTTGGTTATGAGTACCTACAAAGCAACCCAGGTATTTGCTGAGATGGGCGGCTACAGAAATTAGATGGATGGATGGATAGATAGATAGATTCTTCCCACAGGTTGCTGATGAGCCCATGTCTTCTGTTTTTCAGCACAAATTGAAGTACTTCCAACATAGCATTCGAATGTGAGCAAGAAACACTGTCCTTTTATCACTCTGATTTTCGGGAACATCACATCATAGATACAAAGGAGGAGTTGCTATCACTATATAACCAATGCCCCTGTCCTCAATCTGCCCTTTTTTTTAATCATTTATATCCCGCCCTTCTCCGAAGACTCAGGGCGGCTTACAATCTAAAGCACAATGTGCTTAGCAATAGCCTTCATTCTATGTATATGCCTGCTTATTAGAGCTTTCGGGGGGCCCCAAGCGGCATTATTACAAAGTCAGCTTATTGCCCCCAACAATCTGGGTCCTCATTTTACCTACCTTGGAAGGATGGAAGGCTGAGTCAACCTTGAGCCTGGTGGGATGCGAACCTGCACTAATTGCAGGCAGCTGGTGTTACTTAAGGAGGCATTAGCCCACTGCTCCACCAAGGCTCTTTTTTGTAAGTGAAACTTTCAGGCAGCAGCGTGAGGAACAGCATGGAGTGCAACCACCATTTAAAGAATGATGGCTAAATTTCATGCAGCTAGCAGCACTCAGCAGAATGTGAAAAGAGGACTTGGGAGCAAACAGCGATCAGCAGGCTGCCATCTCTCAACCGACAAAAGTCAACCAAAGAGCACTCCACGTGAACCAGGCAAAGTTTCAAGGCAGAGTAACCATCTCACATCAAATGCCTGAATCCATCCAGGTAATTCAGGGCATGTTCCTTACTAGAAAGTTGTTGGTTTTCTTCCATAGGTTTTTCACTGTTGCCATCCTCTGAGTATAACTTGGTAGGTCGTTGAGAGAGAAAGCAGATACGGTGAGATCAAATGTCATCTGTGGAAGGGAAGTGAAAATGGAAATTAACCCATTCTCCAATTACAAACTGTGTCTGAGAAAGCCAACTGATAGAAATCAAGAGATCCTGGATTGGGGAGCCAAGTTTAAAATCTGGATTCAAATACGCCATGTTCTCTTCATATATCTCACAGGCCAAATGTCAGGATCCAATAAAGATACAGAGAGCACCCTTAGCAAATTAAAGGAAAGCTAGACAAATACATTTTTATTAAAAGAGTCTTCCTAGTAAGATCTTCTCATTTTATCCAATCACGCTACATGTTGGCTGGTGAATTCTGGGAGTTAAAAGTCCACATATTTTAAAGTTACCAAGTTTGAAAAACTGTCATGGTTCCGATTAATGAGACAGTTAAAAAAATTAGGCATTTTTTTATTTAAAGTCTTAATAACGAAATGCAGCATCGGCACTCACGGATGGATGGATGCCAGAATTGCTACAGATAGTTGACTATTGGAAAAATATTCTAACCATGAGGGAAAGTAAACATTGAAATAATTACCAATTCCCTTTCTTCTCTCATAATTCTTGCACTAGTCTGCTATTGGCTCTTCCAACTGCAATTATACCTACGTACACAGAATCATAAACATATAATTGTAGATATATTTTATTTAAAATATTTATATGAGTTAAGTATGTCTATGTACATTGGGAAACAGGTCTCTCTTTCATATACTGTATATAACAACCTTTTTCTGAATCCAAGCCAAGTGGATAGTTTCTAACTTTTTCTAATACGGTAGTAAAACTTTCCAACCTATAAATTAATGCACCCAAATTAGATCAGTTTCAATTACTAAGCCACAATGGAATCGGGTGGAGATTGTAAATAAGTCAGGAAAGTACGTTCTTGTGAGAGTTCTAGAAAGATCCCATAGGGGAAATGTTGCACTAAATATCCCCTGCCCAGAGATTAACAGGCACCTCAAATGTTGGCATGGTATATTCATCAAATCTACAGAGACTCAATCTCTTTTGAATGCAGCTGGGCAAGTTGTATGTACCTGTGGCCCAACGGGGGAAAACTGCCTGAAGTAGACACCAGGAAAGCAGAGCTCTTGGGATTCAGAGATGCCTAGGACAAAAACAAAACAACAGGTAAATTCACAGGGAAAGGGGTTTGTGAATGAGAGAGAGGTAGAAATCCACAGGTGATCCTGAAGGGGACACAGGGAAACCCCAAGTAAAGGTGGTGCATGGAACAAACCAGCGTTATATCTCAATCAAGACTATTAGCACTGCCAATTCTACCCAAGCGAAATCCTTTCTACTGAACATCCATCACAATAATATACTTCCCATTTAAAAAAAAAGTTCTGAATGCTCAAACTAGAAGTTCATGACAGGCTTGGAAGAGGCCATGAAATACCATGATGGCTCTCACCAGATTTCCAGAGGTTAGACAAGGTAGATTACCCACACTGTGCTTAGCTCTGTCCTACCCAGGTCTAGCTGGAAGCAGAATTACACTGAACAGGAAACCAAGCTTCAATATGGATACCATATGTAATGTGGTAATGTGTAATTATATACACCATCTGAACAGCTTTTGCTGGTATGTGAACTACAGAGTTTTCTATGCTCCGCAGAAGCACAAGACACCTCTAGTATGTGAACTTTCTAGTTTAATGCTTTGGACTCTGTTCTTTTTTTCTTCCTGTGATTTGCAATGAATTAAAATATTTCTAGTTGTAGTCAGCACCCAACTAGGGACGAAACCAAACTCAGAAACAGTGCCGCAGGAAGAGTCTGCAGGAAATATACAAGGAAAGACTATGATCCAGCTGTGCTAACCCATGGATGTATACTATTATGAAGCAAATTTATATGCCACCTGATACCCAGCAATTATGGAAAGTACTGCATGGGGATTTTGCTTTCTAAGGAGATATAGCATTTCCTCATGAGTTTTCCCCAGTCACAAAGATAAAGCATTCACTCCTCCATAAACACAAGTGAATCGGATATCTCTTCCAAATGAAAAATTTAGGAGTATGTTTGTCAGGAAGAGAACAGTGTGATGAGCAACCACTTTGGGGGCCTAGTTCAAAAGAAGTTACCCTCCCAGTCTAAAAATTAAAAAGGAAAAACTTTATGCTTGGAAAAAATATAGCCTTAAGCTGAGAAAATAAAATACTCTATATACCTTCCTTCCCATCTCACCTCGCATCAGCTTCTCTGCCAGGGCCAACATGGGAACAGAGCAATCAACATTTATATATTCTTTCAAGCTTTCACCCCAAATGCTATGGGCTGCCCTAAGATGTAGAAAAAAGCAAAGATTAGATAGATAGATAGATAAGATATAGATAGATAGATAAAGATGGATTTAGACAGATAAGAAACTCAGACAGATAAGTAGAATTTTAAGTATACGAAGACACATTACCTCCCCATCCCCCACCAGGTCCATTTCTGTTGGCTTTCTCCAATGTAACGCTAGTTGTCATAAGCATGTTGCTTCTTTTTCACTAGCGGTGTTCCCCCCTCTTACACTGACTACGGAGACCTGACTGCAGATTTTCCACCATTTTGGAACCATTTCTACACATGATCCTCTTCAAAATGGATAGGATGCTCCCATTTAGGTAAACTCAGGTTCCTAAGCCAAACCTGCTCAGTTCACATGTGCAATGGCTGAGTTAAGCAGCATTCAGCCCCTTCAAAAATTTTACGGTGAAGCCATAGCCAACAAAAGATTGCCATCCCCTCTCTTTCCCTTGATTTAAGGACTCACTCCCTCTATTAGGGAGATAAGCCATACTGTTGCTGCTGTGGAGAAAGGCTGTTTCTCTCTTCCAGGGGATTCTCACCAGCTGACAGCACCGGTACCCGAACCGAAATCTAGCAAAGTTTTGGGCTGGAAATCTGGTACTCGCTTCCGGATCTGAAAAGAACGAAGTTGCAGAGAAAAAGGTGTCACTTTCTCAGTTTGGAAGGACAGGCTTAATAAGGGTAAGCCAAGCTTAATAAGGTAAGACATGATTCTGAAAACGATCTTAAGCTTTAAGTTGGGCAGAGATGCCATTCACTCGTTTTCAAAAGAAAGAGAGGCTGCTGCAGTAAAGGCCCTCTTCATATCATCCCAAAGTTAATAGCTAGAAATGAGCATCTACAGTAAAGGACAGGCTATCCTGATATTCATGGCCAAAACTAATGGAGTATAGGAATATTTTGGACTTCTAGACCTTATACACCTACTATAAAGCAACTGACTCCTATCACATTTATACAGCTGAGTATAACCCTAACCCTCAGGTAAATTTGGTTCTGGAACATGAATATGTTATTTCAATAGCAAATTTGGCTTATCCAATAAAATGATTAATACTGCAAGAATGCAGATCCAGCATTTGATAATCAGTGGTTGCACATAAAAATATCCACTTCTTTTTTTCCTAAAAAGGAGATAAAGGAGAGAAGCAACCTAGAACAAAAGAGAAAATTCCTAACAGTGAGAACAATCAACCAGTGGAACAAATCACCTTCGGAAGTTGTGAGTGCCCCATCAGTGGAAGCTTTTAAGAACAGACTGGACAGTCATTTGTCAGAAATAGTATAGGTCTCCTGTGTGAGCAGGGGGTTGGACTAAATGTCCTCCAAGGTCCCTTCCAACTGTTACTGTTGCTGTTATAAAACTGAGACATTAACGATGAGCGAAACTCAAATTCAAAAGAGTGACAGGATTCTAAGCCTGGCATTATCTCCATGCTCCCTCCATGAAGTCCTGCTGGATTGTCTTCCCTACGTCATCTTGCCCATTGCACCCCAGAAGCTACAGCTGCAACTTACTTCTTGGAAAGCTCGGCTCACTGCTGCGAAGTTTGCATCCATCCGGGTGACCATGTAAAGAAAGCTGAGCTCTTCAGTGTATCTTGAGAAAGAAAAATTGCAACTGTGGTCAGTACAAGAACAGAAAGCTACACAAACACCAGCTAAACAGAAGTCATCTAAAGTCATGAGAACAGGCACCATAAAGTGGTGGCAAATAGCAGACATATACAGAGCATAAAATGAAAAGCGATGTAGCTCTCACCCTATTGCTAAATCAAGCTAGGGCTTATTTTCAGGGTAGGTCTTACTTTTGGGGAAATACGGTATATAGAAGAGGTTTGTATTTTTTTAAGCATAAACAGCCAAACTTTCTGAAATCAGGCAGAGAATAAATAATCATAACACCAACACCAATGACCACAATAATAGGAAGAAACTGTATGAAAAGAAAAGAGACTGTGTGAAAAGAAAAAAAGCTAACAGACCTTTATGATTCAAATAAACGAAAACAAGAAAGGTCAACTGAGTCATCCTCCAGAAATCAAGAGTCCTGAGTTCTAGACACTCACTTCAACTCCTCCCAGTGGTAGGTGATTTTACGAAGAGCAGTCAACACGTTTTGCTTCAGCTCCTCATCACTTTCATCCAGGGATCTATCTAAGAAAAGATGTATGAGAACGTGTACTGGGATTATTGTTGCAATTATTACATTTTCATCTCATCCTTTCTCAAGGGCACAGTAATATACATCATCGCTCAGCCTCTTACCGGTCTATCTACACAATCAGCCCTGAGAGGTGGGATCAGGTAAGACACATTGATCAACCCAAGACCATTCAGCAGGATGGTGGTGGGAGTGGGGGGTGGGTTGGAATTCTGGCCCCTCTATTCCTGTTTTTGAAAAAAAATCCTGATAGAAAAATCAACTTTCCAACAGAATTTATTTTTATTTATTTGCTGGAGTCAGAGCCCAGCTTTTCTGCAGGGGCTCAACAATTCCATAAGATAAGCTGTCCTGACAGAGAGAAACTGGGCAAACATCTCCATGTATTTTGTCCAAGTGAAGAAAGACTAACATTCTAATATTTAGAATTCATTGGACTCCATCTTTATAGAAAAAGACTGCCAAAAACAGCATTTCATTGGAGATGCAATAAAGGATAGTACTTCTTTAAAACATGTTTCTACAGCGTCCTATATTTACCAAGTTTAGGGACAAAGAAGTTGATTATTTAAGTTGTGCAAAGTAGTTGATTATATAAATTGTGCAACACAGTCTAAAATTTTCAGAGAATAACATTCTTTAGAATTACAGGTAGTCCGTGACTGACAACCATTTGTTTAGTGGCTGTTCAGAATTGCAACAGCATTGAAAAAAGTGACTTGTGACCGTTTTGTACCCTTATGGCTGTTGCAGCAACCCCATGCGTACATGATCAAAATTCAGGCACTTGGCAACTGGCATGTATTTATGACAGTGGCACCGTCCCTTGGTGATGTAATCACCATTTGCAACCTTCCCAGCTGGCTTCCAGTAAGCAAAGTCAATGGATTCACTTGATGACAGAATGATTAATTTAATAACTGCAGTGATTTGCTCAACAACTATGGCAAGAAAGGTCATAAAATGGGGCAAAACTCATTTAATAAGTGTCTTGCTGAGAAACGGAAAATTTGAGCTCAATTACAGTGTAAGTCAATGAGTACCTGTATATACGAAATGCATGGACAACATAACTGATTCTCTGCACACGTTCCCATGGCCAAAAAGCTAATGTTGCAGCATTGGAAATATAAATGAACGGCTCAATTCACTCAATAGATTGAGGACCTGATTGCACTTGTCACCTGTGAGCTGATTGCCTAGAGCAGACATGTCAAACTCGCGATGTCATGTGACATCGCGCAACGTATCGGGACAATTTTGCCATTGCTGGCAATGGGGTGGGCGCAGCTTCCGGATGACGTGTCCAGCCTGTGGGCCGGCAGTTTGACACCCCTGGCCTAGAGACACAGTCTTTGTATAGACAAGTATAAAGAAATACGAGACTCATTTATATAGAATTCAGATTAAAAAGACACATAAATGTATTAAACGTATACATAAATGCTGCTTGCACTACAGTTATACATAGAATTGTAACTGTTTGTTATAATGGTTCATCATATTATTTTGTAATATTTCCCCATTATTTCACATCTAACTATTCCGTAGTGGTGCAGAGCAATTACAATGCATTATTACAGGCTAGCTCACTGCTCACTGCCAGGAGTTCGATTCTGACCGGCTCAGCCTTCTGAGGTTGGTAAAATGAGAACTCACTGTTGGAGGCAACATGCTAACTCTTTAACTGCTTAGAGAGGGCTGTAAAGCACTCTGAAGTGGTATATACAGTAGGTCTAAGTGCTATCGCTATTCCTCAAGTTTTCTTTCAGTTTTCCCGTCTCTTTTTTTTAAACTATCCTGTACATTTCTGATATCTTATTTTCAATAAAAAAATTAAGAAGTGTGGTTGCTCCGTTTTTCTGTCTATCATCCACACCCCACTTTCACCTTTCTGCTGGACCAGAACTTCTGCATCCTTCCTCATCTTCTTTTCCAGGAGTTGTGCTTTTCTCTGCAGATCCTTCAGTTCTACTGGACGTTTGCGGCTCCAGAGGTAGTTGCTAAAAGACTCGGACTTCTTCTCCAGATCATGTATGGGGGATTCTGGGAGAAAGAACAAGATTCATGACAGAAACCAAAGGAGTTGGGGTCTATGACAGCAATTGCCCCTAAAAAGCATCCCAGAAGACAATGGTAAACCAATTCCATGTTGCTGCTAATGAAACTATATGGATATTACATCCATAGAATTGTGCTCAGTGTAAGAATATCTTGATGGATGTGTTTTGCAAAGGCGTTTTATCATATAAAAACACAACTGAACACATTTGGTACATTGTTAGAGATGTACTGCATGAGAGGGATCAGATTAAGATTTAAATGAAAGAATAGAGAAATAATATCCTCCAAACTGAAAAGGTAGGATCATGGAATTCACCCTATCATTTCAATTTCAGAAACAGCAATATTTAAGCAATATTTAATGGAGATTAAGCAAACTCATTGTCTGCAATGGATGGGGCTGTTTTGCCGGAAACTGGAACTAAACAATAGCTTCTGGAAAAAAAAAACATTTTAAATTGTGTTCATGGGACTGCAATATGCTGCAAACAACCATAAATGTGGGACAATGGCCAAACAACAAAGATGTAATCACGTGGCCGCTGGGGTGTGTTTGTGTGTGGCATTGGAATTTCAATTATAATCCAAAAGTACGGTACTTTTGGGGGGTCCATTGTAATGTTGAATGGTTGCTAAGCAACTAGTAATAAATCCAGGACCACCAAGACACCAGCTGATATACCCAGACAATCCAACTTTAATGAGTTTTACTCACGGGCTACCCAAAAGGAAACTGCTTGCACTAACTCAGGTGGAAGCTTCAAACATTTGAGGTGGAGGATGCCTGGGTGTTTTCGGTGAGGAACATTGTTCAGGAAATTTGAAGAATTATCTACTTGAGAAACACTAGGAACAATGGTCGCCAACCTCTGAGCAAGAAGACAAAAAAGAAAAAATTAGAGCAGAGTTTCAAGATCTAATCATATAGATAGGCAAATCCAAAAATGGCTAAAATCATGTAGAACTACAGGTTGTCCTCAACTTATGACCACAGTTGAACCCACAATCTGTTGCTAAGCAACACAGTTAAGTTAGTTTTGTCCCATTTTATGACCTTTCTTGCCACAGCTGTTTAGCGAATCACTGTAGTTGGTAAGTTAGTAACACAGTTGTTAAGTGAATCTGGCTTCCCCATTGACTTTGCTTGTCAGAAGGTTGCAAAAGTTATCACATGACCCTGGGACACTGCAGTCATCATATAAGCCAGTTGTCAAGTGTCTGAATTTTGATCATGTGACCATGGGGATGCCACAGCACTGGTAAGGGTAAAAAACAGTCATAAGTTAAAACAGTTAAGGTTGTAACTTCAAATGGTCACTAAATGAAAGGTTAAGTCAAGGACTACATGAACAAGGTCCTTTCTAAAGTGCACCTGTCACAAGAATATGCAGACTTTAATTTTCTGAAAGTTATTATTTGGCACTTTTGAAATCACAGCAAGTTACTGTAGGTGTTTCTAATTATAATTAGAGTATAACTGTATTCCTTGAATTAAAGCCAGCTAGCCACATTGCTGTTTCTGGAACAAAATCTAAAACTGATTCTTGTTCTCATAAGAAATTGCCTTTCAGGAATGATTCTTACTTAACAGGCAAAAGAGTGGGGATAGGGTGAAAAATTGGGGCTGAAAATACCCAAATCTACTTATTAACTATTAAGACTTCTGAAGTTGTGAAAAGAATAATTACTCCTTGAAAGCACTGAATGGCAAAATATTTATTTAGAACATTTAAAGGTAAAGGTAAAGGTTCCCCTGCACATGCATGCTAGTCGTTTCCAACTCTAGGGGCCGGTGCTCATCTCCGTTTCAAAGCCAAAGAGCCAGCACTTGTCCGAGGACGTCTCCATGGTCAGCGTCAACATCCCTCCGTCCTGTGCGCTCCCACAGAGAGGGCCTCCTCAGGGTGCCACCGGTCAGAGAATGTTGGCTGGTGACCCCCAGGGGGAGAGCATTCTCGGTGGGTGCGCCAATCCTTTGGAACCGCTTACCAGCTGAAATCCGGATGGCCCCCGACCTTCGCTCCTTCCGGCGTGATCTAAAAACTTATCTATTCCAACAAGCCGGCCTGGCCTGATGGATTTGGATTTTAAAATTTTCTCACTTTATTGCTTTATTGTATTCTTACTTTATTGCTCTGTACACCGCCCTGAGTCCTCCGGGAGAAGGGCGGTATATAAAACAAATAAATAAATAAATAAATAAAAATGTGGCCGGCATGACTAGACGCCAAAGGCACCCGGTACACTGTTACCTTCCCACCGTAGTGGTCCCTATTTTTCTACATGCTTTCGAACTGCTAGGTTGGCAGAAGCTGGGATGAGTAACAGGCGCTCACTCTGTTACACGGCACTCGGGATTCGACCCGCCAAACTGCCAACCTTCTGATCGACAAGCTCAGCATCCTAACCCACTGAGCCACCGCATCCCTATTTACCTTTTAGAACAGGGGTGTCAAACTCAATTTCATTGAGGGCCACATCAGCATTGTGGTTGCCCTCAAGGGGCCAGGTAGGTATGGCCAGGGTGGGCATGGCCTACTGGGTGGGCGTAGCTAGAGTGCGTATGGCCTACTGGGTGGGCGTGGCCAGCTCTGCATCATTCGCATCAAGGGTGCCTATGGGGGCCTGGGAAGGAGTGGGACAGATCTGAGGGTCTCTGGCAGAAGGAGGGTCTCTGGGCCAGGGCCAAGGCAGTGGGGGCCGTTCCCTCACTGTTTCCAGGATGGCTTCGCGGGCTGGATCCGGCCCCCGGGCCTTGTGTTTGACATGTCTGTTTTAGAACATTTACTACAGCCTTAATTTGGATCTGAAGCATTAATAGCCTTGGGCATACCAATGATCTTATTTTTATTATTTCAAGTTACATAGCCATCCACCTCAAATGCATGTCTCTAGGCATCTTAGTGAGTTTTTTCCTCTCAAGAGGCTGTACCAGCTACTCAGTTTTATGAACTGAAGGATCAACTTTAATATTAGACTATAACTGAAAACACACAATCAATATAATTTTTTTATATTTCATATTTCTTAACCACCCATCTGCCTCAAGACGCATGGCATATGACTAAGTCCAAAAGAAGATTAGAACAAGATTGCTGGTAGAAATATGAGATTAACATATTTAACAGCTCCTACATTTAATTCTGAGCCCATTATAATTACCCTCAACATCATTCAGATATGTATCTATTTATATCCTGCCTTTATTTTTACAAATAACTCAAGATGGCAAACTTATCCACACACCTCCTATTTTCCCCATAACAACCCTGTGAGCTGAGTTAGGCTGGCTTTCATCCTAAAGAGGGACTAGAACTCACTGTCTCCCAGTTTCTAGTAGTTCTAATGAAACTATTAATAATTATAATAATTAATAATTGATATATTAATATCCAATCTTTTTTCTAAAAAGAACAGCCGTGAACCAGATTTCCATGGCCGATTTGCTTTCAAATTGGGGGTCTCCCCACCTCTCAGCCACCAGTTCCAAACCAGCGCCTTCACTGAAGGATGGACTAAAAAGCCCATCAGCCACAACCTCGCCTTATCTCACTACATCGTTTTGCGGTAGAAATACCCACATGGTGTGTACCGCTCGTTCCCTTTTAACGGTTATTATTTGCACTGCTCTAATTACCGGTAATTGGGATTAAGAGTCCCTGCTTTTGAATTAATACGAATTGCACACCATTCGCTTTAATCCAGATTAAAACTCACTGGAGCCCTCCCGCTCGCCCTTCGCCCGAGCAATTACACGCAGGGGTCTTCAAACCTGGCCCTTTTATGACTTCTGGACTTCAACTCCCAGAATTCCTCAGCTAAAATGCCTGGCTGAAGAATTCTGGGAGTTGAAGTCCACAAGTCATAAAAGGGCCAAGTTTGAAGACCTCTGAATTACAGTAATCATAACATAGAAGGACCAAACAGAGAGAGAGAGAGAGAGAGAGAGAGAGAGAGAGAGAGAGAGAGAGATAATAATAAAAAAGTCTCACTCTAACTATTAAAGGAGTAAAACCAGCGCGCGCGCCTGCTATTCGTAAATGTTTCATTGCCGCCATCTTCAGAAGGAACTTGCTGATCAATGCGCAGGCGCAATATTAGACCCGCCCCTTTAGAAATTCATCGTGGCCGCCATCTTGGGAAGGGATCGAAGAAAGACGCACAAAGGTTTCTCCGCGTCTATCTCGCTCTCATTGCCTTGCTACTTGGGGGAGGGGGCGGCCACAATACTTCCCGAACGGCTGATTGGTTGTCGAACCACCTTTGCGTCATCAACAAGCTTCCGCGGGCGGGCAAATGGATTTATTTGCATAAGGCTTTCAGATTGGTTGACCCGATACTTTCAGGCAGTATATCCCGGGCCATCATTTGCATGAAGCGCGCAATTTATTTCAGGCTGATTTGGAGAAAATTTGAAAAGTGTTTGAAATTTGAAATTTGTTTCAGCAGATGTGCACGAAGGAAACGGAAAGAGAGGCGGGGAACATCAGTTTCTCTCCCCCTCCTCGTTTTCTTTGCATCTGGGAGGAAGGACTCTTTTTGAAATAATTCAAGATAATAAATAATAAATATATTTAATAAATAAATAAATAATAAATTTTAAGAAAGGGGGAAAAATGGATCCAGGAAACTTCAGACCTATCAGCCTGACCTCAAGAAGATCTTGGAAAAGTTAATCAAGCAACGAATTGGTGAACAATTAGAGCAGGCATGTCAAACTGTTGGCCCATGGGCTGGATGCCTCACACCGAAATCACGCCTTCCCCATGCCTGACCTAGAGGCAAACAAAGTCATTACCAAAAGTCAACATGGGTTTGTCAAAAACAGATCGTGCCAGACAAATCTTATTGCATTCTTTGACCAGGTGACAAAATTAGTGGACCAGAGGAATGTTGTGGATATAATTTACTTGGATTTCAGTAAGGCATTTGATAAAGTAGACCACTTAATAAAGTAGAGAGATGGGGAATTCATCAAATTTGCAGACAACACCAAGCTGGCAGGAATAGCCAACATTCCAGAAGATAGGTTTAAGATACAGAAGGACCTTGACAGACTTGAACATTGGGCGCTATCTAACAAAATGAAATTCAACGGTGAAAAAGGTAAGGTTCTACATTTAGGCAAGAAAAACCAAATGCACAGGTATAGTATAGGTCAGGGGGTGTCAAATTGCCGGCCCATGGGCCAGATGCATCACCAGGAAACTGGACCCACCCCATTGCCAGCAATGGGGAAAAAACTCCAATACGTTGCATGACATCATGTGATGTCGCGAGTTTGACATGTCTGGTATAGGTGGTACCTTGCTCAATAGTAGTAACTGTGAGAGGGATCTTGGAGTCCTAGTGGACAATCACTTAAATATGAGCCAGCAGTGTGCTGCAGCTGCCAAAAAAGCCAACACAGTGCTAGGCTGCATTAACAGAGGGATAGAATCAAGATCATGTGAAGTGTTAATACTACAATGCCCTAGTAAGGCCACACTTGGAATACTGCATCCAGTTTTGGTCACCACGGTGTAAAAAACATGTTGAGACTCTAGAAAGAGTAGATAAAACAGCAACAAAGATGATCAGGGGACTGGAGGCTAAAGCATATAAAGGATGGTTGCTGGAATTGGGTATGTCTACTTTAATGAAGAGAAGGACCTGGGCTGAACTGATAGCAGTATTCTAATATCTTGGGCTGGCACAAAGAAGAGGGAGTCAGGCTATTTTCCAAAGCACCTGAAGGCAGGACAAGAAGCAACGGATAGGAACTAATCAAGGAGAGTGCAATGTTGCTGGGTTAATGACCACGAAGAGACAGCAGGCTCGTAGTTGAGAACCTTTATTTTGTGAGGAATCGGACAGCTGACAGTGTGTTGGGGATGCTCTTTTATACCCCAGCTGGCAGACCCTTGCCCAATCCAGGTAGCGTATTTTCCCGCTGCGGATGCTAGACCCAATCACCAGCGGCCTAGGAGCTGTCAACCGGTTGCCGCGCCTGCGTAGTATCCGGCAGCCACTTTGACAGCTGAGAGCTGTTAAAGCTGCCGTGTGTGCGCCATCCGCTGTCGGCAGCCTTTGACAGCTGGTAGCTGTCAAAGCTGCCGCGTGTGCACTGTCAGTATTTTACCTCATAACCTTTTAACATATTAACGTGGTGTAACTTAACAAGTATAACATCTTAACACATAACGGAGAGACGCAACCTAGAACTAAGGAGAAATTTCCAGACAGTTAGAACAATTAATTAGTCAAACAACATGCCTCCAGAAGTTGTGAAAGCTCCAACATTGGAAGTTTTAAAGAAGAGACTGCACAACCATTTGTCTGAAATGATATAGGGTCTCATGCTTGAATGGGGTTAGACCAGATGACCTCCAAGATCCCTTCCAATTGTTGTTGTTGTTGTTGTTGTTGTTGTTGTTATTGTTGTTATTATTATTATTATTATTATTATTATTATTATTATTATTATTATTATTTAATATTTCAGTTCTGAATTCCCCAGAGAGTGATTCACAAACTAGTCCTTTGATTGTAAGTGTTGTATGAAGCCACCCCATATAATGTCAATCCCCCAAATTGTCTTGAGTCACCCAAGGTTTACTTAATTACAGCTAGTTTATTGAGAAGTCTGGATTATATATAGGTAGTCCTCAACGTACGACCACAATTGAGCCCAAAATTTATGTTGCTAAGCAAGACAGTTGTTAAGTGAGTTTTGCCCCTTTTTACTATCTTTATTGCCACATTTGTTAAGTGAATCACTGCAAACAACTGACTGGCAAAACAACTGACTGGCAAAACAACTGACTGTGTAGCCTTGCCTCCCCCCTCCGGAGCTCGGCGGCAACGGCAACAATGGCAGCAATTGACCGGGTCTAATACCTATTACCTAATCAATACCTAATTTTAATTAATATTGAGTCCCTTATTCTTTAACATCTTACTAACATCTTCCCCATTTGTAAATAATGGCTTACACGGACATGTCTATTAGCTACGAAGTCACTCTTTAATCAATGACTCGTCTCAAGTACTCCATCACTGCCTTATTCGCCCTTAGGGGTTCCCCCTCCTCCTGGATGCGACCCGCCTCACTTACCAATCTACCTCTTGATGAAGGGCCCAATTGTTGGGACCCAGAGAGATGGCTGGGCAGGGATAGGGGCCTCGGTTACAAACCTAATAAGAGGCCCCTGGTTAATTTTCTAGCTAAATGTTTTATGGGGTTAGGGAGAGGGGAGGGTTTAGATTTTCGGTCAGATACCGGGAGGTGTCCACCAACCGCTACTCAGGCCAGGCCTGAGATTGATCACGCTGAGAGGGAGCTTAGACTAGCTACCCTCGGGGCCCCGAAGCGGAGTTTGGGATTACCTATTCCAACGACGGTAGGGAATGGCAGTAGGTGTCCGAACAGAGGACCGCATCAACATCCGGGAGTGCGTCCCCGCTATCTTCAAGCGGTGATGCACTCCGACCCTCTGGTTTCGGCCCGTGGTACCGGGAGCGAAGATAATCAACCACCTGAGCTCAGGCTTGTATATCTTAATGCCAGATCCATAGTCAATAAAGCTCCTCTCATCCGAGATTTGGTTGAGAGTGAACATGCGGATCTGGCCTGCATTACGGAAACCTGGTTAGGACCTGAGGGTGGTGTCCCTTTGGTAGATCTTTGCCCACCAGGTTTCCGGGTGCTACACAGGCCTCGGGCTCAGGGAAGAGGCGGGGGAGTGGCGGTAGCGGTGAGGGAGAACCTGTATCCGCGAGAGGCCACTGTTGTCCAAATAGCCGGGTGTGAGTCTCTCCTCCTTAGATGTGGCCCTAAGGCTCAGTTGGGCTTGCTGCTAGTGTACCTTTCACCTAGTCGCGTAGCAGCAGCCCTGCCCGAGCTTCTTGTCATCCTCTCGGGACTGGTGGTTGAGTTCCCCAAAATTATGATCTTGGGTGACTTCAACTTACCATCCCTGGGGAGATCATCTGAGTTGGCTCGGGAGTTCATGGCTTCCATGACAGCCATGGACCTGACGCAGATAATCCAGGGCCCAACTCATGTAGGAGGACACATGCTCGATTTGATTTTCCTATCTGGACAGTGGTTAGATGATCTGGGTGGGGGCTCTCCAATTGTTACGCCCCTGTCATGGACAGATCATCATCTCCTGCGGCTGACCTTCCGCTTTGCCACTCCCCGTCGTGGGGTTACTGAACCAATGAAATGGTACCGCCCTAGGCGGCTTATGGACCCTGGGCGGTTCCAAACAGCCCTTGGCCCCCCCACCTGCCTCCTTTGCTCATAGCTCGGCCAGTGCCATGGTGGAAGCCTGGGAAAAGGCAGCCACAGAAGCACTCGACCGAGTTGTACCCATGCGGCCCCTGACCCGTTGCAGATCCCAGTGGGCTCCATGGTTTTCTACGGAGCTCCGGGAGATGAAACGGCAGAGACGGGGCCTAGAGAGCTGTTGGAGATCCAGCCGATCCAAATCCGACCGATCGCGACTAAGGTCCTTTACGAGGTCTTATCTCGCGGCGCTAAGGAGGGCAAGGTCTAATTACTTTGCTGCCCTTATCGCGTCCGCAGATAATCGCCCGACCGCCCTGTTTAGGGTGACCCGCTCCCTCCTTAATCTAGAGGTGAAGGAGGATCCCTTGCAGGGTCGTGCTGAGGAATTTAACCAACATCTGCTGGACAAAATCGCTCGGATCCAGACCAGTCTGGATTCCAACTGGGCAGAGTCTGACGATGAGAACATGGACAGTCTTGTTGATGTTATCTGGGAAGAGTTCGATCCTGTGACTCTGGACGAGGTAGAAAAGATCATGAGGAAGCTAAGCTCCACTACATCCTTATTGGACCCGTGCCCCTCCTGGCTGGTCTATTCGGCTCGGGATGGGACACGAGGCTGGATCCATGCAGTGGTAACTGCTTCATTGAAAGAGGGCAGTTTCCCCGCAGCCTTGAAAGAAGCGGTGGTGAGACCCCTCCTCAAAAAGCCTTCCCTGGACCCAGCTGTTTTAAACAACTTTCGCCCGGTCTCCAGCCTTCGCTTTCTTGCGAAGGTTGTTGAGAGCATAGTGGCGCATCAGCTTCCTCTGTTCCTAGAAGATACTGATTATCTAGACCCGTACCAATCGGGTTTCAGGCCCGGACACAGCACGGAGACGGCATTGGTCGCTCTGATGAATGATCTCTGGCGGGCTCGGGACAGGGGTCATTCCTCTGTCCTGGTCCTATTAGACCTCTCTGCGGCTTTTGATACCATCGACCATGGTATCTTACTTCGGCGTCTCAGGAGATTGGGAGTGGGAGGCACTGTTCTTCAGTGGTTCTCCTCCTACCTTCTGGAACGTTCACAGTGGGTGTTGGTGGGTGACCAGAGATTGACCCCGAGGCCTCTCATTTATGGAGTTCCTCAGGGGTCGGTCCTCTCACCTCTCCTGTTTAACATCTATATGAAGCCGCTAGGTGAGATCATCCGTGGTTTTGGAGTGGGTTATCATCAGTATGCTGATGACACCCAGCTTTTCATCTCGACCCCAAACCACATCAGTGATGCCCTTGACGTGATGTCCCGTTGCCTGGAAGCGGTCCGGGAATGGATGGGGAGGAACAGGCTTCAACTCAACCCGGACAAGACTGAATGGCTGTACATACCGGCATGTCAGGATATTCAGAGTATTCCATCCCTTAATATTGGGGGCGAGTTACTGCCCCCCGTAGATAGGGCTCTCAACCTGGGTGTCCTCCTAGATTCACAGCTCTCCTTAGAAGATCACATAGGAGCTGTGACTAGGGGGGCTTTCACTCAGGTTCGTCTGGTGCGCCAGCTACGACCCTATCTGGACCTGGATGCCTTACGTACAGTCACCCATGCACTTGTGACCTCTCGTCTTGACTACTGCAACGCTCTTTACATGGGGCTGCCCTTGAGAATCACTCGGAAGCTTCAGCTGGTACAGAGTGCAGCTGCACGGACGCTTTTGGGGGCTCCCTGATACTCCCATATTACACCTCTGCTTTGTGAGCTGCACTGGCTTCCAGTTGCCTTCCGGGTGAAATTCAAGGTGCTAGTGATGACATACAAAGCCCTACATGGCATGGGTCCGGATTACCTACGGGAGCACCTACTGCCAGCGTCAACACCCCTCCGTCCTGTGCGCTCCCACAGAGAGGGCCTCCTCAGGGTGCCACCGGTCAGAGAATGCCGGCTGGTGACCCCCAGGGGGAGAGCATTCTCGGTGGGTGTGCCAATCCTCTGGAACCGCTTACCAGCCGAAATCCGGATGGCCCCCGACCTTCGCACCTTTCGGCGAGATTTAAAAACCTATCTATTCCAGCAAGCCAGTCTGGCCTGATAGATTTGGGGTTTTATTTGTAGATCTGGGGTTTTATTTGTTTTATTGTTGGTTTATTGTATACTTACTTTGCTCTGTACACCGCCCTGAGTCCTCCGGGAGAAGGGCGGTATATAAAACGAATAAATAAATAAATAAATAAATTGTTAGTAACACGGTTGTTAAGTGAATTGGCATTTCCCCCATTGACTTTGTCAGAAGGTCGCCAAGATGATCACATGACTCTGGGACACTGTAACCATCATAAATAGAAGTCAGTTGCTAACTATCTGAATTTCGATCATGTGATCATGGGGATGGTGCAAAGGTCATAAGTCTGAAAAATGGACATGTCACTTTTTTCAGTGCCGTTGTAACTTCAAATGGTCACTAAGTGAACTGTTGTAAGTTGAGGATTACCTGTACTCTGAATAATTAAATATTCCCATCACTTTGGACATGTTTTCTGGTTTATGTGCCTTTTGTCATGGAATCTAGCTGAAAAAAAAAATAAAGGTAGAATCTGATTAATACATGGATGGGAGACTACTAGGAAAAGCCCAGATCTGTAGTGTATGCTCGGAAAGCAAAACAAAATTGTGGAAGAAGGCAACACCATACTGTTTCCTGTATTGTTTCCAAGAAAACATGTTAAACTCTGGCCATTATAGACACGATCATTAGATGGTAGCAAAGAACTGGAGATTTGTATACTTCTTAAAAAGGTAAAGGTTCCCCCACAATGCGTGCTAGTCGTTTCCAACTCTAGGGTCCAGTGCTCATCTCCATTTCAAAGCCGAAGAGCCAGCGCTTGTCCGAGGACGTCTCCGTGGTCATGTGGCCGGCATGACTAGACGCCAAAGGCACACAGAACGCTGTTACCTTCCCACTGTATTGGTCCCTATTTTTCTACTTGCATTTTTATGTGCTTTCGAACTGCTAGGTTGGCAGAAGCTGGGACAAGTAACAGGCGCTCACTCTGTTACTTCTTAGTTGTCCCCTAAATATTTGCAGCCATGATAAAGACTATCTGCCTGATCTCCTCTTAAAAGTCTGTTCCCATGAACACAATTAATCCTCTTGGTTAAAAACCTAGTAACTGCCTTCACACAACATGCTATCCTGGGTTATGCTTCACAGTAGTTCACCTTTTGTGGTTTTGTGGATTGTAGGAAATTGAGTGAACAGAGTAGATCAACGCGTTGTGCAAAACCAGAAAAATGGCTAATGCAGTATCAAGGTTAAGCCTGTGTACATGTAAGTTATGCTTTTGGAAGGAGGAGGTTTGGATGGCAAAGGGAGAGGAATTCAGATTGAAAACCAGATTTGACCCAATGGGCTGCACCATCTGCTTTCCCAAAGCGATTGCATACCGAAAGCATTGGAGGAGGTTGATGTAATCTGTTACTGTGGAATCTGCCCGTGCAATTAATTTGGCAAGCAGCTGCTTGAGTGAGTTATTTGCCAAGACTTAACCATCTGGAACTGAACAAAATCATGACCTCTCAAACCATAAAAACAATCTATGACACGAGCAGTTTAGAATTCCTGGTATGTGCATACAGCTAGAAAAATAAAAAAAGGTTTGTTTTTCCTCCAATTATGCTTCTTATAATAGCTATTTTGTCTCAGAAAAAAAGAGGGACACAACCATTTCCATTATCTTATTTTATCAAAGATGCAAACAAAACTCTGCTAAATGGCTATTGCAACTTCCCTATAGCTGAACCTTAACTTTTGTGTCCAAAAGTAAGTCTGTATAATATTGTGTGGATTTATATGTAGGGATCCATCAAAGAGGGCTTTCAGAAACAGGCAAGACAATAATTAAGCATCTAGATGGGTGGGGGCAGTTTCGGTAGAACCTCTTTTGTTGTTCCAATAAATTGAGTAAAGCAGACATGTCAAACTCACGATGTCACATGAGCTATCGGAACTTTTTCCCCATTGCCAGCAATGGGGTGGGCGCAGTTTCAAAGCTCCGCCTCTTTGGGACATGCATTGTGATATCACTTACCCAGTGGTAGGATTCAGCCAGTTCGCACCACTTCAGCAGAACCGGTAGCTAACTTTTTGTTGCCCAGGCCCAGAATGGACCTATGGGAAGCAGCATCCACATAGAGAAATGGTTGTTCACATATTTGAATCCCACTACTGCACTTACATATTAAAGGGGAGGAGCTGCAATGCAATGCTGCTTTTGTCGCGTGGATGAATTCTCTACAAATCTAGTGAAACTCAGAATTGGGAAACCTGTAGGGGTTTTTTGGGGGGTGGTTCAGCCGCATCCCAAACAGACTATTTAATTCTGGAACCCATCATCATGAACAATAGAATAGATTTTAGGAGTTTTTCTTATCTGCAGGGGTCATGATTCTCATAGTCAGATGTTATTCGTGAAAGGATGTCTGTAAATATTGGGGAGATGATTAAGTGTCCTTGAATCCCTCTGGACAGAGATGGACTCATCCTGAGAGAAGTGTTTTCCTATATGGTGCACAGCCTATCTTGCATACATTTCATTTTTTTCCAAGCTAAACTACTATTATGAACTGCAGTGTCCCTAATGCCATCTATGGCTGGTAGGCTGCATAGTGTAGTGGGTGCTATATTACAAGTTTCACCTAAATTGAACACCAATAAAATGACTCTGATCCAAATGAGTGAGCCTATGTGGAAAGTTCTATATTATATATCAGATCAGTTGGACCAATTGATATCATCCGGATCAATTTGGCATGTCTTTTTGAAATATTAATTCAGAGGTGTACATTTGAGTATGATGGTTCAACCTAAATTGTCAATTCCATCCAGAAGTCGAATTTCAGTTCAGTTCAGAACCTGGAACTTTGCAGAGTCACCTGGCCTGCCAGATTCATTATATCATGAGTTTATAAAGTGTTGTATCACAATATGATATAGGTACAAAAGCAAAGCGAGGATTATGCATTGCATTGCGGTGACTCTATGAAATAACCCAACTGCCCAAAATGTACTGCTGTAGTTTTGACCGGGTGAACTCTACATGAAGTTGCTCTCTTCAAAATGGACAGGCCAGCCAGAAGAGTCACAGTTGATCAGAATTTGTCGCTGTCCTGTCTGAGACGAATAATGACACTGGCCTTGTGACATTCTCTGCAGGTTGCAGGTGGTGACAGAGAAGATGGCTTTGCTAAGCCGTAAAGCTCTCCGATAATGGGTCCCAGCCCAGCTGCAGATGTCCTTCAGCTGGTTGTCAGGAGCATGGACAAAAGTGTTGGTGGTCTTGCAGGGCCTGGTCATGCCCCTTTGTAGCATCATAACCATACAGTAATCCTGCCCTCCAACTTTGGTCTGGGGGAAGTCTTGGTGCTCCCTTAGAAACTTCTTGTGCCGAGGATTCTCAGAGAAGGTTTGGTTTGGAATCATACAAGATGCCATCATCAGGAAGAACATCATAGAGCCCCATTTCTTCAGAACTGGAAGCATAGCTGATGTCAGGTGGACCTGAAACCAGAGAAGAAAAGGATGAGGATTAGGAAGGAGCTGCCTAATTTGTGACTAGCTAAAATAAAAACATTTCAAACAACCGTCCTTGAGACCTTCAACATGGCTGGTCATATCCCACTATAGCAGTGTTTTTTATTTTATTTTAATTCCATTTATATCCCGCCCTTCTCCGAAGACTCAGGGCAGCTTACAAGCTTAGCAGTAGCCTTCATTCTATGTATATGCCTGCTTGTTAGGGCTTTCACACACACCCCAAGCAGCATTATTACAAAGTCAGCTTAATTGCCCCCAACAATCTGGGTCCTCATTGTACCTACCTCGGAAGGATGGAAGGCTGAGTCAACCTTGAGCCTGGTGGGACTCGAACCTGCACTAATTGCAGGCAGCTGGTGTTACTTAAGGAGGCATTAGCCCACTGCTCCACCAAGGCCATCATGTTAATAATAATAAACCTTTATTGTCAAAGTACAACATGTGTACATTGAGATTAGCTGAGCCTCCCCCCCCCCGTGCTCTCTCCCCCCAATACACAGTGACAACAAACCCTCCATCCCACCACACCATGTGAACCAACTACACCACACACCGGCCTCCCAAGTCAATTCTGCATAAGATTATGTCCCGTTTAAAAGCCTAACAGCCCACGGATAACAGCTATTTTTCAACCTGTTGGTACGGCTGGCTATGTTCCTATATCTCCTACCGGATGGTAGGAGAGTAAAGAGATACCATCCAGAGTGTGAGTCATCCCTGAGAATCTTCCATCTGATAGGAGAACATTTGTGCAGATCAAAGATTAAAGGATACTTGTGCTTTCTTTAATATTTATAGTTTTCTGAGATAATAAGCATGAATTAGTTTCCGGCACTGGGAAAAATGTCTGCTAATTTTGGGAGAAGTTTTATGGTCTTTCCCAAAGTTGGTGCCTTCTGGATATTTTGAAGGTTAACTCATAGAACATAGAGTCATTGAAGTGTGAAGTCAGAAGAGACAAGATTTATCTTCTTTAGACTGAACATCCTCAGTTCCTCCATAATTCCAAGACATGATAACATCTGGAAGGAAGCCACTTGAAAATAAGGATTTATATATGCAATAGAATAAAGTCTGAACTGGGTGACCTCTATTTTAGAACGTGATAGCAGAAGACTCTTTTTAAAATAATTCCACTGTATGTCTACGAAGATTATCAGTCATCCCGCTCATAATTGTCTCAAAAGTGCTTTTTTTTTTCTTTTTAAAGGCACCTGGACTGTTTTTTGAGGAAGAAGAAGAAGTTTCACTTCTTATCCAAGAAGCTTCAGCACTTGTCACAACCGATGAAACTTTTTGGATGAGAAGCGAAACATCTTTTTCTTCTTCCACTATATAAATATCCATCAGGTAGCAGCATTTAATTCATTTTGACCATTTTTGAAAAACTAAGAAGCGTCAGACCCTGTTAGTGCAGAGTGAAGACCATCAGGAAATGCTAAAGCTAGTAACCGTAGTGGTAAGTAGAAACAAACACACAAAAAGCACTGTGGTAAAGAACTTTGGTACAGGTAGTCCTCAACTTACAACCATAACTGAGCCCCACATTTCCATTCCTGAGCAAGACGTTTGTTAAGTGAATTTTGTCCCATTTTATGACCTTTCTTGTCACACTTAATAATTGAATCACTGCAGTTATTAAGTTAGTAACACGGTTGTTAAGTGAGTCGGGCTTCTCCCATTGACTTTGCTTGTCAAAAGGTCGAAAAAGGTGATCACATGACCGAGGGACAATACAACTGTCATAAATATGAGTCAGTTGCCAAGTGTCTGAACTTTGATTACGTAACCGTGGGGATGCTGCAACAGTAAAAAGCAGTCATAAGTCAGTTGTTTCAATTCCGTTGTAACTTTGAATGGTCACTAAATAAATTTGTCGTGGTTCCGATAGATGAGACCAGAAGAAAATAATAACTCTGAGGCAATTGCATTCCTCAAAGAATACTTTTAATGGCTACACAGTATCTGCATGTTCAAAGGTGAAGCCAAGACTGAAGGTTCCCTCCCCCCCCCAAGGTTACAAAGTAACCAGTTGAACTTCCCACCCCTATAATATGTCATAAATCACAATCTCCAATTATCTACTTTGGCGGGCTTTCTAACGGAAACCCCAGCCCGCCAAAACCTAGGTAGCTTGACCTTGGTTTCCACAGGAAAATATTTGTTATGACTAAACTAAGAGAACACATCACCCTCCTCCCATTGCTGTGGCAACTGAAAGTGAGCCGAAGATGGCTGTGGCCAGGATCTTTTGAAGGTTTGACAGAATTGTTGTAAGTTGAGAATTACCTGTATCCACATGTTTGAGTGGTCAACTGAAGGTTATCAATAAATGGACACTTGGCTCTGCCAACTTTCCTGGGTCTCACTGAGCGGCATGTTTCACAGCCTGATGATCTTCACCCTGCTTTTTACCTTTTAGCACAAATGTCTTTCTAATGTAATTCTTGTTTATGTCTGTCTTTTTCTGAAGTAGTATTTTTATATGGTTTTTAAATTTTTGATTGTATACTGCCCTGAGTCACTGCCCTGAGTCACCCTGAGTCAGTGAAATGGGCGATATCTAAATGTTACAAATAAACTGAATTTGAGTTTAAAGTGTCTAACTTCGGGGCACGGGCTGTGCAAAGTAGAAAAAGAGCAAACCAGGGTGAAAAAGATAGCTTCACCTATTTTATTTCTTGCATAGTATTTCTTAGGCACTTGAAAACCAGGAAGGCTACTTTAATAGTACCAATTTCTTTTGACACAGTGAATGACTACAGTGAACACAGAACGTAGCTCGCGCTGATGGAAGAGATCTCATGTCCACTTTTCTGTCAGATTCATCCAAAAACAACTTACAAACTAGTACTGTGCATGCTTGGTTGGGCATCAACCCTTGCAAAATTAGTTGCAAAAGTCCTGCTTTTAAATTAACACTGTTGCAGTAAAGCCAAGAAGAAGTCATTTACCAAAAGTGCAAAAAAAAATGTCTTTAGCATGCAAAGTACTATCTTTGAATGCAAGGTGCATGTTTTGAGGAGAACAATCTTAGGATAGCAACCAGTTTCTATGACATTTCTCCTGGGTGCCCTGATCCATTTTTGGTACACAACAAGTCTGCCCTTGCATTTTCCTCATTAACATTTTATTATAGTCTTAAACTAAGAGTCAAATGTTAGAGTTATTTGTATATAAAAAGAAGTCAGAAGTCATTCTTTGTATCTATTTGTTTTTTTCTTTTCTTTGTACTTTTTAAACATTTCTATCCTTATTCTTTTTTTTACTCTTTATTGTTTATCTTAACTGTTCGCTTATGCTTTGTAAAATTAATAAAATTATATGATGGAACAAGTGTTTTCCTGAAAGGGCTCCCCTTTAGATGCCTCGTGGTGATTAATACTAGATGACAACAGTGAACAAACACTTAGCTTGTCATGAAGCAGAAACAGATGGGAAAGCAGGGATTTTTTTTTAAAGTTATTTGATTAACGAGAGTCCTTAGTGCTCTCTGAGCTTGGTTGTTTTCCTGTAGACGTTTCATTACCAAACTAGGTAACATCAGTCCACTGATGATGTTACCTAATGTGAGTAATGAAACATCTGCAAGAAAACAACCAAGCTTAGAGAACACCACTTCAACCCTGAGCTACAAATATTCCCCTTTATTAATCAAATAATTGCAATTGATTAATTGCAATGTTTAGCCTTCCTTTCATCCATTTGCTCCCCTCAACAGCATCCCTGTGTGATGGGTGGGACTGAGATAGGAATTTGCCCAAATTAAGCTGCCAAGCTCCTGTGTTGAGGGAAGCGCAGAATTGGAGTTTCCCCATTGCTGGTCCACAGCTTAACCACAACAGGACCCTGGCCTGCTTGGTGGACTAGACAGAAGAGATGTTTTTTTTCCAAAAAGTGTTGCATGGATACAGTTGCCATCTCCAGCTGCAAACAGCTGGTGAGCACGAGAAATAGCCACAAAGAAAGAGGTGAAACTCTCAAGACTTTGCAGCCATCTCTTCTTTATGTGCATTGGGCTGTGTTTTTAATCTTGTTCTTTCTCCTGAATGCTTGAGCTGCCCAGGGTTGTTTGGGAGTAGGGCAACACCTACATCTAAATAAATAAAATCCCATAACAATGCTCCATTCATTATAAATAGTCTTTCCCTTCCTGCAAGCAAAGAAACTCTGAAACCATAATTGTGTTTCAGGTTTCGTTTCTGTAGGCAGACTCAATGAAACTCGGTTTTAAATATGTGAAACAAAGACTTTTTTTTTGCTTATCATCATCATCTAGCCTAGGGAGTGATGATTTGCAGATCTTCTCTGCCTATCCCTCTAGCCTGCCATGGAAGACTTCCAAGGCTTAGGAACACAAAACATCTGGAGAACATCAGCTCACTTTTTCTTGATTTTGAGTTCTCAGCCTGAAAACATCCCCTGTCCCTCCCCCCCCAAAAGAAATACAGAACTCACCTCCAAGGAATCCACACAATTAGCAGTCAAGTCAAATGATGCTTACATTTTCTATCACTTTCTGCGCCTCTTTATACATCACTTTGCCAAGGGTTGGGGCAAGAGTGCAGTGCTCACTTCGAACTGGACAGAACCAGTGGATGACATGTGGCTAAAGGAGGAGGAGAATTGGGATTAAGAAGAACAAATTATTCAAGGGTTTCTTTCTTAATCAGTAAACACATCACCATTTTCTGAGTCACAATTTTGTTTTCCGGCATGTGATTCTTGGTTTGTTTGACCTTTCAGCTGATGATGAAGAAATGGGAGCAATGACTCCCTTTTTAAGGAATTAAGTCAATACCTGCTGTTTATGACCAAGACTACATATCGAAAGAAAGGACGCGGTGGCTCAGTGGGTTAGGATGCTGAGCTTGTCGATCAGAAGGTTGGCAGTTTGGCGGGTCGAATCCTGAGTGCCGCGTAGCAGAGTGAGCGCCTGTTACTCGTCCCAGCTTCTGCCAACCTAGCAGTTCAAAAGCACGTAAAAATGCAAGTAGAAAAATGGGGACCACTACGGTGGGAAGGTAACAGCGTTCTGTGCACCTTTGGCGTCCAGTCATGCCAGCCACATGACCATGCAGACGTCCTCGGACAAGCACTGGCTCTTTGGCTTTGAAACGGAGATGAGCACCGGCCCCTAGAGTCGGAAACGACTAGCACGCATGTGAGGTGGAACCTTTACCTTTACCTTTACCTTTACATATCAGAATGGAGAGGTTGAGAATTAAAGGATGTTTATTTGCTTTGCATTTGAATAAAAAGGTATGTAATTTGCATGTCCTTGTGTCTTTTTGAAGCCTCTTTTCTTTTGCCAGTCGAATTTTTCTTCTAATTGTTTTCTGCAATTCATTGTATTTTGCTTTGTTTTTTATTTTTATAAGGTCTTCTTTCATCCATGAGATGAAGAATTTCCTCCATCATCCACTGTTGTTTCTTGTGGTACCCTTCTCTCTGTTTTGAATTTGTTACCTCTGCTATTGCATTTTTAAATTTATTCCAGTTCACTTCTACATCTTCATCATTCAGGTTGTTGGTTTCTCTTAAATGAATTTCTAGTTCTTCTTATACAATGTTTTGGGAAGATTAATTACATATATACATTTGATTTCTTTGGAGCAATGTGAAATATTTTCAGATGTCCATATTCTTTGGATCCACATATTTATTACTTAGGAGAAAGCTTGCTTACAGATGTAGATCATTACACAGTTTATGGATGGTTATGATGATGTATGGTCACCTTTTATTAAAATTATGACTTCACATTCATGTATGCCATGGTGTCCCTCAAGGGAGAGTCAAAAAAGTCAAGAGGGTGGCCATGAGCAGATGATCAAAGATCCACTCTATCTTTAAAGTACACTTTAAAAGGGAAGGAGGGGATTTTTTTTTTGTCAAGGTTGCGGTTCTATTGTAAACATCCCAGCATGTATGGAAATGCATATTCTTTTGTATTGTATTCTTTTTCTCTACCATCTTCTTTCCTTTCTCTTATAGTGTTATAGTGATTTTTTTCCCCTTTGTTCTATTTTATTAAATAAACCATGTTTTTTTTAAAAAAAAAAACAAAACACCAGAATGATTTCCCTAAAACTTCTCAATTCTTTAGTCACATGGAAGGGGACCTGAAAGGGAGGTTGTAAAAGACCACATTTCTACATGAAAACCACTTCTTTGTTGGGATAATTTTGCAACCCATCGAAGAGTAACTACAGCACCTATAAAGCTCCTGATTGATTTCAGCATTTGGCTGTGTGTTCACAGCCTATGTGAATTGGACATGCCTTCAGTGGAAGGCATTCACGTGATTGGAAAAATGTGAGTTTTGTTTCCTTGGCTGGGCTGCTTGCCATCTCAAAAAAATAGGGTTGGGGGGGGGGAGTGAGTTGAATAGGATCTTCCTGTGAAAAAAGGCACAGAGGGAATTCCTGAAGGATAAGCCATTTCAGAGTATTTGTGTCAGGTTGCACAAAAGGATCAGGTGTGGAGTCATCTGGCAACCAGCACTTGGCCTAATTTCAAAGTCTTCTGCAAGAGATCAGGTTAAGCATCTCTCTAGAGTAAAGTTTTCCAAAATATGAGGGTGCCTCCCTTAGGGAGGTGCAGGCAGAGTCTAGAGGAGGTGTGAAGAACCTTCAGTTATACATTATTACAATAAAACCTTCTTTCTCAGTGTTTTTATTGTATTTCTTCATTGTTCATTTGAGTTCATTGTGATATTTGGAATTTTGGGAGAGGTATGTATTAAGATTACACTAAAGGAAGGCCAGATCCTAAAGCTAAAACTCAAATACTTTGGCCACCTAATGAGAAGGAAGGACTCACTGGAGAAGAGCCTCATGCTGGGAAAGGTTGAGGGCAAGAGAAGAAGGGGATGACAGAGAATGAGGTGGCTGGATGGAGTCACTGAAGCAGTAGGCATGAGCTTAAATGGACTCCAGAAGATGGTAGAGGACAGGAAGGCCTGGAGGAACGTTGTCCATAGGGTCGCAATGGGTCGGACATGACTTCGCAGCTAACAACAACAACAAAAGGAAGGCAGAATGTCAAAAAATTTAGGAACCCCTGCTCTACAGCAGGGGTCTTCAAACTTGGCCCTTTTATGACTTGTGGATTTCAACTTCCAGAATTCCTCAGCCAGGCACGCTGACTGAGGAATTCTGGGAGTTGAAGTCCACAAGTCATAAAAGAGCCAAGTTTGAAGACCTCTGTTCTACATTATACAGTACATCAAATCGGTTGGATCAATTGATATCATCTGGATCAATTTGGCATAAGTATGGCCAAATGGGCTGCAAAGAAAACATGACATTCCTAAAAGAATGGCGGGGTCACTTTAGCTCCTTCCCCCAACAGAGGCACATATTTTGAAGGGATTAGACTGAAGATGGCTGCTTTCACACAATTCTGCAGAACAGGATAGATAACCTGTTTAAGGAAGTCTTAAAGAAGATCTTCATTATATACAATTCTCAGCATAAAGTACATGATGGGATTTATTAAGTACATTCTTGACATTCTAGAGTGAATAACTCAAGTGCTGATGATCCTAGCCCTTATCTTAAGAAAGGCACATATTATTCTTTCGGTCAGTTTCCATTGGACTGGTCAATATTTGGTCATAGGTAGAACAGCAACAAACAGGAACAATCCAGTGTAGGCAGGACAGCTTTGGTTTTCACCTCTAATGTTCACCAAGCTTTTGATGCTGCCTTCGGGTCTAGTGTTTGTTTCCTTATCTACTAATTTTGATCCCAAAGATTATGGCTGGGGAAAACCCATTTTCACAGCTCAAGTACCTTTATTATTTCTTGAAATCCATCTGGGTCAAAAAAAAAAAGGGTGAGCAACCTTCTTCAGATGTAGAATCATCACTGGAGCTCCTCTGGTTTGTGAAAACATTTTCACCCATATGCCTTTGTGGTTTGGTTAGGTAATGAGAGATTGCAGAATCTGGAACTCCTTTGAGTTGTGAACATATTTTCTTCCACATTCAATGC
The DNA here is from genome assembly GCF_964194415.1 of Vipera berus. Lineage (NCBI taxonomy): Eukaryota > Metazoa > Chordata > Lepidosauria > Squamata > Viperidae > Vipera > Vipera berus. Next base: position 12,736,001 of record NC_138205.1, on the reverse strand, counting down.
TGGCTTTGTTAGCTAATGAGAGGTTGCATTTTTTTTTCCAAGCCACAAGTCATGCTTGGCTCATGGTAGTTCAACTCAACTGGACAGGAGTTTTGAACATTTTCGTTCAACATCTACCATTTATCCTAACCCACAGATCTAGAAGATAGATAACTTTTATTGTTATTTTTTTTCTGGGAACACACAGAAAATGAAACACATTAAAAATGAAATTCTGATGCCCCGCTCTAAGAAAGAAAATATACACCCATACACATATATCCACACACATATACATATGTTGTATATATAAGGTAAAGGTAAAGGTTCCCCCGCACATGTGTGCCAGTCGTTTCCGACTCTAGGGGCCGGTGCTCATCTCCGTTTCAAAGCCGAAGAGCCAGCCCTTGTCCGAGGACGTCTCCGTGGTCATGTGGCCGGCATGACTAGATGCTAAAGGCGCACGGAACGCTGTTACCTTCCCACCGTATTGGTCCCTATTTTTCTACTTGCATTTTTACATGCTTTCGAACTGCTAGGTTGGCAGAAGCTGGGACGAGTAACAGGCGCTCACTCTGCTACGCGGCACTCGGGATTTGACCCGCCAAACTGCCAACCTTCTGATCAACAAGCTCAGCATCCTAACCCACTGAGCCACCCACCCCCACAGATATGTGTGTGTGTGTGTATTTCACAAGGTTGATACTGTATGGAAAAAAGCTGAGAATGAATCTAGATGTTCTGCTTCGGATACTACGAAGCCTCCCCCCAGAAGGTAACAAGGAAAACAGGTTGTGAAGAATATGTATAGAAAAGATTGAGACTGGCCGGTGGGAGGAAAATGACTTCTATAGCTATGTTTGATATTACCTAGAATACTTTTCTGAATGTAAGATATTCGTGCAGGACATCACTAGAGTGGAAGGGAGTGGTCAACTATAATAAGATGGCACCCATTAAGATTTGTACTTACATGACAAGAACTATGCTTTTTTGTGGACAATGTAAAATAGGTTTCGAGGCTTTATCAGCATCTTGTCTTTTTTGACCCTTCCCTCCAGTGGATGCTTATACTGTGGCAGGACAATTAGCTTTTTCTTTTACACAGAAACATGTGTGTGTGTGTGCTTGTGTGTGCATACACACATACAAATACATTATGTATGCTCAATCCACAGTGGAAAGCAATTTGGATGGGATTCACCCAATTTTCATGTTACTTACTCAGAAATAGTCACTAATATTCATCTCCTCTTGGTTTAATATAAGCAACACTGCTTTCTTTAGTCCATGTTATGTTGAACTATGAACCCTACGGGAATTCTCCCCACTACAGCCTTGTGTTAGGCAATGTTCCTGAGCTCCACCAGATGGCAGGAAAGTGAAATAGAAGATAGTAATGCAGTGGGATGCCCTCTTATTTGGCATATGGTGAGAACTTGACAAAGGAGAAGTAAACATATATACACAGAATCCTCATATTTATGTATGAAACTTCTACGGGAATACAGCAGTGGCCTCATAACTGGATATTCAATTTAGCTATCCAGGTGAGCATTTATGGCAGTTGCTGTGTGCAGATCTAGAGGATCAGAGAATGCACGTGTTAAGCAATCTTGCACAATATGTTTAACAGTTTGCATAACAGCACCACAGTTGCAACAAGGGGAATCTTTCCATTCCCACCACTACAGGGTAGAGGCACTTCTTCCAGTATTACACACCTAATTCTGGTCAGTTTTAACCAGACAGAGCAAGGCAGGTTAAAACCAGGTGATGGGCAGTGCAGAAGGTACCATTCCTCTCTCCAGGCATTCTTGGGTTAACCTGGGTAGATATTGTGAATATCTGTTTTCTCTGCTGGTTTAAGGGGTTTCAAAAAAATAGTGGTGCCCTCTAGTGACACTCTAGTATGTTTGCAGCCCAGATCTGTAGCCCTACTTTTAAATAATCACATGGTTTCCCTATTACACCTTTTGCAAACATTCAGCTCATTTCTGAAGTCTAAATCTAAGGGGTTAGATACACTATGACAATCATAGTGAATAAGATGTCCTAAGTCATTCAAAGAGAATATTAAAATGCATTTAACAACATTCCTAATGGGTCTCATGTCCATTGCCTAACACAAGAGGCATTTCTAAAACTTTTGGGACTGGCAAAATAATAAAGGAGCAGCAGATGAAAAATGTCATTCGTTTTGAAATAACAACAATAGTAGTAGACATAATATAATGCCATTCTGTATGTAAACAATGACTTTATTGCATGAAGCTACTAAAGACATTCAGGCATAAACTATGAAATACATATTTTCCACATTCCATCAATCCCAGAAATAATAATATACAGTTTCATTCTTGATTTTTCCATCAAACGATTTGTGATCGAGGTGAAAACTCCCAAGACATAACAGCTTACAGAAACTTTCGGTGATCAGGAATCAGTCTGAGCAAGAAAGGGCTCAGAAATTCAATTCTCTTTAAAAAATATTTTTTAAGAAAATTATTTTTGAAAGAAAATTGCCTTAAATTTTAATTTAATTTGAAAATTAAAATTAATTTTTTATTTACTTAATATATTTTAATTGAATTAATGTAAAATTAATTTAATTCTAATTTAATTTATACTTTTTATATTTTATATTTATAAAAGAAATTCAGACCACCTCTGTTTCTCCAAGTGCCTAAAATTATTTTTCAATTCAATCAATCAATTTTTATTATGGTCACAGACCAGCATTATGCTTCAAAACACATATCCCTAGGAAGGAAAGCAAATGGTGGCCTCTTTTAAAATGTAAGATGGCCATAGAAAATATTTCCTAGCAAAAAAAAGTGACCTTATAAGGATAATTTGCGTATATAAGACTTTAAATATCATAACTTCTCACATGTCATGTGAGAAGTTTTCCCAGTTTTCTGTGCAGAATTGTTAGTCCTAATTTTCCTCAGAAAGCAGAATAACTGAAAGTATGAGGTTAGAGAAGCTATGTTAGGATTTTGATGGGTACAACAGTAAAATTTTGATTCAAAGCCACTAGAAGGCAGTACAGAACAAAAAAAGAGAGACTGAAATATATTATTGCAATATTTGGGTTCAGTGTTTTATTAGGTGGCAGCAAAAACTTCAGATTGTTATTTTTCAGACCTGGCAGCTTTCAGACATGTAAACCACAACACTTAGAATTCTCCAGCAGATTTTGTGTTTCATTTTGCAGCCATCTTGTGGTCACACAGTCTAGCTGCGGTGACCAAATGCAGGCCTTCCACAGCTCAGATCCCCACAATTGCATTGGGACTACATCTCCCAGAGTTCTTGTCAGCCATGCTGACTGGGAGTCCTGGGAAATCACAGCTCCAAACTATTTGGAGATACCCGGCTTTTCTTAAAACAGTTGGAGAAGAAAACTGAAAGAAGACTTTGAGGGGCTGCCACTGTTATGTCGTGGGTTCTTCGTGCAGGAAAGAAGACGAGGCAAGTGAGTTCAGGAAAGCTCATGGTTTATTGCTTGCAGAATCTAAACTGAGAATTGGGCTGCAACTAGCAGCAATTTCTAGCCTAGCCCCTAGGTGGCAGTCAACTAAACCTTTGCCACCTAAGGACAGCCAATAGCAGCACTGGAGACCTGGAGTCTGGGTTGCTGGAGAGCCGTTAGCTGCTCCAGCTAACCACGTGGTATTACAAGTGAACCCAATACATAACAGCCGCAAAGAAGAGGGCAGGACAAGAAACAATGGTTGGAAAATGATCAAAGAGAGGAGCAATCTGGAATTAAGGAGAAACTTCCTAACAGGCAGGTAAAAAAAAAATGAAAAAAAATGTCAAGAGCAAATTGTAGCTGAAATATACAGCATTGCACTAAAATTAGGACTTGGAATCCTCTTGGCTTCTAAAATAGCTGAAGATATATAATCTCTAACTAGCTACCATGGTCAATGGTATTTCCAATGGTGGTCATCGCTATTTCTAAAGACGTTGTTGGAAATGCACTGGCAGGCCATTTACGCAGGCAACCCGGATCCGCTGGGTGCTAAGCGAGCCCCGGTAGTTACAGGGAGGCTCCGTTCCTCTCCCTGTCAAACGGCAATGGGTGAGCTCAAACAAGCTATTGCTGTCGTAGTAATTTTCACTTGAGTGAGTCCCCTCATTGTTGCAGATGGCATCCACTGCTGTATCTTCCCCATGGATGAAGGTGTTGACAGGTTTACATTTGACGTTCGTCATACCTCTTCGTTGCATCATCAGGTTGCAATAGAGCCTGGCATCCAGTGCATTGGATTTTGCGGCAACATGCTGCCGGTGGAATTTCTCATAACGGGTTTCTCTCTGGGCAAGAGTTGGCAAGGATCCCAGCAGCAATGTGACAAAGAGTACCAATACTGAATAGGTCAACATCTGAGGCATGATGTCAACTCCACCTAAAAGAGAAAAGAACACAAATCATAGAATTGATGTCGGGGTGAGAATTGCACCCCAACTGTCCATTGGCAGAAACCAAGATGATTTTGGATTTTCAGAACTTCTGAAGAGATCTAGATTGGCAAAGGGTGTTGGGTGTGGCCAGTCTAGAGTAAAGAAAAACTAGGGGCGACGTGATAGCAGTATTCCAGTATTCGATGGGCTGCCACAAAGAAGAGGGGCGTCAATTTATTTTCCAAAGCACCAAAGGGCAGAACAAGAAACAATGGATAGAAACTAATCAAGGAGAGAAGCAACCTGGAATAAAGGAGAAACTTCCTAACAGTGGGAACAATTAATCAGTGGAATGGCTTGCCTCCAGAAGTTGTGGGTGCTCCGTCACTGGAGGACTTTAAGAAGAGATTGGACAACCATTTGTCTGAAATGGTATAGGATTTCCTGCTTGAGTAGGGGGTTAGACTAGAAGATCTCTAAGGTACTTCCAGCTCTATTTTGTTTGATTGATTGAAGGTTGGCTATTCCTAAGTGGCTGGATGCAAACCATTGCCATGTTTTCCAGGCATTGGCTGAGCTGCTCCGATATCCATCATCTTAGATGGACATTCGGAAAAAGATTGTTACAAGAGGATAGCTTTTGTGAAGGAAATGAAAATTGTGGAGTATATTTTTTCCCCCTAGAATGCACAGTGGAAAAAACAAAGCTATTGCCAAAAAATTCATCCGATTAAGGTAGTCCTTGACTTACAACAGTTCATTTAATGACTGTTCAAAGTTACAACAGCACTGAAAAAAGTCATGTTTTCACACTTATGATCATTGCAGCCCCACTTCTGTCACGTGATCAAAATCCAGACGCTTAACAACTGACTCATATTTATGACGGTTACAGTGTCCCAGGGTCATGTGATCACCTTTTGTGATCTTCTAACAAGCAAAGTCATTGGGGAAGCCAGATTCATTTAACAACTGTGTTACTAACTTAACAACTGCAGTGATTCATTTAACAACTCTAGCAAGAAAGGTTGTAAAATGGGGCAAAAATCACTTGACAACTGCCTCATTTAGCAATGGAAATTTGGGGCTCAATTGTGATCGTAGGTCAAGGACTACCTATATTAAAAAGAACAGAGGTGATATTAATAATAATAATAAGTTGGAAGGGACCTTGGAGGTCATCTAGTCCAACCCCCTGCGCAGGCAGGAAACCCTATACCATTTCAGACAAATGGCTGTCCAGTCTCTTCTTAAAAACCTCCAGTGTTGGAGCATTCACCACTTCTGGAGGCAGGTTGTTCCACTGGTTAATTGTTCTAACTGTCAGGAAGTTTCTCCTTAGTTCTAGGTTGCTTCTCTCCTTGACTAGTTTCCATATTTTCCTTACTACTATTACTATTTTCCTTACTACTCTACCACTGCAGTACTACTTTAACAACATTTTTATTTTTATTGGCTTTGACATTGTTAAGATAAATGGAGTATTCGCTCATGCACTGCTGACAATTTTGTATCAAGAGTAACGCTGAGTTGGAAGGGAGAGAAGAGAAAGTAGGCCAAAGATTTTTTTTTTAAAAAAGATATAAGTAAGGATTTTTTGTATTTATCTTCCCCCTTTTACCCACCATGCCTCAGAGAAAGTCTTTAGACATTTTAGGAACTCACCTGAAACTCTGAGGCTGGATCACTCCTCCTTTTGATTTTTCTCCGTTGCTTTGCCGGGGGAAAAAAGCACGCACAGCTTTCTCTGTGAGCTGGGTTTTCTCCTTTGTAGAACTGGGTGGAGACAAGGAGAAGGAAGAAAACAAGTTCCAGAAATATCCTAAACTGCCAAAATGTTTTGCAATTCGGCCTCTTTTGGAAAGGCGAGACCATCAAAAGGGGAACCTGGTTCTAAAAAAGGCCGATTTCTTTCTTTCTTTAATCTTCCTTGATGTGTTGCGATTTTAATTCTGCATAAAGTAAATTAGGTAGTAAGCTAGCCTGATGTGCAGCTGACAGAGTTCAAGTTAAAGAAAACATGTTAATTTAACTCCCCCCCCTCTCTTAACAATGAGAAGAAAAAAACATGTGGAAGTGATTTAGTGAGTCAGGAAAAAATAAAACTGAAACAACTTGTTACTTAACAGTTGTTATGTGCCAATTTTAGGAGGACTGCTGCAAAGGGGGCTTGTATACAGCTAACATTGAGAAAAATATGTCTCAGCTGTATCTTTGGATGAAAATAAAAATAAGTCTGCATAGCAGACAAAGGTGATCATATTTATTTATTTATTTATTTATTTATTTATTTATTTATTTATTTATTTATTTATTTATTTATTTATTTATTATTTTTTATTTATTTATTTATTATGGGACTTATATGCCGCCCTATCTCCCAGAGGACTCAGGGCGGCATATAACAACAATAAAAAACCAACAGTACAACAGTTAAGAAAAAATTAAATAACAGCCCCAAATATTAATTACACAGTTAAAATTAAAACTTTTAAAAACCCATCATCAATCCAGGTCAGCCTGATGGAAGAGAAAAGTTTTAAGGTTGCGGCGAAAGGACCGGAGGTCCGGGGCCATCCGAAGCTCAAGGGGGAGCTGATTCCAAAGGGCTGGCGCTCCCACAGAGAAGGCCCTCCCCCTGGGGGTCGCCAGCCGACATTGTCTGGCCGACGGCACCCTGAGGAGGCCCTCTCTGGGTGAGCGCACTGGGCGATGGGAAGTCGTCCCCGGCAGCAGACGGTCCTGCAGATATCCTGGGCCTAAGCCATGTAGGTCTTTAAAGGTAAGTACCAGCACCATATGACCCCAGGTTCATATCATAAATATGAACCAGCTGCCAAACATCTCAGGTTTGATCACATGATAATGGGGATGCTTCAATGGTCGTAAATGTGAAAACAGTCATAAGTCACTTTTTCAGTGCCGTTGTAATTTTGAATGGTCACCAAACAAATGGTTGCAAGTCAAGGACTACCTGTAATGGTTAACAAGAGATGATGTTACAATTTTATTATGACATTATGTTTATGTCCTGTGGAATGCTTAGCAGCCTTCTTAGAGAGCTAATATGTAGTCAGCACATTATATAAGCCTAGCGGGGGTGGTTAGCCCTTAGTTTGCTGCTTGCCCAAAGCAACAGGGTTAATTTAATTTTGTGTGGTTTAGGGTACAGGTGAGCCTCTGCGTAAACACTGTGCCTATGTGTGGGGATAGCCAAGCTGGAACAGAAGCAAACTAGAAAATGGTTCAAAACTCTGCATAAAGAATGAAACTTTGGCAGCTATGTGCCTCTTCATTTCAACTTGCCATTAGAATAAGTGGGGGGGGGCATTGCTTTAGAATTGGTTAGATGGAGAAATGAAACCTCTATAATTCCGCTGAAGACCATGAAAGCTTGAAACCTTTCCAAGGACACTGCAGCAGGTGTGGAGAGGAAGCAGATGGTGCCCACAACAAAGTGAAATTGTTTACATGATTTATGTGAGAGGGTGGGGGTTTGGCTGGAAAAATTATTGTTTAATTCTGTGTACTGGTGCCTGGGAACCTCAGAGTTAGTTTTGCTTTGACATGACCATCCGTGTATTCAATAAACAGCAATATTTTCAGAAACGGAATGAAACTGGACTTTTATTTGAATTCTCGAGCTGAATGTTGACACCCTGTTTATTTAGTTCTATCCCCTTCCCCTACAGCTACACCACAGAGGTGATATTTGATGAAATGTGGTACAGAGCTGGATCCTCCATAACCTTTTTAAGGGTATATCTAATACTTATGCAGATCATCCTATTGTCTGGCAAGATTCCTATCTTGAGCAACAATGAAGAAACTACCCCAAAGTAACTCCTTGAAGTAACTGCCCAAAGAGCAAAAAGGCAGCTCGGCCTGGAGTCCTTGATATGCAGGAAGAGAGCTAGGGTGGATGTTCTCTAACCTTTTTCAGGATATATATAATTCCGGTGCAGATTTGTGCTTTAATTTGACAAAATCCCTGTCTGTAAGTGAGCAGTACTAAAGAAACTATTCTAAGGAGCTACTTGTGTTGCTCTTGGTTCTTTGCACCTGACATGATACAAGGAAAAAAGGCAGTGGTGGGATTAGCCAGTTCGCACCAGTTCGGCAAACCCAGTAGCTAATTTTTTTTGTTGCCCAGGCCCAGAATGGACCTCTGGAAGCAGCATCCACACAGAAAACTGGTTATTCACCTATTTGAATCCCACCACTGAAAAAAGGAGTTAAAATAGGTAAATCTTTCCCAGTTCTGTTTCCAATGGTGTCAGCCATTTTGATATTTGAGTGGCTTTGTTAGATAGCTACCAGATCTAGGATTTCCTGACACTGGTTCACCAGGGCTTGTGTCAATATAGCTAAAGCATATTAATTGTTGTACAATTTTTTCCTTCTAATGGTCGGTTTTGTGTCCCTTCCAAGTAAAGAATCTAGAGATACATCAGGCTGCTGTCTTGTTTCAGAAGAGACATTCAGATTTAAAAGAAAGAATAAAACTTGATGGCCACCACAAACAGCATCCTGATGTGTTCAGAAACAATGAATCAAGAATTATTTAAGAAGAGCAGAAATTTTAGTCAGCTTAATGCAGGATGAATCTGGTCATCCCTTCTTTGAAAAAAGCAAAAGTATTTAAAAAGAAATGAGGCCATACAAACAACAAAGATATGATGCAACTTTCTGGGTTTTTTTATTCATTTGTTTACAAGCATATAGTGTAGGGATTGTTGTAGGCTTACATAAGTTTTTAGGATATTCAGATTTATGGTTTTGTACTATCTAAAAGGTAAAGAGACAATAAAGCAGAGAAAATATCTAGGAAGGTTACAATGGCAGCCGTGTTGCACAGATCGTGAAAAAGCCTGCAGGAAATGAGCCACAGGATCAGAAGAAAATGAGATATTTTCCATGGAAGAGCATCCATCTTGAAGGAGACACTATCTGATCCACTCAGATCCTCTTAAAATACTGTTAAATCTGACCTTCCTCATAGTGCACAGGTGATCCATTCTCACAAGCGATGACAATATATCTAGGCGAAGTGTTTTCCCTGTATTCACAAGGAGGGAGGATAGAGGATCCTCTCATTTTGCAGGTAGTGACCCGGAACTGCCGCAGGCTCCGCCGCAGACTGTTTCCAAAAGGTGTTCCTTCTCTTCCACACACAGCAGTGATTCTGTTCTTTGTGTCATGGATAAAGGTATTCAAAGGCTTGCAATTGGGGATGGTCATATCTCGGCTTTGCATCATTGCATTACAGTAACTTCTGCGCAGATTGCTTTTGGGGTTATCGTAGTGCTGCCTCAGGAAGGTTGAATAATCAGCAGCAAAGGTTCCCAGCATCATGATAACAGTCAGGACTATGAAGAGCCCAAGGCCAAATCCCTTGAACAGCATGATCAGCTCTGCCACGGAAAAAAAGGGAGAAGATGTATAAATATCTCCACCTGACAAGAGTCATTGAAATATCTAGCACTGAAATGGACCTTTCTATTTTTGCATATATGGAAAATATTTGACATCTATTTATTTATTTATTTATTTATTTATTATTTTTTTATTTTAATTCCATTTTATATCCCGCCCTTCTCCGAAGACTCAGGGCGGCTTACAAGCTTAGCAGTAGCCTTCATTCTATGTATATGCCTGCTTATTAGGGCTTTCACACACACCCCAAGCGGCATTATTACAAAGTCAGCTTAATTGCCCCCAACAATCTGGGTCCTCATTTTACCTACCTCGGAAGGATGGAAGGCTGAGTCAACCTTGAGCCTGGTGGGATGCGAACCTGCACTAATTGCAGGCAGCTGGTCTTACTTAAGGAGGCATTAGCCCACTGCTCCACCAAGGCTCTAGAAGGCATCTCAGACTGACAAGCAGTAGTGTCAGACATGCCCCAGCCTGGCCCTCAGGAAAGTAATATTCTTGAGTCCATTGAGTTGAATCAAAATAATTTTTACTGACAGAAACTGGATGCAGTAAAGTCAGGAAGAATCTGAAGGTCCCATGGAAATCATAAAGCAATTATTTCAGTTTCCCAATCCCAAACCCCCTAACCAGTCCACCAGCAGCCAATGTGAAGCCGAGAAGATGATTTGAGAATGCCGAGATGCTAAGCAGATAACAGTCCATGCTCAGGACTCAATGGCCTTGGAACCTGGCAAAAACTGGCTTAGAAGGAGTCCGTCCCATCTATGAAGACAGCCTCCTTCCCTAATTCCTGAGCAAAGAGCAGAAACAAAAAAACCTAAGGAAAATGGCAGGACACCAGAATACGAATGGTAGACCTGACAAGTAGTTGACATTTGAAATAAATTTCGAACACTGGGTATAGTTCAGAGATAATCTTTAGTGAAATATACATTTAAATCCCTGCAAGAACTCCTAAAAGGGACGCAGTGGCTCAGTGGGTTAGGATGCTGAGCTTGTCGATCAGAAGGTTGGCAGTTTGGCGGGTCTAATCCCGAGTGCCGCATAATAGAGTGAGCGCCTGTTACTTGTCCCAGCTTCTGCCAACCTAGCAGTTCGAAAGCATGTAAAAATGCAAGTAGAAAAATAGGGACCACTACGGTGGGAACGTAACAGCGTTCCATGCACCTTTGGCATCTAGTCATGCCAGCCACATGACCACGGAGACGTCCTTGGACAAGTGTTGGCTCTTCGGCTTTGAAACAGAGATGAGCACCGTCCCCTAGAGTCGGAAACGACTAGCACGCATGTGCGGGGGAACCTTTACCTTTACCTTTTAAGAACTCCTAAGGGATATTAGGTAGGGACAGAATTTGTTTCAGAATTTGCCCAGGGATTTTCTAAGGAGGCTACACTCTTTGCAGTTGAAACAAGCAACTGAAAGTTTTCCAGACTCTCATATTCAGACAATCTACATTAGTTTCAGAGCTGACTTCTCTCACTGATGAATAGAAGGGCTCTTCACACATCCTTGAATTGGCAAAAATGTCTACCAATGTAATATTGTAATGGTATGTGGGAATGGCCTTGGGAGACAGAAGAAAGAACCACAGGCCAGGCAATGGTCAGGTAAGAGGCAGCTGAGCTGGCAGAAGGAATTTCTCAGAAGGGACCCGCCCTACTTTCTTGGACCGCAGAGATGACAAGGGAGAAATGTGCTTTCAGACTAATGCTGACTAGGCCAGCATCTGAGATATAATTTCAAATACACCTCTAAGAGAAAAGAAGAGAAATACAGATCTTAGAAGCTATATAAGACTGACACTTGCGGGGACTTCCGCTGGCGGCGCGGCGCTGAAGACAGCCTCCCCTGGCTGCCCGCGGCTCAGCTGTTTGTTTTTTTGCCCGAAACAGCGCCGATCAGCTGTTCGGGCGAAATTGAAGCCCCCTCCTCGGGAGAAGAGGAGGGGGTGAGGCCCCAGGTAGGGGTAGAGTTCTCCGAGGCCGCCTGAGCTTTGAGCTTGGGCGGCTGAAGGATCGAACTCCCCCGAAGCCTGGGTTGCTCCCAGCTGGCCGTCGTCTCTGCTCCGAACTTCCTGGAGCAGAGCCAGGCGTCTGCGAACCAGCCCTGCCTGAAGAAAGGACTATGATTTAAAGGAGCAGGCAGAGCGGTACAAGAGGAAAAGGTGAAGAGGACTATTTTACTGTACTCTCTAACTTGTTGGACTTTTTAAACTTTAATTGAAAGTGCGTCATAATTGAGGATTAAAAGATGGCAGCTAAACCTCCCTCTAAAACTCTTCGGAGTGGAGGATCCTCGCCGGTGCAACAATCATCACTACAGGCATTGCACCCTCCTGAAGTGCTGACATCGAAGGATTTGCGAGATGCCTTGGATAAACATGCCCAGGTACTTTTGGAATCAATTAATCAATCAATTGCTGATAAATTTGCACAGATGGAGGAGAAATTGGAGAAATTTGAGGAAAGAATGGAAGAGAGGATGGAACAGAAGTACAGCGTGATGAAGGTAGACATTTTGACTTCAGTGCATAAAGTGGCGGAATGTGTGGAAGATTTAGATGAAAAAGTGGATGATTTGGCTCAAAGGAATGCTATACTAGAAGTAAAAGCACGGGAGAATGAAATTGAAAGAGGCAAGCTGGAAAGGGAGTTAAGCCATGCCCAATATTACCAGATGCAGTTTGCTGTCAGAATTAGAGGCTTAAAAGAGAATGTTAAAGAAGATTTAAAGCAGCTGATCTCTGAGGCTCTCGAAGGGGTATTGAACCAGCCAGCATCTGAAATAAGAGCAGCTATGGATAAAGTGTTTCGGGTGAACTCATGGATTGCCAGACAGAGAAAGTTGCCTAGAGATGTGGTGGTTTATTTTGCAAAGAGAGAAATTAGAGATCAAGTTATACAAGCTGCCTACGATGCTAAGGTTGTGATTGCTGAACAAGAAGTCTTGGTTTTAAAAGAAATTCCTCCAAGGATTTTAAGGGGAAGAAAGGACTATACATTTCTTGTGCAAGAGCTCAAGCAAAGAGATATAAGGTTCAGATGGGAGATTCCAGAGGGGCTGATGGTGATGTATGAAGGTAAAAGGTATAGGCTGACTACTGTGAAACAAGCACGTGATTTCTACAATAATGTCTTAAAAGCAACCCCATTAACGCTCCTGGAAGCTGGAAAGGGATCTGGAGAAGAAGAACAACAAGAGGAGGGAACAGAGGAAAATGGTGCTGGAGGAGATCAAGCTACAATCTCTTTGGATGATCCTAGAGAGCAAAGAGTGACGCGTGCTGCTTTACAACGAGCAAAGAAAATAAAAGAACAAGATCAGCAAAAGTCTTCAGATTCTTCACATCGCATTCATAGCCAAGCTGTGGGAGGAGCACGGCCTAAAGTAACCAGTCCTATCAAAGCTGTGGTCCAAGAGCTTCTCGAGGATATACATGGCAACTAAATTTTTAACCTGGAATGTTAATGGACTAAACTCACCGCAGAAGAGGAAGAAAGTTTTTCAATATTTAAAACAATTTAAGATAGATGTTATATGCCTGCAAGAAACGCATATTAGAGTTTTGGATCAAAAGTATTTATTGAACTCGAGGCTGGGTACGCAATTTGTTGCTTCTGCAGAGAATAAGAAAAATGGAGTGGTTGTTTATGTTAAAAGTGCCTTAACAGCGGACCTAATTGAAGCAGATAAGCATGGAAGATATGTTATGATCGAGCTGTTGTTTGAAGGTAAAAAGACGCTTTTAGTTGGATTATATGCTCCAAATCAACAACAAGCTGACTTTTTTAGTTTACTTCATACAAAGCTTACCCAGTTGGATTATAAATCCTTTATTTTTATGGGGGACTGGAATGGAGTTATGGATGTACAGTTGGATAAGGCTGGAGCCTTTAAACGCATTCCAAGTCACGCTAGACTGCCTAAATCTTTTTTTGAAATGAAGGATGACCTGGAATTGCGAGATATTTGGCGTGAGAGACATTTGCGGGAGAAGGATTATACATTTTATTCTGATAGACACCAATCTTTTTCGAGGATTGATTTTATTTTGTTGACTAATGATCTTCTTTTGAGAACTAAAAAGGTGAAAATCTGCGCAAGAATTATCTCTGATCACAGTCCAGTGTGGTTGGAGATTGATAAGGAAAGAGGAGATAGACGCTCATGGCGCGTAAATGAGAATTTGTTTAGAAATCAGAGAAATGTGGAAGAATGCAAACAGCGGATGAAGGATTTTTTTGAGATGAATATGAATAAGGGTACCTCTATGGATATGGTTTGGGATGCTAGCAAGGCCTATATGAGAGGGGTGTTGATATATATGAATAATAGACATAGACGTGCAGTGGAAACTAGAAGGAAAGAACTGGAGAATGAAATAAAGGAAAAAGAAAAGGCTTTGATTTTGAACCCAGAGGAGGTGAAGATCAAGGAGGCTATTAGACTGTTACGAGGACAATTTGATAAATTAATGGCTGATCAAGTGGCGACCAATCTGCGGTTTGCTAGGCATAATACTTTTTGCAATGCTAATAAGCCAGGCAGATGGTTGGCTTATAGACTGAGGAAAAAACAAAGGGCATCTAATATAGATAAGATTGAGCATAAAGGAAGGGTTGTGTATCAACAGAATCTTATTAAGGATGCCTTTGTGGATTTTTATTCGAAATTATATACTAAAGAGGACATTAATGCAAAAGATATTGATACGTATTTGGAGAAGGCTAGCATCCCGGTTCTTACGCAAGTACAAAAAGAGGGGATTAACCAACTGATTACAGAAGAAGAAATTTTTACAGCTATTAAGGAACTGAAGGTGGATAAAGCACCAGGCACTGATGGCTTGACTGCGGCCTATTATAAAAACTTACAATTAGAGATGATAAAACCGTTAAAGGAACTGTTCCAGACAATCCAGAGGGGGGGAAAGGTGCCCCCGTCTTGGAGAACAGCTTTTATCTCTTTGATTCCGAAGGAAGACCAGGATGCTACTTTAGTTAAAAATTACAGACCGATATCGCTTTTAAATACAGATTATAAGATATTTGCTAAGGTTTTGGCTAATAGACTGATGAGGGTTCTGCAACAGGTGATTCATGGGGACCAAACGGGGTTTATTAGTGGAAGACAAATGAAAACTAATGTGAGACATATAGTTGATGTGTTAGAGTTTTTGGAAAGGCACAACCAGATCTCTGCTGCGCTAATCTTTTTAGATGCTGAAAAGGCTTTTGATCAATTGAACTGGCAATTTTTGTTGAAAGTTTTAGACAAAATGGATTTTGGGGAAAATTTTTTACAACCGATTAGGGCATTATACCAAAAACAAACTGCCCGAATTATAGTTAACAATAGTTTGACAACAGTATGTAATATTGAGAAGGGCACAAGGCAAGGGTGTCCGCTATCGCCCTTGTTATTTATATTAACATTAGAGATATTATTGGTTAAGATTCGGAATTCGGAAAAAATTAAGGGGATACAAGTTGGAGATCAGGATTACAGATTGAGAGCATTTGCAGATGATCTGGTTGTTACAGTGACCCAGCCAGAGAACTCTGTTGTGGACCTGATGGAGATAATAACACAATATGGGAAGGTTTCTGGATTTAAAGTAAATATACAGAAAACTAAAATTTTGGCTAGAAATATGACAGTTTCGCAGAAGGCTCTCCTAGAAGGATTAACTGGATTTGAGATTGTTAAAAGGGTTAAATATTTGGGGGTGATTTTGTCGCCCTCTAATACAAAGCTATATAAAAATAATTATGAAAAGTTATGGGGGAAAATTCAAAAAGAACTGGAGAGTTGGGAAAAATTGCAATTGTCTTTGTTGGGACGGATTGCAGCAGTGAAAATGAATGTCCTGCCCAAATTTTTATTCTTATTTCAAATGATACCGATTCTTAAGAAAGACTCTAACTTGGAGGAATGGCAGCGTGGTATCAATAAATTTGTGTGGGCAGGGAAAAAGCCACGAGTTAAACTTAAGATTATGC
Source organism: Vipera berus (assembly GCF_964194415.1). Lineage (NCBI taxonomy): Eukaryota > Metazoa > Chordata > Lepidosauria > Squamata > Viperidae > Vipera > Vipera berus. The sequence continues at coordinate 12,720,164 of NC_138205.1, read as the reverse complement.
AGGATACTCGTGAGAGAGGTGGCCTTAAAATGCCTAATTTTAAATTATATTATGAAGCTGCTGCACTAGTAGGAATAAGTGATTGGATTAATTTGACACAATCGAGGTTATTAAATCTTGAGGGCCATGATCTGTTGTTTGGCTGGCATGCATATTTGTTGTATGATAAGAAGGTAGATACTGTGTTTAGGATGCATATTTTAAGACAGGCATTGCTGAGAGTTTGGAAGAAGTATAGACATAAGTTAAGCAGCAAGATACCATTGTGGGCAATCCCAAAACACGCAATAGAAAATATACATGCTGGTTTCAAACATGATGAGACTACTTACAAGGAAATTTTAAGTTTGGAAAGGAATATTTGGTGCTTGAAATCATATAGTTTCTTGCGAGAAGAGAAGGTTGTTCAGACTTGGTTTCAATATATTCAGTTACAGGCCAGGTGGAAAGAAGATCAAAAAAATGGATTTGCAACGACTGATGAAAATTTGATAAAGCAAATTAGAAATCAAGGACCAGCACATATTAAACGGATATATCTTGCATTGATAGAGATCGATTCAGAAACAGAGCTTGTTAAGGATTGTATGATAAAATGGGCCCAAAACATTCAGGAAGTTATTACAATGGACACGTGGGAAAAGATCTGGGTGAGGAATGTAAAATTCACTCAAGCTCAAAGTTTAAGAGAGAACTTTTACAAAATGTTTTATAGATGGCATCTAGATCCTAAAAAGCTTGCAAGTATGTATCCGAATTATCAGCCCAAATGTTGGAGGTGTGGTGATGAAGAGGCAACATATTTTCACATATGGTGGACATGTAAAAAGGTCAAGGCTTTTTGGATAAAAGTCTGGTGGAATATGCAGAAGATTTTTAAACGGAGGATAAAGTTTTGTCCGCAATTTTTTTTGTTGGGAATAATTGTTGACGCTACAGTTGTGGACTCTAAGTTGATGTTGAATTTAGTTACGGCAGCAAGACTTTTGATAGGTCAATATTGGAAGAAAGAGGAACTGCCGACTATACAAGAGTGGATTTTAAAGGTTTCCGACTTGGCAGAGATGGCGAAGATTTCGGCCTATTTGAAAGATTACTCGCAAGAACATTATATTATGGAATGGAGAAAATGGATTGAGTTTATCCAGAATAAGTATAGGGTCAAGAAGTTTTATCTAGCATTTGAATAAGTCTTCTTTCGTTTTCGTTTTTCTTTTTTTATTTTGTCTTCTATATATATTTAATAATGCTAAGTTTTGTTTGATCCTATATAAGTTAGAGAGTGATGGATTTTAGAATTTATAGTTGTTAGTATATGGTTGTTTATGATTGCTTTTTTATATATATATACCTTGTATTTAGCTCTGGGAAGTCCGGGGGGGGAGGGGGGTTAGGGGGAGGTGGGGGGGGAGGAGGGAGGGGGGGAGGGGGGGGAAGGGGGGAGGTAGGGAGGGGAGGAGGGAGGGGGAAGGGGGTTTTTTAAAGGAAAACTGTATTTTTAAAACTTTTCAATAAAAAAAAAAAAAGACTGACACTTGCATCTCAAACTACCCATCAGCACAAACCCATATCTAGGTCTTCTGAAGAGACCTAGATTGATGAAAAGTATTTTAGATAAACTTTGATGGTTGGCTATTCCTAAGTGTGCATGCAAACCACTGCCATGTTCTCCAGGCATTGGCTGTGCTGCTGTGATGTCCTGCATCCTAGATGGACATTCAAAAAAGCAGGTTTGGGATGTTGTAATAGGAGAACTTCTGTGAAGGATATGAAAAGTCAGTTTAATGGAGTTAAATTTTCCCTCAAATGGACAATGACAAAAAGGTCAACTATTAAAAAGAACAAAGGCGATGTATTCATTAACTATTTGCTGATGTACTGACAATGTTGTATATGTGTAAGTCTGTGAGTTGGAAGCATGGACAGGTAAAGAGGGCCAAAGACTGAAAAAATAACGACACAAGTAAGGATATTCTATTAATATTTCATCTCTTTCTGTGGACCCTTTAAGGTTAAACTGCACAAAATTGCTTGCCTTAAAAGATTTCTTTTATAAAATATTCTTTTATCAATCTTCAAGAATATATAAAAAAAGCAAGAGCAATAAAACAGTCATCAAAGCAGCAAAGAAAAAAAAGAATCAATAAAAGTAGATACCAAGCACCTTTTGGAACAAATCAAATAAAATCTTCACCTATCGGCTTCTAAAATGATTCACATCAGACACTGTTTGCTTAAATTAAAAATTCCCAGCTTTTAGGAGGGCCTTTAAAGAATCAAATGAATAGGCAGACAAAAGAATGGAAAGGCTGAGTTTGAACATGCTCTCAGGGTTTCAGAGAAAAGAAAAGAGAAGATACATTCCCAGATCTCCTACCAAGAGATCGACAATTCCAAACAGTAGGTAGAAATTATAGGGAAGTAGATTTGAGCCAAACCTGGGAAGTGCATTTAGAGGTCAAAATAGGGAAGGAGCAAGTCCTCTAGAAAAAGTGAAGTGGAAGCTAAAAAGATCCTATTGGAGATCCTACGGAATGGATTGAATGCAATAATCCTAATGCTCCTTCCAATTTTGGTTTTATGATCGTCCATCAAGGTTCATTAGGAGGCTGGCCTAGATGCCTTCAAAAACATTTTCTGTCCCTTCTGATTCTTGATTTTACTTCCCCTTCTACCCATCATGCCTCAAGTAAAATCTTTAGATATTTTAGGAACTCACCTGAAACTCTGGGGCTGTATCAACCCCCCTTTTGATTTTCCTCAGTTGCTTTGCAGAAAAAAAGCAGACACGCTTGTAAGAGAACAACTTTTTCCCTAAATCCTAAGCTGCCAAAATATTTCATAGTTTAGTCTCTTGGGGAAAGGTGGGACTACAAAAGGGAAAGTTTAATGAACAATCAACAGTGCAGAGATGTAGAAGAATAAGCTGATTCTAAAACATTGCTTGTTAACAAGAGCATCCAACTCTTTTTTTGTTGTTCAATCTTCCTTCATACAGTATATTAAGATTTTAACTCTGCAGTAATAAATTAGGTAATAAGATACATACCCTGCCTATGTATCTAGCAATATTAAAGTCAAACAAAAATACAGAATGTGGTAACATTACTCTTTTTTCCCCTAACAATGAAAAAAGAAGAAGATCTGGAAGTGATTAAGTTGGTGGGGAGAAAAATAAAACACTAGCAACTTGTTATTTAAGACAGGTTATGTGTCAATTTTAGGAGGACTGTTGGGGACAGATCCTAGATGGGTCAACCTATTTTCCAAAGCACTGGAAAGGAAGAGAAGAAACAATGGATGGAAATCTCAAAGTGCTTTTTCAAAAGGCAACTGGACTTTGTTTTTCCTTGAAGACATTTCAGTTCTCATCCAAGAAGCGTCTTCAGAACTGAAGACGCTTCTTGGATGAGAAGTGAAATGTCTTCAAGGAAAAACAAAGAAGTCCAGTTGCCTTTTGAAAAAAAATCTTCGTGACAGCTATGACCTGGATGACTGAAACCTTCCACAGTCAATGTATGGAAACTAATCAAGAAGAGAAGCAACCTAGAGCTAAGGAAAAATTATCTAACAGTGGGAACAATTAACCAGTGGAATGGCTTGCCTTCAGAAGTTGTGGGTGATCCATTACTCAAGGCTTTTAAGAAGAGACCTGACAGCATCTCCTGCTTGTACAGGGGGGGTTGGACTAGAAGACCTCTAAGGACCCTTCCAACCCTGTTAGTCTGTTAAGTAATAATGAGAAAAATCTGCTACAAGAAGATTGCATAGAGTAGACCAGGGGTGTCAAACTCAATTTCATTGAGGGCCGCATCAGCATTGCGGTTGCCCTCAGGGGGCCGGGTGGGTATGGCCAGGGTGGGCGTGGCCTACTGGGTGGGCGTGGCTAGACTGCGTATGGCCTACTGGGTGGGCGTGGCCAGCTCTACATCGTTTGCATCAAGGGTGCCTGTGGGGGCCTGGGCAGGAGTGGGCCAGATCTGGGGGTCTCTGGTAGAAGGAGAGTCTCTCGACCAGGGCCAAGGCAGTGGGGGCCGTTCCCTCACTGTTTCCAGGATGGCTTTGCGGGCCGCATGAAACCACTTCGCGGGCCGGATCTGGCCCCCGGGCCTTGTGTTTGACATGTCTGGAGTAGACTAACTGCAAACATTGGCATGAAAAGTAGCAACAATGGTGCGCTGGAAGAATTTGCTGCAAGTAAGAACTGGTAGGATTACAAAATAGACAAATAGAAAATGAAGATGCTAAAATACTCTGAGACTTTAAAATTCAAATGGACAAGCACTTGCCATCTAATACCCTAGATTTTACAAGTGTCCATAACAAAGACAAAAATGTCTGGACGGTGATGCAAAAGCAAGGTGCCTATGAGTGAATTCGGTGCACTGACTCTTCAGCACCTTATTGACGATAAGATGATATACATTAAAGGTGATGTATTTACTTATTATCTACTTTGCCTTTTGTTAATCCTCATAATTGGAAGCCACACCTTTGCCACTAAGTACTTTGATCACTGACAATGCTTGTTTTTAACAAAGATCCATGTTTTCAAGAATCATTTATTTATTAATTTATTTTTTAATTTAATTTCTATACTGCCCTTCTCCCGAAGGACTCAGGGCGGTGTACAGGGCAATAAAAATACAATAAAAATACAATATACAAAAGTTAAAAATAAGATTAAATAGAACTAGCCCATTACAATAAATAATTAAAAATTACTAATTAAAATACCCCAAACCCATTAGACCAGGCCAGCTTGTTCAAATAGGTAAGTTTTCAGATCACGGCGGAAAGAGCGAAGGTCAGGAGCCATCCGGAGCTCAACCGGTAATTGATTCCAAAGGGCTGGCGCGCCCACAGAGAATGCTCTCCCCCTGGGGGCCGCCAGCCGGCACTCTCTGACCGGCGGCATACTGAGGAGGCCCTCTCTGTGGGAGCACACAGGACGAAGGGAAGTAGACGCCGGCAGCAGGTGCTCCCGTAAGTAATCCGGACCCATGCCATTTAGGGCTTTATAGGTCATCACCAGCACCTTGAATCTCACCCGGAAATCAAATCTTGCTCTTGGCCAACTCTTCAGATTTGTACAAATGAGCATTAGGACTTGTTTCCTGAAGGACTTCCACATTGCACTTATTCAGAGGCACTCTGCTCCTCCTCGGGATTTATGTCTTTTTCAGTTGTGGTTTTGGAAGTGATTGTTACGTATTGAGTTCAGGAATGCAGGAAAGGATGCAGGCAGCAGAGTTCGACATAGCAGCTCTTTACTGGTGTGAGAACTGCATTGGGGAATAGGGGTTACCTGTCCCCTTTATATACCTGGCTAGGTACACACCCAACCAATCAGTTTAAACCTCCATTTCCTGCCAAAAACTTATCCCGGCCACAAACAGTTTTGGTCCAGCGCCACCTGGTGGTATCGGCCATGCCGCTGCTTAAGGTGTTCTTTAAACCCATACATAATAGTGATGATAAGTCAACATCATTGCTCAGAGCCAGCTGTGAAATATGTTCATGCAGAAACATGCTCTCCTCCAGAATGTCCTTGCATCGCGTGAACTTCTTTTCTGTTTGAAATTAACCTCTGTCCATGCTCACTACCTCTTGTTGTTGTTTTTTTGGAGGAGGAGGAGGGCGCCACTTGCAGTTCTTTCCTTCTCCCCTCTCACTAACTGGGGGACCATTTATATAACAGGCTTTTTGGGGCAGCAAAACAGAGGTAGATAGAAAGTTGAAAGGATTCTCAGAAAGATCTTGGGATTACAAGGAAGACACTTCGACCAGATACATTGTCATTGCTTGTAGCAATGGATTTCCTGTGCACTATGAGAAAGGTAAAAATCTACCAGTATCTGAAATTGATCTGAGCGGATCAGGTAGTGTCTCCCTCAAGATGGCTGCTCTTCCATGAGAAAGATCTCATTTTCTGCTGAATCTGTGTCTCATTTCCTGTACTCTTTTTCATGATCTGTGCTCAATTGCTACCATCGTAATCTACCTAGATATTTGCCCTGCTTTCATTTTGTCTCTTTACCCTTCAGCCAGCACAAAACTAAATCTCTGACTTATCCTGAACGTTATGTAAGCCAGCACTTACGCCTATATCAAATGGTTTTAAATAAATGAAGGGGAAAAAATAACAAAGTTGCATTATATCTCTGTTGTGTGTATGGCCTCGTTTCGTTTTAAATACTTTCGCTTTTTTTCAAAGAAGTGATGATCTGATTCATCCTGCATTAACCTGACCAAAATTTCTGCTCTTATTAAATAGTTCTTGATTCATTCTCTCTGAACATGTCAGGGTCCTGTTTGTGATGGCTGCCAAATTTTATTTTTTTTCTTTTAAATGTGAATGGCTCTTCTGAAACAACATAGCAGCCTGATGTAGCTGTAGATTTTTACTTGGAATGGATGCAAAACCAACCATCAGAAGGAGAAAATGTAATACCTATAACCAACATGCTTTAGCTGTATTCACACAATACCTGGTGAGCCAGTGTCAGGCAATCCTAGATCTAGTGGCTATCTTAGAAGGACATTCAACTATCACAAAGACTGACATAATTGCAAAAAGAACTGGAGGTCTACCCATCTCCAACCTCTCCTTCCTTCCTTCCTTCCTTCCTTCCTTCCTTCCTTCCTTCCTTCCTTCCTTCCTTCCTTCCTTCCTTCCTTCCTTCCTTCCTTCCTTCCTTTCTTTCTTTCTTTCTTTCTTTCTTTCTTTCTTTCTTTCTTTCTTTCTTTCTTTCTTTGAATCACTTGTATAGTATAGCTGCAGGTGAAGTGGCTGGAATTCTGGAAGTTGTAGTCTACACATTTTAAAGTTGTCAAGATTGAGAAACACTCCTTTAGATCATCTTAGTTAGACCAAAAATGTCTGTCTTTATTCCATTTTCTTAAACCAACACAATGAAGAGACTCATTGAGTTACAACAATAAAACAAAAGATGGGGGATGGCTCTCATAATGAAGGGACATTCTGGAAGAGAGCATATCCGAAGCTTCTCAAGGAGTTTCAGTAACTCCTTCAGTAAATGAACACATCTGAATAGGTGGCAAGGATAAAGATGCAATTTCCAGCATGGTTCTTGAAATATACAGTAGCTAATCTGCACATGTATATTTGTTTGTAAGGAATCACACTTCTAGATTCATATGTAGTTTTAAAGATGCAAATTCTCAAGGGGAATTTTGTAAAAAAGAAAAAGTGTAAGTACTATGTGGGTGGGTCATGTACAGAGCACATGGAGCCTTTTAACCATCAGATGACATTTCTGCAGTCTATCACAGGCTAAAGCAGTGTTTTTTGAAGTTGGCAACATTAAGACATGTGGACTTCAGAATTCCTCAGCCAGCATCTTAGTAATGATATACTGTATACATGATATGTATATTATTATATAATGATATAATGATCATAAAAGCAGGCCTTCTTCCCTCACAAGCTCTGATAATAATAATAAATAATAAATAATAAAACCTTTATTGTCAAAGTACAACATGTGTACATTGAGATTAGCTGAGCCTCCCCCCATGCTCTCTCCCCCCAACACACAGTGACAACAAACCCTCCATCCCACCACACTATGTGAACCAACTACACCACACACCGGCCTCCCAAGTCAATTCTACATAAGATTATGTCCCATTTAAAAGCCTAACAGCCCACGGATAAAAGCTATTTTTCAGCCTGTTGGTACGGCTGGCTATATTCCTATATCTCCTACCGGATGGTAGGAGAGTAAAGAGATACCGTCCAGGGTGTGAGTCACTCTTCCAAGGCAACGACCCCTGGCGATGTCATCCAGTGGTGTCAGGGAACAGCCCACAATGTCTTGTGCTGTGCTCACTACCCTCTGTAATACTTTCCTATCCGCAGCTGTCAGATCAGCATACCAAACCACAATACCATACGAGAGGACGCTTTCTATAGTAGACCGGTAAAAGAGGGTCATTAGCTGTTGTTCTACCCTGTTCTTCCGCAAGACCCTAAGAAAGTGAAGCCTCTGTTGGGCCTTTCTAGCCACCTGAGTTGTGTTAACTTTCCAGGTCAGATCTTCACAGAGGTAGACTCCCAGAAATTTAAAGGAGGAAACTCTCTCTACACAGTTCTCTCCGATGTAAAGTGGGGCAGGTTCCTCCTTTTTTCTCCGGAAGTCTAACACCATCTCTTTCGTCTTGCCGATGTTTAGGTGCAAGTTGTTGATGATATAACGAGATGAAACTGTCTTTAGGTACAAGGTCACAGGAATGAAAATCAAATTACAGATGATGACCCAAAGGGCAACACATTGCACTGGAACCCCACGCTGTATAATATACTTCTTGTACTGCACACACTGATAACTAAGGTGTTATGAAGAAGTTTTCTGCTTTTCTTCTTTGTAGAACTATTTCCATGCTTTTTTCTTTTAACAAAATTCCCCTTGACAATTTGCATCTTTAAGAACACTTACGATTCAGAACTGTGATTCTTTACACAGAAATATACATTTTTTTAAAAAAAATGTTTATATTGGAAACATTTATTTATTCTGGAAATGTTCATTGTCCTGTTCAGTTATGATAGATTTGCAGAGTGTTTGTGTATGGGCATCTTGTTTTCCGATATCAGATGGGATCTCTTCCAGCAGAGATGAACTTTGTGGCGTGTCCGAATTTGCTAATCCCTCTTTTTAAATTCAGATATAGGTTAGAATACCCTGAACATGTTCTGTTCAAACCAGCTATCATTAGAACTGATTGCGTTTGAAGTTTATTTTTTCCAAACCTGGGTCAATAAAGCAGGATCAACACTGCAGATAGGTTTTGTCAAATTATAGCTTCCTTTTCAGGTCTGCCTAATCCCTAAATATATATATATATAATGCAGGAGAAAATTAAGAGAAAAGATTAAGTAAAGCATGTCAGTTTAGGTTTTATCAGCCCCACAGTTCCCCAATCCCCAATCATTTATTCTAGTCACTTTTACCACAGTTTGTGAAAAGGGCAGCAGGTGCAAGAGAAAAATTCATTTACTGCTAGATGACCATTGACTTAAGTCACAATAAAATAGACATCTGGAATTCTCTATTTTTTAAAAAATAACTAAACTTAATCTGCTTTGACTATTTCAGTTTAGTTATGGATGCTGGTTACCAAGATAATATTTGTTTTCTTATACTATTATTCTGGGCTGGCAGTCCTAACACAATAAAATGAAATTTATTCAGTAAAGAACAAAACAAATCTTTTTGAAGACAGTAAGAACTAGAGAACCTGTCACAGGTTGACTTTTTCTTAAATGTCTCCAGGACCTTGTCTTTTATTTCAACCCACTTAAGTCAGAGTTTCCCCAAAATCTATCAATTATTCCTGTTTTCTGTTTGATGATGGGTGGTGCTGATGGTTGATAAGCTCTGGAAATGCTCTTTTTAATGTGGTAGTACCAATGTTGTGGAAATTTCTGTCCCTTGAAATCAGATTGGTCTCTACTTCATTATTTCAGGAAAATATTAAACAGTGATCTATTGAAGAGAGGTTTTGACATAGTGTTGGTGCGTAGCATTGTCTACTTGGATGTTCTTTAAACAGATAGTCCTCAACTTACAACAGTTCATTTAGTGACCATTCAAAGTTACAACATCACTGAAAAAAGTGACTTATGACCATTTTTCACACTTACAACCATTGCAGCATCCCATGATACATGAAACAATTTATAGTCTGGCCATTTTATTATTGTGACCAGATGAGTCTCTTCATTGTGTTAGGTTAAAAAAATGGGATGAAGACAGACATCTAATTGAGATTTTCTAAGGCTGTGTTTCTCAACCTTGACAACTTTAAGATGTTTAGACTTCAACTCCCAGAATTCCAGCCCCTTCAGCTGCAGCTATACCACAGAGATGATACAGGGGATGAAAGGAGTGGAGGTAGGTAAATCTTTCAGTTCAGTTTGGAATAATGTCAGCTTTTGTGAGAACACAGTGTCCTTCTAAGATAGACACTCGATCTAGGATTCCCTGACACTGGTTCACCAGGTCTTGTGTGAATGGAATAGAATGGAAAGGAATGGAATGGAATAGAATAGAATAGAATAGAATAGAATAGAATAGAATAGAATAGAATAGAATAGAATAGAATAGAATAGAATAGAATAGAATAGAATAGAATAGAATAGAGATGGAAGGGACCTTGAAGGTCTTCTAGTCCATCCCCCTACTCAAGCAGGAGAACCTATACCATCTCAGACAAGTGACTGTCCAGTCTCTTCTTAAAAACTTCCAGTGATAGAGCGTGCAAGATTTCTGAAGGCAATTTCTGTTCCACTGGTTAATTGTCCTCACTGTTAGGAACTTTCTCCTTAATTCCAGGTTGCTTCTCTCTTTGATCAGTTTCCAACCATTGTTTCTTGTCCTGCCCTCTGGTTCTTTGGAGAATAATTTGACCCCCTCTTCTTTGTGGCAGCCCCTCAAATACTGCTATCATGTCATCCCTATTTCTTCTTTTCTTTAGACTAGCTAAACCCAAGTCCTGCAACTGTTCTTCATATGTTTTAGTCTCCAAGCCTTTGGAGACTAGTTGCTCTTCTCTGAACTTTTTCCAAAGTCTTAACATCTTTTTCTAGTATGGTGACCAAAATTGGTTGCAATATTGCAGGTGTGGTCTCACTAGGATTTTATAAAGCAGTACTAATAGTTCACATGATCTTGATTTTATGTCTCTATATACAACCCAGGATTGTATTAGCTTTCTTGGCTGCTGCTGCACATTGCTGGCTCATAGTCAAGTGATTGTCCACTAGGACTCCATGGTCCCTCTCACAGTTACTATTTTTGAGCCAGGTCTCACCTAATATGTACTTTTATCTTTGATTTTTCCTGCCTAAATGTAAAACTTTGCTTTTCTCCACATTAAAACTCATTTTGTTGGATAGGCCCCATTGTTCAAGTTTGTCAAGATCTTTTTGAATTCTGAGCTTGTCTTCTGGGGTATTGGCTATTCCTGCCAGTTAGTGTCATCTGAAAAAAAATTTAATCCCATTTATATCCCGCCCTTCTCCGAAGACTCAGGGCAGTTTACAATCTAAGAAGCACAAATCAATGTGCTTAGCAATAGCCTTCATTCTATGTATATGCCTGCTTATTAGGGCTTTCGCCCCCCCCCCCAGCGGCATTTTTACAAAGTCAGCTTATTGCCCCCAACAATCTGGGTCCTCATTTTACCTACCTCGGAAGGATGGAAGGCTGAGTCAACCTTGAGCCTGGTGGGACTCGAACCTGCACTAATTGCAGGCAGCTGGTGTTACTTGAGGCATTAGCCCGCTGCTCCACCAAGGCTCTTATAATTTGATGAATTCCCCTTCTATTCCCTCATCTAACTCAATGATGAAGATATTGAAGAGTCCTGGGCCTAAGACGGAACCCTGTGCTACCCCACTGCTTACTTCTCTCCATGTGGATGTAGTACCATTAAGGACTACATTGAATATGGTTTGTCAGCCAGCTACAAATCCATCTGGTAGTGATTTTGTCACTGCCAGTAATGTTGTAGTGATGTTGTCTAGTCCAGGGCTTATAACAGGGCTTTTCACCAGTGGTACGGGTACCACCTGTGGTACATTGGCACCTGGCAGGTGGTACACGACCATCCTAGAAAAGTGGTAGCGGGGGAGGGGAATGAGCTGAACTGGTGGCAGCACCGCACAAGCCTGAGTGAGAGATGGCTGGAGCTGCAGGGCTGTCAGGGCTCAGTGGAAAAGCCAGGATCAGTGCCAGGCTCCAGCTGGAGCTCAGCACTGATCCTGGCACATCTGTTGAGCCCAGAAGAAGTGCCAATCAGCTGGAATGTTGCAGCATCTCCAGGCTCTTGTGATTTACATTCAGATGCTTGGCAACTGATTCATATTTATGATGGTCACAGTGTCCCAGGGTCATGTGAAGTGACCAAAACCTGCTGCAACCACCCAGCAGATGGGGGGAATAAAAACCAAACACAACCCCTCCCCCCACACCCCTGTTGCCAATCCTCAACAGAAATGCTCACAAAAATGAAAACCTTGGACAGGAGGAAGAGCGCCGCTGGGCGGGCAGGCAGGTGTCTTGCTCGGCTGTGGCTGGGGGGGGGCACTTTTTTCAGTGCCATTGTAACTTCAAACAGTCACTAAGTGAATTGTTGTAAGTCAAGGACTACATCATTTTTTTCCTTTTTTTGTCATCACGTTTTTGACACTTTGCTAGGCGACTAGTGGTACTCGGATGTTGCCATATCCTAAAAGTGGTACAATGGGTGAAAAGGTTGAAAAGCCCTGGTCTAGTCCACCTTTTTCTGACTTACCAAGCAGTAGATTATGGTCTACTTTGTCGAATGCCTTACTTAAATCTAAGTATACTATGTCCACAGCAATTCACTGGTCTACAAATTTGGTCACTTTATCAAAGAATGAAATAAGATTGTTTTGGCATGATCTTTTTTTTAACAAACCCATGCTGGCTATCAGTTATAACTTTGTTTGCTTCTAGTTGTTCGCAGATCTGTTTTTTGATTATCTTTTTCAGGTATTGGTGTTAGATTGATTGGTCTGTAGTTTCCTGAGTCTGGTTTTTTTTCCTTTCTTGAAGATGGGAACCACATCAGCCCTTTTCCAATCCTCAGGTACTTCCCTGGTGTTCAGGATTTTTGAAAGATATGGTGCAATGGTTCTGAGATGGTGCAATGGTTCTACCAGCTCCTTCAGAACTCTGGTATGTAATCTGTGAGATCCTGGTGAGTTATATTTGTCAAGGTTGGATAGGTGTTCTCTTATCATTATCTTGCTTATTTTGATTTTTATTTCTAGTTTGACTTTTGCAGTATTTTTTTTAGTACATTGTGCTATAATTTCTTTTTGTGTGAAGATGGATGCAAAGAATTATGCTTCTCTCTATTGCTTGCTACTTCCTTGCCATCTTCTCTCTTCAGTAGATCTACAGTTTCCTTGACTGTTAATATGTTGAAAGAATTTTTTTTAATTATCCTTGATTTCTGTTGCAAGTCTTTGTTCATTCTGAGCCTTTGCTTTCCTGACTTCATCTTTGCATGTTCTGGCTGTCTGCTGATAATCAGCCTTAGTTATGTGTCCTTCTTTCCATTTTTTGTACTTGTCCTTTTTGTCTTTCAGTTTGTCTGAAAGATCTTTGTGCAGCCATACTGGTTTCTTCTTGACTTTCTTGTTTTTCTTTTTAGTGGTATTGTGCTGGACTGGGCTTTTATGATAGCATTTTTCAGTTTTCCATGCTTCTTGAGTTGTTTTCCCCTTTAGGATTTTCATCCATGGAATCTTTCCTAGGTTCTCTCTGTGTTTGTTAAAATCAGCTCTTTTGAAGTTTAAGACATTGGTTGAATTATTTTCTATTGCTTGTGTTTGCATTATATTGAATTCCAGTACGACATGGTCTCTTTTCCCCAAGGTTCCGGCAACTTCAACTCACTCTATCACTTATTTTCTAATAGTAAGAATTAGGTCCAGTATAGATTTACCTCTAGTTCTCTCCTCTACCTTTAGGATGACAAAGTTGTCAGCTAGGTTGGTTAGAAATCTATTTGATCTCCTACTCACTGCAGAGTTTGTCTCCCAGCTGATATCTGGGTAGTTGAAGTCTCCCATTATTACTGGGGTATGCTTCTTACATACGTTTGGTAACCGGTTGGCAAAGAGTCCATCTATTTCTTCTGATTGGTTGGGTGGCCTGTAGTATACCCCTATGGCAATGTCACTTTTTTCACTTTTTATTGACCCGTATAGATTCTGGAGGACTTTTATCTTTGATCATGTGCATTTCTGTAGATATGTAATATTCTTTTACATGTAGTGCAATTCCCCTCCTCTTTTTGTAGTACTGTTTCTTTTGAACAATTTGTATCCATCCATCAGTCTACTTCAGTCATGGGTTTCGTCCCACCAGGTTTCTGTAATGCCAACTATGTCATACCCACCCTCGTGCACTATTGCTTCTAGTTCACCCTGTTTGTTCCCCAAGCTTTGAACATTAGTATATAAACATTTAAGACTTTTATGTCTGTCCGTGGTTATGTTTCCTGGATATCCTGATTGTTGTTTGATTTTTTTTCTTTTTCTCGTCACTCCCTACCTCTTTGTTTGATTTGTTTTCTGGGTATTTATGATTGGTTTTGTGTTCTAGAGATTCTAATGATTGGTCACCATTTCCCCACAATTTAATTTATAGCCCTACTAATGAGTTGGGTCAGTCTTTCTCTGAGTACAATTTTCTCTGTTTTCGTGAGGTGCAGCTCATAATTGTAGTGCACATTCTCCTTCTGATGGTTGGCTTTGCATCCCTTACAAATAAATTATCTAGAACTACATCAGGCTGATGAGTTGTTTCAGAAGAGGCATTCATATTTAAAAGAAAAAGAATAAGACTTGGTGGCCATCACAAACAAGACCTGATGTGTTCAGAGAATGAATCAAGAACAATTTAAGAAGAGCAAGATTTTCCTCAGCTTAATGCAGGATGAATCTGGTCATCCCTTCTTTGAAAAAAGCAAAAATATTTAAAATGAAATGAAGCCACATAAACTAAGCAGGTGTAATGCAACTTTTTGTTTATTTTTTAATCATTCAATTTAAAGCACGTGGTAGAGGAATTATTGCTGGCTTATATAAGATTTTTGGTTTTACGCTGGCTAAAGGGTAAAGAGAAAAAAAGAAAAGCAGGGCAAATATCTAGCTAGGTTATAATGGTATAAATTGAGCACAGATCATGAAAAAGTACAGGAAATGAGCCACAGGATCAGCAGAAAATGAGAACTTTTTTTCATGCAAGAGCAGCCATCTTGAGAGAGACTCAATCCGATCAATTCATATCATCTTCAAATACTGTTAAATCACACCTTTCTCATAATGCACAGAATGCATATAAAACGATGTTATATCTTCATGTTCTAAGCTTCTGAGCAAACCTAGGGAGGAAAAAGATTGTGGGAACAGGAGTAAGAATTTGGAGCACAATAGAAACATTTGTTGTGCCTTTAGCCTGAAATTCCTTCTCAACCCAGATGTGAAAGAAGTTAGGATGTTGCCCTAATGTGCACCATAGAATTCTCTAACTAAATCTAGCTTTCCCAAATTGTTAGTGTAAACCTGCCTAAAGCTACCTAACACCCCCTGTAACCTAATTAATTGTACCTAAACCTAAACCTCCCTGTTTAAATTCCTTCCTATTTGGGTTTACCCAGAAAATGTGTTTCTGTAATGAACCTCTTGTGACTGTGTTGTGGGACTGGTTGTTTGGTTTTGTGATTCTCTTTGTATGCGTGATTCTACTTTCCTCATGAAACCAGAGCAGCTGATGTCTAAAAAACAACCTGTTGGTGATTGAGGTTCACTGGAATTTTCTCAACATCCTTCTGGTTAGCTAATAACATGTTGGTCAATCCTTGGAAACTGTTATGACCACATGCATGCTTTTTCATAACTTTAAAATTCAGGGGAACGGAGGAATCATGTTGAGGTGAAGAAATCAGTGCTGTGCTGTGCCATGCATGTACAAACTCTACAACAGACAAGAAAAATAAGGTTGCAACAAACTCTGAAGATGCCTGACTTTAATTTAATGCTGTTAAAAATGTTACTTATACTCCTTTCAAGGTCTCATGGTAATATTTTCTAGACACTCATCAGTTGAGTGAACTGATGATTCCTATATTTGTAAACAAATCACTGAAAGTAGCCTTATTGAAGTTGGCAATTAATAAACTATTGCATGTGGAGAAAACAGTTCAGAGATAAGCCATACAAGTCATGTACAGGAATTTATAGCTGGCAGAGTGGCAAGTGGATACCTGGGGAAAGATAAGACTGCTTTGTAAATAAATGAAGATGCCATGATCCCTGACAGAAAGAAGGACTGCTATGGTGAAAAGACAGAAGAAAGAAACTGAATGGATGATAGCTAGCAAGCTAGCTAGCTAGCTAGATGATGGAGGCATGGATAGTAACTAGCTATGATAGATAGATAGATAGATAGATAGATAGATAGATAGATAGATAGATAGATAGATAGATAGATAGATAGATAGATATGTAGGTAGATAAATAGATAGATAGATAGATAGATAGATAGATGATAGATAGATAGATAGATAGATAGATAGATAGATAGATAGATAGATATGTAGATAGATAGATAGATAGATAGATAGATATGTAGATAGATAGATAGATAGATAGATAGATATGTAGATAGATAGATAGATAGATAGATAGATAGATAGATAGATAGATAGATAGATAGATAGATAGATAGATAGATAGATAGATAGATATGTAGGTAGGTAGATAGATAGATAGATAGATAGATAGATAGATAGATAGATAGATAGATAGATAGATAGATAGATAGATAGATAGGTAGGTAGGTAGATAGATAGGTAGATAGATATGTAGGTAGGTAGATAGATAGATAGATAGATAGATAGATAGATAGATAGATAGATAGATAGATAGGTAGGTAGGTAGGTAGATAGATAGGTAGATAGGTAGATAGGTAGGTAGATGATAGACAGACAGGATAGAAAGACAGGATAGAAAGACAGGATAGATAGACAGACAGACAGACAGACAGACAGACAGACAGACAGACAGACAGATAGATAGATAGATAGATAGATAGATAGATGCATACAGGTAGGCACACAGGCAGGTTGGTTGGCTCTTAGTCTCTAGGAGCCAATCTATCATTATTATTAGAACTATCATCTATCTGTAATAAACATGTGCCTACTCCAACCATGTCAAGAACTCCAGTTCATAGCATTTGCAAGAGAAGTCAGTGTTCAACAATAGCAAGATAATATAGTGGTTAGATGTCATATATCACAGTGTTCCATCAATCAACTTGCTGAGGTTGAATCTTTCTCCCCACCCCTCACTCCCACCCCACATGTACTGTATGTATGAGTGCAGTTTTGTGTTCCTTTATAGGGAGACATATTGCATTAACTGTTGAACTGACATCCAGGAATAGATTACATCGAACATTTTACTATACTCTATGTAAATGACAGATAGATAGATAGATGATGGATTAGATAGTGTTGTGTTAGAAAAATTCCACAGCACTGCACCTAACCTGGAAAATAAGAGGATTTCAGAGGGTAGTAGGTGAAAAGGGAGGAAATTACTAACACTGCAGAGTAGGAATTGAAATCATAAGAACATTACTCCTCTCTTAATGGACACTAATTTTGCAGCTACTGAAGAATTGTTTCAGAACCTGAACTTTATTTTTTGATAGTGGCAACCTCTGCAATCTAAGCATTTATGTATAAAGAGACCAGAAATGGGAGCAGGTTGACATGAGCAAAAAGTAAGGAGAGCTCCATGCACACTGAATCTGCTTTGTAAAAAGCAAACCCATCTGAGATGCTTTGTTGTTCTCCATTGAATAGTAACGGGAAAAACAGACCTTCATGTGTTTTGGTATGCTGGTCTGACAGCCGCGGATAGGAAGGTATTACAGAGGGCAGTGAGCACAGCACAAAACATCATGGGCTGTCCCCTGATACCACTGGATGACATCGCCAGGGCTCGTTGCCTTGAAAGAGTGAGGAAAATTCTCAGGGATGACTCACACCCTGGACGGTATCTCTTTACTCTCCTACCATTGGGTAGGAGATATAGGAGTATAGCCAGCCGCACCAACAGGCTGAAAAACAGCTTTTATCCGTGGGCTGTTAGGCTTTTGAATGGGATATAATCTCTGTGAACTTATGCAGAATTGACTTGGGAGGCCGGTGTGTGATGTAGTTGGTTCACATGGTGTGGTAGGATGGAGGGTTTGTTGTCACAGTGTGTTGGGGGGAGGGAGCACGGGGAGAGGCTCAGCTAATCTCAATGTACACATGTTGTACTTTGACAATAAAGGTTGTATTATTATTATTATTATTATTATTATTATTATTATTATTATTATTATTATTATTATTATTATTCATTGAAACTCCATTCTTAGTTACTTGCTTATTTTTTTGCAGTCAGACAGCATCCAAGCCTCTGAAGAGGCTCCAAAAACTAAAGCAGTGGGAAGTCAGAGACTGGAGAAAACATGTCACACAATTAGGAATCAAAGATTAATTTTGCACAGAGGAGTTAACAGAATTGGAAGAGACCTTGAAGGTCCTTTAGTCCAACCTCTTCCCAAGCAGCAGATCCTATACCGTTCCACGGAAATGACTGTCCAATCTCTTCTTAAAAACCTCTACCCAAAATTTCTGAAGGCAAGCCATTCTGCTGATTAATTGACGTCACTGTAAGGAAATTTCTCCTTAGTTCCAGGTGGATCTCTCCTTGATAAGCTTCCCTCCGTTACTTCTTTTCCTGCCTTCAGGAGTTGACGCAGAGGAATCGACAGAAGAGTTGACACCCCATGCTAATCAGATGATTCTTCTTCGTGCACCATTGCATAATCTCCTTCCTCATAGTGTACAGGCTTTCCATCTAAGCATGCAATGACTATGTTTTTGGGCGAGAGATTTTCTTTGTAGTTACAAGGCGCTCGAGGGTTGGAACCTCTCAAAGTGCAGGTGGTGACTGTAAATATCTTTATGCTGTGGCGTAGCTCACGCCCATAAGACACCCCTTTTGTGCCACACACGTCAAGGATGTAGGCCTTGGTGTCATGTATAAAGGTATTGACTCCCCTGCATTTGGGCTTGGTCATTCCCCGGTTTTGCATCATGGCATTGCAATAGTGGTTTCCGACGAGGCTCCTTGGGAAGTCATAGTGTTTCATCAGAAAGTCCTCATAGCTAAAGGCAAAGGATCCCAGGATAAATTCAGTTGTTAGGAGGAGAAGCAGAGTGTGGAAGGATTCTTTGAAAGGCATCATTGTCTCTGCATCAGCTGAAACAAGAAATGGTTGAATGGTTCAGTTTGGGATATTTGGAATGGCAGTATAGATTTGCCCCTTCAGTTTTTTAGTTCCCTCGTTTATAAGAGATATTCATTTACTATGCGCAGATATTGGGAGTACCAGCAAACGAGACTATTTATAGCTCAGGTTTGAAATGAGGGGTTTTTGGTGCTCTCTGAGCTTGATTGTTTTCTTGCAGACATTTCAGTAGCAAGCTAGGTCACATCATCAGTGCTAGTAAGATTTACATCAGACCTACAATGAAGAAGCAAACAATATCCCAATCAAGGAACTGCCAGACAAGCTGACAATAAAACAGCATAGCCAAAGAACCTCTAGGACCACCCCCACCAACAGTGACAGGGAAAGCACTAGAATATAAACTGAGACGAACCCTACCCCTTACTTAGCACTGATGATCTTACCTAGTTTGGGTAATGAAATCTCTGCCAGAAAACCACCAAGCTCAGTATTGGGAGTCTCTGATAAAGTCCAGGATATCTCAGGAATTGTCTCACCCTAATGGGACACGTCCACTTCACTCATTCCACTGGAAAGGGCTTATTTCCATTGGCCAATCAATCAATCAATAAATAAATAAATAAATAAATAAATAAGCTGGCAGAATGCAGGAGAAGAGTCTTTTCTGTTGTGGCTCCACCCTCTGGAACATTCTCCATTCAGATTTGAGGCCCTCCTCCACAATCCTGGCCTTCCAGAAGAGCCTAAAAAGTTGGCCTGGACCCCTGGCTATGTTGGTGATGACTGACTGGATGGAGAAGATCTCTGTTCACAGGCCACTCATCATGTTGGTTTTTAGCTTTTCTGTTCAATTTTTCTAATTTTAATTGCTTTCTAATATATTTTTATATTTTATTATATTGTAAGCTACCCAGAGTTGCTCTATCAGTGAGATGGGTGGATAGACATTTAATAACTAACTAACTAACTAACTAACTAACCAACTAACTAGTCTTGATTTCATTTACGTCTAGCTTCAAACAAAGCGAAGTTAGCTGTGCTTTGCGCCAGTGGCTGTTTATATGATTAATAGAATAATAAATAGTATGGGTCACAATATTATTCTATTCCAATATTATTCTATTCTAATCAGTGCTTTTTTTGTAAAAGAAAAAGGTGCCGGAACTCACACATGTCATACAAACCACCTTGCCTACCCTACAAGGTTCCATCCAAAAAAGGTGCCGGAACTCCGTTCTGAACGTTCTATGAGGAAAAAAAGCCCTGATTCTAATAGTATTCTATTCCACTCCACTCAATTCAACTCAACTCAACTCCATTCCATTCTTTATTTAAATTTATTGGCCACCTAGCTCCAGTGTTTTATGAGAAAGTCCTCATAGCTAAAGGCAAAGGATCCCAGGATGAATACAGTTGTTAGGAGGAGAAGCAGAGCATGGAAGGATTGTTTGAAAGTATATTGATGAAGACTCTCAATCATTCAAGCCAAGGCAACTGGACTAAACTTTTGCTAGTCTGAGATGTTTTGCTACTCATCCTAGCAGCTTCATCAGTTAGAGGAATGAACCTTTAGACTTTAGACACTTTGGTCTAGATAATTGAAGTCTTCATCAATATGATGTAACACATTTTGGAGAGGAAACCCCTGCAGTTGGTGTGGGCAAGGGTTGAAAATGACTTGATGGCACATAATTATTCAATCAGTTGTAGTAAACTAATAATTAAATAAACCTCATATTGGGAGATACCATGGAGAAAATTGATGTGAACACACTGATTTGATTACATGTAATCAATCAATTAATCAATCAATCCATTCTCAATTTCAGCCTGAATAGAGTGAACAAATCATAAATTGTGCAAGACTAGTCCTGAGAGATTCTGCAGCCACTTACATTGTCTTTTAAAATCATCAACCATTACAGAGTCAGAATAATTGAAGCCACAGAATATCTTGTTCTCACCAACAATAGCTGAGTGAGCTATGAAAAATGATCAAAGTGGCAAGTGGGGAGGAACGGCCATCAAAAAGGAATTATACAGTCAAAAGTGGATCAGGACTTTCAAAACGTCTTCTGAGTATATTATGCCTTCGGAGAGCTGCAAAATTTCTGATAGTTTTCAAACAAAATGACTGAAAAATCATTCCATAATTGCAGACCATTAAAAAGATAGTTAACAGTATCCACAATATGAAGAAGTCAAGGACAGAAAGGAAGGGAGGGTAGCATCTTACTTACCTTCAAAGAAGATAAAATAGGTGAGTCCCTTGTGGAGAAACCAACTGTGGGAGACAATGCACAGGAAATATTTTCTGATGCCACTTTAATTCTACAACCTTTTATGCCCCTACCTCAACTCAGAAGTGAAGCTTATTATTGGATGGGATGGTGTGTGTTTCTCTTCCCCCGCCCCCAAAAACCTAGACTAGATCTCTTCTAGTAAGAGTGTTTTTGTCACCTCTAAATTGGCTGATCCTTCCTTTTTAATCTATACCTAGGTTAAAGTGCTCTGATCTCGGTATACAGTTTGTTCTTTCCTTTCAGGCTTACCAAGACTACTATTTTGCAGAGATTTCTTAACCCTTTTTCTCTTCTCCAGCTTTGTAGAACTAATGGGGCCTACAAATGGTGCCCAACAGTTTATTCTCAAGCAATGGATGGAAACTAATCAAGGAGAGAACCAATCTGCAACTAAGGAGAAATTTCCTGACAGTGAGAACAATCAACCAGTGGAATGCCTTGCCTTCAGAATTTGTGGGTGTTCCATCACTCGAGGTTTTTAAGAAGAGACTGGACAGTCACTTGTCTGAAATATAATGGAGTTTCCTGCTTCAGCCAGGGGGCTGGACTAGAAGACCTCCAAGGTCCCTTCCAACTCTATTATTCTCCATAATTAGCTTAAATCTAAAGAATCAAACAGGGACGCGGTGGATCAGTGGGTTAGGACGCTGAGCTTGTCGATCAGAAGGTCGGCAGTTTGGCGGGTTGAATCCCGAGTGCCGCATAACAGAGTGAGCGTCTGTTACTCGTCCCAGCTTCTGCCAACCTAGCAGTTTGAAAGGATGTAAAAAATGCAAGTAGAAAAATAGGGACCACTACGGTGGGAAGGTAACAGCGTTCCATGCACCTTTGGCGTCTAGTCATGCCAGTCACATGACCACGGAGACGTCCTCAGACAAGCGCTGGCTCTTCGGCTTTGAAACGGAGATGAGCACCGGCCCCTAGAGTTGGAAACAACTAGCACCCATGTGTGGGGGAACCTTTACCTTTACCTTTAAAGAATCAAACAGAGCAACTGCATGACCTGTTTTCTGCTGCATGAAAATGTCCCACTGTTTGTTCAGGACATGAATGCACTATATAAATCTGTCTCCAGCCTTTCCTAAACACTACTCACCTAACCAAGACAAGGCAGCCTCCATCTTTCCATCCTTGTCCTCTGTTGCTGGCACTAGCTGTGTCAATCTGAGGGAATAATTTCCAGTTACAAGATGAGAGCTTTTTTCTTTTTTTCCATTCAATCATGTCAGATTTTTGGAAAAAGCCTGGACAAGTCCCTGCAGTTTTCCTGGCAATGTTTTTCAGATAGTTTGCCATTGCCTCCTTTTTGGAGCTGAAAGAAAATGGCTGACCCAAGTTCATCTAAGTGCCTAAGGCAGGACTAGAACTCATGGTCTCCTGATGTCGGGGGGCGGAGCCAAGATGGTGGAGAGGCAGCAAAGGCTGTAAAGAGCTCCTCCAAAAGTAAAGGTTTTATTTTATTTTACTTTATTTTTATTTTAACTTTTTAACCTCTTTTAATATTGTATTTTAACCTACCTCTTTTAAACTTTTTAAACCCATTTTTAACCCATTTCAACCTTTTAAACCATAGTTTTAAACTTATTTTTAAACCTGTTTTAACAAACCTGAATGGGGAAAAGAAGGAAGAGACAGCACTCTGCAGCAGAAAGTATATCCAAGCCTTTGAAGCAGCAGAAAATGGAGGATTATATTGCAAACAGACAGTCTGCTCCAGTAACTAACTCATTCGCAGGCACCTTATCAGATAAATTTAATTTATGTGACTCATTGGAAGGGGACTTACAAACTGAACTGGAGAGCAGACAGCGTGTGGAGTTGTCCTCCTCCCTCTTGGAGAATGGCTCCCCTCCTTGGAATCTGGCAACAGCCTCTTTTACACAGGAGGGAGATGTAGAAAATTTGAAGGGGGAAAATGTGACAGACTTCCTCTCTGGACAATGTTTGCTTACAGCTCAAACTGTAAACTCAATATATAATCTCTTGTCAATTGTCATGGATAAGGTTGATTGTCTGAAAGAGTCTTTTGCAGAGTTTGTTAGGAGCCACCCAAATACTGTGGAAGGACTTGGGAGGATAACCATGGACAGACATGGGATGGCTAACTCAGAAGGTGAAAGTAGAGAAGGACTTTGTTCTCCTCCCAAAAATTTGAACACCTACAGAGAAAACACTCAATCAGGCAAAGGTCTAAGAGATGACCAATATAACTACAGTCTGCAAACTAACCAGGTTACTTTGCAAATTTATGACAAGAGAGTAAATAGAGGGCGTTGGAGCAATAGAAAAGCTATTAGTCTGTCCCTGAGCCAGTTGCTCCGCTGTGAATTCACTCTGATAGATCTACTACATGTAGAGTGGCTGCCAGCAAGAACACAATGTATGAGAATTCTCCTATCATTCAAGCAGCCCACAATTCCCTCCATGCTCTTCAGAATGAAGCCCTTTCTGAGCTTTTTCTCTATATTTCCAATAAGGGTCTTTTGCTCAGAAAGCAAAAGAAACAGCGTCACCAAGAGGGAACTGTCACTTTAAATCTAGGCTGCAACAGCCCTCACACTACTAAGCCTGAGGCTGCTGCAACTGAACTGACCCTGAGAAAGCAAAGAAGCAATATACGAACTGTGTTACCCTCAGCTGCAGGAACTGCTGAGGATGTGCCAGAGGAAATGTTGATTGACCTATTCAGTGCATTGCCAGAACCTGAGCAAGTTAACATCATTCAAAGATTGGACGACCTAAAAGAGGCACTGACAACAACCCAATCTACAGCAAAGCCTCTATTTAATTTGGCTCCACTAAACACGCAACCTTGTGACAAGATATTTAATCAACAATCTGCCTTTACCTCAACAGTAAAAAAAGGTGTTGTCACACAGGCTGAGAGTGGAGTAACTGCACTGACTGACCCAGCCTCTGAGAAACAACTGAAAGACAAAGGGCTTCATCACACAGTGCCCCCTAAGCTGACAAACACTAAGGACATAATCCAGCTTCCATCCTCATTTGATTTAGAAGTTCCCACAACATCTCTCCACAAGATGAACCCTCAGCCATGCCCCTCCAAAAATGGACATAAATCTACATTTATAGACTTAAGCCAGAGTACCTGCTCTTTGGAAAAAAAATCATTCTTGGAGCAAGAGCAGAGGCACACTGGCAACCGAGATATAGAGGAGCAACAACAAGTTCTGCAACCCACGAGGAGAAATATCGAACCTCACAACAAATGTGTTTATATGGGAAGCTTAGATGATATTGACCCAGCTCCATTGTCAAGTTGACATCTGGCATTTCCACCATCTAGCCAATCAACCAAGTCAGACCACGTTGCTTCTGAGAACCCCATACAGTTGATGACCTGGAACATAGCTGGCTGGAAAAGGATGGTTGATAGTGGACTAATGAGCTTTCTTTCTAGATTTGACGTAATAGCCTTTCAAGAAACCTGGCTAACCGAAGTGGATGAACCAGTACAATTGCCAGGCTTTCAGGGATGGGCCTCCCCAGCCCTAAAAACAAAGAACAAAGGGAGAACCTCTGGTGGGCTATGCATTCTTATAAAGGAAGAGTTGCAATGGCAGGGAGAGAAATTATATAACGAAGATAAGTATCCGTACTTTCTAGCTGTCAAATTTGAATATGACCAGTTTGAGTTAATATTGGTAAATGTGTACATTCCTCCAAGCACATCCCAGCACTATAATTTTGAATATTGGATGGGCTTGGAAGTTATCTTAGAAGATATATCTATATTGTACCCTCAGTCCATAGTGGTATTATTAGGAGATCTGAACGCTAGACTGGGTCCCTCTCTGTATGAGCTTGCCCAGAAGAAGGGAATCCCAGGGGAGTTTTTTGATAACCATCCTCAGTGGCTCTCAAGAGACTGTAAAAGTAATGCCGCTGGCCTGCTCCTAGTCTCCGTAATTTTTAAGTGTAATCTCCAAATTTTGGGAGGTAAGGACAAGAATTATACATACCCTTATACATACCACTCAGCCAATTCAAGTAGTGTACTGGATCTCTTTTGTGTGTCTAGAGATAAGGCTGACCTCTTCTCAGAGGTCACAGTACACCTTAGCGACAATAGCGACCATCAGCCTGTAAGTGTGACATTGCGAGGCCGCTCAGATTTAAGACCATATAACATGGCTGACAGATGTCTCACCAAAAAGGTAGAGGTGACCCAAAATAAAAGGTTAATTTGGGCCAAAGTTGATACTAAGGCAATATTAGAATGCCTTAAAACAGAGAATGCTACTAAGTGGGCTAGAACAATACAGTCATCTACTACTGACTGGATGTCAGCCTTCAATGCATTCTCCAATCTTTGTAACATACTGAAGAAACACCTAACAGCTAAACCTACTACAAAAAGAGCCCAAGTGGGTAGACCTCGCTGGTTTGATCCTGATTGCCAGCGACAGAAAAAGAAATTGAAGGCAGCCATGAGGCTTGCCCAGAGGAATCCTACTGCCCATATACAAGCTAAGATGCTGCACAGAAGAAGGGAATATAAAAAAACTATAACATTAAAGAAAAAACGTTTTGCCATTTCAATCTGGTCAGAACTTGAGTTGGCTGCCAGAAGTCATAATTCAGTATTATTTTGGCACTCAGTAGCAGGTATTCTGAAGGAACGGAGATTTGCATTTGACATACCAATCTCTGCTGCGGACTGGGAGAATTATTATCAGTGCTTGTTTGCCCCCACCGAACCGGTAAAGAAATAATTTTTAAACAGTGATTTGGTAAATCCTAGAACTCTCCCCCCTTGGCCACCAGTCTCAGAAAAGGAGATACAGTCCATCATTAAAAGCTTAAAGAGCAATAAAGCCCCAGGCGAGGATTTTTTACCAGCAAAATTATTTAAGAAATTTCCCAACTGGTGGGGCCCTGTATTAGCAGGTCTTTTTACACACATAAATAACACCTGCCATATACCAGACGGGTGGAAGATGGCAATAGTTGTCCCTATATATAAAAAAGGGAATAAAAAGGATCCTAGTAATTATAGGCCCATCAGCCTGATTGACATTGTAGCAAAAATATATGCTAGGTACCTTTTGAACAGAATTGAAATCTGGGTAGAGGAAAACAACATCCTCACAGAAGAACAAGCAGGTTTTAGACAGAACAGATCTACTATTGATAACTGCTTTGTTTTGAACCATCTAATTGCCAAATATGCCTATAAGAGGAGACCCCTGTTTGCTGCTTTTATAGACCTTACAGCAGCATTTGATATGGTAAATAGAGACGTACTATGGAGTAAATTGACATCTCTTAAAATAGAACCCAGACCTCTGGCTTTGATTAAAGCCCTTTACACAAGTACCTGTTTGAGGGTGCGGTATGGGGTTAATGGGGCCCTGACTAACAGGATTCACACAAATAAAGGGATAAGGCAAGGGTGTATCCTGGCCCCATTATTATTTAATTTATACATCAATGATTTGCCAGGGTTAATGAAGGATACCATGGTACACATGCCGATGATCCTAAATACTTACTGTAACAGCTTGCTTTATGCTGATGATATGATTTTATTATCATACTCACAAGTAGGATTACGTAGGCTATTAAGAAGATTCAGCTCTTATTGCCAGGATAACTCCCTAATTATTAGCAAATCCAAATCAAAAATAATGGTGTTTGGAAGAAACCATCAGAGACATAAGTGGCAATTAGACGGTGAACCAATTGAACAGGTTAATACCTTTGTATATTTGGGAGTAACTGTTTCCAAGACTGGATCTTGGGCCTGCCATCATCAACGAAGTACATTTAGAGCAAAAGCCCGTTTGAATTTATTGCTCAAACTAAAGAACCATAGTTACCCAGGGTCCCTAGCTCCACTACTCAAAGTTTATAAGGCTAAGGTTACGACAATGCTCTTGTATGGAGCAGAAATTTGGGGTCTTTATTCAACCACAGCTTTAGAACGAACACAGTCCCAGCATCTGAGATGCATTTTGGGTGTAGATCCAAGAACATCTGCTGCAGCAGTTAGAGCTGAATTGGGAATTCATACAATTCAGGCATTATCTAAAATTAGAGCTTATAACTACTGGTGCAAAGTTAATGAAATGGAGACTGATAGACTCCCCAAATTATGCCTACTAGAGCAAATAAAACTGCAATCACAAATCTCCTGGATCACCAAACTAACAAATTTTGTAAGAAG